>NC_141694.1:1706185431-1706785431 GCF_964263255.1 Lissotriton vulgaris
CTCCTAGTGTGGATCATGTATCTTGCAGGGGGTGTGCTGCTGACAGGGGTACTGGGTGTAACTGAAGAAATGTTTGACGCTTCTTCCTCCTCATCATCATCAGATGAAACATCAACGGATACAATTTGTTGACTTGCAATTCGGGCTGCCTTGATCTCCCTTAAGTGCGCATGCCATTTGACAGTGTGCTGTCTCTCAAGATGACCTCTATGGCCTCCGGTACCATAGTTGGTACCAAGCTTACCATGACTAACTCGAACCTTACAAATGGTACAAATGGCTATGTTTTCCCTTGTTGGGCTAACACTAAAGAAGTCTCAAACTGCGGACTTCAAATGTCTGTGGTGGGCGGAGGAGGCTATACTGGGAATGCTAATGCCAGATGAAGTGGAGGTTGTGTGTTGCCAAAATTTACTACGTTGTGCACTTACAGCACCACTAATTGAAGAAATGGAGGTCGAGGTGGATGGAGGTCCCTTCTGGCGAGAAAATTTGAAAGCGGTAGGTGGTGGTGTACTAGTTAACTTCATTGGTGGTGGTCCCATTGCCACGTCGCCAAAATCACGCTCAGCAGCATTTCAGGATAGGGTAAAAATGTCTGTTTGGTGCATGCCCGCTGAGGCTGGAGTGACGTCTATGATGACTGCGTCGTCGTCGTGAGAGTCTTCATCAGCTGGAGTATACGCCACTTCTTGTTCAGCGTCATCATCACACTCCATAACTATGAGACTTTAGGGGACCTTCCTTTTACACTTAGCTACCTTTGTCAGATCATGGTGTGCCTCACTCTCAAAGGGGTCAGAGATGCTGACTAGAACAAGCCAGTATTAAGACAAAACTTATTGGCTAGAGGGTCCTTAAGTAATCACAACATAAAATACATTGGTGATCTGAATGTCAAACACTATCCCAGGGTAAACAATATTTCCTAATAAAATTGTAAAAATATATATAAACAGGTAAGCACACCAGTGGAATGAAAAGTATAAACACAATTTATTAAAATACCTCCCTATGAAGGGTTACATTCTAAGTAAAAATATTTAAAATAATCACTGAAAGTGAAGCAATGTTAAAAAAAAGGGGGTCAAAGTACAAAGGTCGACGCTGCGTTTCGGTGTGAGTTTCTATTATTTACACCTTCTTCAGGACACTTTGACAGTTCTCAAGTTATCTAAAAATTTAAAAAACATCATTTTAGATATTTGTTCTTACAACACATCATCATGCTTCTACATAACATTTTAAGATCCTATCTAGTGTACAAAATGACATATCCCCTTTTCTACCTGTTATCCTAGGGATGTGCATAAAGAGAACCTCTGTTCGTGCTCTGGCTTCACCATTGACAATAATATCTTACAAATTAAAATCTGGAAGTGCTCTACACTGTAAGCAAATTGTATACAAGATAGCGAAAAGTAATACCTGATATTGTCGCAGTTTCTCTTTTGACCATTGAGAAAACTCCTAGAACAACATGATATCTGTGAATCGTCTGTGCCTCCACTTTGCACAATGGCCTTAATGGGGGAAAAGATATTGAAATATTTTTTATATTTGATACTGTTATTTAGTATGTTATTGATGCACCTGTCCTTTATTTATGCATATTACCTGGTCTCAATTAGGGGTGCACGGTAAAGAACGACGGAGGAGCCACCGGATTCCTCAAGATAAAATTATGGGGGACTTCCTCAGGTCCTTTTTAAATTTAGGATCCCACAGCTGTTTATCCACATTCAAACGCTGTGTTCTTTTGTTGGTGATTTATAATAACACCTGTTTGGGTTAAAATGAACGTGTTTGAATAAAAACCGCTCAAACATTGTGCGCAATTACCGATTTTAAGGACATTTAGTGCTTGTTTTCTGCATATTAGCATAGGTGCACTCGAATGTTTAGAGGGTACATTATTTGTTGAACTGAAACAAGTTCATCAAGCTAGTCTTCTCTGTTTCTGCTTATCGAATTCTTTCTTGCGATGAGCCAACATCACTGGTCGATGGTGATTGAACAACTATACTGGCTGCCTCTGCAGCACTCAAGGGCTTGGACCTAAGTTGGCGTGGTGGTGGTGGCACTAAGCCCAATGGAGCGGAGGTGCTGCTCCCTGCTTGGTCCCCAGCAGACCCCGCTGCTGCTGCAGGCGTACTTTTTTTTGTACTTTTTTTCCCCAAAAAATGCCGCGGTCGGCACACCAGTCTCCTTGGTAAGTGGCGCCACTTGCTTCTTCTGCTCCTTACAGGCAACTTTCTTGCTAGAGGAGCTATGGGCAACTTTTTTTAGGGCCATCTTCTTCAGATGTCAGAACAGCAGGCCGCAGTTGAACAAGTTGCAGAGTTGTCTGTGGCCACACGTGACGTTGTGCTGCACACACCGCAGCAGGACTTGATCCTGGCACTGATGAGGAACGATGAGGCTGATGATTCGTATTTCTGCACCTAAAAGCAAACATAGCCAGAGGAACATCAGTTAAATAAATGTTGAATATGTAGCGCTTCAATTAATAGTTCGCAAGTAAGCATTTTTATTATACCCACCCCCCAAAATGGAAAGACCAATAAAATGCACCACTGACAGAGTGCCCCTGGGCATAATGGATGAAAGCATGGCAGACTGGGAGCACGCCTATGGCACAACAAAGCACATTGCCTGGCTTCAAAATGGTCCCTAGACCCCCACCCACATGGCCAGACCCTGCCTGGACCAGGCCTCAAGATGGCCTCCCTAGTGAGGGAACTGGGGCTGCGAGCTGCACGTGAAATGCTGTGATCTGTGTTGTAATTAGCGATCTGAACTCGGAGCACTTGGAGCGTTTTTTAAACAATTTTAAACTGCATCATTTTATCCTGGGGGGCTTTTAGAATAAGGGGAATTTAAGTTACAGGCACTCTGACACTCTAACCAGCTACCTATCACTTGCCCAGCCGCTTCTCAGCCGATACTCGGCGGCGGTGGGCGCCATATTGAGTGAGGCGGGGACAGCGCTCTAGTCGCGCCATCCTCCCGCCCTCTTCTCTCCCTTCACTCTCTATATCATGTGTCAGATGGCCAGACGGCGCAGCGGGCTGGCGCAGCGGGCGCGCCGAAGCCGCGCCGAAGCCGCGCCTAAGCCAAGCCCGTCTGCGCCCGTCCGCGGCCGACCGGGGACAGGGGCCACGACCCCTGCCCAAATTATTAGTAAGATTCCAGACTCAAGCGGAAACTTTACTTATACAAGCCGCGAATTGCTGGATCTGATTGGTAAGACGGCCATAAATACATCTGACTGCGCTCACATGGGTCCGATGGACACTTACGGCCCATTTAGCTGTTACAACTGTAGATGGGAAAGCACCCCCACGCTGAATCCCGTGAAACTAAATTTACCTACAATTCCCCTTAAATGCATCTATACGAACGCAAGATCACTACCCAAACATTCCACCTATATTTGGGATCTTCTTAATGAACATCAACCTGATCTATTGTGTTTATCGGAAACTTGGCTTGATGACCACAATATCCCTGACATAGTCACAGCCCTTCCCCCAGACTATAAGATACTGAATGTTAATAGAGTCGATAAAAAGGGTGGTGGTGTAGCTCTATTGTTCAGAGACCACCTTTCATGCAGGCAAGAGAGTATCGTGCCGGCTGAAAAATATGAAGTCCTGGCATTTACTCTGTCCATAAACACCAATGTGCTATTCGGAGGCTTTTTAATCTATAATCCCCCAGGCTGCACTTTAAACTTTAGTACACAACTACTTACACAAATCATGCCTGTCTGTTTGAAGAACAAGAATATCCTCCTTCTTGGAGATTTTAATATACATCTGGACAACAGCAGTAGCTCCTTGACGAATCTATTAGTGGAAGACATGGCTATCCTGCAATTATCTCAGAGAGTCCATCAACCAACTCATATTGCAGGACATACATTAGATTTGATATTCTCTAATATAGAATCTATAGACATCGACCCTCTAACACCACTGTTATGGACTGATCATTACTTGATTACCTTTCGTATCAATCTTCCCATCCCCCAGACCAAAAAACACAGTGTATTTACAGCAAACACGAGAAATTGGAAATCTTTCACAATTGATAAATTTAGAAATCATTTCTCACACCCCTCTTGCACAAGCACCAATATCCATGAGGAGATAGATCTCCTTCACAAAAACATTAAAAATGCTCTTGAACATTGTTCGACCACCCAATCTCGTCACACACCAGGCAACAAAAAATCAGAGAGATGGTACGGACCTGAGCTTAAACTTCTAAAAAGAAATTGCACTTCCTTTGAGCATAAATGGAGAATATCCAAAACAGATGAGACCAAAGATAACTTCAGGAAAGCTCAAACACTCTATCACAGGGCGATCAGAAAGGCAAAAAAGGAATACTTCACACGTAGAGTATCTGAGAATAAAAATTCCTCAAAAGAACTTTTTAAAATTGTCAAAGAATTATGCAACCCAACCAATCTCTCCCTACATCTTACCCCCTCACAGGAAAACTGTAACAAGCTCAATGACTTTTTCTGTGAAAAAATTGATACCATCTATGCCTCCTTTCCAAACCACCTGACCGAAATCAATGAACAATATGTACCAACCGTTGCACATACCAGCTGCCACGGTTTCGGCCCTTTTTCAGAAGAGGAGGTAGAAAAGGTCATGCTTGAGGTCAAGTCGGGTTCCCCACTTGACCCTTGTCCACATCACATTTTCTCCCAGTTAACCCCTGTAATATGTCCAGTAGTTACTAGAGCACTCAATCTCTCCCTTAGTTCTGCTGAATTCCCAAAATCATGGAAACAGGCCCTAGTCACCCCTTTAGTAACGAAGGCTGGAGCAGACGTAAACAATCCGGCCAATTACAGACCAATATCCCAGCTACCTTACTTATCAAAGGTTCTGGAGAAGTTAGTCAACAGAAGTCTTTCCACATATTTGGAAGTGAACGGTCTGCTGGACGATTCACAGACAGGGTTCCGGACAAACAACAGTACCGAAACTACACTCTTAGCGGTGACAGACAGTATCAGAACCAAGGTGGATCAGGGTAGAACAGTCGCACTGATACTCCTTGATTTATCAGCGGCTTTTGATACCGTACCCCACGATCAACTATTGAACATCCTGGCAGAGAAAGGGATACTGGGCAAAGCATTAGGATGGCTACAATCGTTCCTAGCGGATCGAACCCAATCAGTGCGCTTGGGTGACTACACATCCCCTCCACAACTTATAAAATACGGAGTTCCCCAGGGGGCGTCATTGAGCCCAACTTTGTTTAATGTATTCGTCTCCTCGCTGGCAACCATTGGCAAAAAGTGGGGTGTCGAAATGTGCTCCTATGCTGATGACACTCAGCTGATGGTCACCATTGATGGAAATGATGACTCCAAAACTAGATTGACGAACTGTCTGACTGAATTGGCAACTTGGATGCAGGACCATTGTCTTAGACTAAACGCCGACAAATCCGAAATCCTATTGTTCGGCAGAGGTGCACAGGCCTGGGACAACAGCTGGTGGCCAAGTGACTTGGGTTTGCCTCCCAATCCTACTGCAAAAGCAAAAAACTTAGGAATAACACTGGATAGGGACTTATCCATGAAATCCCATGTTTCCATAACTTGCGGAAGGAGCTTTGGACTTTTGAAGATGCTTAGACGAGTCTTCTCCTGGGTGCCAACGGATTGCAGGAAAACCTTAGTCCAGTCACTACTGATGAGTAGGTTGGACTATGGTAATTCTCTGTTTGTAGGAATGGCAGATTATCTCTTCTCTAAATTACAGATGGTTCAGAATGCCGCTGCCAAAGCCATCTGCAATAAAAGAAAATATGACTCAGCTAAAAATTGCATGCGTGAGCTTCATTGGCTCCCAATGCGGCAACGAGCCATTTTTAAGCTGTTGTGTATTTCTCACAAGGTACTCCACGGCTCAGGCCCAACCATCCTACATGACATGGTTAGATTTCATAAACCCTCTAGAAACCTACGATCTATGACGTTAGGAAGAGCAGCTATCACCCGAGCTCGTACTGTCAGGATGGGAGAGCGGGCCTTCTCTCACATTGCGGCAACAAAGTGGAACGAGCTACCCCCTAAACTTAGAACAAATGACTGCTTTGTCTCATTTAAGAAACAACTGAAAACATTCCTTTTTCCCAGGCTAGATCAATAATTTTCAATCAGAGCTGATGTCAAATCACTTGCAACTTTCTTCAGCGCCGTGATGTCCTTTCAGGATGAATGTTAGCGCTTTACAAATAAATAAATACAAATACAAATGGCCCCCACCCACATGGCCATGCCCCATCAACACCCCAAAAAATCGAAAAACACACACAAATCACCACTATCCCATGCCATCCATGCCCTCGATCATGTTCAAATTTAAGACACCCCACAGAAAGACTCGGTCCATGCACCACTGAGTACCCCTGGGCATAATGGATGAAAGCATGGCAGACTGGGTGCAGGCCTATGGCACAACAAAGCACACTGCCTGGCTTCAAAATGGCCCCTAGACCCCCACCACATGGCCAGGCCCTGCCTGTACCAGTCCTCAAAATGGCCCCCACCCACATAGCCATGCCTCATCAACACCCCAAAAAATCAAAAAACACACAAAAATCACCACAATCCAATGCCATCCATGCCCTCCATGATGTTTACATTAAAGAGACCCCACAGAAAGACTCAGTCCATGCACCACTGAGTACCCCTGGGCAAAAGGCCCCAACAGCATCCAAAAAATCGAAAAACACACAAAAATCACCTCAATCCAATGCCATCCATGCCCTCCATGATGTTTACATTAAAGAGACCCCACAGAAAGACTCAGTCCATGCACCACTGAGTATCCCTGGGCAAAAGGCCCCAACAACAGCCAAAAAATCGAAAAACACACAAAAATCCCCACAATCCAATGCCATCCATGCCCTAAATCATGTTGAAATTCAACAAAACAGTTGTATCATGCACCCATAACTAACGCTGGTCCTACTGGATACTGTGGCTACCCACAATATATTTTATTTAATGTTCTGAAAAAGTTCCAAAATTGTAGTTGGAACAACTGTAATGCCCCAAACAAAATTACTTGTGAAATTTCTAATCCAAAAGTGATCCAAAGAAAGTCAAAAAGGCCTCAAATCCAAATATCCAGCAGCATCCACAAAAAGTAATCCTTCCAGGTCAAGATCCAAATCAAAGTGACCAGGACATGAACAAAGCACTGGGAGGAGCCTGCTGGACAGGAAGAGGAAGTTGGAGGCTGTGGGGCACTTCCTCCCCCCCCCCTCCCCAAAATGGACTCCTTGCAAAAAGAAGTTCAGGCAAATATCAACCTGAGGAGTTATTCTGATAAATCATCATTTTCAGAAGGTTTATGCTGCCTGCTGGTGGATTTCTTGTGCAGAATTGCAAATTTTGCAATTTCTCAAACGCAAGATTGTTGCTGCCCGCCCAATCTACGTATTCGCAATTGTTTACTTCCGCGATGCGTGATCACGGGCCTTTATGACGTACTCGCGTTGACAAACTCTCGCTGTGCAAGGTTGCAAGCCGCAATGACGTAATCGCGGTCGACAAACTCCCGCGGGATCCCGCAGCAATATCCAAAATGGCGCAGCACACGCAAACATGGAGAAAAACAACTCTTCAAATGCTGGATGACGGTAAGTGAACGCCGCGCGAAGCAATATTGTATCACCAAGCAAAAAAATCTGCTGCGTGCGAATTTTTGGCAAATTCGCGAGAATTCGCGGATCGCGAATTTGCCAAAAATCCACAAATTCCGCGAGTGGAACGGATTTTACGCCCATACTTAATATTAATCCAGAAACAGTTATACATTTTCTGTATTGGGTTAGATAAGGGCAGTCCAGTCCTCCATTATGTTTAGGCTTGTGATCCAAAAAATCCATTTCAGTTTCTCCTTATTTAAGATTTGTTTAATGTCTGCTCCGCTGGGTGGGGTTTTGACCACATTGATCATCCTCTGTATGTCCTTTTAAGGAAAGATTATCCACAAGATGGGCACCTAGAATCTTGCGAACGAATGCGACTTCGATGTTGTCAGAGGCCTATCCTTACTTTCTAGGTTGTTTGGCCAATGTA
Organism: Lissotriton vulgaris; assembly: GCF_964263255.1. Classification (NCBI taxonomy): domain Eukaryota; kingdom Metazoa; phylum Chordata; class Amphibia; order Caudata; family Salamandridae; genus Lissotriton; species Lissotriton vulgaris. Next base: position 1,706,193,560 of record NC_141694.1, read on the forward strand.
GATCATGTTACATGGACATAAAACCTATTTGAAGTGTTACAATTGGAGAATTGTTCGAGCGAAATTCTGATAGCACCAAACACAAATTCCTTACTCTTAATAGTGTCCTGGCATGCAACACAGTTGCCACATTTCGAGTGGCCTGTTAGACTTGGAAGGGCCTAAAGATCATTTAGTGTCTGTGTAGTTTTTTTAGGAGACTAGCTCTAATCATGCGATCTTCAATTTTTTGATTTATGCAGAATGCAAAAAGTGGTTGTTCCAAATTGTAGTCACCGGCATTTAGTACTGGCCAGTGTTTAAGAATGCTTTTCTTCAATTTGTTGGATATGGGGGAGAAAGCTGTGATGTAAAATAAGCAATTCTGTGTGTCCTTTGTTTTGGGTGAAAGGAGACATTCACGTAGGCAGCACCAAGCTGTCTTGATAGATCTGCGCACTCATTTGTGTGGATATCCTCTGGCATGTAGTTTGTCTGATAAGGTGTATGCTTCGTGGAAGTAATCTTCCTTGAATGAGCAGTTTCTCCTAATCCTGAGAAACTGTGAGAACAGGAGTGAATCCTGTAGGGCGTGATGATGGTGGCTAGCGTAAAGTAGTAGAGTGCTTCTTTCCGTGGGCTTCCTATAGAGTGTACTGAAAAGTTCCCCTTCTGTGTGTTTAATCATCAGGTCTAGGAAAGAGATATCCATCTTCCTGTGTGTTAATGTGCATCATAGACCATTGCAGTTACTATTTAGTCATTCTAGGAAGTGCAGTAGTGTGGTCTCATCCCTTTGCCAGATTAGGAAAATATGCACTTCCAAGTTAGTATGCTGTTCTGGTGCGGGTTAGTCAAGATCAGTATTTTGGTAGTCTCTAGGTTGTCCAAATGGAGTATTGCAAAAATTTGGGGCTAAAACTGCTCTCATCAATGTTCCCTTGATCTGTTGGTAAACTTTATCATTAAAGAGGAAACAATTCCTGGTTAAGCATAGGGTTAGTAACTGTAAAATGAAGGCAGTCGGGACGGTGTGTGGGCGTATTCTACTATCAAGTATATTCTCAATGAATGTCAAACCATCCATTTGGGGAATGTTAGTGTAGAGGGATTCTATGTTCAAGCTGTCTGTTTGTGGAGAACTGAACAAGCAATGGCAGCAAGGGACTTAGTTGCCGCACCACTACGTGTGTTTCAACTTTTTTAAACAATCCTTTCTAAAACTGATCCCCGGAGATTGCTCACCTCTAAAGGCCAGCCACCATTAGTGGCCTTCAATAGTTCAATATATATACATGTAAAGAGAGGCAACATTTACAGGAATTTTGACAGCTGACATAGACTGTGCTATATTTATACAATAGATGATTCGAGAGGTCTCTGTTCTTTAATGCTTGAGATTCTTTTTATCCGCTTTGCATTAGCTGTAGTAAGGAAACCTAGGATACTGTGCATCCAGCAATGGCCATACATGGCAATACATTCTTGGTATTAAACTTTTGATTTTCGTGGTTGGATTGATGGACACAACCTGGTTATAAGAAACTAATCAAAGGAATAAGGAAAAGATTACTCGTTACAGCTGAGCAATGTACAGAAAAAGATGGGATCCTCTCTTGCATTTGACACTTCATCGAACCACTGATTATTCTTTCGCCCTGCAGAAGCCCGAAGTGTGAGTAAAACCTGTTGGCTGTGCCAAATTATATGTGTCATTTTGGAAAGAAAACAAATAAAAAGAATCTCAAGCATTATAAACAGAGACCTCTGGAATCATCTTTTGCACAAATATAGCGCTGTCTATGTCACCTGTCAAAATCCCGGTGAATGTTGCCTCTCTTTACATGTCTATCCCTGATAAAGCAACGAGTCTTAGGTACAAATTCTCTTGTAAAGAAGTCAACATATTGGCCAAAGGTTTCGAAAATAGAGCAAACAACCTTAAAAGATACGACGTTCTGGAGGAGTCTCAAAGTTTTTATGAAGTTTGGTATCAAGAGGGGGTTTACCCAAAGAAAGTCACTGGGACCTGGGTCATATTAGTACATAGAGGGAAGGGGTCCCAGTGAAGAATAGCTTATTACCACAAATTATAAAATAATAGTAGTACACTTAATGAATCTACAATGTTTTATTCACAATGTAGATATAACAAGGATATAGTATCCAACAATAATCATTTCAAAAAGGTTGAATAGTGCCCCTGGGAGTAAGGGAGAAGTGATAAAGTGAGGATGGTGCAGGTAGGGATTTGTGACAATAAAATCAGGCAGTAATCTGACACATTTATAAGTCAATTGAAATGTACAGAAGATCATGAATCTAAACGTATCACTTGAACGACCACATGCCCCACGTAGTACATTAATGTAACAATTTTAAATGCGGGGCTGGTAGAAGGAGGACAGTTGTCGACGTTTTGACCCTCAGATAGTGCAGGAATTAGTGGAACCCTTGCGGCGGGGTCTTCATCAGGACAGGATGGGGACTAGCAACCTATTTACTCGGTGCTCATCATCATTTATCATTGTTGATAATCCATTTGACCCTCAGTGTGAAGAACATGAATTCATCTTGATTATTACCACTAGCGTTATGGCGGGATTCGAAAACAGGCCCGTGGACGCTGGGCACTGGGGATCCGAGGATTTATCCAGGAGTTAGGTTTCCGTTACGGTCGTCCCCACGTTGTAGGCAGGTGCTGGGAGCAAATCGGGAGTTACCCGCGAAGTGCAAGTCAATCCGGCGTCTTCCGACGCCGGATTGACTTGCACTTCGCGGGTGACTCCCGGGAGTCCTTTTTGAAATGATTATTGTTGGATACTATATCCTGGTTATATCTAAATTGTGAATAAAACATTGTAGATTCATTAAGTGTACTACTATCATTTTTTAATTTATGAAGTTTGGGCAGGGTGTAAATGACTGGTCTTCTGATGGATTTAGTATTGAGGAACAATAATTCATTATGAGTAAGGTAGCCTGCAGTTTTGCTTGCTTCTGTAATATTCATGATGAAATCTTGACTTTCGTTTGTGGGGTCAGTAGTTGGTTTTTGGTAGTGTCTTGTGTTCGACAACTGTCTAAGGATCTCAGCTTTATACGGATCAATATCTTGGATCACAATTCTATCACTTTTATCAACTGTTAAATATGCCCACAGCTCCGTCTTGACTGCCTTCATTTTACAGTTACTAACCCTATGCCTCACCAGGAATTTTTCCTCTTTAATGATCAATTTTACCAACAGATCAAGGGAACATCAATGGAGCAGTTTTTGCCCCACATTTTGCGAGTCTCTATATGGACGACCTAGACTAACCCACACAATATACTAACTTGACAGCGCTAAATTGATGATATTTTCCTTACCTTGGAAGGTGATGAGACCACACTACTGCACTTCCTAAAATTAACACACAGTAAGACAGATATCTCTTACCTAGACCTGACGATTAAACACACAGAAAGGGAAGTTGTCACTACACTCTATAGGAAGCCCACGGAAGGAAACATAGATAATTTTCCCTTAAAAAGACATACAGAGGATGATGTCTGCTGGCAAGTCATCAATGTGGTCAAACCACGTCATCAATGTGGTCAAATTACCACCGAAAGGAGCAGATATTAAACAAATGTTAAATAAGGAGGAACTGAAATGGATTCTTCGGACAAAGAGCCTATACAAAGGACTAAACCGAATGGAGGACTGGACTGCCATTATCTCACCTGATAAATAAAACATATAACTGTTTCTGAATTAACGTCTCCTTATCACACAGAGTTAATGCTACACACTGAGCCCCTCACATTATGCACTTCCACACATTAACCTTCCCCCTGAACCATGATTGGCTCTACCAATAGGAATTGATCTCAATGTCTACTCAGTAGAATCACTCAATGCTCCTGATCCACCTTTATATAGTGTCAAACAATATGTGTCGATCAGGTGATTTTCATTAAATACATGATCTCTGTATATTGTCTAGTAACATGTACCATTCAGTCAATATTTTTGACTGTTTCGATAAAACCCAGCCTTTTTCAATCATACACTGAGTATATCCTCAAGGAATACTTACATGGTGCATGACAATATGTAAATTACGGTTGATTCCGACACTAAACTCTAATGTAAGTTGGAATAACATAATACTACGTACTTGTGACGGGGTGGCGGACGCTGGGGATACTGATGATGTTGTAACAGCGAACTGGTGGTCTACTCTGCCACTGACCCCCCTCTCTGTTGTCCCTGCACAGACTAATGCCTCTGCTGACGTACCTACGGACTGGTGGACTGTCATGCCAAGGACTCCTCCTCCTGTTGCACAAACGCTCGAAGAGAGACAGGGTGAATGGGATGCGACGGAGGCCGACAGCGTTTGGAACTTCACCCCGATAAAAGAACGCGGTCCCTTTTACCCGGGACTTCGAGCCGGCGAGGCCACGCCCTCTTTGAGCGTGGAAGAGTCAAAACCAGGAAGTGAGAAGGAGACGACGGACGGCGTTTCCCTGGAGGCGGAAGGAGTTTTGGAGTGGAGACGGAGAGCAGTGGAGTCGAGTAACCGAAGAAGAGAAGAGGACGGAGAGAGCCCAGCTGACCTCGTCAAGCCAGGAGGCCACCGATTTGGCGCACCGCCCTGCCACGGTCCCACGTGAGGAGCGTGGCTGGACAAGGTACGGGGTGCAGTGGCGGGCTGGGTGGGGCGGAGTGACCCGACGAAACCTCGAGACCCAGTGTAAATTTGTACAGTCTGATAGTCCCTCCCCTCACGAGCACTACGGATGGCTGTAAATAATTGAGCACTTGGTTTCCCTCACTCCCTGGTCCCCTGCAAGTCCAACACGGACGCCCCAGTGACTGTTCCTTTCTCTCTTTCTTTTGCCGGGATATCTCTGGACGAGGTCACGAGTCAGCACTACAGGGAGACGACATCCTATACCCCATACCGGAGAGGGGGCTACTCGACCAGTCCTCGGCCCCGTTTCATTCTGGATAACTCAGTCTTCACAAGAGGTGTCAGGACGGAGACCTCTGAATTCGCAAGACTGAGAGCGACCACCAAAAGGCGCAAAGCTTATCTGAAAATAAAACCTTCCCTTAGAGCACTATTTCCCGACTCTGTCTCTTTGGATCCGACCCCCATTGTTTCTGACACACCCTCCCCTGGGCTCCCCGACACTGCCCCTTTACAGTACTTCATTCCAACATGGCTGCCCTTCTCTATCTTCATGCTGACATTACCTCTACTCGAACTAACACAGCGTCATCACGTCCGTCTTTCGTAGTGACATTGCACCAATTTCACTTAACACGTCCCCGTTATTATCCTTCCCACAATCGTGGTTCCGCTCGCTCCACCGTCATCACGCTGTAAACCGCCTCCATCTCCCTCAGCGGACACAACCCTATCTCAGAGCTCACCTACACTCGACAGTAAGAATTATCACAGATGCATAAGGCCCAATGGATGTTCATCAGCCTATGTCTAGGCTGTGGGGTTTTAGGTTTAAACCTATAATAACTGATAAAACCCCACTGAAAGAAAAATAGCCCTCACCGATGAAAACATATAAACACTGAAAAAACACCTGGACAACCACAAACTAAATGCCATTCAAAGAAAGGAAAAAGAGAGTGAAAGAGTAATGTTTTTCTTCCTGAAGGGGTTAATACAATGTAACTTTGTTATACAAGCTAGCAGTAACATTATTCTGCTTGAGTTTTGTTCTTTAGGGATGCCACTAAAATATTGTTTGTTCTTCCTTTTACTTTTTCAGTTTTGTGGCCTTTGGTCTAAAGATGCAGGATTTAGTTTTATGTTTTAGGTCTAGTTTATTTATTTTATAAACTATATAGAATCAGGAAATATCAAACTAATATTTGATATTTTGGCTGCATTTGATTCTTTCACTGATAGGTAAAATGGCTGGTTTCACAAACATCTTTCCTAATATGTGTCATCACATTTACCCACAGAGAATGGGTAAAAACCCTTAATACAGCAGGCCATAGTTTCTAGTGGATCAGTATTGATAGTAGGTGAATTGCCAACACCTCATGCTTTAAACATTCAATGCAAGGTATAGTGGCAAGTATATATACCACCAAGCATCTGGGATAGTGGTGAAAACATGACACCAGACTTTTGGAAAACATGGAACACAGTCTCACCTGTAATGCTCTGCAAAAAGGTTCTTTCCAAGTTCAGCAAAGACTGGAGTGATATTGTTTGTATTTGCAGTGATTCAGCTACTTATATAAAAAAGTTGTGTGATGACCTGTCAAAATTGATAACTGAGCTGACGTGATTCCCTGTAAGAGATCCTTGCCACTTGTTAGATGGTATGCTGAAAGCATCTTTACAATCTTCAGAGTTAATGAGGGATGCTATTGACTTTTTAGACCATTCTGGTGCACTGTTTTCTTATGCACAGGATCTAAAATGCAAATATTTATAATGTTGTGCTTTATGTGGCATCAAAGAAAGAGTCATCCCAACTCTGTTCCTTAGCTGATGGTTCTCAGCCCAAGGGGCTATGAATGCTGAGAGGGCCTTTTCACAGAAGTTTACATGGGAAGAAAGAGCAAGCGCACATGACCCAAAGACTCACTGAAGAAATATTGTATGGTGTACTACAAAAAGATATTTTTGCAAAAATCTATTTGGACCTCATATACACTATAAGTACACTGTCTATAAACCATGTTCTTTCAGTGCAGAAAGCAAGCAATAATAAAAGCAAAACGTTCCATAAACACCGGAAAAACACTTTTTCTGTTGTTTTTAGTGGCGCGAAAATGTGTAACCACTGATAACAACTGTTTTTTAAGATATTGAAAACACTGAAAAAACTCCACCAGAATTTACTAAAAATAGAAACTGAAAACAGGAAAGCCTACCTATGCCCTACCGCTAACATTACGCATCTTCTCCCGCAGCCCCACTTCCAGCGACCGCTTGTCTGGTTCCTTGAAACAGACAACGTATTTCCACATCTCTGCAGGTCATTCCCGGGTATGTAATAGTTTGCCACTTACCTTGACCCCAATCACACCAATTCTTCCCATTTCTAAGGAGATTTTATTCGCCTCCACAGCACTTCCTCATCCAATTGTACCACAATAATTCCTGAATCCACTTGGACCAAGGATCCCTCTCTGACTGTGAGTTGAGTCCCTGGTAGTTCCTCGTCACATCCTATGCACTGCCAACGTCATCATCATCATTATTTCACAATAATGCATGGACTCATGTTGAATTCCTGGTACATATCACCCCCTTAAGCCCTCGCATGCCCAGATGTGTAACACTTTATTGAACACAGTTCTTATCCAAGTAACTGCTACATGCCTCACAGTCGACGTATAATTATTTAATCAAGAGCTCCAATTACTAAGGGTGGGCGAGCAGCTACGCTCCGTGAACGGAGTGTGCGTAGTGCCGGCTTCTACGCATTTTGCGTAGCAGGCGTAGAATTCGGCACTACGCACGCTCCGCAGACGGAGCGTAGCTGGCCGCCACCCGCCTCCCTCCCGCCCTCCCTAAATCCTTTAATTTAAACATTAGTAATAATTAAAAGGCACTTACCTTGCGCGCCGCTGCCCGCCGCGTCTCCGGGTCTCCCTCTCTTCATCTGCGCCGTCTTGGGTACTAATGCGCATGCGTGGGCGGCCGCGCATGCGCATTTCTCACGAGAAATGCGCATGCACGGCCGCCCGCGCATGCGCATTAGTACCCAAGACGGCGCAGATGAAAAGAGGGAGACCCGGAGACGCGGCGGGCAGCGGCGCGTAAGGTAAGTGCCTTTTAATTATTACTAATGTTTAAATTAAAGGATTTAGGGAGGGCGGGAGGGAGGGAGGCCTGCGGTGCGTAGTGGGGCTACGCGGAGTGCGGAGGTGGGCGTAGTTTCTCGCCCACTTCACGAAGCTCCGCGAAGCCCCACTACGCCCACTACACCCAGGGTTACCAATTACCCCATTGCTAGGCCCCCTATTCCCCATTTTTTACCCTTTTAACCTCTTGTTTCCTCCCTCCTTCCAAAACCTTGTTCAACAGGCATTTGCCTCAGGCACCAATTTGTCTTGATAACCAGAAACCGGTCCTAGGATGCTTGATTTCGGTCCAGGAAAGACATGGCTTGGCAGTTCGGTCTGGACTGTTCCCATGAGGCACAGGGTCAAGGCTGATTTGCATATGGCCATGTCTGAACTGGGGTGGTGTGGAGTGCAAAAAAACAATGGATTTAGGCCCAGATCTCTGTACTGGGGTGAATGTATGACATTGTTCGGCATTCTGTCCATCAACTGTTGTTTTTGCATTTGTCACCCCGAGTGGGATGGGTATGCTCAGACGTGAGTCCCATGCTCTCCACGCCACTGGAGTCAAGCTATTCTGGCTGAAGACGGCTTATAGCCAGAAACCGGTCCTAAGATGCTTGATTCCGGTTCAGGAAAGACATGGCTTGGCAGTTCGGCCTGGACTGTTCCCAGGAGGCACAGGGTCAAGGCTGGTTTCCATATGACCATGTCTGAACTGGGGTGGTGTGGAGTGCAAAAAAACGATGGATTTAGGCCCAGATTTCTGTACTGGGGTGAATGTATGACATTGTTCTGCATTCTGTCCATCAACTGTTGTTTTTACCAATTTGTCTTGACCTGAAGATGATCTCAGCATTAAGTTAAAGGGATCGAAACGTCGTCTACTTTCTGCACTCTGACATACGTTTATATTTTGTATCAATATGTGCTAGGGTTCTCAAATGTATTTTCTGTTGGCCAAACAGCTATAATTGTTTCTGGCCACGCCTTCATGTATTGACTGAGCCTTTTTCCATTCTAATGATACATATGTCCCCACTTGTATGTTTTCTTTTACTTTCTCATTAAAAGATGATGTCCAGTTGGACAGCCAAAATATAGACATCATTGCATCTCTATACATATGAATTTTTGCGAATGTGTTTTCTGTTAGGGACCGTTTTTCCTTAAAACACTTTCTAAAAGTGGCATTTAAAAAATAGTAATGAAAAATCTACCTTCACCAATAAGCAGGATTTGTCAACAATATTCCAAACATAGAAATTTTCACATAAAAAATTACCACTGAAAACATATCCTGGAATTCCTAATGCAAACCTATGAGAGGAGCAGGCCTCACAGCAGGGAGAAACCAAATAGGCTGTTTGTCACTACCAGGACATGCCACACATGGAAGGCATATGTCCTACCTTTTACCTGTACAGCACCCTGCCCTTAGGATTTCCTAGTGCCAGCCTTAGGGCTGACCTTTATGTAGTAAAAGGGGAGTTCAGGCTTGGCAAGAACATTTAAATGCCAAGTCAATGTGGCAGTAAACTGCGCCCACAGGCCCTGCAGTGGCAGGCCTGAGTCAGGTTTGAAAGGCTACCACTATGGGTGACACAAGCAGCGCTGCAGACCCACTAGCAGCACTTAATTTAACAGCCCCATGTATATGGGATACCACTGTGCAAGGGGCTTACGGATAAATCAAACATGCCAAACATGTGTAGACCAATCATACCATGTTTAAAAGAAGAGAGCACATGCGCTGTATAACTGAATAGCAGTAGCAAATTGCACAAAGTCCTAAAGCTGACAAAAACAGTTCTGAAAAAATACATGAGGAACACAAAAGGTTTGGGGTTAACCCTGCAAAGGACCAGGTCCAACAGTTAGCAAACAAATTGATTATATCTTGAAATAAAAAGGAGAGCAATATTTGATACAAAAATAACAGCAATTGATGTGCCACTTATTTACCATCAAACTGGTCTTTGTGTTAATAATTTCGTTTCAATAGCGATTCAATGCACTGAACTCAAACATGGCTAGTATACTATAAAACCACTCAAATGATCCAAAAACATTTTCAACAGGCACCCTTATGCTGTGTGTTATGATGCCATACAAGGACACAGCACTCAATTGCATGTGTAATTCTCTTTCAGGTTCTGTAAGTTGGCAGAAGGAGAGAGTACCATACTGGGTTTAACAGGTTAGTTTATTGTTTTTTCTTGGCAATCACTGAGTTCCCCTCTTGTCAGTGAAGCAAATCATTTACATCAGGCCCTCAAGAATGTTTGAGGTGAATTAATGTCTGACTAGGTGAATCCCAGTTGATATTTGTAAATAAAAACAATACCAGTTTTTGGCATATTCTAAGATTCCTCATCTTTGTCTAGTCTTTCAGAGGTGCTCAATTAACTTCTCTTTATTTTGCTGAAAACCATTAGAGATGCTTTGCAGGATGCCAGTCCCAGGAGCACCTTTCTTTTCAATTCTTCTTCTTTAAAAAACAAGGCAAGTATCATGTCAACAAGAGAATCACTTTCAAGCTTCTCATGCACGCCTACAAAGCCCTCCCCAATGCCAAAACTACATACCTCAACCACCGCCTCTCCTTCTACACTCCCATCAGACATCTCCACTCCAACTGGCCCTGCCCATCATCGCCAAGATCTGCAAGACCACGTCTGAAGGAAGATCTTTTTCCTACCTCGCTGCAAAAACCTGGAACTCCCTGCCTCTGGAACTCAGGTCTTCACCATCACTGCCACAATTCAGGAAGGCCCTCAAGATCTGGCTCTTCAACTGAACCGCAGACCCAGCCACCCCTCTGCCCCCCAGTACCTTGAGACCCTCATTGGTGAGTAGTTGCGCTGTACAAGAACACTGATTGATTGATAATTGATGTATGGTGGCCTATTCAGCATTGAGGGATTTCAATAGGACTCTATTATAGTGTTTTCATTACCTTAGTGTAACCTTCATTGATGACATCTTATGAGATGGCATCCCGTTCTTGTAATTAAGACAGAATAAGCTGTCTAATACCCAATCAGTAGGCATGACTCATTGAAATTGCTGAATGCATTAGGGACTGCATATTTAACCTTCCCCCTCAGGATGTCACCCTTAATAATCTGGCACTTAATAAAAGTCTCCAAACGTATTGACCTCTGAGAGATTGAACCTTAGAGATGTGAGGTTCAGTGTCCCAACCACTACCATCACTCACCTTGAACTCCAACCCATCCCTTGGAGTGTGGTGTCAGGAAATGAGTCCCGTCTCCTGGTCATGATATTATGCTGGTTCCTTCCTGTTCCATTCTCAGGTGACTGCAATGGATGTTGTTTTCTTCATCCTCTGAATGCATTTTCTCCTGGGCTATTCTAGTTCCTCTTTATCTGATGGCATTTCCCTTCCTCAGCTTGATGACGCCTCCTAGGCTAATCTATACACTCGGTTTATGGTTTCTGCCATTCTGGTACACTTCCTCTTATTGACAGCTACATTGACCCCTCAGCTTCTAGCATTAGCTCCAGTGCTAATGCTATGTTCTCAGTAGCTTTGTATCTTCTCTGCCTCAATGGTGCCTTTTGCTGCTCTGAGATACTGCACCTCATGGGTACACAATGACTACTGTTGTATGTGTGATGGATGGTGCACCAAAGAAAGAAGTCCGTAGCAGGTATGATATGTAGAAAAATTTCCTGTATTATTAGAAATCTTTAAAAGGCCTCAGCCAACGCGTTTCGTCCGCAAGGGGACTTCGTCAGGGCAACGGAAAAGAAGGCAGTTTTCAAAGACGAACCCAAGACATGCTAATCCCAAACGAAAAACATTCACGTTGTAGGTCAGTGAAACTCTGAATCTATTGAATATTCCAAAAACAACGTGGTCAAGGAAATGGTGGGTGATCACCGTTGTAATAACAATTGAAACTGTCCAAACAAGTGCAGAAAGAGATATTCCAAGTAATCGATCCTCGTATCAAAAAGTAGCAGGTGAGTGGATCAGGGGGCCTTGTGTAAATGGCACAATCACTGCGTGGTGGTGTAAGTGTTTTGCCTGGACTGTAGATATATCAAAAATAAAGAGCACCCGAATACTACAGCCGGAGGTACAACTTGGTATCTGCCCTGACAGTGGAGCTCCTATGTGGCTAGCTCCGGATGTGACTTGCAAAACTGTCTAAAAACTTCCGACTTTGAAATCCGAGTGCGAATCTTGGTCAGCCACAGCTTGCTTTATTCACGTACACGATGACTACTGGTTTATAGGGTGGTTGTCCTTCTCTTCCATCCAATGCAGGACTTTGCAGGCTCCCTTGTTGACTTGCAGGTCAGGAAAAGGAATGAATGGGTTTCGAACATTGCTTTCTTTTTCCTAGTTCTTTCCCCAATCTCACTCTATCTGCTGCCTGTGTCTGACTGCTTCCCATGATAGGGTTCCTACATGGACATTGAAGAAAAATGCCACTTACGGACTCTGCATACCAAGAACGGATATCATATATCACCATTGATCAAACCATAGGTTGGCATGATCAATTGCAGTTCTTGCCCAAATAAGTAAAAACATTTAGAAAGAGGATACAAAACTAATCCTAAACCAGAAACAATTAAGTGTTATTGTAGAGGATCCCTTTTTATGAATAGTTGAAAACAACAAAACATAGGTGCCAGAGAGTTAATCTCAATTATTGTTCTTGATGAATAATGTGATCCAGTAAATTAAATGCTACTAGTGGGCCTGTCCCACTCATTGGGCCACCCACTTAAGTAGCCCTTCAAAACATGTCTCAGGTCTACTATGGCAGCATATATTCGGTGTTACACTGTCATTTCGACCTGCCAAAATAAACCTCTTGCCAGGCCTTTAACATATATAGGTCACCCCGAAGGTAGGCCCTAAACAGCCCATGTGGCAGGGTGGGCTGTATGTAAAAAGTTAGACATGCACTTTTAAGTTTTACATGTCCTGATATTGAAAAACTCTTACATATATTTTTCACTGCTTCATGGTTTACCTCTCCCATTGGATTAACTTGGGTTACCTTATTAATTTAATGTGATCACTCTTGCTTGGGAATCCCTAGAAATGCCATCTTAGGTCTCTACAAAAATTGCAATTTAAAATCCTCTTGAATAGTAATGTCATATTTTAAAGACACAATTCTTGAAATGCCACTTTTGGAAATTTTCCATGTTCTTGTCCCAATCATTTGGTGCCTGAATCTGTATCTTGGATCACAGTACTAGGTGTAGTCAGCAGTTGGTATTTATGTATTCTGCCCAGACAGTCACACAAAGGAGGACTGGGTGTCAGTAGGATGGGCCATCCAGACTGGTGGGCGGGGGGGGGGGGGTGAAGCAGTGCACAGCCTCTCTTACATTTCAAAGCAGGCTACCTAAACACAAAAACCTTCACACTAGCCATTTGTCACCCTAGACATCCTGAGACCAGGACAGAGAAGTAGGAAATCCCCGCACCATCAATGGGGGAAAACTCTAGAGGTTTCTTCCACTTCAAAGCTGGCACCAAGTACAAATATTGGACCCTGAGTCCAACTCTCCAGTACACTCCAGGACCTGTGGATACAACAGAAGAGGGACTGCCCTGCTGCTTGAGGCATACCCTGCACTCTGAGAAGGAAGACTGGACCTGTTCCATTCCTCTCAGTCAGAGAGACTTCAAGGATACACTGGCTGACCTCCAGTTCTACATAGCAAGGATCCTCCTTCCTACTACCCAGCTGATCTGCTACAACTGGACCTGCAACTGGACCAGCCTGAATGCTGCAGGCCTCTGCTAGAGTGAGCTCCTGATCACCAAGCGACGCATCCCCAGGGCATGGGCCTCTGGATGGCATTAAAGTGCACTTCTCTGAAGAAAAAGGATGAATTCCTGACATTTTGGGTTCTTTGCGACCATGAACGGGTCAGTTTGCAATGAGATCTTGCAGCTTGCAACAATTGCCAATGCGTAGCTCCGGTGGAACCATTTATTCTCACTACTGTGACCGGCAGCAACAATCGGTAACGCAAAATCTGCACTTAGCGTGACATTGACGACAGCCCGTGGTGACTGCCCACATGAAGCTCCAGCAACAACCATCTGTGAGGCCTGATGGGATCTACGCACTACAACAGCAACCATCCAAGATGCCCTGCCTGCTCTTCGTGCTACATCATTGCCCCTCCATGACTCTCTCCTTGCTCCTTGCGAATTACACAACCGAAAATTGACACTTCGCTCCAGAATTTGAGCAGGTAACTTTTTCAGCAGGACAAATATGGTAACTGTATCCCGCCCGTGCGCCCTTATGGTTGGCGTAAACTTGAGACTTTCCCCCAGTCCAGCACAACAAGATAACTGTGAATGGTGCTCTGTGCTTTTAGAAGCTAAACATACCTAACAAAATTTAAATTGCATATCTCCGGTTCTACTGATTGGTTTGTTGTTGTTTTGGTGTCAGATAATTTGTTACATTTTTCTCAATATTTCCAAATTAGTGTGGGATTTCTCTTGTGTTGTGTTTTCACTTTATTGATGTTTGTGTGCCTCTTAAATACTTTACACATTGCCTCTAAGCTAAACCTGCCTGCTTTTGTGCCAAGCTAACAGAGGGATAAGCATAGACTAATTTAGCGACTTTGGTGGTTCACCCTGATTAGGTCTGTTGCTTGAGAAGGGCTCACACCTTCCTTAACCAACAACCTAATTTTTCACACTGCTCAACAATGTTTCAGCGTTTTTAGTATTTTTATAGCTGTATGAGCTAGAAATACATTTCTTTGGTGCGTGGAAGGAGAGAAATCTTCAATTTATGTACCAGATGTTGGATTATGAGTGAAATGCAGAAAACTCATAATTCTAAGGAAAACAGTGCAGATGCAGAAGCATTCAATTCCAGAGACCCTTTATTGTTTTGTATCCATAACAAATGTATGTCTGAACCACGAATTAACTAACCACGCATGCCTTAACAACTTGGCCTTAAGAAAGACCGCGTCTTAACTACACATGCCTTTCCCACGCGTGCCTTTACAACAAATTTAGTTGAAATGGCATAGTTGGTAAAATCATATGCATGGTTAAGCCTATGCCCTATCCCCTTCCCTGAGTCCAAAAACCTAGTCGCCTGCCCCGAGTTCTACCTCGACCCCAGCCCTAAAAATAGACCTAACCCCTGCCTAAACTCATAAAAGCAGACCCAGCCCGAAAAACAAATCCCGCCCCAGCTCAGATAACACCCCAGCCCCCCTGTGCCCTGAGAGCTAAAACCCAGCCCAAGCCTAGAAAATCTACTCAGAACCCCCCGGCCCTGAGCCCTAAATCCTTGACTCAGACCTAAAAAGCATCCCAGCCCCCCACCATGAGCCCTAAGCTCTCCCTGCTCTGAGCCCTAAAACATTGACTCTAGACCAAAGAGCACCCCAGCACCCCACTCTGAGCCCTAACGCTGTTGCCCAGCTGTGAAAAATTACTCAGAGCCCCACTGTCCTACACCCAAAAATCTTGACGCCATATCTAAAAAATATCTCAGTCCGCCTTCCTGGGCCCTAACCTACCCCCGACCCACCCCAGCCCAGAAAACCACCCTGATGCACCCCCAGCCCATAAAGCTACCCTCGACCCAGCCCATAAGCTACCCCCACCCGCCCCCAGCCCACAAAACTACACCGACCCCCAATCGAGAAAATGACCCCCAGCACACAAAACTAACCCCAATCCACCCCCGCCCACAAAACTACCCTGACCCGCCACCAGCCCACAAAACTTCACCCAACCCCGGCCAAGAAAATATCCCCGTCCCAACTATCCAGCCACCCACCCTAAAAACGGCCTCCTAGTCAAAAACAAATCGTGCTCACCAGCTCACGTCCGACCATCCGCCCAGATCTCCTGCTCACCAGCTCACTGCCGACCCTCCACCCAGATCTCCTCTATCCACGGACTAGAGCGCTAACTACCAGAGACTTCTAAACCACGCCTATGCGTGGTAAAGGCATATGCTTGGTTTTGATGCCTGTCATTATGCCTGTGTTGTTCAGCCACGCGTTATTCTGATTGCGTGATTTAGGCTCTTTCCCATCCATAACTACTGTAGTACCACATTTATTATCTACTTTTATCACGCTTTTTGATTGGCGCACAATGCCTGTAGGGCATGATTTCCAAATCCATTTGGAAAAGCCATGTTTTTGTTTTGTTCCAATACTACATATCTCAACAGAAATGTTTCTAAAACTATGCCTGTGGTGGAATAAAACAATCGAAGGTTGGTGACGTCATAGGTCAATTCAGAAAAAGTTACCTGGTTTCTCTTCTACACTCTATGCCTGTTCATGTTTTTGCTCTCTGGACTACACTTGCCCATGCATCCTGTTTTGCCTTCTTCCCCTCCAATGGCTCCTTATGTGTAGCCCCCCATGAACCTGTTTTTGCCTTCCTGGACATGCTTCCCTTACCTCCAAATTTGCCTACTTGTCTATGGCCCCTCACTTACCCGACTAAGCCTCCCTGACTCCTCAGTCATGACACCCTGACCTGCAATGTTGCCCTTCCTGGTCTATGCGGCTGGTGGTGCTGTGCCATTGCCACCATTTGCTTGCTACTCATCTGCACCTTACAAATTTTTAAGTGATATTTTAATACGCAAAAGCTAAAGGGCCACATGCATCAAAGTCCGTTTTTGCGATTCCTTATTTGCGATTTTTAGGGAATCGCAAATAAGGAATCGCAAAACGGGATGCATGATTGAAATTGCATAAAATTAAAGTTACGGTAGTGCCTTTACTGTTGGTAGAACATATTTGGCCTGTTTGAACTTTGTCGTTTGCACACTGAGATTAGCGCTAATTTTGTTTTTGTACATTTAAAAAAATGACTTTACGGTCAGGTAAAGAAAGGCAAGTTCAGGTCTCCACCTCCAATGGTACTTTTACTGGAACGATTGACCAATTTTTTAAACGCACCACCACTATATTGGAGAAGGAGATCGCTCTTGCTGAAAAACGCCTCTCGCTTGACATAATCACAGGCAGGCGATCTTCTCTTGGTAAAATTAATGAGGCTGTCTCCCCTGTCCCACTTTCCTTGTTGAACCAAGATAGTCATGATGCTAATGGAGACTCAGCGATAGTAACTGCTCCCGAGAGTCAAACATTGGAGTCAGAGGAGACTGGTCAAGAAAGTGCATATGACACTGCGCATGACAACTTGTTAAATGGTGGGACTATTTACCTAGACCAGTCTGGTGAGAAATCAGGTCTCTCAGACTTCCCAAATCTTAATATAAGTACTGAGCAAGCGAATTCCTCTACCCACTCACAACATCCACCCACCCATAATCCGGGGAAACGTAAAAGGATAGACTCGCCTGATCTAGGGGAACATACTGAGGGCTCGGGAAATACCACTATATCCCCCACACAGCTACCTATCTTTAAGGCGGTTGTCCAGCCTGAGGAACATAACACCACAGTTAGCATTGTAGAAGGAATACTCCTGGCTAAAATAGAGTTGCTAATTAAATCATTACTCTTACCGCTATTTGAAAGGACAAGACTATTAAATACAAAAATGGACTCTCTAGATATGTTGGTAAAAGATAATATAGCGACATCTAATAGAATTCTTGCCACCTTAGCCTCTAAAGGTTTAGCCCCCTCTGCCCGACCCTTCCGAAGACTACCACCGTGAATAATAAAGCTGGGGGTAACAGTTCAAAAGCGGGACCTTCTACAGCAAAAGTCCCGCAGCAAAAACCCATACCTGTTACAAAGAAAACAACTATCACTGAGAGCATACCCCAGCATAAGGCCACAAAGCATCCCCAGGCTTAGAAAAACCCTATTCCCACCAGTAGTCACGACCAAAGTATTCGGCCCAGGATCAAACCTATCCCAAGGAAACAATGTGTGAACCTCCCCCCAGAGTCACTGCCTTACACTATTATCTTAACTGGCGTGGCTCCTCTTGGAGATGGTAAGAGAGAAACACACAAGGATCTTTACAACAAGGTAACGTTCTGGCTGAATAAAAATCGCCCACTTCCTCCAAACTCGAATCCTGAAATCCTAAATGTAAGGAGGGTCGACTGGGTAGGCTATAGTAAAAAAGATCTTGAGGGGGACTGTGTGGTAATCAGTTTTAGAGAGCCATGGGTGGCTGAATTCATTAGTAGGGAACCAAGATATGGAAGAGTTGGGGATGTGCAAACACTATCGCTGCATTATTTTTATCCCGCTTTATACGAAAAGAGAGCCCAAACACCGTTCCATCATTCCAGAAGGGATAGACCAAGAGGAAGATTTCATTTTGAAACACCAATCTACCCAATGTTTCAACCCCACCTTTCGAACCGGTTTGCCCCCCTATCCGGTCTGGAAGGTGTGAACTGACTTGATAATGAACCTCCGGTATCTGGGTTGACTGGAGCTGAAGTGAATCGCTCCCCCAATAATTTTAGATCTACTAGGGAAGAGACTGTCTCTGGGACTAGCGAAATCATCCAGGGGGGGAATGGAAGGGATAAACCCTCAAATCACACCCCTAGACCCTTGATCTCTGGGGAGATTGTGAATCCAGCTGTTAATCTGCCAAAGAAATCTACATATACCCTCACGGTCTTGTCATGGAATATAGCGGGACTAAAGGGGAAAATGTCAGAGGATGATTAGGGCTCCTATGTGGATTCTCATGATGTAATCATATTACAGGAAAGCTGGTCAACTGATGCCATTTACCGGGTTGGTTACCTTAATTATTACAAACCAGCCTGTAAAGGCCCTAAAGGTCGCCCATCTGGAGGTCTGGTCATTTGGATTAGACAATCCTTAGCATTTAAAATTACAGACCTTCCCATTTCAAGTAATGACATATTAGCCTTGAAACTAACCAGTAAAAATAACCAGGACTTTTTCCTGATTAATATTTATGCAAGAGGGCGACCTGGTGGGAAGCCTGTGAGAGCGGCAGATGATTTAGATTCTCTACTGAATAATATTGGCAGAGAAAAATGTGTTATGGTGGCAGGGGATTTTAACTGTTCTTTTGAGCCGCTTCCCAATCTTGATAATGGGGGATATGGGGAAGCCGATCAAATTTGGAACATTCCCCATCTATCTATCCCTCCAGTTAAAAAAGTAACTGAGGCTGTTATGCAGTGGTTAGGTCTTTGTCTTGAATGGGATCTACGAGCAGCGAACGGTAGGACTAAATCAGATTTGATGGGAAAGGTTACATTTGACAATTCCCTCCATTCTAGTCGTATTGATTATTTCCTAATAAGGTTAGAGTTTTGGAATTTACTGGAGGATATGGAAGTAGTCACAAGACCAGAAAGCGATCACAATCCTCTGGCAATAAAACTATTAATGAATGGAGGTTTTCTTATGGATACTGCAACCAATTTTGTTACAGCCGAGGCTGTTCTTACGAACGATTGCAGAAGGGTACGCTGGGCTAGGGTCTTAGATAATCCCACCATTATTGATAAGGTTGCAGTTGAGGTTTTAGCAGCTACAAATTTGATGGTACCCATATCAAACGAAGGCACATCACTAGATCAAATTGGGATGATCCATGAGTCTCTTTTTAACAAAATTAAAACTTTTTTTATCGAACCTGTAAAAGGAAGAAAAAATGGCCCAGCTCAAACCGGGGCAAAATGGTATAATAAAACTTGCCGCCTTGCCCATAGCTCCCTGATAGCTGCTATTAAATCCAAGTCAGCCATTGATATAAAATTAGAAAGGGTTAACTACAGGAAAGTGCTTAAAGAGGCAAAAACTAACTGGGATGAACAGCGCTGGTTAGATTTATATCAAGCAAGTACCTCTACCAGCCAACAAAAATTCTGGGAGGTTGTTAAATGGGGAGGGACTGGGGACCAGCAAGTTCATGTCAACCATGTCCCTGCAGAGCAATGGGTCAAGCATTATGCGGCACAGTTTAGTAACACGGAACGGATCTCCCTTATTACTAGGGAAGATGCCAGTGTACAGACTGTGGTGCCCCCACTTGATCACATTGTTTTTACTGAAATGGAAGCCACTAAAGCTCTAAAACAAGTGCAGAATGGTAAAGCCCCCGGTATGGACTGTGTCCCTGCGGACCTTTTTAAGTTTGACCAAGCACACTGGGTCCCGTACATAACCACCTTAGCGAATGCTACAGCCAGAGGGGCTAGGATACCAAACTCGTGGAAAGGGGCTGAGATTCTGCCCGTGTATAAAAAAGGGGATAGAACTGATGCGGGAAACTATCGACCCATCAGCCTTATCGATGCCCTTCAAAAGGTAATTGCCAGAATGCTGCTAGGAAGAATCCAGTCATGGATAACTGAGGCTGACATTCTGTCTCCATTGCAGGCTGGGTTCAGGGCAAACGTTAGCACAGTTGACCAGATACTTAGATTTGTTATGATCTACTGGAAAACTGTGTTTTTGAGAGGAGGCACTATATTCGCTGCATTTGTGGATCTCAAATCAGCGTTTGATTTGGTCCCCAGAGGAAAGATGTGGGCAGCTCTGAGAAGGATGGGTGTTCCAACTGCACTCCTAGAACTTACCATCAGGATGCATGAGGGAAATTTCGCTAGAGTCAGATGGGGCCGCCAGGGCCAGGTTACAGATTCCTTCCCCGTGACCCGTGGAGTGAGACAGGGCTGTGTCCTGGCCCCCACCCTATTCATACTTTTTATCAACCAGGTGGTTAAGTTCCTCTCAGCTACCCCTATGGATGCACCAACACTGGGTGGGACCAAATTTCCCCTTTTAATCTTCGCTGACGACACCCTCATACTGGCTAAAACTCAGAAGGGCCTACAGGTAGCTATTAATAAATGTGAGGACTTCTGTAAACAAAATGACCTCGAAATTAATATTACCAAAACCAAAATTCATGGTCCTGACAAAGAATAAACCACTGAGGGGCCATGTAACGATGAATGGGTCTAGTCTTGAACAGGTTGAAGTCATGACATACCTCGGTGTTACAATGGACTATAGGTTACGCTGGAAAGAGCAAATAGCGGCGCTCAGTTTGAAATTTGCTCGTTTGTCCGGTTGCCTAGTGAAGGAGCAACAGTGTTCTTTGACCAAAAGAGTTTTGCCTGCGCTTAAAATTTATAGCGCCAAAATAAGCTCAGCCATACTATACGGGGCCGACATATGGGGGTGTGTGGATCTGGCTGTCCTGGATAGGATTCAGAATAAATTCTTTCGAAATTTAGTCATCCTTCCTCCCTCAACGCCAACACTACCACTCATGATGGACATGGGCTTTTATTCTATTAAACATCAAGCCCAGTATAGGATGGTGGCGTTATGGAGACGCATATGGTCTACCCCGGAACTTGCCATGTTTGCCCAGGAGATACAGGATGTAAGAGTCCAACAGGGGGCAGTTGAAATACCATGGTTTAAGCTAATTAGGAATACTCTCATTGGAATGGGCCTCCCTTTGCTTTGGTCCGAGCCGGGCTCTCATACTTTTCCCTCAAAGAAAGACTTTAAACTTCTCTTTTGGTCCATGGTAAAAGAAGAACACGTTGCTTTTTCGGAGAAACCGAACCTGACAGGCCTGTTTTTACTCCACAAAGTGGTTCCTCACACAGAGACCTATTGGGATGTAATCCTTAAAAGCTTAGACAGGAAACTTTACCATCAGTTTCGTTTAGGTACACTGCCACTAAGGGCTTTTACTAGTAGCTGGCAGAAGTCGGAGTCCACTTCTTGTCCCTGTTGTACCGAAAGCAAAGAAACAATAGGTCATTTTCTATTTGTATGCACTGCTTACCACGAGCCACGTTATAAGTGGCTGAAGCCAATATGTAATAGATTAAACACCCGGGTGAGTAGAGAAGCATTGTTCATCCTGAGATCTAATACATCTGAATGGTTATCCATTGGACTGGCTAAATTCCTTGGGTGGGCCTGGTTAATTAGAACTAGGTCAGTTCGTAGTACTTCGACCTGAAAAATCTAAACAGTTTGTTGGCTTACTATATTTTGGGCAGTATTGATAATTTGTCTTTTTTTATATTTAAATGTTTTAAAAACCTTTTATAGACGTCTTCATATGCACATTTAATTGAGTTTTCTAAACAAATTTCTTTATCTTTTTCTAGTCTGTTTAAAAATGTTCATGATTCTGTTATATCGTTTGTATTACTATGTATGTATATATGTATGTCTTTTATGAAGAAAATTCGAAATAAAGACGTTAAAAACTGAAACTGCATAAAATTTGCGATTCGGTAAAAATCGCAATTTTTACCGAATCGCAAATATTATGCGAATTCCCATTTGCGATTTCGCAATTCCCATTGATTCCTATGGGCCAAAAGGCCCAAAGGAATCAATGGGAATTGCGAATTCACAAATTAGAATTTGCAAAATGTTAATGCCTCCCCCTGCACCCCTGAAATGTATTTGGAAGTGCATGTTGCACACACACATGTCCTAAGGACATGTGTGTCTGTAACATGACAGTGTTTTAAAATGCATCTTTGGGCATTTTGACACATTTTCGCAAATTACCACGAGGTTCAACCTCGTGGTAATTTGCACCCCCTAATTGCGAATTTGCAATTTTAAAAGTAATCATGCAGTGCTTTTAAGGAATCGCAAATGCGATTCCTTAAAAGCAATCGCATTTTTGGAATTCGCTAAAAATAGCGATTTTACCAAAAATGCTTGATGCATCCCAGAAACTTATTTAGGAATCGCAAACGGCCGAATTTTGCGATTCGCACCGTTTGCACTTCCTAAATAGGTTGATGCATGTGGCCCATAATACTTTGCTTTATCCATGCTTGTTCAGTTTAAAAAAACCTTTAAGTGCCACTGCTGAAATCGGAACCTAGTACTTGCACAGTTCAAAACAATTACATTACGAGGTGATTAATGTGGCTTTATTTGAATTATATTATTCAATAATATTTAGCAAAATACACATCCAAAGCCTTGGTGATTAAGGGGCAGATGTTCATAGTCAACACAAACGTGGTAACCATTTTAAGTAATGATGTCAGTATACAACAATTCACAGACATAATTGCAAAAAAATTATCAGAGACTTCCTTGACAAGTATTTTCTCTGTTTATAAAGCTGTCAGTGACTCATGCTAGTAGTCTGGGAGATGTGTTTGAATTTGAGTCATGGTTTTATTATAGCTAAGCTGTTATGTAATCGTTTACATAGGCTAATGGTCAGATATACTTCTGTGTCAACAGTGTTCTTGAATGTGCAAGGACTTTCTGCAGTTCCTATCTGAAGACTTCTCAATAAAATCATGCTCCGAATTTAGTTAGCAGCCCAAATCACAATTTATAATTTAATGGTCAAATACACATAGGCTCCCTCATTCCGAGTAGAGAGGAAAATTACAATTTGTATGAAAACGTCTGTTTGCACACAACATAGGATTTAGTCGTGTGGTATGTAATGTGATGGTAATTAACGCACTCAAGCAATTTTCCCCAAATACATTTTACCTGGATAAACCTGATGGAAAAATGTCTGGGGAAGATGGGCAGCAAAAAAACCAATCCATGAAACAATTAGGACATCCTTACGAGTTTAGGAGTTATTTATTGCACATGATAAATAATGACGCACAGGGTATGTTATTTATTGTGTGTGATAAGTAACACCTATTACGAGGATGTGGCAAATAACATGTGGATTTTGGTGTTCAACGCACCAAAATCTGCATTATACGGTAAATACCGTACAATCTCCCCTGTTAAGTTTCGGCAGGTATGACCCGCCTTAATTTAGCGAAGGTTGAGGTATTTAACATATCTGATAAGTATCGGATGCAACTCAGGTCGTCATTCCAACACCTACACAAACAGGGGTTTACGCAGGGATCGAGAATTAAGGAGCCACTCACAATCAGGCGCATTTTGTGGCAAACCATTGAATGTGTAGGGTTAATGCAAGAAAGTTACAAGATGTGTTTATTGTTTGGGTTAGACAGGACTTGATGGCGCTGATTATAATTGGATGTTTTCCTTAAATATTTGTCAGAGTTGCCCCTGAAGAAGAGAGTGGTCTCTCCAAATGCATTGGGCTTAATTTAAAGGATGAAATTCTCACTGTCACATATAATGGAACAAACTTTTGTGGCGAGTTATATTTTACAGTTGCAAAGTAAGTTTAATGGCAAAAAATAGTATAGTAACTGATACGATACAACAGCGTATTAAAGAGATAAACATATACAGTATAACAGGCGGGAAAAACAATTATACAATAAATACGAAAAGAATAAACAATTCTGACATATCACAAGAGTGAAAAGCCATAAGCATATTAATGTAAAAAAACTAACATATTATGCAAGCTATGCAAAAGAAAAGTGAATGTAATGAAATTGAATTGAGAAATAACAACAGAAAAGGAAGTCATGGGGGTTTGGCTACCTCTTGTTGCAGCGGCGTTTGGGACAGAGAGCGCTTGGCACTTGCTTCAATGAAAAGCGTGACAGGTGTCCAAAGGTCCATTTGTTTCAATGCCATGTGTGGGGGATAGACGTATGTGGTGTCTAGTCTATGGTTGTTACGCTATAGAGTGGCCCCAGTAACTAAGGACAAACTAAAGTTTACAAATTACAAAACATATACCTGAACATATGAATCTACAAGAATTTTGTCATGAGGGAATGTTATTTAATCACAGTACCACATCATATTCATTTGACATTTCAAGAGAATTTTTATCATCATAGTTTAAACACAAAGGTGCCCAACAGGACAGAGAGGAAGGGGAGGGTAGGTGAATTTAAAGTGAGGATCGTGATCATGTGAAAAAGCATGGAAAAGGATGTGGAATCAATAAATCATTTCGTTATTACAATCCAACAAATAATTACAGACCGAAGCTCCATGAATTCATATATACATTTATGCCACACTATGCCCTATTATTGGAACACAGTACCAATCTCTGTTGATACAAGGGCTAGTTATCGGTAAGAGAATGTCGACGTTTCGAACCCGTAGACACAACGTAGGTTGGTTGACACCTTACACTGGGGTCTTCATCAGGACAGAGGTGTGTGTAGGTGAGCACCTAATGTGGGAAGCATAAAAATAGAATCGGTACTGTGTGACCAACTGAATTAATCCACAGTGAGGTCTAATATGTAAATAAATGATTAATTACCAAGTGGTCCTTCAATTAGGACACTGTATGGAGGGCACGCCTGGTGGCTCCTAGGGTGTAGAGAGTGACAACACCCCCTAAGG
Organism: Lissotriton vulgaris; assembly: GCF_964263255.1. Lineage (NCBI taxonomy): Eukaryota > Metazoa > Chordata > Amphibia > Caudata > Salamandridae > Lissotriton > Lissotriton vulgaris. Next base: position 1,706,218,623 of record NC_141694.1, read on the forward strand.
GAAGATATAAGTAAAATAAGAGCGCGGTCGTCGCTCATAAACAAGGATTCAATCATTTAAAAAGAAGCGTAACCATCACTTACTATAGTATGTGGACCAAGCAGCGTGTTCCTTCTTAACATGAATCATAAACTAATTCCAATTCGTTAATAAATATTGCAAGTAAACATGGTAATCATTCCAAGAACAATCTATGAAAGCAAGGGAGGAGGACAAAAAACGGAGGAGGAAATTACTAGATCAGCCTCTTAAAATCTCCAAGTTATTGAGAACACAGTTGCACAGTATTCCAAATACCTGTTCATAAATATGTAGTGCAAATCCAGTGGCATGTTATCCTGAAAAAACACAGAAATGTTGTCGTTAGAAGACGATCTAAAACACCAAATTGCATGGTTTAAAAAAGGGGGGATGAGGAAAGGTCCATAGACTCACCAAGCTTCAATGTTGGAAGCAATCTAATACTCAAACGGTGCACCAATCTGGGGAAATAACAAAAACGCGAGCGTCAAGTCAGAGTTGACTTGACGCTCGCGTTGAAGCTTTGTGAGTCTATTGACCTTACCTGATCCCCCCTTTTTTAAACCATGCAATTTGGTGTTTAAGATTGTCTTCTGACAAAAATGTGTAAAATGGAAAAAGGGTGACTGGAAGAAAAAATAAAATTAATTTGGGACCAAACCTGATCCCAGAACTTCTGGACGAGGGTACAATTAAAAATTATATGGAATAAGTCTGCATGTGGTGAGGAACAGGTCCAGCATGTATCTGAGATTTCAGAGTGTCTTTTACCAAGAACAGCCAGGGAGAGTAAAAGTCTATTCTAAATGAAAAAAAGTGTCTTATTTAGTATTCGCAGCCCTACAATATCTCCGCAATTTGAGCCAGGTCACTGCTAAATCCTCCTCCCACATAGTCTCTGTTTTAGATTTAGCTCTTGGAACAGATGAGCTATTTAAAAGCCTATAGATGATTGAAGCTCTAGTACCATGAGACAACAGTGGTCGAGGTGCTAATGTATGTGAATGCTCAGGGGAAGGAGCTGAAGGAGAGTTTGTATGTTGCATATAAGCAGAATGAACTGCACCTGTTAGGATAGAGTACGTAGATCGGAAAGTGGCTGGTAGAGCAAAAGAGGCTGCAGCTCGTGAGAACGGAATGAGCGTATTGCGTTCATATAATTGACGCACCCAGATTAGGCCTCGTTGTCTCCAGGATTTCCAAAAAATTGGTTTATTGTGTATTAAGATAAAGACATTATGCCAGATAGGTTGATCAAGAAAGGATGGTAAGAGAGGAGGTGGAAGAATTTTGGAAGTATATTTAATAATGGGAGTGGATATAGATTGTGGTTTTCGAGAGAAGGAAAGATATTCACAAAATGAAAAAGGGGAAAGAAATGACAGTTCGAGCTTAGCCCAGAGAGTATAGTCTGTGGGAGATTCAGAAAGCCATTTTGATGCTTGATTTAATAAGAAGGATTTATGATACAGAGGAAAATTAGGGTAATTGACTCCACCCTCCGTCTTCGGACGAATTAATTTTGAGACGGACATTCGCGATTTCTTATGTCCCCATAAGAAGGTAGATAAAATAGAGTTGATTTTTTTAAAGTGTTTAAGAGGAATAGAAAGCGGGATGTTGGAGATCGTATAAAGAACTATAGGAGAGAGCCCTTGGGTGCGGTATCATATAAGTCCTCCATTGATAAGCACTGGTATCGTGAACTTGTATGGATCAAAAATTTGTGTGGCGAAGAAACAGACGTATATGAGTTCTTAGTAAACCTTCTCATTAAGGAAGGTAGCGTGGTGAAGTGAGAAGATGAAGCACAAAGAAAAATACAAGTCACAAAAACTGAGATATCATTTGCATACCATGAAAAAATAGTCAACAGGGTGCGCAATATACCAGCATATCAATGAACCTATATATTAACACTAAAACACAACTTAAAGGAAAACACCCAGTTATGTAGGCAGCAGTAACAAGGTAATGAAAGGTTACATTTAATTCAAATTCGCCCTATGAAACCTGTCATAAAAAGAGGAAGAAACATAAGCTACCTATAATTGGTAAAACCTGAGAAACAGTGTTATATGCATATCTGGGGTATCAAAGCGACCAGAGATAGGGTAGCATGAAGCAACAGCTGTAAAAGAAATGGAGTAGTGCATGACGTAGTAAAGAGCTGAGGAAAAATATGGCCAGTGACTTGTTGAATGAACCGTTGGTTGAAGCCTAGATAGTCCGAGAAGTCGTGGAAATCATATGCTCAGCTGTACCTTAAGGATGAATTAGGTATACATGGTTGACAAAAATGATGGAGCTGCAGAAGCATGTGTTGAGTTGAGATAACATTCTTTCCTGAATAAACAAGTGGATGTGAACATTGGTTCAAATAATCCATATTTGCATAAGAAGCATGGAGAAGAAAAAAGGAGTGCTCAGGAAGAACATCAATGGCCTCACACAACTGGGTGAAAGTGATTGCATAGGAGCAAAAGCCCCGTCAGCAGAGAGTCACAAAATGGCGGCATACATTATGGCAGCATGAAGTATCAGGTATGCGTGCTGCAATTGAGGAGAAGCCCAAAACCGGGATGCAGCTGAGGCTGAACGAGGAAATATTCATTTTAAAAGAAGGGTGGCATGAAAATTCTTGGCAGAGAAAAAGAATCACCACATTGGAGCGGAGCTCCATCGGCGGTGTGAACAAGATGGCGGCCGCAAAATCAGGAGCGGCGCTCCTCACTCATTTGGCGGGATATAGCCCAGAATACTCCAACAACAGCCACCAAAGTCGGTTCTCTCAGGTCCTCAAGTGTTCCGACGACGTTACCATCAGTCACATAGGGTCACATGACTAGGTAAGTCGCTTCGTGAGCGCCGCCTTTTCCGCCGCCTGGGAGAGCTATGAAAGCACAGCCATCTTCTTTAGGCGCCGGCCACGCCCCCGGCGAGTTATATTTTAAAGGATGACATTCTCAATGTTACAAACAATGTGGCAAACGTTTGTGGAGAGTTAAGTTCTGGAATCATCTCAATGCTAATAAAATTTGAAGAATGGGAATATTCACATTTCATCTTGTTGAAATTGGATACAATATTAAAGTTAAGAAAAGATAAAAAATAAAAAAAATGATTACTTGGAGTTTCAAGGGCCTATGGGCCTCACCATTAGGCAGTGCATCCAGTGACTGCTGAACCCCATGGTTCATCAGCTTGTTTCTTGAAGTATTCATGCATAAAATGCCATTGTACTCAAATTCTGTTCCTCCAAGAAGTACACCTAAAGAACCGTGGAAATGCAAATCACACCAAGAGGTGGATAGGTAGTTACTGTGACTCCTCTTATTCAACTAATGGTAGGGGACTGGGCCTATGCATTGTTGAAGGATTCACATGTCTGTTTCACACACAAAGTCAGACCCGAATAGAAGATACTGCATGATGACCGGAAGATTATTTTGGAGCGATATGTGTCAGCTAAATATGCATAAGGCTCCAATATAGACAACAAGAAATCTTTCTTTGAGTGTTGAACTAGGACAGTTTCATAGTTGTAGTTTGAGTCCACCAGAAGGCTCAAACTGCACAGCATTGTTGAGACTAAACAAGAAGAAACCTCCTGGGTTGGCTTGTCTTCGCTCGCATTGGGAATGTAACACAACAGTTTGAGCCTGACTCACCCTTATCGGACCAGGCAAATATTTAAATTTTATGGAGTGGCTCAGGTGTAGAATATAATCGATAACTTGAAAAATATTCAATTTGTCTAGGATTTGGCGCATATCCTGATTTTTTTTATATTTCTATTTCTATTTTATTCTATTTCAGTTCTATTTTAGAGGAGGGCTTTGCTGGCTGGAGAAGTAGACCTACTTCACCAAGCTGGTCAGAGCCTTTAGATATAGGCCGGTTTGAAATTGTTTTAAAAAAAACTCTTCTGAAGAGCTGAGGCTCAGGCGTCCCATAGTTCAGGGGCCTGGTGCCTAAAGGTGCAACCCGCCCCTCCGTCCCCCCGAGTCAATCGATTAACGCAAAGTACAACAGCTAACCTATGATGGCAGGAGCACAAACCTCTACTAGAACATCAGAGACGTGCAAGATGCCTGAAATAATTAAATCCTGTCTGAGTCAGAGCTTTATAGGTGAAGCATAAGGCCTTGAGGTTGATGCCTTTCTCATTTGGAGCCAATGGAGGTCTTGCAGCTGTGATGAAACATTAGTATGCTTGGCGATGTGACCAGTATTTGGGCAGCAGCATTCTGGGTGGTTTTCAGTCTCTTTAGAGATGCCTTAAATCACATAGTCATAGTCTAGATGAGAAGTGACAAGTGCCTGAACAATTGACCTTGGGGTGGAGGTCAGGAGAGACCAAAGGACCTTCCTCACACTTCTGAGGAGATAAAAAATCAGGCAGCCCGTTGTTTGTCAGCTGCTCAATCTTATGTTTGCTGTCCAACCAGATACCCAGGTTTTTAATGGCTTATTTGGGTTCTGGAAAAGGGCTGTGCACCTCCAGCCACCAGAGAGGTCCCCAAAGATTCAGTTTCTCACAATTATGATTTGATGGCTCTATATTGAGGGCCAAATGGCAGATATTCCTTACTTTATCATAATTAGAAGGAGTCATACTCAGTAATTTACTAAATTCGTGTGAAAGAAAGCACTTCAGGGAGGTTGTCAAAAGACACAAATAAACAAAGATAAGTCATTACATTATTCGAAGATACAAAAACTGTAAAAATGTAAGTACTTAAAATGTCCCCCTCTGAAATGACTAATTTATGTCTCTTGCAGTTTTGTGAAGGGAAGGAAACATTCAGAGTGAAACATCTGATCTAGTTCTAATAAAACCTCATTACTACATTTTTAAATTTCGTGAGTTATTTTGGGGGGATTCGGAGGTGGTGCAGAAATAGACCCCATCCTACTTCACCAATACCCCTATGTTTTATTGCCCAAAGATTATAACTATCACAGAGGGCCTGCAGAACCATGAATGTGACCTTTTGAAGAATTTGGGATTTTGGAATTTGCAAGCAAAACCAACCAAGTCATATTCCTGTGTCATCTTTTGCACACTAACCAGAAAAATGGGCTACCTTTCAGAGAAACTGAAGCAAACGATATTAAATAATAGAATTTCATCTCTTGTAAAGTCTATCTGCTGTTATTGGGTGGAGTACAAAGTTTCTTCCCACCACTCTGGGACATTACACTACCCATACGAATGATGACATTGAGAACTAAATTTGTACAAAAAGAAGATTTCAACAAACAGGGAAAACACACAAAAAACAAATATACACTATGGAAGAATGCCCATTTAGATAAGATTAAATCTGCTCAATGAGGAAAGAGAGAGATGGCATCAACTCTTAGAATCTCACAGTATTTTTTTTTAAAAGAAACAAGCATAGTTCAACTAATACATAATCAACTATCAACCAATGACCATAATCCTTAAATATCTTACCTCACCCCAGGTTACCATGAATTGATTTTCATGGATGAAATTCTTCTCTGATGCAAAAATTACTATGCCTTCTGCTTTCATTTGGGTGATCTTATAACCTTAAATGGTGCTGAAAAAATCAAAGATTTCAAATGCCTGAAACATGTTACATCAGTAAGGTTCCAAAGGAGAAAAAACGTTTTGTGGGAGCTCCCTGCCTCACATCCTTCGCCCCCAATGCATCATGGTAAATGCAGTGATTATGCTTTCTTCAGTGACAGTCTTTAGTTTTTCACCCTTCTTGTTGCATCCACTGCTGTGTGACTCTAGACACGTGTTTAAGGATAGTTGTCCTTTGGTAGAGAGCGCAACATTCTTTCGGGGGTTCTGGAGATGGTACCCTTATTCTCAGGTCCCTGTACCAGTTACTTGGCGCATGCGCATCGGCCAGAACCTGTCAGTTCATTAGCTCAAGGGATGTAGGGGTAAAGTCAGAACAAAAGTGCACCGGGTTATGTGCCTGGTAGGGAAATAGGGAAGGAAAACTAAATAACTAATGACTAGAAACACTCTAGTGTTGATTTCTTATGATATTTTATTATTTTAACATCTTTTTTTCTTAGCAATTGTTTTTCTTAATTCATTATACGTGCAAATTATTATAGGTAAAAAGAGACAAAATATGTGCAAATAGTGTAAACCTTGACAATTTGATTAAATATTAAAAAATACAGAAGTGCATTCCTTTTCAACGCGTTTCGGCGTGAGCCTTCTTCAGGAAGTCTGTATTCATGCACCAGTATCTTAAACTGCTGTCGGATATGGCACAAGCGGATGTAAGTGTACTGCTTGTTTGATGCAGGTAGAACTGGCGGACCGTACAGACGGACGATCGGGTGAAGGACGGATCCTTTATATCACAGATGGAGTCCTCCCGGGATTCATGAGGGTAAACACTTTACCTGCATCAAACAAGCGGTTTTTCTTGATGATACCATATACTTTTACATAGTTAGTGCATTGGAAAGAATACCTCGCTAATCTATCGATACAGTCAGTGAACATAGGAGGACCAATCGTTCACATATTCATTAACCACCGTCAGATAGAATACCTTCCACACAACGACATACCAACAGGTGGACTGGTCTCCGTATCATACTACAGTACACTTACATCCGCTTGTGCCATATCCGACAGCAGTTTAAGATACTGGTGCATGAATACAGACTTCCTGAAGAAGGCTCACGCCGAAACGCGTTGAAAAGGAATGCACTTCTGTATTTTTTAATATTTAATCAAATTGTCAAGGTTTACACTATTTGCACATATTTTGTCTCTTTTTACCTATAATAATTTGCACGTATAATGAATTAAGAAAAACAATTGCTAAGAAAAAAAGATGTTAAAATAATAAAATATCATAAGAAATCAACACTAGAGTGTTTCTAGTCATTAGTTATTTAGTTTTCCTTCCCTATTTCCCTACCAGGCACATAACCCGGTGCACTTTTGTTCTGACTTTACCCCTACATCCCTTGAGCTAATGAACTGACAGGTTCTGGCCGATGCGCATGCGCCAAGTAACTGGTACAGGGACCTGAGAATAAGGGTACCATCTCCAGAACCCCCGAAAGAATGTTGCGCTCTCTACCAAAGGACAACTATCCTTAAACACGTGTCTAGAGTCACACAGCAGTGGATGCAACAAGAAGGGTGAAAAACTAAAGACTGTCACTGAAGAAAGCATATTTTGTCTCTTTTTACCTATAATAATTTGCACGTATAATGAATTAAGAAAAACAATTGCTAAGAAAAAAAGATGTTAAAATAATAAAATATCATAAGAAATCAACACTAGAGTGTTTCTAGTCATTAGTTATTTAGTTTTCCTTCCCTATTTCCCTACCAGGCACATAACCCGGTGCACTTTTGTTCTGACTTTACCCCTACATGCTGTTTCCTTGCCAGGGTTCATCCGATTAGGCAGGGGCTCTTATTTTCCTAAATCATTAGCTCAAGGGAGCCTTTTAAAACAAAAAGAGGTTGGGAACACACTGACTCACATACCAGCACTCAGTTTGCACCAAAGAATCATGGCAAACACAGTGAATGATAACACTTACTTCAGCGACAGTCTTTCGTTTTTTGCCCTTGTTGTTGCAGCCAGTGCTGTTTATCTCTAGTCATGTGTTTCTGGGTAGTTGTCCTTCTTCAGTACAGAGCAACACATTATTTTGTGGGTGCTGGAAATGCTGCACAAGGCCCCTTTCCACTTATAAAAAAATGCACAGCCCTAGGTTCTTGGTTCCCTAGGGCCTAATAAGGCTTGGGGAAGGGTGCCACGTGGCCCCGTTTCCTATTAAATCAGGGGCTATGAAAGCTCAGAGAAAGGGCCCAAAAGGGCCCACATGGCCCTTGCCCATTTGTTTTGTATTTGGACTAGGAGGATGGGTCCCTGGGCCTATTAAGGCTGGACACTCCTATCCTCCCTAGATTTTGGCCACAGGGTAGGATCCGCAGGGACCAACAAGACTCTGGGAAGGGGGCCTTGTGGCTCTCTCCCCTTTTTTTAATTGTATTTGGCTCTTGGGGATAGGGTCCCTGGGGCTATCATCGCTCATAGAGGGGGACTGCATGCCCCCCTCTTAGAATTTGACCCGGGGGACGGGGTCCTCGGGGCCTAGGAAGGCTAAGGTAGGGGGAGTACATGCCCGTTCCTTATTTATATTTGATCTCAGGGAACGAGGGCCTTGGGGCATTTTAAGGCATGGGGAGGAGACATGCTGCCCTCTTCCCCTTTTTATAGAAACTGGCCTAGGTAATGGGATCTCTCAGGCCAATTAATGCTCAGGGAGGGGGAATGCATTCCCCTTAATTTATATTTGGCCTCGGAAGATGGATTCCCTGGTGCCCAAATGTCAACCCACCGCCATGCACAACCATAGATTTTGCACAGCATGGGGTTGGAACCTGCTGGGATTTTGGACACAGGGCATGCTGGCAGGCCAAGGCCTGTGGCCAAACCCCATCGCATGTGGCCAAAGGGTGTGCACAGCGTGTAGTTAGCAGCCTGCTGGGGGTTTGGCTTTAGGGCCAGGTGGCAGGCAAACCTCTGTGGCTTTTTGTATGGTAGTAAAATATTACTTGATGTTAACAAAATGTCATAAATGCTGTTCCAGAACATGTCCTGAGTCATGGAATATGTGAGGTGATAAGCAGTGCATGGCGGGAGCGCAAGTTACATTTAGCTCTGCTAACTATAGCTGGTGAACAGCTGTGATTTTTTAGTTCAAAACATTACTGTTGTCACCGAAATATTCACCTAACTATACCTCCAATTTAACCCATGTTTTTTTCTGTGAATTTCCAACATTTTCTGTTTTTAATACAAAAACAGATCTTTTTGTCACACCTAACTATTAAGTTTTTTTAACCTTTTTTTATATCAGTGCAAGGCTATTTTGTCAAATCGAATTGGCAGTTTAAAACTGCATTCAGGCTGCAATAGCAGACCTATGACATTCCTAATAGGGCTATTTAAGTGGGTGGCACAACAAGTGGTGCAGGCTCACTAGTAGCGTGTCATTTACAGGCCCTGGGTATAGGGTATAGCACTATACTAGGGATTTATAAGGAAATTAAATATGCTAATCAGGTGTTATCCAATGTTACCATATTTTAGGGAGTGAGCAGAAGCATTTGAGCATTGGTTAGTATTGGAGCACAGAGTCCTAAGGCCCTAGAGAAAGAAATTTAGAAACAAAAGAGAGGGTAAAGATAAAGAGTTTGAGGGTGATCGAGCAGGGAGGGCCAAGTCCAACAGAGAGCCACAATGGTTATTTACCGAGCTACCACTTTGCTTATGCTTGGAGCAATACCCATAACCACTGCCCCATCTTATTCCAAGAAACTTTAAAAAATCCTCCAATCATGATTCTTTCTTATTTTATTTGCTGCACTCCTGGCAGACACCAAGGTGCTAGAGGAAGTGATTTAATGTAGCCGAGAATATTTTGGTGGTTCGTTCGGGAAAGGCCAAGAAGCTGGTTTGGGTCTTGAATCAAGAAAGGATTGTTGAATCCAAAGGCGACAAGTACCTTGGAGTCTTTTTTAACAACAACGGTAGATACAAAACACATCTTGAAGAACAAAAAAAGAAGGGTTCTGCGCTCGCTTTCGCAATCAGTTCTATACATAAGAAACTACAAGGCCCAACGTTCGCTCCAACAATCCAGGTAGCGCAAGCAAAAATCATTCCCACATTAACCTACGGAAGTGAGGTTCTAAAAGGCTTGGATAGCGGCCAATTGGACAAAATTATTACAAAAATTTATAGAATAGTGTTCAAGCTACCAAGTCAAACATCACCGGCCCAAATTAGGTTGGAACTGGGAATCTGCCACCAATCACTTGCCAGAGCCTTGAGTTTTCTAATGTGCTGTCATAAATTGAGGTCATCGAAGGAAGGCAGCCTAGCGCAACATCTATGGTCTTGCCTTCAAATGAATCTATGGCGAGCAGGGCATGCATATTGGGAAAGAGGATTAAGCACACTTGGCCTGAAAGACCTTTGGGGCATGCAAGTAAGCCATAATGAATTCAAACGTCTAGCGAAAATAAGCACAAAAAAGCTCTCTTCCGTGGAAGACAAGGCTCGGCTGGCAAAAAGAAGTCACGGATGGATGTCCTTGCAATCCTATGTCCTGTTGACCCCACAGGAGTACCTAACTCAACCATTCACTGCTCGAATAAAATCAAGGTTCCTAAAGTTGAGAATGGGAGTAATCAACCTGTTGGTCCATTTGCCAAAATGGAAAAGAGCCCACGGACAGGAACAATGTAGACTCTGCGGGACTCAAAAAGAAGACATAGTACACATCCTTTGTCTTTGCCCAAACCTGCTGAACGAAAGACGGTCCCTCCTGAGGAAACTCTGGAACACAAACATGATTAGAACGTGTAGAGCAGCAGTCTTGGCTTGCTTTGACCCTCGGAACACTAAATTAAACTGAGCCTTAGTAAGGTTTTTGGAACAAGCAGAAAAAAAACTTGGTGAGGTGTCCCAAGTACGCGATTTCTCACCAGCACAATTACTAGCCTAGTTCCAACTGCCACCTTATTGTATAATGGACATGATCCTTAGCTCTCCTTTTTTAAGTATGCTTTATACATATTTATAATCTTCATAACGCATATGATTCTATACTTATTTTTATATGTATATCGTTCTTAAAATTCTGCAACTTGCAAAGGTTTTTTTTAAATCATGCAATAAAGATTTTCAAGAGTTTCAAGAATGTAGCCGAGAATATCTGAAGACTTCTCAATAAAATCATGCTCCGAATTTAGTTAGCAGCCCAAATCACAATTTATAATTTAATGGTCAAATACACATAGGCTCCCTCATTCCAAGTAGAGAGGAAAATTACAATTTGTATGAAAACGTCTGTTTGCACACAACATAGGATTTAGTCGTGTGGTATGTAATGTGATGGAAATTAACGCACTCAAGCAATTTTCCCCAAATACATTTTACCTGGATAAACCTGATGGAAAAATGTCTGGGGAAGATGGGCAGCAAAAAAACCAATCCATGAAACAATTAGGACATCCTTACGAGTTTAGGAGTTATTTATTGCACATGATAAATAATGACGCACAGGGTATGTTATTTATTGTGTGTGATAAGTAACACCTATTACGAGGATGTGGCAAATAACATGTGGATTTTGGTGTTCAACGCACCAAAATCTGCATTATACGGTAAATACCGTACAATCTCCCCTGTTAAGTTTCGGCAGGTATGACCCGCCTTAATTTAGCGAAGGTTGAGGTATTTAACATATCTGATAAGTATCGGATGCAACTCAGGTCGTCATTCCAACACCTACACAAACAGGGGTTTACGCAGGGATCGAGAATTAAGGAGCCACTCACAATCAGGTGCATTTTGTGGCAAACCATTGAATGTGTAGGGTTAATGCAAGAAAGTTACAAGATGTGTTTATTGTTTGGGTTAGACAGGACTTGATGGCGCTGATTATAATTGGATGTTTTCCTTAAATATTTGTCAGAGTTGCCCCTGAAGAAGAGAGTGGTCTCTCCAAATGCATTGGCCTTAATTTAAAGGATGAAATTCTCACTGTCACATATAATGGAACAAACTTTTGTGGCGAGTTATATTTTACAGTTGCAAAGTAAGTTTAATGGCAAAAAATAGTATAGTAACTGATACGATACAACAGCGTATTAAAGAGATAAACATATACAGTATAACAGGCGGGAAAAACAATTATACAATAAATACGAAAAGAATAAACAATTCTGACATATCACAAGAGTGAAAAGCCATAAGCATATTAATGTAAAAAAACTAACATATTATGCAAGCTATGCAAAAGAAAAGTGAATGTAATGAAATTGAATTGAGAAATAACAACAGAAAAGGAAGTCATGGGGGTTTGGCTACCTCTTGTTGCAGCGGCGTTTGGGACAGAGAGCGCTTGGCACTTGCTTCAATGAAAAGCGTGACAGGTGTCCAAAGGTCCATTTGTTTCAATGCCATGTGTGGGGGATAGACGTATGTTGTGTCTAGTCTATGGTTGTTACGCTATAGAGTGGCCCCAGTAACTAAGGACAAACTAAAGTTTACAAATTACAAAACATATACCTGAACATATGAATCTACAAGAATTTTGTCATGAGGGAATGTTATTTAATCACAGTACCACATCATATTCATTTGACATTTCAAGAGAATTTTTATCATCATAGTTTAAACACAAAGGTGCCCAACAGGACAGAGAGGAAGGGGAGGGTAGGTGAATTTAAAGTGAGGATCGTGATCATGTGAAAAAGCATGGAAAAGGATGTGGAATCAATAAATCATTTCGTTATTAAAATCCAACAAATAATTACAGACCGAAGCTCCATGAATTCATATATACATTTATGCCACACTATGCCCTATTATTGGAACACAGTACCAATCTCTGTTGATACAAGGGCTAGTTATCGGAAAGAGAATGTCGACGTTTCGAACCCGTAGACACAACGTAGGTTGGTTGACACCTTACACTGGGGTCTTCATCAGGACAGAGGTGTGTGTAGGTGAGCACCTAATGTGGGAAGCATAAAAATAGAATCGGTACTGTGTGACCAACTGAATTAATCCACAGTGAGGTCTAATATGTAAATAAATGATTAATTACCAAGTGGTCCTTCAATTAGGACACTGTATGGAGGGCACGCCTGGTGGCTCCTAGGGTGTAGAGAGCGACAACACCCCCTAAGGGAAGATATAAGTAAAATAAGAGCGCGGTCGTCGCTCATAAACAAGGATTCAATCATTTAAAAAGAAGCGTAACCATCACTTACTATAGTATGTGGACCAAGCAGCGTGTTCCTTCTTAACATGAATCATAAACTAATTCCAATTCGTTAATAAATATTGCAAGTAAACATGGTAATCATTCCAAGAACAATCTATGAAAGCAAGGGAGGAGGACAAAAAACGGAGGAGGAAATTACTAGATCAGCCTCTTAAAATCTCCAAGTTATTGAGAACACAGTTGCACAGTATTCCAAATACCTGTTCATAATTATGTAGTGCAAATCCAGTGGCATGTTATCCTGAAAAAACACAGAAATGTTGTCGTTAGAAGACGATCTAAAACACCAAATTGCATGGTTTAAAAAAGGGGGGATGAGGAAAGGTCCATAGACTCACCAAGCTTCAATGTTGGAAGCAATCTAATAGTCAAACGGTGCACCAATCTGGGGAAATAACAAAAACGCGAGCGTCAAGTCAGAGTTGACTTGACGCTCGCGTTGAAGCTTTGTGAGTCTATTGACCTTACCTGATCCCCCCTTTTTTAAACCATGCAATTTGGTGTTTAAGATTGTCTTCTGACAAAAATGTGTAAAATGGAAAAAGGGTGACTGGAAGAAAAAATAAAATTAATTTGGGACCAAACCTGATCCCAGAACTTCTGGACGAGGGTACAATTAAAAATTATATGGAATAAGTCTGCATGTGGTGAGGAACAGGTCCAGCATGTATCTGAGATTTCAGAGTGTCTTTCACCAAGAACAGCCAGGGAGAGTAAAAGTCTATTGTAAATGAAAAAAAGTGTCTGTGTAGTATTCGCAGCCCTAGAATATTTCCGCAATTTGAGCCAGGTCACTGCTAAATCCTCCTCCCACATAGTCTCTGTTTTAGATTTAGCTCTTGGAACAGATGAGCTATTTAAAAGCCTATAGATGATTGAAGCTCTAGTACCATGAGACAACAGTGGTCGAAGTGCTAATGTATGTGAATGCTCAGGGGAAGGAGCTGAAGGAGAGTTTGTATGTTGCATATAAGCAGAATGAACTGCACCTGTTAGGATAGAGTACGTAGATCGGAAAGTGGCTGGTAGAGCAAAAGAGGCTGCAGCTCGTGAGAACGGAATGAGCGTATTGCGTTCATATAATTGACGCACCCAGATTAGGCCTCGTTGTCTCCAGGATTTCCAAAAAATTGGTATATTGTGTATTAAGATAAAGACATTATGCCAGATAGGTTGATCAAGAAAGGATGGTAAGAGAGGAGGTGGAAGAATTTTGGAAGTATATTTAATAATGGGAGTGGATATAGATTGTGGTTTTCGAGAGAAGGAAAGATATTCACAAAATGAAAAAGGGGAAAGAAATGACAGTTCGAGCTTAGCCCAGAGAGTATAGTCTGTGGGAGATTCAGAAAGCCATTTTGATGCTTGATTTAATAAGAAGGATTTATGATACAGAGGAAAATTAGGGTAATTGACTCCACCCTCCGTCTTCGGACGAATTAATTTTGAGACGGACATTCGCGATTTCTTATGTCCCCATAAGAAGGTAGATAAAATAGAGTTGATTTTTTAAAAGTGTTTAAGAGGAATAGAAAGCGGGATGTTGGAGATCGTATAAAGAACTATAGGAGAGAGCCCTTGGGTGCGGTATCATATAAGTCCTCCATTGATAAGCACTGGTATCGTGAACTTGTATGGATCAAAAATTTGTGTGGCGAAGAAACAGACGTATATGAGTTCTTAGTAAACCTTCTCATTAAGGAAGGTAGCGTGGTGAAGTGAGAAGATGAAGCACAAAGAAAAATACAAGTCACAAAAACTGAGATATCATTTGCATACCATGAAAAAATAGTCAACAGGGTGCGCAATATACCAGCATATCAATGAACCTATATATTAACACTAAAACACAACTTAAAGGAAAACACCCAGTTATGTAGGCAGCAGTAACAAGGTAATGAAAGGTTACATTTAATTCAAATTCGCCCTATGAAACCTGTCATAAAAAGAGGAAGAAACATAAGCTACCTATAATTGGTAAAACCTGAGAAACAGTGTTATATGCATATCTGGGGTATCAAAGCGACCAGAGATAGGGTAGCATGAAGCAACAGCTGTAAAAGAAATGGAGTAGTGCATGACGTAGTAAAGAGCTGAGGAAAAATATAGCCAGTGACTTGTTGAATGAACCGTTGGTTGAAGCCTAGATAGTCCGAGAAGTCGTGGAAATTATATGCTCAGCGGTACCTTAAGGATGAATTAGGTATACATGGTTGACAAAAATGATGGAGCTGCAGAAGCATGTGTTGAGTTGAGATAACATTCTTTCCTGAATAAACAAGTGGATGTGAACATTGGTTCAAATAATCCATATTTGCATAAGAAGCATGGAGAAGAAAAAAGGAGTGCTCAGGAAGAACATCAATGGCCTCACACAACTGGGTGAAAGTGATTGCATAGGAGCAAAAGCCCCGTCAGCAGAGAGTCACAAAATGGCGGCATACATTATGGCAGCATGAAGTATCAGGTATGCGTGCTGCAATTGAGGAGAAGCCCAAAACCGGGATGCAGCTGAGGCTGAACGAGGAAATATTCGTTTTAAAAGAAGGGTGGCATGAAAATTCTTGGCAGAGAAAAAGAATCACCACATTGGAGCGGAGCTCCATCGGCGGTGTGAACAAGATGGCGGCCGCAAAATCAGGAGCGGCGCTCCTCACTCATTTGGCGGGATATAGCCCAGAATACTCCAACAACAGCCACCAAAGTCGGTTCTCTCAGGTCCTCAAGTGTTCCGACGACGTTACCATCAGTCACATAGGGTCACATGACTAGGTAAGTCGCTTCGTGAGCGCCGCCTTTTCCGCCGCCTGGGAGAGCTATGAAAGCACAGCCATCTTCTTTAGGCGCCGGCCACGCCCCCGGCGAGTTATATTTTAAAGGATGACATTCTCAATGTTACAAACAATGTGGCAAACGTTTGTGGAGAGTTAAGTTCTGGAATCATCTCAATGCTAATAAAATTTGAAGAATGGGAATATTCACATTTCATCTTGTTGAAATTGGATACAATATTAAAGTTAAGAAAAGATAAAAAATAAAAAAAATGATTACTTGGAGTTTCAAGGGCCTACGGGCCTCACCATTAGGCAGTGCATCCAGTGACTGCTGAACCCCATGGTTCATCAGCTTGTTTCTTGAAGTATTCATGCATAAAATGCCATTGTACTCAAATTCTGTTCCTCCAAGAAGTACACCTAAAGAACCGTGGAAATGCAAATCACACCAAGAGGTGGATAGGTAGTTACTGTGACTCCTCTTATTCAACTAATGGTAGGGGACTGGGCCTATGCATTGTTGAAGGATTCACATGTCTGTTTCACACACAAAGTCAGACCCGAATAGAAGATACCGCATGATGACCGGAAGATTATTTTGGAGCGATATGTGTCAGCTAAATATGCATAAGGCTCCAATATAGACAACAAGAAATCTTTCTTTGAGTGTTGAACTAGGACAGTTTCATAGTTGTAGTTTGAGTCCACCAGAAGGCTCAAACTGCACAGCATTGTTGAGACTAAACAAGAAGAAACCTCCTGGGTTGGCTTGTCTTCGCTCGCATTGGGATGTCACGCAACAGTTTGAGCCTGACTCACCCTTATCGGACCAGGCAAATATTTAAATTTTATGGAGTGGCTCAGGTGTAGAATATAATCGATAACTTGAAAAATATTCAATTTGTCTAGGATTTGGCGCATATCCTGATTTTTTTTATATTTCTATTTCTATTTTATTCTATTTCAGTTCTATTTTAGAGGAGGGCTTTGCTGGCTGGAGAAGTAGACCTACTTCACCAAGCTGGTCAGAGCCTTTAGATATAGGCCGGTTTGAAATTGTTTTAAAAAAAACTCTTCTGAAGAGCTGAGGCTCAGGCGTCCCATAGTTCAGGGGCCTGGTGCCTAAAGGTGCAACCCGCCCCTCCGTCCCCCCGAGTCAATCGATTAACGCAAAGTACAACAGCTAACCTATGATGGCAGGAGCACAAACCTCTACTAGAACATCAGAGACGTGCAAGATGCCTGAAATAATTAAATCCTGTCTGAGTCAGAGCTTTATAGGTGAAGCATAAGGCCTTGAGGTTGATGCCTTTCTCATTTGGAGCCAATGGAGGTCTTGCAGCTGTGATGAAACATTAGTATGCTTGGCGATGTGACCAGTATTTGGGCAGCAGCATTCTGGGTGGTTTTCAGTCTCTTTAGAGATGCCTTAAATCACATAGTCATAGTCTAGATGAGAAGTGACAAGTGCCTGAACAATTGACCTTGGGGTGGAGGTCAGGAGAGACCAAAGGACCTTCCTCACACTTCTGAGGAGATAAAAAATCAGGCAGCCCGTTGTTTGTCAGCTGCTCAATCTTATGTTTGCTGTCCAACCAGATACCCAGGTTTTTAATGGCTTATTTGGGTTCTGGAAAAGGGCTGTGCACCTCCAGCCACCAGAGAGGTCCCCAAAGATTCAGTTTCTCACAATTATGATTTGATGGCTCTATATTGAGGGCCAAATGGCAGATATTCCTTACTTTATCATAATTAGAAGGAGTCATACTCAGTAATTTACTAAATTCGTGTGAAAGAAAGCACTTCAGGGAGGTTGTCAAAAGACACAAATAAACAAAGATAAGTCATTACATTATTCGAAGATACAAAAACTGTAAAAATGTAAGTACTTAAAATGTCCCCCTCTGAAATGACTAATTTATGTCTCTTGCAGTTTTGTGAAGGGAAGGAAACATTCAGAGTGAAACATCTGATCTAGTTCTAATAAAACCTCATTACTACATTTTTAAATTTCGTGAGTTATTTTGGGGGGATTCGGAGGTGGTGCAGAAATAGACCCCATCCTACTTCACCAATACCCCTATGTTTTATTGCCCAAAGATTATAACTATCACAGAGGGCCTGCAGAACCATGAATGTGACCTTTTGAAGAATTTGGGATTTTGGAATTTGCAAGCAAAACCAACCAAGTCATATTCCTGTGTCATCTTTTGCACACTAACCAGAAAAATGGGCTACCTTTCAGAGAAACTGAAGCAAACGATATTAAATAATAGAATTTCATCTCTGGTAAAGTCTATCTGCTGTTATTGGGTGGAGTACAAAGTTTCTTCCCACCACTCTGGGACATTACACTACCCATACGAATGATGACATTGAGAACTAAATTTGTACAAAAAGAAGATTTCAACAAACAGGGAAAACACACAAAAAACAAATATACACTATGGAAGAATGCCCATTTAGATAAGATTAAATCTGCTCAATGAGGAAAGAGAGAGATGGCATCAACTCTTAGAATCTCACAGTATTTTTTTTTAAAAGAAACAAGCATAGTTCAACTAATACATAATCAACTATCAACCAATGACCATAATCCTTAAATATCTTACCTCACCCCAGGTTACCATGAATTGATTTTCATGGATGAAATTCTTCTCTGATGCAAAAATTACTATGCCTTCTGCTTTCATTTGGGTGATCTTATAACCTTAAATGGTGCTGAAAAAATCAAAGATTTCAAATGCCTGAAACATGTTACATCAGTAAGGTTCCAAAGGAGAAAAAACGTTTTGTGGGAGCTCCCTGCCTCACATCCTTCGCCCCAATGCATCATGGTAAATGCAGTGATTATGCTTTCTTCAGTGACAGTCTTTAGTTTTTCACCCTTCTTGTTGCATCCACTGCTGTGTGACTCTAGACACGTGTTTAAGGATAGTTGTCCTTTGGTAGAGAGCGCAACATTCTTTCGGGGGTTCTGGAGATGGTACCCTTATTCTCAGGTCCCTGTACCAGTTACTTGGCGCATGCGCATCGGCCAGAACCTGTCAGTTCATTAGCTCAAGGGAGCCTTTTAAAACAAAAAGAGGTTGGGAACACACTGACTCACATACCAGCACTCAGTTTGCACCAAAGAATCATGGCAAACACAGTGAATGATAACACTTACTTCAGCGACAGTCTTTCGTTTTTTGCCCTTGTTGTTGCAGCCAGTGCTGTGTATCTCTAGTCATGTGTTTCTGGGTAGTTGTCCTTCTTCAGTACAGAGCAACACATTATTTTGTGGGTGCTGGAAATGCTGCACAAGGCCCCTTTCCACTTATAAAAAAATGCACAGCCCTAGGTTCTTGGTTCCCTAGGGCCTAATAAGGCTTGGGGAAGGGTGCCACGTGGCCCCATTTCCTATTAAATCAGGGGCTATGAAAGCTCAGAGAAAGGGCCCAAAAGGGCCCACATGGCCCTTGCCCATTTGTTTTGTATTTGGACTAGGAGGATGGGTCCCTGGGCCTATTAAGGCTGCACACTCCTCTCCTCCCTAGATTTTGGCCACAGGGTAGGATCCGCAGGGACCAACAAGACTCTGGGAAGGGGGCCTTGTGGCTCTCTCCCCTTTTTTTAATTGTATTTGGCTCTTGGGGATAGGGTCCCTGGGGCTATCATCGCTCATAGAGGGGGACTGCATGCCCCCCTCTTAGAATTTGACCCTGGGGACGGGGTCCTCGGGGCCCAGGAAGGCTAAGGTAGGGGGAGTACATGCCCGTTCCTTATTTATATTTGATCTCAGGGAACGAGGTCCTTGGGGCATTTTAAGGCATGGGGAGGAGACATGCTGCCCTCTTCCCCTTTTTATAGAAACTGGCCTAGGTAATGGGATCTCTCAGGCCAATTAATGCTCAGGGAGGGGGAATGCATTCCCCTTAATTTATATTTGGCCTCGGAAGATGGATTCCCTGGTGCCCAAATGTCAACCCACCGCCATGCACGACCATAGATTTTGCACAGCATGGGGTTGGAACCTGCTGGGATTTTGGACACAGGGCATGCTGGCAGGCCAAGGCCTGTGGCCAAAACCCATCGCATGTGGCCAAAGGGTGTGCACAGCGTGTAGTTAGCAGCCTGCTGGGGGTTTGGCTTTAGGGCCAGGTGGCAGGCAAACCTCTGTGGCTTTTTGTATGGTAGTAAAATATTACTTGATGTTAACAAAATGTCATAAATGCTGTTCCAGAACATGTCCTGAGTCATGGAATATGTGAGGTGATAAGCAGTGCATGGCGGGAGCGCAAGTTACATTTAGCTCTGCTAACTATAGCTGGTGAACAGCTGT
Organism: Lissotriton vulgaris; assembly: GCF_964263255.1. Classification (NCBI taxonomy): domain Eukaryota; kingdom Metazoa; phylum Chordata; class Amphibia; order Caudata; family Salamandridae; genus Lissotriton; species Lissotriton vulgaris. The sequence continues at coordinate 1,706,238,579 of NC_141694.1, forward strand.
GATTTTTTAGTTCAAAACATTACTGTTGTCACCGAAATATTCACCTAACTATACCTCCAATTTAACCCATGTTTTTTTCTGTGAATTTCCAACATTTTCTGTTTTTAATACAAAAACAGATCTTTTTGTCACACCTAACTATTAAGTTTTTTTAACCTTTTTTTATATCAGTGCAAGGCTATTTTGTCAAATCGAATTGGCAGTTTAAAACTGCATTCAGGCTGCAATAGCAGACCTATGACATTCCTAGTAGGGCTATTTAAGTGGGTGGCACAACAAGTGGTGCAGGCTCACTAGTAGCGTGTCATTTACAGGCCCTGGGTATAGGGTATAGCACTATACTAGGGATTTATAAGGAAATTAAATATGCTAATCAGGTGTTATCCAATGTTACCATATTTTAGGGAGTGAGCACAAGCATTTGAGCATTGGTTAGTATTGGAGCACAGAGTCCTAAGGCCCTAGAGAAACAAATTTAGAAACAAAAGAGAGGGTAAAGATAAAGAGTTTGAGGGTGATCGAGCAGGGAGGGCCAAGTCCAACAGAGAGCCACAATGGTTATTTACCAAGCTACCACTTTGCTTATGCTTGGAGCAATACCCATAACCACTGCCCCATCTTATTCCAAGAAACTTTAAAAAATCCTCCAATCATGATTCTTTCTTATTTTATTTGCTGCACTCCTGGCAGACACCAAGGTGCTAGAGGAAGTGATTTAATGTAGCCGAGAATATTTTGGTGGTTCGTTCGGGAAAGGCCAAGAAGCTGGTTTGGGTCTTGAATCAAGAAAGGATTGTTGAATCCAAAGGCGACAAGTACCTTGGAGTCTTTTTTAACAACAACGGTAGATACAAAACACATCTAGAAGAACAAAAAAAGAAGGGTTCTGCGCTCGCTTTCGCAATCAGTTCTATACATAAGAAACTACAAGGCCCAACGTTCGCTCCAACAATCCAGGTAGCGCAAGCAAAAATCATTCCCACATTAACCTACGGAAGTGAGGTTCTAAAAGGCTTGGATAGCGGCCAATTGGACAAAATTATTACAAAAATTTATAGAATAGTGTTCAAGCTACCAAGTCAAACATCACCCGCCCAAATTAGGTTGGAACTGGGAATCTGCCACCAATCACTTGCCAGAGCCTTGAGTTTTCTAATGTGCTGTCATAAATTGAGGTCATCGAAGGAAGGCAGCCTAGCGCAACATCTATGGTCTTGCCTTCAAATGAATCTATGGCGAGCAGGGCATGCATATTGGGAAAGAGGATTAAGCACACTTGGCCTGAAAGACCTTTGGGACATGCAAGTAAGCCATAATGAATTCAAACGTCTAGCGAAAATAAGCACAAAAAAGCTCTCTTCCGTGGAAGACAAGGCTCGGCTGGCAAAAAGAAGTCACGGATGGATGTCCTTGCAATCCTATGTCCTGTTGACCCCACAGGAGTACCTAACTCAACCATTCACTGCTCGAATAAAATCAAGGTTCCTAAAGTTGAGAATGGGAGTAATCAACCTGTTGGTCCATTTGCCAAAATGGAAAAGAGCCCACAGACAGGAACAATGTAGACTCTGCGGGACTCAAAAAGAAGACATAGTACACATCCTTTGTCTTTGCCCAAACCTGCTGAACGAAAGACGGTCCCTCCTGAGGAAACTCTGGAACACAAACATGATTAGAACGTGTAGAGCAGCAGTCTTGGCTTGCTTTGACCCTCGGAACACTAAATTAAACTGAGCCTTAGTAAGGTTTTTGGAACAAGCAGAAAAAAAACTTGGTGAGGTGTCCCAAGTACGCGATTTCTCACCAGCACAATTACTAGCCTAGTTCCAACTGCCACCTTATTGTATAATGGACATGATCCTTAGCTCTCCTTTTTTTAAGTATGCTTTATACATATTTATAATCTTCATAACGCATATGATTCTATACTTATTTTTATATGTATATCGTTCTTAAAATTCTGCAACTTGCAAAGGTTATTTTTTAAATCATGCAATAAAGATTTTCAAGAGTTTCAAGAATGTAGCCGAGAATATTTAGACAGATAATAGTGTTGCTTCTTATTAAAGTGAGTCTCTTTTAACGAAGAATTTCTGCCTTAGTTTGTTCAAGCATATGCATAAAAATGTATTATTTCCTAATACTAACAAGACCATTACAATTAACTGATAAAATATTAACTGCAATCAATTTCCAAGATTTGGAAATTATCTAAATCCCAGATCTTGTTTAGCATACTGTTGTTTTTCCCTTGACTAATTTATTTAATTGCCATTTTTTTATCCCTCTGTCTATTGACCCACTTCCCTCTCACCATCCTTAGCGCTGTCTTTTTCCACTCAATAAGATGAGGAAAAATGCACCCACTCTTCTCATTAATTGAGCAAGTTCCCGGGCTGCTCTGCGTGAAGGTGAGAGGAAGCACCTAGAAAGAATATTAGTCAGGTAATTCTCAGAAAAAACAATAAAATGTATTCATAATTTGACACTGACCATTTCTCCACGTACACTGCCCATGAAGGCATTATAATGACATATATTTATATATTTATAATGTGATCAAAGCAAATATAGTCATTCAAGTTTCTTTATTCAGTGAATTGCTCACTCTCCATTGTTCAAAAAATTCCTATATTCCTATGTTCCTTAGTCCTTTCTTCAAAAAGGACTAAGAAGTCTCCCGTCCATAAAACATTCACTTAAGATTGCAGTATGATTTGACTTTGAGCTCCAGTAGCCTTTCTCCAGTTAACAGATTATACATTTGCTTCCCCTACTGGATTGTTTCAAAAACCATATCTGTAGACTCAAAGGGGGCTTTCAAAGATCTAGTCTGTCTTACCTGCGACAAAATGTGTAATTGATGTTGAAAATGTTAGAAGTAGGCAATGATGGTACATGTGGTTCATCCTTTTAGCTTTTTGAAATGGTGTGCAACGGGTGCAGGCTAATGCTAGATTATCCTTGGACCAACTAGATCCTAAAAGCAGTGTTTTATTGATGACTTCTATTGTTGACCTTGTTCAACCGCCTCTAGGATCAAAAGAATCTTACATTTTATCTGCAGGGTCTTTTCTCTACGTGTTTTGATGTTATCATCAGGTTTTCATTGATATGATCTGCTTTCAGTTTTCTAATCTGAAATATTTGCTCCGGGTCCCTAGTCCTAGTTTCTACTGATGAAGTGATACTGGAAAAGAATTCTATTTTCGCATTCACAGAGTCTAATTTTTGCTTGATTTCTACCAGTTCTTCCCTACAATGCTCCTGTGAACTATTTGTTTTTTCAACTTTCTGTAAGATATTTCTTAGTAAAAACATAGGTCCCAATTCACAAAAGACCTCCGCAGTCGTTGTGGAGGCTCTGCACTCGTGGTGGAAACTCTTCACTGCACTTCTCATTGCGGAAATTCCACCACAAGTGTGGAGACTTCACTACAGGTCCAGAGTCTCTGCCATGACTGTGTAGCGTCCTTCATGACTGCGGAGCCTACACCCCGACTGTGGAGGCTCTTTGTGAATCAGGCTCATAGTCTGAAGCTTATAGTCCAGCCCTTAGTGACCCACCTTTCCTATGGAAAAAGAGTCTGCATTGGAGCTTACTACTCCCACTCCCCACCCTTTATGCTTAATGTCTCAGGCTCTCAGAATATGATTCCATTTGTGGACTGCTAGTAGATTCACCATGGCAAATACTTTCTAGGCTTGATGTCAAATGTGAATCTGTCATCATAGGCCTGCCTTTATGCTCATTCTTGGGGTGTGAAGAGAATGCATTGGTCACAGATATGAATTATCTATCCACCCCATTGTCTGTATTCTCTGATGTTGGGTCTGTAAAGAGATGAGGATTGAGTGAGAAAGGTCCAACTATGTGTTAATAAAATCTTTATTTTGTTTTAACAATTGTTGTACTAACTGCTCGAGAACAGACCTCTAGGTCACTATATGCAATTATTTTTTAAGGTCTGTCAGGACAGTACTTGATCGAAGCAGAAGCAGTAGGAGGCACTTTGTGTGCTAGACTTGTATTGTCATTCCTACTAACGTGGGGGTATCTCTCTGCTTTGTATCATCTCATTTATTTCATACTGACTTCCAATTTTCGAATCAGAGTTTCTACAAAGTTCTATTTGCCCATAATTGTACATGAGAGTTGGGTTAGAATTTCATGACAAAAAGAGCTTGAGTATCTGAGGACATTCTGCTTGTTAGGTTTGCTAGCCATCACAAACGTCACTATGATCTAGTATTACGAATACTTAAAATATTTAGAGTGGACTTTAGGAGTATTTCTCTTTCACCTCTATTCTGCTGGTTGTTTGGTGTATCATTCTGCAGCCTACAGAATACTTACATTGCAATGCAGTATTTTACTTCTTAAAAGAAAAATGAATCGTCAGACATAAGGGGGAAGACGAACTAAATGATTTTGCAATTGCAAACGCTGCGATTTGCAAAATCACAGTTTGTGACTGCAAAATTCCTTTATGTAATGTTCAAAACGATTTTACAAGTTTATCAGATTTGTAAGAAGGGGTTTGTGACCTATACTGAATCACAGTTTTGAAGGGCCTTAAAAAGGGTGTTCCTCCCCAATTGTAAATTTGGTGTGCTATGTACTAATCTATTCTAGTCGCAAACCATTATTCAGTTTCCAGCCCTTCAAAGGAAGAGGTAACTAATGAGAAAAATGGAAGGTATTTATTTGTGCTCCCTCTAGGAATCACGGTGGGAGTGGACATTGGTCCAGTGGTCCAATGTCCCTTCCCTGATATTTTTCCAAATTAAAATATTTTATTTTTTAAACCATTAATAGTACATTGAAGGGACAAGGGCACCTTAAAAACACAAGCATTTGCAACGCAATAGGTCTTGCGAGAGTTTAAGCTATTAGCATTGTAAATGACAATGCCTTTTATTTATCTGTGTTGATAATTAACACATAAATAAAAGGCATTGTCACTTAAAATGGTAATAGCTCAAATTCTTGGAAATGCAAGACCTATATCACTTGAAAGAAGTGGCTGACATTGTCCCAACTGCTTGGAAAGTGAAAGCGCACATAGCTCGCTGAATGTTGCAGGAAAGCATGTCATGCCTGAGGCAAGAGAAACTCATTAAAGAAAATAGTTCTTACAGACTAAATACGACATACTGTGTAACAACAGAAGTAAAAGGGTCAGTCCTCACGGGAGGTTACAAATGAAGACAAGGCAGTACTAAGGAGGGAAGAACAAGCCTATTAAAGAAGCAGAAGCCAGCGTTTACAAAGGGCAATACAGAAGCCAATGAAAAATTTAGGCGGAGAGGGGCGGAGCACCAAGTCCATACTCGAATGCGGCATGTCTCGCAGAGCAGCGCATGTGCTGCCCAGGGTCGACCTAACAGCAAATTTTCCATGTGGAAATATAAACACAGAGATGGAGGTCTGCTGTATCTTCCAGTCTACTAGCCTCATGTTTGTTAGTAATCACAAAAGATCACAAAGTTCAACCAGCCTAGTAAATATTCATTAGGCAGGTCTTTCTGTGACACATTGGTGATTTTGAAAATCAACCTAATAGTTCAGAGGTCAGTTTCCAAATCAGTGACTGGTCACAAAAAGTCGGTGCATAATTTGCAGGCAGCCCATTAGTACACTTTTGTATCTCAGAGATAGCTTTTATACAGAAAGCAATTGTTATGTTCAATCACTATTTCCCCAGCAGGCTTATTTGTAATATTTTAATCGGGATTCAAAAGGCATGCCAGACATTACTTTTGCCAATACTTGGAGCAAATCGCTATCGGCATTTGTCTCTAGTCACTGAAGTACTTACTCCAGAATGCAATGGGTAACCGTAAATGTGTGGTGATTTGTTGAAGAGGTAATGATACATTTTTTATTTTACCCACTTATGATTCTAAGAGTAGACAATTATGGTACGAATTGAAGAGATGTACCTGTGATTCTTTGTAAAATTATTTTTTCTTTGGAATAGCCTTGTACATTTTCATGAAAATCTATAAAATCCTATATTTTCATAAATATGACTAACTGTAAACTGGCTGATTTTCTGCTCAAGGAACAAACGTAAAATGTACAGTGATAGTTTTTCAGCATGCATATACAGTTAGATAAATCTCTCTAATTTCCCAAAAGATTGTGGGTGCTTCTCATAGAAAAATCTAATTTTCTCTAGACTTAAGTTGAGGGTTAGTACTTTGCAGACAGATGTACACAACTTTTTAATGGTTGCAAACCCTTTGATTCACTAAATCTCAAGGTTTGTGACTGCTAAAAAGCATTTTCGAATATACTAAACACATTTTTATTAAAACAAAATTTTGTTAAAAAAATGTGTTCCATAATGACTCATACCTCAATGAATCAATGGTTTGCGACTGTAGTGCCAGCTTCCAAGATGGGGTGGCTACTTATGCATCAACGGAAGGGATCCTCTTTGGACCACATCATCTTTGTGATTTGGGGTCTAAGATTCAGGGAGAGTAGGCAGCACCCCTAAGCTAACTCTCACTGACATAAAACGAAATATATTTTTTTAAAGCAGTCATTTTCCTTTAAGTAAATGGTTCTTCTTTAGGAAAAAATCATTTTTTACAACGTATTTGCAGGGATGGTGATCTGCTGACTCTTTCAGTCAAGTAAATACCAAGTAAATTGTGGCCTACCTAATGAATATTCATTAGGCAAGGTGGTTAGTGACTCACTACCATTTCTTATTTTTCAAAATTACTACTGTTATATAGATCAGTCCACAAAATTAGTTATTGGTCACAAAATGTTGGTGCGCAATTTGTGACTGCATTTTGCAACCAGGTTTTCGTATATTTGGCCATTCATGTTTATAACTATTTTGAAAGTTTGTAAATTCCTACAAACTAACAATGACTCAGGTGTACACTGTGGGCCATATTATCAAGAAAGGGCAATATATTATCGCCGCTTTTATTGGCAGGAAACTGCCGCTAAAGCGGCGATAATGGGCTTGATAATATGCTCTTGTGAATTCCCATAGAAGCCCAGGTTCTGGTGTTAACCTGGGCTTCTAAAGGAATTCACAAGGGCGTATTATCAAGCCCATTATTGCTGCTTTAGCTGCAGTTTCCTGCCAATAAAAGCGGCGATAATGTATCACCTTTTCTTGATAATATGGCCCTGTGTTTTGTGACTCAACCCCACAGTAACGAACCATGGCAGTACATAAATATAATGTACAATGGTTTCTTTACTATCTGGCCAGAAGTAACTTTCATTCACTTGTCCATAAAAACGCAAGGATCAATTGTTCTAATGTTTGGCTTTTTGGCTTAGTCTGAATAATTATTTTGGTGTCAATGGCCGACGAAATAGCAGTACAGACGATTGTTTCAGAAAATGTGTGGGAATCGAAAAGTTGTCAACACCATCATTAATCTAATTTAAGCCAAGTACCAGCCCCATGGAAAAAGAAAATGCCCCACCAGTTTTCCAAACCACCTCTCTCATTAAACTAATGTTGAAAGCATTGTCTGGGCTATGTCACCTGCCTAGTGACAGGCCTATTACCCGCAGGATGCCATGTGTGATGTCCATTAGTGAGATGATGAATGGACACAGTGCTTGTCCTTCGACACATACATCCCCAAAATCGACTCTTGGAGAAGTTTTAGTTTGTTTATTTATTTTGCAACTATTGCCTTGGGAAGAGCTTTTTTGCTAAGAAAAATACGGAGTGTGTTTCTTGCTGAGATCCTTAAATTAAAATTCTAGTTTGGAATGCAACCAGAAATCCAGACACCTATTCTCTGAAATGAAAACATTAAATTTAAGCAAGTATAACGAACCGGTCTGACAATATGGCCACATCATCAAGTAAATGAGCAGGGGTGTTCTGAGCCACAGACCTATGTATGAGACAGATTTAATAGGACTGGCGCATCACTGCATATTAGTAGAAATGCGCCAGTTAATTAGCATGATGGAAAAAAAGCCTTGCGCCCCTATAGATGCGCTGCATTTACAATGCGGCGCACCGTGGCGCAAGGATATATAGATGAATAACATATCTTTTGGTGGAAAGGCAATGCATTGCTGAAGTCGTGTCATAAGCAAAACTCAACTCCAGCAATGGTCAGGAATGCCTATTCCCATCATGCTGCGTCACTCCTTACGCCTGCTTCAAGCAGGCGCAAGGTTTTGACGCAGTGGCATTGTATATGTGACTCTGTTTTTGCGACACATTTTTAAGAGACTTCCTTGTGAAGGAACGCCCACCCTGCATACATTATACCTGATGCAGGTATAATGTAGTGCAGGGCTTTACAACGTGACGCATCTCCCTAAATGCGTCACATTGTAAATATGTTGCATTGGGGTGCATTGTTTAAGATGCCGCTGTGTCACAGAAGTGACGCAATGGCAGCATAAAGTTATCACAAGGGGCTTGTAAATCTGCCCCTATGTGCTTAACTCCCACAATGTCAGATAATTTGTGGGGAGCCTGTGGCACGCACAGGTGTGCAAAGCTACTACACACCTTATTTAAACTTCACATAATCCTCAACAATACTCAATGTTTGCTAAGGCCTTAATTTCGGTTTGTCAGTAGGGTTTCCGCGTTACAAATGTGACAGATTTCCTGTCTGACTTATTGTAGGTGCCCTTCCGTGGCTGCACAAGTGAATCGATAGTGGGGAGGAGAGGGGGTAAGTGGGGAGAAAATGCAACAACAAAAAACACTTACCTGCTGGCTGGCGCCTTTCTTGCATCCTCTTCCTGGCTTCTGTTGGAGCAGGAAGCAGGATAGGCACCCCTAAGCCAATCACAACGCTGCATGCAATGTTGTGATGGGTAAGCACCTAGGCTACTCTGAGCATTGGGATTGGTCTGAGCACCATGGTACGGTGTCAGATGGGGAATGGAAGCCCGGGCATGTTCTCTACCCAGCCTGGGTGGAGAACATGCAAAGCGCGCATGAATGTTTAGCCGGCTCTAGAGGGCCGGCCAAACATTCATGCAGACTTAGGAGGGTGCCACCACTTCTTCCCCCTCCGCAGCCTAGCCCCACCTCACAAAACTGTCCCAGCACAGAAAAATAAAATGATAATAAGATCTTGGTATTATCATTTTAGTTTTCCTCTTTTACCGTGCTTTAAGGTAGTGGGGTGACGCTCCTCCACCTTAGTGGAGGAGCCGCCTCTAGCAGGTGCATGTTAACCTACGGAAATTGTAATAAGGAGGACGAGATATCCACCATGTTAGTGATGGAATAACCCCTCTGCCAAATTCTAAGTCAGTACCAAGTTTTTCCCACCCCCTTTAACTTCCTTCGAGAGAATAGTGTACAGTTTGAGTTTACAAGGAAAAATTGTTTTATGCTAACTGTCACTTCTCCCACTCCTGAGGAAGTATTGCCAGTTTGCCAGGTGTGGATTAACCCTTGCAACCCATAATAATTATTGGAAAATTTGATTTCACCATGAGGTTTGTTCAATAAAATAACACCTGTGCTGGTTGCGAGGTGGGTGGAAGTGGTCAAGTGCACCCTGGACCACTGCAACAAGTGAATGCTGGTGGTAATATGGAGCACTAACCCTGCCAAATGTGCACATTGTAGGGTCGTGAAACTATGTGCTAGGACCCATGCGGTTCTGGGCGGACTAAAGACATCTGTTATAGAGCTCCGTGTGTGGCATATTTATTTGCATGCTCCCAGGCTGGGGAGGACGCTACACAAATAACATGTACTTAGCAGGTATAACAATCCTTTAGTCTCATTATGTGTAGCATGAAATCAGACACAAAGCAATACAGTTTTGTTGATATGGCAGAAGGATGGGTGGGACTGCATTTAATGGAATGTGCTAGATGGATTCCTATTGCTCTGCCTGTATCTTTTAAACAGATGTATCCCCTTGGTAGCCACTGAAATTGCTCAGATGTAAGCTACAAATGAAAGCCCACATTTACTAAGGCTTTTCTTGTGCAGAATATAAAAGATAATTTGCACTTGGAATGTGCCTTTATCTTGTGCAAAATACGCTTAGCACAGATTTGTATCTCTTTGTATTAAGGGAGAGTTACCAGAATTATTGGGAGAAGTATCGGTGCAAGGACTCAGGTTTTTGCACACAGCCTGATCTATTAAAATAGCTGGGCCGAGGCTTGAAATAAAAAACTTGAAATAAAAAATAACACCTTGTGAAATCAGGTTTAAACAAAGGGAAGTGTGCTAATTTCTTTCAATTTCAATTTCCGGCAGAATTCTGCAATCTCACATTTTATTTTGAAAATGTCTAAATTCTGAGTCGGAACATATCCTAGGCCTCTGTTTAGAATTCTTTCTTGGTCTTCTGTGAGAATGTTGTCTGTGAGATTTACTACTACTCAAGGAAGGGGCAGGTATCAAAACAGAAGAGGGAACCTGCGAGGACGTAATTTTTGGTATATTCCGAATTACCAAATGAACCCACAAGGGATACCGTTCTAACCGTTTAACCCACATTTCCATGGATGGGTTAATCCATATTTCCAAGGGCCTCCCCCGATGAACTCACAAATGCAACACCAAACAGGACCTAATTACCAACCAAGGCTTCCTTTTTTAGGGAGAGGTTAAATGAACCAGACCGAGACTGAAAGGGGTGACCTGGTTGGACCAGAAACGACAGGTCCACACCAGGAGCATGACCAGAGCAAAATCCGGAACAAGCACAATGCCCTCGTAGTAAATCTCACAGACAAAATTCTCATAGAAGACCAAGAAAGAATTCTAAACAGAGGCCTAGGATATGTTCCGACACCGAATTTAGACATTTTCAAAATAAAATGTGAGATTGCAGAATTCTGCCGGAAATTTAAATTGAAAGCTTTTTTTAACAATCAAGAAACACCTACTCCAGAAGGAGACACTTCATTACGGAGGAAGTCAACATTTTGTCCCTTGAACTCCCAAGTTTCAATTGAAATAATAAGCTTTGAACAAGCCATCAAGAAAGAAATCCATGGAATCAGAGACACAACCAAGAAACCCTATCAGAATGTTTCGAAAGCTGAACAGAAGGCTCTTGATGATCTAAGGAACAATGGTGAGATCATTATAAAGCAGGCAGACAAAGGTGGGGGAATAGTCCTTCTTAGCAAAGAGGGCTATAATCTACAATGTATTGACCTTCTCTCAGACCAAAAATTCTACAAAGTAATCACTACAGACCCCACACCAAGACTACAGACCACTATTGCACTGATGGTGGAGGAGGCAGAAACGAACAATTGGATCTCCAAAAAAGAGGCAGAGTTCCTTGAGACCAAAAACCCAAGAATACCATATTTGTATTCGCTACCCAAGACCCACAAAGCACGCAATCCACCTCTGGGAAGACCTATAGTCTCTGGCATTGGTTCAGTCCTTGAACCACTGTCGCAATTTCCGGATCAATACCTCAAACCTCTAACGCAAAAAACGACCTACTTAAAGGACACAAAAGATCTCTTGAATCTCTTACCAGACTTCAATTACTCAGAAGAAAGTATGATCCTGGAGGGGCTAGATGTAGAAAGCCTCTACACTAGTCTACCACAACAAAAGACCTTGGACACTTTAGAAACATTACTTTTCCACAACGATTGGGATTACAGAACTCCAAGACATTTCGTACTCGAGTGCTGCAGGCAGGCCTTAACAGAGAATTACTTCCAATACAATGACACCCTATACCAACAATGCTATGGTACCTCGATGGGGAGCATGTTTGCTCCGAGCGTAGCAGGGCTCTACATCAGCAAGTTCGAAGAAGAACATGTCAACAACCCAAATAACCCCTACCAACAAAAGATATTATTCTGGCGGCGATATATAGATGATATCGTTCTCATCTGGGAAGGAGATTTGGATAGCCTCGAACAATTCCATTCATGGATCAATACAAGGGACGAATGGCTTAAATTCACTTACACAGCGAATAAACAAGAACTTGACTTTCTGGACATTACCATCTACTCAGAAAACCATACCTTGCAAACTAAAACTTATTTCAAACACACTGCAAAAAATAGCTTACTTTCCTATCAGAGTTTCCATCCACGCCCCCTCGGGGAAAACCTCCCTTACAGTCAATTTTTAAGACTACGCAGAAATTGCAGTAAGACTAATGAATACAAAAAACAAGCAAATGAATGAACTGTGTGAAAAATTAAAGGACCGGGATTACCCTCCAAGAGTCATCAACAAATGCAAAAAAAGAGCGAGAAACCAAAATAGGGACAGCCTTTTGGAAAGAAAACAAAGGAACCCTGAACCAGATCTGATGACTTGTGTAACCACATACAGCATTGCTTCCAACAAAGTGAAAAAGATAATCAACAAGAATTGGAGAATTCTGACCTCTGCAAATATCAATTGGCCTAAACCAAGGTTTGCCAACAGAAGGACGCGGAATCTGAAAGACATACTGGTTCATACAAGACCACCACCAACAAAATACAAATCAGAGCCCTCTCGCTTATGGGACCACCGCCCAATAACAGGACATTTTCCCTCTGATTCAGGTTCAGTGTGCGCTCTCACAAAAATGGTAAAAAAAATACTATTAATACCTGATTTAAAATGGACAATAAGAAACCACACCAACTGCAATACTATTCATGTGATCTACATGATCACATGCCCATGCAATAAGCGTTACATTGGCATGACGTGCAGAAAGGTGAAACAACGCATATGTGAACACCGCAGTAATGTGAAATGCCGAAAAAATACCACAAAGATGTCCACTCACTATATTGAAGCAGGTCATACGGTTGAAGATTGGAACTGGATTGTTCTGGAAACACTCAATAATAGGGACTGGAATGCTGAGAAAATCCTCTTTGAAAAAGAGCAGAGGTGGGTACATAGACTCAAAACTGATACTCAGGGACTGAACGATAACATCCCTTGGCTGAGTCTAAATAACTAAATGTTAAGAGATTGAGCGGCAAAAAACATACAATAACATTGCCAATGATCTTTTAACATTTACTGGCCCGTGCCCAACAATGCATTCCGGGAATACCAACAAATAGCTTATTAACCCGATATTTCACAGACCCATCTGTATATCAAAGGTAATGAAAATAATTCCACACCACTAAAAACATAACCAGAAGACGGACTTCCGCACCCACCTACCAGTCTTTCTTTGGTGGGTTTCTATTTTTGGTATATAATGACCCAGGAAGAAGAAACTCATCTCCCGGGCCCAGAGTGGTGGAGTCAGCACAAGTCGTGAAAGGAGCGAGACCGCAGGTAGCAGATGGATATGCCTATGCCGCCAAAAAAACGTAACATATTATCCAACCCCTCCCTGTTCTAAATTCCTGTAAATATTATTCCAGTAGGCCTCCTCGACTCACTGGGAACCCGTTGAGGCACAAAACTTGACCACTTGAAGGTATGTAAGGAATCCTTCGTCAGTACAACGGTAAGACTCATAACTCTACACACAATATCCCGCCACTGGAACTGTTTGTATGATAGACTGAATTGAACCACATTTAACAAGCTAAGAATGTACACAAAAACCTACTGAATGAGTAGAGAAATTTTGCCATAGTTCATTTTTGAAAAACCATGAATGAGTGAGCAATTCTTTGCCATGACTGTGTTTGTCCATCTGAAGTGTTGCCAATTTCTAGTTGCTGTAACAAGAGAAGTTCTAATTTGAAAACACTGTATTGGTTTTCACACTAGTCCTATAAACCCATCACCTCCTCTCCCCATGTTTATTTGTATTACAGGTAACTTGAGACCTGAACGAGGAGAAGGACTAATTTATCACTCCTCTCACTGCTCCAACTAAAAAGATAATTTATTTTATAGGAGACCACACTCACTGAGACCCCCTCGGTCTCAACACACTCTTTACTTTGGTCCTGAAGAAAGCCCACTTGACCTTTCAGGGCTCAAACATGTCGACCTCTTTTAATTACAAACTATAGTGTGTAGGAGCCCTAACCACTCCCTTAACACATGTTGCAAACTTTTAACTTTATCTCGGATCCAGATTCAATAAAGGTCCATTTCTGGCTGTACGAGATTTTTAACTTGGATTACCCTACTAATCACTGATCACTACTGCTTTTAACCAGGGGAAACCTCCGGCTGGAGGATGCATAACTACTAACCCTATGATTATGCAAACACGTGACCAATGAGCGGAGAATCAAGATATACCGCTTTTTCGCAGATCTAACACGTGTACAAGGGTTTTTGTTATTTGGGACATATCGGTACGCAAACTACATACCCAGGTTATGCAGGACAAGCGATCCTTCCCCTCTTAATTTTTTGTATCTAAGGATTAAAGGAAGCTGAATGGATCACGTCTTCCTTCTCCCTCCACAATTGATTACTTGATTAGAGCAAGGTTCTACACTTACATAAGTGAGCAGCATATACTAAGCCAGCCTCTGACACCACCTTTATGCACATTGCCAGCGTGTGGGTGGTAGAACCATCTAGGCCGCTCCTTAACCAATGGGCTAAAGGTTCACAGTGATGATACTACCCCTTTTGCAGAACGTCCTGTGTATTTTTCTGTAAATAATTTCACAGTACCCCTCTTTTCCTAAATCCTAAATCAAATATGGCAGAACCTTTCTTCCCCTGGTCAGAGCTCCTTGTGCTCACTCAAGAGTGTGACTGTGATAATTTGCAAAGCCTCCCTTATCATCACTCCAAATCAGTTCAGTGGTAGCCCCTCCTCCCACTGGATTTGGTACTAAGTTGTCTTGGGAAAGAAAATAGAAGCAGGCCTAGGTGTGAGCTACATCCTCCAGTGACAGGAAGGTGCTGAGCACAGCCCAGAGGACATCCTGTGCAAGGAAGAAAAACACCTCCCCACACCCATGCCTTTTGTCCACTGCAAGGCAACAATCTTCCACTCGCCAAAGGGGAGCCATGAGCAGTCAGGTGACAATCAATCAATCAATCAATCAATCAATCAATCAATCAGAGAATTTGTAAAGCACACTACATACTCAAGCCACTAGGGGGGGAGGCTGCAGCTAGTGGTCGAAGAGCCAGGTCTTGAGTAGTCTCCTGAAGGTCAGCGGGTCTTCAGTTTGTCGTAGGAGGTGGGGGAGGGAGTTCCAGTTTTTGGCAGCGCGGTGGGAGAAGGACCTGCCTCCGGAAGTGTTTCTGTGGATGCATGGTACGACGGCCAGAGACAGGTCGGCGGAGCGGAGTCTCCTGTTGGGTACGTAGAATGAGAGTCGGTCGTTGAGGTAGGCAGGGCCGGTGTTTTAAAGTGCCTTGTGTGCGTGGGTCAGGAGTTTGAAGCTGATTCTCTTGTCTACGTGGAGCCAGTGCAGGATTCTCAAGTGGGGGAAGATGTGGTCTCGGCGCGGTAAGTCGAGGATCAGGCGTGCGGAGGCATTCTGGATTCTTTGAAGTCTGTTGATGAGATTGGACGGGGTTCCAGCGTAGAGGGTGTTGCCGAAGTCAAGTCTGCTGCTGATGAGGGCATGGGTGACGGTTTTACGTGTGTCTGTCGGGATCCATCTGTAGATCTTGCGGAACATGCGGAGGATGTGGAAGCAGGTGGAGGACACTACGTTGACTTGGTTGGATCCTTGTGGGACACCGCAGATGGTCTTGGTGATTCCGGAGTGGTACGGGGAGGCGGATCCTATGGGTTCTGTCAGGAGGAAGGAGGTGATCCGGTCCAGGGCTATGTCACGGATCCATGCGTCGTGGAGGCGTGTGTGTAGTGTGTGATGGCAGACGGTGTCGAAGGCGGCAGAGAGCTCCAGGAGGATGAGGGCTGCTGTTTCGGCGTTGTCGAGTAGGAGTCTGATGTCGTCGGTGTCGGCCATGAGGGCGGTCTCGGTGCTGTGGCTCCCCTGGAAGCCTGACTGGGAGGGGTCGAGGATGCTGTTGTCTTCCAGGTATCGGGTAAGTTAGGTGTTGATGATCTTCTCGATGACCTGGGCTGGGAACGGAAGCAGGGAAATGGGCCGGAAGTTCTTGAGGCCGCTGGGGTCTGCCTTGGGTTTTTTCAGCAGGGCCTTGATCTCGGCGTGCTTCCAGCTCCAAGGGATGATTGCCGTCTCGAAGGAGAGGTTGATGATGTTACGCAGGTAGGGTGCGATGGAGCCGGCGGCTTTGTTGACCACGTGGTGGGGGAAAGGGTTGGATGGGGTGCCTGAGTGGATGGTGCTCATGGTCTTGATAGTGTCCTCGGTGTTCACGTTGGTTCACGTAGTGAGGTGGTAGTGTTCGGTGGGGTTCGGTGGGGCCTGTGTGTAAATGTGGGGTACTTGTAAAGCGCACTGTTACTCTAACCGAGTGTCCTGGAGCTGCAGACCGCTGGGGAACCCGTCCTGGTTTTCCCTGTGAGATGGTCCCTACTGGGTATCTCCAAGGTGAAACCAGGCATCCCCGGCGTCTGTGGGGGGCCGTTGTAGAGATGAGGCAAGCTTAATGCCCAGAGTTACCGAGTGTGTTCCCAGGTTAGAGTAGGCACTGAGGCGAGAATCATCGAGTCCGTTGACCCCTGGTCCACGACCCTGCCGCGTTGGGAATTGAACCCTGGTCCCGGGCCGTTCTCGGCTTACAGGTCTGCCGCCTCTAACCAGTGAGCCACACAGTGAGGTTAGCAGGGATGATCCGAGGAATGAGGCTGTCGTGAATGTCGATGATCTTGTTGTGGAAGAAGGCAGCGAGGGCGTCGCACAGGGCTTGAGACGGTGGGATGTCGTTGGTGCATGAGCTGGGGTTAGAGAGCTCCTTCACGATGTTGAAGAGGCCCTTGCTCTTGTCTGCATTGTTGTCGAGGCGGTCTTTGAAAGAGGCCTTCTTGGTAGTCCTGATGAGGTTGTGGTGGTTGCGGGTGGCATCTTTGTGGGCTGCTCGGCTGTTGCTACAGCGGGACTCCAGAAATAAACTCCAAATTTCCATGGCCATTTCTCTAAAACCTCAGAAACAACCATAACATTCAACAGTGGGGCCCATTACACTGCATACTTACTCTGTTCATATAATTCAGCTTCAAAGATCTGGCCAACAACCCAGGATTCCTACTATAACATTGGCGGAATGTCTAAACCTATTAAACTATTTTTATTTACACTTGCAATGTAAAGCATTTTACCATGGTTTCATTTTAAACACTATTTATTCAGACACACCACCATAATGGCAATGGATCAGCTAGAACGAAAATTAGGCGTAGGAAGAATCAAAGACCAGCTTTTATATTCTTCATTTATCTAATTTTCATTCAAGGCAAACCTTAGTATGTCAGACATTTAGCATTTATTTATTTCTTTTTTCAAGAAGAATTCTTTTTTTAAATTTTTTATTTTTTTAACAGTTCCAACTACTTTATTTTCCAGCAGAACATGTTATGTGGGGTTGCGCCAGGATTATTTTAAAGCTCAGAAAATAGACATTTATTAAAAGTTTAACATAAGTTTAGCAAAGAACAGATATTTCCAATTTCATTCTCTCCTATCATCCCTAGCTAACACCCTCATCTTATCCTAACAGACCTGCAAAGGAAAACAAACAGTCAAAAGTTAAAGTTCTTACGTTCCAAGCAATCGATATTCAGTCCAGCAGCATCTCCAGAGGAAATCGAAAAAGCGACCCCTTCTAGCTAAAATCAGGGGTTTTTATACACTAAATCCCTAACTTAATCTATCTAAAAAGTAACTAACATCTCCAATATGAACTCCGATTGGACAAATTTGGGGTAGATGAGCACTTCCTCACCATTGCAGCATTTGTTTTCCACATGACTCAGCGGAAATATAAAAGTTCTTTGTTTAAGACAGTCCGTGGCCTAGGCGCATCACACTTTAGCAACATTGCTCTTCTTTCTCATGGTTTCGGTATCCGACCGTTCATGCTTGGCACCCATCCTAGGTTCCCGGTAAGGTAGCCTTGAACTCTCCCTCAAGCATAGTCAGCTCACTCGCGCTGGCAGAAATCTTTGACGCGCCTGCGCAGACCAGTACATGCTCGCAGTAGCTCAGAGCGGCCATTTTCTCACTAGGCCTCACAGGCCACATTTGGAACTATCATAGAAACAAACAAAATCCATGTTAATTATAGTAATGAAACCCATTCTGTTTACCTCCCACCATTCTAATATTCCCCATTAGTAGTTGTTACCTAGCATTTAAGCCACATAAATGCGTTTTCTACTTACATAATCGACCCTTTTAGCACAAAACATTTACAATAAGCACATTTAAAATACGTTTTATTTAAACTTAAGTTGCGCATTAATTCAAATCACAATGACAACATATATTAATTAATTATTTCACTCCATGCAAGCAAGATTAGTACTCCCCATATGTTTGTGAATGCATTTTACTCTAAAGTCGATTAATCAAACAAATCACACTATTAGTAAATGTTATGTTATGGGACATTAATTTCACAAGGGCACACATTTTTGTGTTTTTCCACCTTGCTCCATCAATTCCCTAATCTTTTGATCCTATCACTAAATATTCTCTCAAATTTTTGGAAAATTTAGCAGAACATGTTTCAAGTTCTTCATATTAGTACGACCTATACTCTAGTATACTTCTCCTTTATCTCTTTAACAATTTTCTCTCTAACTTCTTCCATTTCTATTTCGTTCTTTTCTCTTTCTCTTGCTTTTCTTTCTTGAATTGTCTTCTTTATTGACTTTCTAAAGTCTCTTCTACTTTTGCATATACAACATAACCTCATCAGAAAAATCACTATTACTATTATTGTTATCGGTATTAGTATTTTACCTACTATAGAACTACCTATTTCTTGAAACCAGTGTTTAATTGCTGTAAGACTTCTACCTAATTTCTGAAGAACACCTTCAACCTCCAGTGGTTCAATCTCTTTATGTAAATTTGTAATATTTGGAATATACCTTTCTAAATTTTGACTTTTATCTGGGATATAAGTACAACAATGTTGCACTTTCAATATCCCACAGACTCCTCCCTCTTTTGCTAAAAGTATATCAAAGGCAAGTCGATTTTGCATTACCATTGCTCTCATGGCAACCATTTCAGTATCAACCATCAGGAAACCTCCTGCAGTATCTGTTGACAATCGATCAACTATTGTAGACAATTTTCGGATTCTGTTTGCATTGAATGAAATTCCCACTGCTGGTATCAGTGCTCCAAAAACATCACCTATTATTTCTAATACACTCTCTCTTTTCTTTCTACTAAGCTCCTTGCCTATCTCATGTTAACCATCAGTACTTCTATCTATGTGGAAAATTTTAGGAAAGACCAAACCCACATAACAAGTCCCATACCAGTGGTCAGGCAGCTTATTGTAAGCTCTATTCCCACAAATAAAATAAACACCTGGGAAAACAGGAGCTTTTCCTCCTTTAAATCCCCAACCCCCTATAATGCTATAGGTGTCTTTGCATTGACTTGCACCCACAAAATAATTGTCATACACAGTATTGTCTCTCCTTATACAAAATTTCCCTAACATCGGAGTGTCTATATTTATGGCTACATTCACATTTTTATCATCCAAGTTTTCAACATTAAATGTCCAATATTTAGATTTTTCATGTTTAACTTTTTCACTTCTCTTATAAGCCATTCTCCTCTCTTCAACCATATCTAGGAAAGTCCTTTCCTCTGCTCTTAATTTACATGTCAAATTATGTTTAAAAGCAAACTCATGAGTAATTCTTCCATTTGCAAAAAATATTCTCCCATAACTTTTCCAGGTCTCTTTTTGTTCAATGTATTGTCAATCTTTAACTTAGCAAAAATCTCATCTGTGTTAGAATAATGATATTCCAATCTTCCAAGCTGATAAAACAAGCTTGCAATTACACCACAAGTTACTCCATAAGTAAGAGGAAGGTGATGATATGTCACAGCTTCTGACACTGATGCAGGCAATTTTACACAAACATAAAAGTCATCAACATTCATAGTGTGGATATATTCAAGCAATAACCTTGAAAATGTATTTTTAGAATAGTCACTAATAGACCTATCTTGATGAAACTCTGGTCTATACACATGAGTCTCATGAACCTCCCTTTCTCGCTTGGCTCTTTCAAACTTGCATTTGATTTTAATTTTGTCAAATTATCCTGAAAAGGAATCACAATAACTAAAATTATCCATAATATTATCAATAATCCCATACAAATCGAGCAACATCTACACCATTTTCTAAAAATAGAACACTTTGTTTTATGATTATTTAACAGCATTTTCCCTAACAGTGTTTCTTCGAACTTGTGTCACCTATAATTTTACAATATTAGTTCACTAACAGTGTTTCTTCGACCTTGTGTTACCTATTCTAATCTATATTATAAGTTATTTCTCGAACAAGTTTTTCTTTGACCTTGTGTCAACTCCGACCTCTTCTATATTTACAATATCCATCTCACAGGACTACAGTCTTTTGATTAATATCATATACTTTGAATACCAATCAATTTTGTCTTATGCTGACATTTTTACTCACTTTTCCCAATTGCTTTTGGGCAGTACAAATCTTCTTGACTACTATTAACCTCAGCAATGGGTGGTAGAACTATATAAGTCCACTCAGGCGATTTGTATTTTTGGTTTGGTCGTCTTACTCTCTTTGGCCTTTGAACAGCCTCTATTTTCTTTCCCAATGTTTCTTTCTGGCTGGTAATCTCATTTACCTGCTCTTCTATTTCTTCTATCTCTTTTGCTTTGTTTACAAGCTTAAATCTCAATCCACAAGTTTCTTTAGGCCAATTATCTCATTTGCGGATTCTCTTGGTCTTTGGCTCTATTGTGTTATGCTCCACTCTCCAAGCTCTTTTCCTTGGACTCTTCCTTAACACAATTTCATCTGAACTGTCATCAGTTTCACTTTCTGTATCCTCAGCTGTGTCATTGATTATGATTTTCACAATGTCTTTATCTTCATCTGATTCAGCCTTCTTTTCTGTTACTCTGTTAGGAACACCTTCATAACTGGTACTCGGAATCTCATCCTTTTCGTGACTCACTTCCTCTTCCCCAGTCTCAGGATTTCCGTTCCTGCCTTCAAAGTGTTCAGATCATTCCTCAGCTTCTTTTTCTTCAATGACTTTATCTCTGCTTGCTCTTTCGTCTTTACTGGTGTCTGTCTTTACTGATTCTTTACCTTCAAGTTGAACTTCGGAATCTGGTATCTCCACAATCTCCCTTTCACCTTCTCCTTCAGACGCAGAACTGGCTTCTGATACTTCCAAATGTCGACGTTCCAGTATCTGGATTTTCTTCTGATTCAGCTTCAGAATCAGAGTCAGTTGTACTTTCACCGTTGTATGGGTATTCAGGTGCAGGCACACAGATGGTGTGGCTAGCATGTACCCACCTCTTTAATCCAGCACACTTCACTGCAGTAGTACTGACCAGGATTACCTGTTGTGGCTTTTGCCACTGAGGTACCAAACAGTTTCTTCTGCGATGTACTTTCACGCAAACCCAGTCTCCAGGGACTAGATCATGAGCTGGATTTTTCTCTTTAGAGTTTGATTCAGTTCTCACCTGGTGGAGCACCGAAGTTACTATATCAGACAGATTTTTGCAGTAGTCCAATATGATGTCATCATTTATTGTTAGCAATTTGTTAACAGGTACATAAGCTTGTCTCATAACCCTGCCCATAAAAATTTAATGTGGACTTAATCCAGTTTTCCTGTCAGGAATACTTCTCAGTGGCATCAAAGCAAGTGGCAAAGCATTTGGCCACTTGAGTCCTGTTGCCAAACACATCTTTGCAAATCTGTTTTAATGGTTCCATTTACCTGCTCCACTACCCCTGAAGTCTCAGGTCGGTAAGCACAATGCAGTTTCTGGCGAATATCCAGAGCCTCACAAATCATCTGCATCAACTTGTTTTGGAAATGTGGTTTGCGTTCCGATTCAATGGTTACCGGGAAACCGATTCCTGGTATAATTTCTCGTAAGAACAGTTTGGCTACAGTTATTCCATCATTCCTTCTGGTGGGGAAAGCTTCAACCCACCGGGAGAACAAACAGATTATCACAAGCACATATCTAAACCTATTGCATGGAGGCAATTATACAAAATCCATCTGTACTCTTGTGAATGGACCACCCTCCCGTCCTATGGTTTCCAAACTCACAACAGTTCTTCTGTTTGGATTGAATTGTTGGCACACTAGGCACCTTTGGCACAAACTTTCAGCAATCATTCTGAATTCAGGATTATACCAAGTTTGTCTAAAAAGACGAATCATGGCATCTCTTATAATATGGGCTTGACCATGGTACATTCGTGCCATGTCTGAAATCATGCTATCAGGCATTACTGGTCTTTCATCTTTGTAAACCCAAATTTCATCTTCTTCCTGCTGTCTACATCCTGCCTTTAACCACATATCTTTTTCTTCTGATTCTGCCTCTTCTTGTATCTGCTTCACTTCCTGCCATGTCACAACTACAGTGGTTAGCATTAAAGAACTCTGAACATGTTCTTTTGTTTTGTCTCGATTGATTGAAATTTGATTTTTCGCACAATGCTTAGCAATGGCATCTGCATAATTATTTCCTTTAGAAATATAATCCTCATTCTTTTTATGTGCTGCACACTTTACCACAGCTATTTTTTCAGGTAACTGAATTACGTCAATCAGTGTTCTCACAAACTCAGCATTTCGAATGGGTGTTCTCGCAGAAGTTAAATAACCTCTTTGAGACCAAAGCTGTCCATAGTCATGAACAACTCCATAACCATACTGACTATCAGTCACTATGGTTACTGTCACCTATTTTCCTAATTCACATGCTCGTATCAAAGCAATCAACTCCGCTGCATGAGCAGAATGAATTCCTTTCAGACAAGATGCTTCCAACACTTTTGCTACTGTGCAAATGGCATAAGCAGCACTCAAAATACCACTCTCTGTTCTCAGACACGATCCATCTACAAACATCTCATAATCTGATTCAGGTAATGGCTCGTCCCTAATGTCTGGCCTAGGTTTTGTGCAATACTCAAGAACATCCAAACATTTATGATCAAGTTCACCTTTCTCTTCTGCTTCAATAGTGTCAGGTAGTAATGTAGAAGGATTAACATTCACACATCTGGCAATTGTCACATTTTCAGCTCCCAAAATTTCCTTTTCATAACGGGTCATTCTGCTGTTGGTCATGTATTGGGTCTTTGCTCTTGTGAGGAGAATCTCCACTGAATGAGGGACATAAACTCTCACAGGAAATCCCATCACAATTCCTTCACTCTGCTCCAGACTTACACTGGTTGCTGCTACTGCTTTCAGAAATCCTGGCAAAGCATTTGCAACAGGGTCCAAAACAGCTGAGAAATACGCAATTGGTTTTCTCATGCTTCCGTGTCTCTAAATCAATACTGACAAAGCACATCCTTCTCTCTCACTACAGTGCAGTTCAAACTATTTTTCATAATCAGGCATTCCCAATGCTGGTGCTTCACACAACTTTGTTTTCAGTTGTTCAAATGCTTCCATTTCATTTTTGGTCAACACTATTGGATCTCTGATGTCTGCTTTTGTCTGTCTCTGCAATGGTTTTGCAATCAATGAAAATCCACTAATCCACTGTCTACAATAACCTACCATTCCTAAGAACATTCTTACCTGTCTGGGTTCTAGGCGGTTGCATTCCTTGTATCATTCTGATTCTTTCTGCTGTGACTTGTCTAATTCCTTTTGCAATTTTATGGCCTAAATATTGCACTTCTTTCTGACAAAACTGCAATTTTGACGGAGACACTTTATGTCCTTCTTCTGCCAAATGATTTAGCAATGCTACTGTGTCGTTTACACATGCATCTTTTGTTTTGGTTGTGATTAAAAGATCATCTATGTACTGTACTAACACAGACTCTCCAGGCATACTTAGACTCTCCAATGATTTCTTTAGCAACTGATTAAAAATTGATGGACTCTCAGTGTACCCTTGTGGAATTCTACACCATGCTAGGATACAATTTTGGAATCTGAACGCAAAAATTGGCTGACTTTCTACATGTAATGGAACTGTAAAGAACGCATTGCATAGGTCAATCACTGTGTACCATTCTGCATCATGAGGGATTTGGTACAAAATCACTGCTGGATTTGGAACAACCGGGCAACATGGGACAACAATTTTATTAACTTTTCTAAGGTCTTGAACAATTCTAAATGTTCCGTTTGGCTTTTTCAACCCCATAATCAGTGAATTACAAGGACTGCTTTCTATCTCGCTAAGAATTCCTTGCTCAATCATTTTGTCAATCACAGGTGTAATTCCCTCAATTATTTCTGCAGTCATCTTATACTGAGGTATATTTGGGTAACTTGTTCCTTCTTTCACTGTAACCTTTACAGGATCAACACTTTTCATCATTCCTATATCTTTTCCAGTAAAATCCCATACTATTTCTTTCACTGCTTCTTTCAATTCAACAGGAATCTTCTTTCGATCAAAAACAGGAAATAACTTGCTCTGCTCTGCCTCAATCATAAGCATGGTCATTTTGTATAAACTGTCTTCATCGGGGTTTGTAATTCTATGCCATCTGGCGAGCAATATATGGCACAGTTCATTTTACACAGTATATCCCTACCTAAGAGATTAACAAGGCTACTGTCACACACCACAAATCGATGCATCTCTTTGTAACTTCCAATTTCTACTTCAACTGGTTCTGTCAAAGGAGTTTGTATTTGTCTATTTGCTACACCTACAACTTGGATGGACTCTCCCGAGAGCGGAAAATTTTGAATTTCCACTGATCTTACAGTAGAATGGGTAGCACCAGTGTCCACTAGGAAAGTTATTTTCCCATAATTCACCTTTCCGTTCACAAATGGACCACACTGATCTACCTCAAGAGTGGCTCCAAGCACATACTCTTCTCCCTCTCTCAGGCACAGTCATAAACTTTCATCTGACTCACTGCCACCCTCTTCTTGTAACCAATACTGAGGACACACATTCACTCTTTGCGGTCTTTTTACCTGTTCACCTCCGCTTGTTGCGTGTTTATCTAGGTTCCTGATCGATACTGTGACCTTATGCCCCTATTCGGCTATAAATCCATTTATTCCCTATATTGGCATAACCGTTCAAGTGCGATTTTCTGAAAAGTCATCTCTGGCCTCACACGAACAGAGCCACATTCCAGCATAGTTCTCTCTGCCACTTCCTTTGCGACCAATTAGTGCAATGACAGAGCAGTAGTCACTATCTGATATTCCTAGATAACACTCCGAGTTCTTCAACAAGATAAAAACTCAGCAAACCTGGAAATCCCCGCTTGCTGTGTTTTGATTAGTAATGGAACTCTAATGAGCAACTGATAACTGTCACTTCCTAGTGACATCTTTAATTGACGTCTTATGTCCAGCAAACTGTCAGGTATAAATATTACCAACATTGCCTTAAGCAATGCCTGTTGTACGAGCTACTGAAGCCAGCTGCCTGCACGACCCCGTGTTGGTAAATCTAGCACTCTTCGCTGCAGCCTGCTATCCTGTGGTGGTGAAGCTGCTGATACCATTATCGCCGCTAAAGCGCGAACTATGGTGCAGTACGCTTAAGGAGCTGAACAGCCGTCCTCTGCGAAGACATCCAGCAGATTCCAGCTGCCCGCGGACGCTGTCCCCCCTCCTTCCTCGACGCGCTGAAGAGACCCGCTGCCTTTCTCGTGCAGAGAAATCCAGCCACGGCGTTTCCGGTTTACCCTCGTGGGTGACTGGGATATCGAGAGAGACCCCTGAAGGAGATACCAATCCTCCATCATTCTATTCAGAGGTATGGTGTTGACTAAACCCTTAGACGAGAATTCTTGAAACAAACCTTGGCAAAACCAACTTAACTTAAAGCTACTTACTTACTCCCCTTTCACGTGTTAGGCTTAGGTCAGGCACACTGGGGTAGGCTTAGTTAGAAGCACCAGTTGAGTATGTTAGCCTAATGTATATATGACTGTATATATGTTTTATTACTTTTAAACCATTGTATGGCTAAGAAACCATATCAATGCTTTTACAGTTCTATTTCGCAATACTTATCTTACTGTACGTACTTTTTATAATAACAATTATTGCAATTGTGGCAATACATTTCTCTTGTACGAGAAGAAAGACTGTTCAATAAATGTTAACCCTTTATTGACAAACGCCCGTCTCTCTATTCTCTACATACCGTGAAAGTAAACTGCACTAGACTGACTGAGTGAAATCTATGTCTATTGTTTCACACGACCCTAGAGATTGACTCTTGATCTGAGGAGCAAAGTTGTCATGTTGCACGGTTGTTGGAAAGCTGAATCCCTTCTTGTCTGTGCCAAGGAAGCTGATCACTTCCTATGCAGAGAAGAAAGTTTCCAGTGACCTCTGAGCTAGTTGGTAACACAACCCAATTAAGTTTAGCATAGTCAGTGGAGGCCTGGAATATCCGCAGTTCCACGTCGATACTACTGTTTATGTTATTCCAATGCGCAGGGCCTAGTGGGAAACTAGGAACTACACTACATGGCGCCCAACGTTTGGTAAGGCGATAAACTAACGCAAGACTTGTAGAGTAACTCAGTCGTGCATATTTCACACCCCTTTCTCCCGTAAATACTCCAATAGACGTCTGGAGTGGGTGAAAGGTTAAAATCCGCCCGACCTTAGTAGGAAGAGATTCCTATGTAAAGCTCTGGTTTATTCAACGTTGAAGGATACAGTGTTCCAAAATATTGTGCACCTAATCTTTGTCTCCTTGGAGACCTACTCTGCAAAGCCTGCATTTCTAGAAAATGACAGACAGTGAAGAAGAAAGGGAAGCAGTTAGACTGGCAGCCCAACTAATAGAGGAAGACTCGAGTCTCCTACAGACAGACCCGGATGCTATTATCATCCCGGTCCACTTAAGAAGATCTATAACGTTAAAACTTATAGAGAACGGACTGACACTTCAAGGTGGTACAGTAATTTTCGTGATAGAGGCT
The DNA here is from genome assembly GCF_964263255.1 of Lissotriton vulgaris. Taxonomy (NCBI): domain Eukaryota; kingdom Metazoa; phylum Chordata; class Amphibia; order Caudata; family Salamandridae; genus Lissotriton; species Lissotriton vulgaris. Next base: position 1,706,265,548 of record NC_141694.1, read on the forward strand.
CACGAGTATCGGCAGACAGAGGTATTCTATTCATGGATAAACTTTCCAGCGGTAAACGCTAGAACAAAAGAGTTTCACTATTACAAAATAGAGAAACCTCCGGAAGAGTACGCTCCTTTCGAGGAGATTGAAATTCCACTTAAATTTCAAGAGCACCTGCTCTGGTTTAATGGCGCCCTAAAACACAATGATCACATAACTAGGCTCGGTCCACTAGGTAGACCAGGAGCAACGTGGCCGGTTCTAGCCAGCTACACACCACATCCAGACATTGTAAAAATGTCTAAGGAAGAGCTGTTAGTACAGCTAAAAACATTAATAAAAATACATAGGCAATTAGTCCAATATGTAATGCGGACTGCAACAGTCCAGCCAGCTGTTAATACACCACAGCTGACCCCTCATCAGGGGAACACAAATAAAATTACACCACAGAACATACAGTCATGTCTTGGTAAAACACCCGTAAAACGGGAACAAATTCCTTTCTGGTTAGCACAGAAAATCACTCAAATAGAGGCGGTATTTCCTGATACTACCCCTATTGAGAAACACAGAATCTTGACCATCTGCCTTCCTATGGGAATCGCACCACACGTGGAGGACTGTGACACTTGGGGTACAGTCTTTGCTTCCATTTACATAAAAACACACGGTGTTCCGTCTATGGCGGTAATACCAGAAGTGCTAAAACAGATTCAAAATGAATTCGGTCCAGAGCCCGCTTTAAATCTAGGTATGAAATTACTGAAAGACTTCAAGCAGGTCACGGCTATATTATTAGCCAACATAAAGGGAGAAGCAGCACCTGTGGCGATCCGCCAGAAGTTGAAGGAAACAGATATAAAAGATCCTGTTGAGCTTGCCAAAATCATAGAAAAATGCTATGAAGAATTAGGTAGAGACAGCTTGGGTGGAAAACCAGTTAAGCCCCAGCTGCTCGAAAATCCAGAAAAATTATTTATTAAAAATAATTCAAACACTCCTAAAAAGAGCTGGGATGGAAATAAACAATCCACTCCCAAGGAAAAAGTTTTCCAGTCCAGAGGAAGGTCTCCTCGACGGAGGGAAAGAACTCCGACTCGAGAACGCCAGTCTCCCCAGAGGGAGCCCTCTGAGAAAAGATATAACCTTAGAAATAGGGATAATCTGAAAAAACCTGATAGATATCAAAGTATTGAAACACGTCCCTCTCGATCTTTTCCACAGAATTCGGAAAGAAGAGGACGGTCAGACCCAGGAGAGCACACCAAGTCCAAAGACAAGGAACCTGCTCAGAGTAAAAAATCTCAATTTCAGAAAAAGAAGGTAGCCAGTATTAGAGTAATCAACCATGCCGAGAATACTGAGGACACAGTTGAAAAACGGGGAGTGGGCATTGACAATGTTGGACAGTGCAGCAGAAATCAGTATAGCGCGCAAGATCTTGATGAGTCATCTGGAGACAGTGGACACGAATGAATTCATTCAGGTTGAAACTGCCAACACCAGACTTAGCGAGCCCCATAAAATATACGAAATAACATTGCGTATAGAGGGTGATAAGACTAGGAAAATTAAGGGTCTATTTTGGGATAAGCTCTCCAAAGGCTATGATATTCTGTTAGCTGAAAAAGATTGGCCCCCGGAGTTTGTCAGGGAGTGCCCTCGTGGCGAAGAAGTGATTATGGCTGCCTTCTCGAATCACATTCCGATTCACAAAAAATACACATATGCAAGGAAATGGGCAGTGGCCCAGGCACCTGCATTGTATAAAAATCATGTAGGATGGGATGAGGATTCACCTCCTCACAAAATCCAGTTAAAAAGTGAACCAACTGCCCAATGGCAGTATCCCATAAAGCAAGAAGCTAAAAAACAAGTCAGGGAGATCTTAGATCAACTTGAGTACCAGGGGGTGATTGAAACATGCACCTCTCAAATGAACAATCCTTTGTTTCCTGTCTCCAAGCCAGACAATTCATATCGTCTAGTTTTGGACTACAGACACCTTAATACATGTTGCAAAACTTTTGCAGTACAAAACTCGCATAGTGCAGCCCTAATGAATAACATAGTTAGGAAAAAATATAAAACGACATTAGACATTTCTAATGGTTTCTTTTGTCAAAACATTGCACCAGAAAGCAGATATTTGACCGCTTTCTCCGCATTTGGGTCACAGAAAAAATTCTGTCGACTCCCACAGGGGTTCAAGAACAGCCCAGGACTATTCTCAGCTAGGGTAACAGAGTTACTACAAATCTATGATGATGAAGCATTATCTTACGTAGATGATATTTATCTCACAGACGACGACTTGGATACTCACTTGAAAAGAGTGAACACCATTATACTTGGGTTCGCAGCAGAGGGTTACAAATTCAACTTTAAAAAGTCTCGAATTGCCCATCTGACAGTACTGTTTTTAGGGTACGAATTATCAAGTGAAGGGAAAAGCCTAGCGGACAACTTCTTAGAGAAGTGCGCTGTACTCCAAGCTCCAAAAACGCTGAAGAATTTACAATCCATTCTAGGTTTTCTGAATTTCGGAAGAACTTACATCCTAAATTACGCAGAGAGGGTTAAACCTCTCTACGAACTAATTAAACCTGATTTTAAACAAATCAATTGGACTCAAAAACACACAGAAATTTTGAGATCGCTGCAAACAGACATGTTAGCAAAAACAAAATTAGATACACGTGATCTTGTAATCCGAGTCATCCCAGGAAGATGCGGATTCACGTACCTAACCTCTAATGAGGGAGAAAAGGTACCAATTTCAATTAAATCTCACTTGTACACACAAGCAGAAAAAACATTCAGTCACACAGAAAGAACTGTGAAAGCAGTGCAAATCGCATTAGCAAATGAACGAGAACTAGCACACGGCAAACGGATTAATATCCTTACAGCGGAATCCGCCTTCGAGGCGCTATTCAGCCCAGTAAACCTGCCTACAGTGTCACTGGATCCGAAATGGATACAGTGCATAGATTCTCTAGGAGCGGAAGATGTGAAATACTATTTCGCCCCGCAAGTTGAAGAACTGAATGATTTAGAATATGAAGAAGAATATCCTCTGCCAATTGAAATTCTGCCTCTCCCACTATATGCCTGTATAATCTATACAGATAGCTTTGTACAGCATTTCAACGTAGAGAGAAAATCCTACGATGCAGCATGTGCGATCATTAAAGGTCGTTGGCTGTGCGGTAAATTCAGACCGAAAGTAACAAAAACTGAATCTGTAAGAAACTGTTCGGTTCAGAGAACTGAAATCAGATCTTTAAAGATGGCGCTCGAAAATGCAGAACGTGAATTCCCGACACTTATCGTGTGCGATTCTCATTTTTGCGTCAACTCTTACAACAATAAACTGCAGAGTTGGATCGAAAACGACTACAAAGATGACACAGGTGCCACAATAAAGCATAAATTGCTCTGGAACGAGGTAGCTCTTTTACACAAAGAACTACAAAAGACTCACGTGATTCACGCACAGAGTCTTCAGCGTGATGGCGTTCACGTTGCAGAGAATTCATTGGCTAAAACAGCCAAAGCGGAAGCAACTAAACCGGCTTCCGTAGCCACAAAAAAGCGTACAGATAAATACATTGACGGGGAAACCATGCTGGCAGTAAAAACGACTGTAAAAGGCGACTGTGCAGCATTACCCGTAAACTATCCACTCAATTATGCATACATAATCGATGCAAACTCCGTTCCTTTTGCTCGAATCCCTGGAGTGGGGGACAGAGTAATTCCAAACAGGAGCAGGAGGGGCTTCCTCTTACTGGAAGCACACATGGGGTTGGGTCTGAGACACCAAACAATCAAAGCCTCTCTGAAAGAATTACAATCAGAGTACTGGTGGCCAGGAATGAGTATAGATATTCAATGTTTTGCTCAAAATTGTGAAAACTGCAACAGAGATCGCAGTAATGAACAGGCCAGTGTAGTTTCAGGATCCCTTCTAGACAGCATAAGGCGGTCTATCTGCGCAATCAAAGAAGAGAAGCGCGTCCCAGTGTACACCATTAAGACGAAAAGCACTTTAAAAAAATGAGGCCTCCAGCGCTCGGCTGACGCTAGAACGGTTATAAAAGATTTGCGAGTCAATATCGGCACATACGCAATTACCACGTTCCATTCTGACCAGGGTCCTGCTTTCAGCTCTCGAGCTTATAAGGAGGCCATGGCCAGCATGGGAATTGGGTTGCGGTATTCTTGTCCGTCATACCCCGGAAGGGAACAGTGTGGTAGAAAGAAAAAACCGTGACATAAAGCTATCTATAACAGCGAAGGTATTAGGTTCAGGCGCTGGGTGGGTCAAACATTTAATAAGTGTCCAGACTAGTCTTAACAACATGCCAAGAAATTCTCTAAAAGTTTTCAGCCCATACGAACTATTGTTCGGAATTAGAATGCGAGTTCAGGACCTCGATAGTCAGATGTCAGTGGTACAAGAAGAAACAACGCACTTTGATGTAAAGGATCGTTTGGCTGTTTTACAGGAACTGAATGAAACAAGAAAATCATTAAGCAACATAAAGTTAAAGCAACAGCCAAGTACCACTGACGAGGCACCACCCGCAACAGCCCCAGCAAGGCCTGTCTGGATTCCAAAGATTGGGGATCTAGTCAGAGAAAAGATCGCGGTGAAGAAGGAATTTGGGCCTTCTTACAGAAAAGCAGTACCTGTCTTAGCAGTCACCGGAACAAGATCAGTTGTGCTACCGCCCCTTGCTGGTAAAAAGGAGAACAGAGTTGTGTCTATCGATCTGGTAAAACCACAAGCATGTGGCCTATAATCAACAGTAGGCCCAGTGGACTCCCAAGAAACAACAGAATACCCAAACTTGCAACAATCCAAGAGGTTCAAACTGAAAGACTAATCACATTCGATCAGCCTGCAGTGCACAATGAAGGACTATGCAATAATGCCATGGAACTCGTGCCTCTTGAAACACAGATTGAAACAGTTCGTCAAGAAACAACACCAGTCTACAATGATGTGGCATCAGAAAGTGCTACCGAGAGACAGATTGAAAGAACGATCCCAACAATTGACAGAACTGCCTCTGGTTATTTCATCAACTTCGACAACTTCTCTGAAGATTTAAACGACCCCGAAGTGATGCCAGAAACAAAAAAGACTTTTAAAGAAAAAGCAACGGAACTCTTTCATCAACTGAAGGAAATCTACCTAAATTCCCCTTGGCTAGAGTTCTGGTTCGGTCTAGGTGTATTTTTCCTCCTGCTTTGGCTCATCATGGTACTGTGTTTGGGAAAATTCATTGAAGGAAAATATATTACAATGGACACAGCAAGTCAGAACATCAACCTAGTCCTGAAACCACACAGATCATCCCACGTGAAGAAAAGAGAACTGTCAACAGTAAATGTCACAGCAATTCCAATACCTGGTGGGGTAGTATGGGAGAAAACAGACTATGAGATCTATGGTCCGGTCGAAATCCTGAAGTATCCTCATCAACTAAAGGTTTCCTTAAGTGACTTTGTGACACCTAGTACATTCTCTGATGATTGGAACTTTAACAGTATTAATGACATGATGTCTGATTTAGTAATGTCAGCTAGATTCACAGATCATGATTATTTACAAGGTTCATCTAGTTATGAGCAGTTATTCTGTTGCACCCTCTATGGGGATCATTACCTGCATAAATCTGCACAGCCTAGAAATGTTTTTATGTATAATCAATGGGAACATTGTTCTACACCACCTAAAAGCAGTTCTAAAGCATTCTTTGAGAAATTCAAATACTTCTCAGGGTTTAACACCAGTGATGCAGAAACGTTTTATTATAAACTGTTAGATAAAACAGGAATGAAAACAATGCTGACAAATTCTAAATTGATATATTCAGAAGCATTTTATGACAAAATGATGACATTTGGTTTTGATTATTGGAAAAATAATATTGAAACGAAAACAATTTGGGGTACAAAAGATTGGCAGGTGCAAGGCATTGAAGCACTATTTAGAACCTGCATGATACCAGAACAAATGTTATTTTTAAATGACACAATACATCAAACATCTTGTCTTGGCCTAGCTAAGAACAAAGACCTTAAAACACCGTCTATACCGAAGCCAATACCTGAGAATGCAACCACAGATATTGAGTTAGACGTGTCACACATTTTTCATTTCAACAGAACAAATCCTGATTGGAAAAAGTGGTTAATCTGGCCTACAGACACAAATAGCTGTCAGGATAGATTCCTGAATAAAACACAGGGGTTAAAAATGACCAGATTAGACCCTAGATACTCCCAGAGACAACATCCAGGGATTATAACAACATACAGTGTAGGGAAACTCTGCCTTGAATGGCTAACTTCGTCCACACTGGCTGAAATTAAGCAACACTTGTCTTTATTAAAAGATGGTGCTGATTTGCGCGACTTCATTCTTGGACCACGCAAACAGCGTCAAAAGCGTTTCATAGCGACCAGTATCTATGCTGCTTACAACGAGGCTTGGAAAGTAAAGCAAATTGAAACTGCTGAACAAATACGAGAAATTGATCGTATTAATTTGGAGAAATCACTTTCTGTGGTAGACAATGGGTTAATGACTCTGTCTTCCAGAATATATTCGTTGGACAATATTGTATCCTCTGCCTTTGATGTGATAGACAGAGATTTGCTAAAGTTACAACATGGCCAGTCTCAATTACGCTCTATTATAGAATTAGGCTGGACGCTGCAAAATCTTCGTTCAGGCTATGTGCCTTGGCGTTTAATCAACACAACATCATTATTTTCCAGTTTTAACCTTACTGATAAACAGATCAGTTTGGCACAGAAAGGAGCAGACTATACAATCCTGAGCATCGAAAAACTCGAGAGATTACCATTGACAATGTCAGAGAGTCCTGTCATTGAATGGATAATACACGGAATTATCACAATTCCGATAACAACTTTCCGATTTAAAAAGTGCCTTGAGTACATACCTGCTGGCCAGTATGAACAATTGGGTAAAGGATATGTAAAATCTGAATGGAAATTACCATACACTCATTCTTGCTATAGTGACAGCGACAAAAATGTATTTCTTAGTGGTGAAAATTGTAAACATTCACTAAGCGGTATACTTTTGTGTCAGGGTATTAATTTACACGGAGCATGTGATGGAAATTCAAACAACCTTTCATGCCACCAGCTAGTCACACCTGCAACTCAGATAGAGCCCTTCTTTATGCAACTCGCAAACGGGAGTTACATTCTTAGAACGGATCACAGATGTTGCGGCCTCGTGCCAGGGAAAAGTTATCTAGTAGAAGTAACGTCCATGGTCAAATGCTGTATGCAAGCATTGTTTCCGAGTGGGCCTCCAGACATAGTGACTCCCATCTGGCCTCGTCTGAATCTCTATTCTATACGAATTGATACATTAAGCAAAATGAAATCTGTACTTTTACAGACAACAGTGCCTATAACGTCATCTAAAGAGACGTATGATCTTCTAGTTGCAAGGACAGCTACTGAAGTTCATGACCTTTTATCAACAAATTGCCCCGTGCATTTCGTAGAAATGTTCAGCCAACTCCTTAACATGTCTAGTGCAACAAGCATCCCAGGCATATTTAAGACAGTCTTTACAGGACTGCTAACACCCTTCCAGGCAATTTTGGGAATCTTTCCTAATTTTGTGCACTCCATTTTTGGCGGCATACCATTATTTTTGGGACTCGTCGCAGGGATTCTATTTTTGACCCTCCTGCTACGTTATGGCAAGCCTCGGCTCAGACATAGCTCCCATGGGAATGGAAGAGACAATCCTAGCAATGCGCTACCGGGACAGGATAACTAACGTCCTTGGATTGGCCAGGCTGAGAGATCTAAACATGACCTGGTTCCTTTCATTCAGACCGATATGGCAAAATTGCATTTTACCTGTGCTACGGTGTATGCTTTGCGGCGATGAATGCGTGTTGGACATCTGTCTTTCACTTCCATCAGCAGTACCAATGGACGTCGATACTTTGCTCAGTCCAATAACGGCTCACGCATTGTGTTGTCCCCAGCGGCTACCAATCCTGATGACGGCATTCGTGGAGACTCCTGTACTACAGCCAAGTGGTAACAGTGGAGCGAGTGACAAAAGCAACATCATCCAGGTATAACGTTCTGTGAGCATTGCTGGTCCTGCCTTCGATGACAGCAATCATTCTCACACCTGCCAAGTTACAGCGCTATCTAATTTGGTTGAACTATCACCTGATTTTGTAGACCAATTCTTTGAGAGCCTGTCTGATACGATGTTCTCACCCGTACAGAAACAATAACTTTTGAGAAGCTTTCCGACACACAGCGTTCCCATGAACTCTGAATTCGGCCTTCAGTTTTGATCAACAAAAACTGCCAAGAGCTTTGGAAATCTATTTTCTTTGAATTGGACAATTTTTCTAATATTGACCCTTTTTTGGCACAAACAATTCTTTGCTTAACGTAAAAACTATTCTTAGAGAACAGAAGCTTCACACTTCTATTTCTAAACACATCTAGAGACATAACAACATTACACCAGCCTCTAGAACACATGTTATTACAATGCATTTTTATGTGATGATTTATCTCGCTTTTCTTCTGTCAGAGATACTTCATGTGTAATTCCTTTTGCATAATCGTTCATTGATTTCATATGCAATAATTTTTGAATGATTTCTATGCTTTAAAAAATGTACAGTACCTAAATTCATGTATTATAAGTACGCCTGTTTCGAATGCATTTATGTATTTTGGGGTGGGCAATGTTACACGTGCATCTAATTGCTTAGTTTTAGTAATTTTGATGGACATTAACCCGTGGAGTGGGTGTTGCGTGTTTATCTAGGTTCCTGATCGATACTGTGACCTTATGCCCCTATTCGGCTATAAATCCATTTATTCCCTATATTGGCATAACCGTTCAAGTGCAATTTTCTGAAAAGTCATCTCTGGCCTCACACGAACAGAGCCACATTCCAGCATAGTTCTCTCTGCCACTTCCTTTGCGACCAATTAGTGCAATGACAGAGCAGTAGTCACTATCTGATATTCCTAGATAACACTCCGAGTTCTTCAACAAGATAAAAACTCAGCAAACCTGGAAATCCCCGCTTGCTGTGTTTTGATTAGTAATGGAACTCTAATGAGCAACTGATAACTGTCACTTCCTAGTGACATCTTTAATTGACGTCTTATGTCCAGCAAACTTGCGTCAAACCCGGCACCTGTCAGGTATAAATATTACCAACATTGCCTTAAGCAATGCCTGTTGTACGAGCTACTGAAGCCAGCTGCCTGCACGACCCCGTGTTGGTAAATCTAGCACTCTGTCGCTGCAGCCTGCTATCCTGTGGTGGTGAAGCTGCTGATACCATTATCGCCGCTAAAGCGCGAACTATGGTGCAGTACGCTTAAGGAGCTGAACAGCCGTCCTCTGCGAAGACATCCAGCAGATTCCAGCTGCCCGCGGACGCTGTCCCCCCTCCTTCCTCGACGCGCTGAAGAGACCCGCTGCCTTTCTCGTGCAGAGAAATCCAGCCACGGCGTTTCCGGTTTACCCTCGCGGGTGACTGTTATATCGAGAGAGACCCCTGAAGGAGATACCAATCCTCCATCATTCTATTCAGAGGTATGGTGTTGACTAAACCCTTAGACGAGAATTCTTGAAACAAACCTTGGCAAAACCAACTTAACTTAAAGCTACTTACTTACTCCCCTTTCACGTGTTAGGCTTAGGTCAGGCACACTGGGGTAGGCTTAGTTAGAAGCACCAGTTGAGTATGTTAGCCTAATGTATATATGACTGTATATATGTTTTATTACTTTTAAACCATTGTATGGCTAAGAAACCATATCAATGCTTTTACAGTTCTATTTCGCAATACTTATCTTACTGTACGTACTTTTTATAATAACAATTATTGCAATTGTGGCAATACATTTCTCTTGTACGAGAAGAAAGACTGTTCAATAAATGTTAACCCTTTATTGACAAACGCCCGTCTCTCTATTCTCTACATACCGTGAAAGTAAACTGCACTAGACTGACTGAGTGAAATCTATGTCTATTGTTTCACACGACCCTAGAGATTGACTCTTGATCTGAGGAGCAAAGTTGTCATGTTGCACGGTTGTTGGAAAGCTGAATCCCTTCTTGTCTGTGCCAAGGAAGCTGATCACTTCCTATGCAGAGAAGAAAGTTTCCAGTGACCTCTGAGCTAGTTGGTAACACAACCCAATTAAGTTTAGCATAGTCAGTGGAGGCCTGGAATATCCGCAGTTCCACGTCGATACTACTGTTTATGTTATTCCAATGCGCAGGGCCTAGTGGGAAACTAGGAACTACACTACACGCTGAATTCTGTCTCTGCACTGTATCTCTGCTGGTTTACACTGTCTAGCAGTGGCAGTTGCGGCACCTGACTTTGCCGATTTGCTATCTGCTGTTGTTGCTGTTGTGGATTTATCTCAAACTGCACCTGCGAATTCAATGAATTATTTTCTGCATTAACTCTTGGCGGACACTTACACTCGTTCTTCCAGTGCCCTAACTTGCCGCAATTAAAACAAGGATGCTTCTTCTTTAAATCATCTATATTTCACACCAACTTTGGTTTACCCTTAAAATTCCCTTGATTCCCTGCATTCTTATTTTCCATTTGCGCTACTTGCTGCTCCGCTACCTTTACTTTTGCCCACATGGCCTTTTCTTTTAGCTTTTTCTGTTTGACATCACGTTCTTCACTGCAATGTTTCGCTTTTCTCATAACCTCATCCACAGTACCTGACTGCCATCCTATCATGTTGTGATGAATCATGTCTCCAATTTCTGGTCTTAATCCATACACAAATCTGTATATGAAGTGACTCATATCTTTCTCATTTAATTCTTCATAACCACTATACTGTTTAAAGACTAACAACAATCTTTCATAGAATGAATGTACTGATTCTTTTGGTTCCTGTGTAGTTCTGTTTATTTTAACCCAATCAGTTTCTTTTGTGGTATTTTATTTATCAACCATACTATTACCTGATCATATTTCCGCATCACATCAGGTGATGGAGCTCCTGTAACTTTGTCTCTGGGAAATTCTTCTCTCGGCCAATCTATAGCTATTTTGCATTCTGACCATAAATCTGCTGGCACCACTATGTCAAACAATCCATCTAAATCAATCCACAAAACTTTTGACACTTTCACAAATCTGTCTACTTGACGATACCATTCTACTGGTTTTTCTCTTAATCTTGGAAAATCATTAGTAAATGACAATATATCCTGCCTACTCCAAGGAACATGTACATATCCTCCTCCAGGTATCTCTCTCATAAGAAACTCAGCTGTTACTGCCTCTTATGTATGTGGTGGCGTAGTGGTCTGCACTCACTAGTGATGTACACCAATTACTGTGGGTCTAGTACAAATACAAGTTCAATCCGCACCGCTGACCAACAATGTTAGAACTGGGGGTCTCTAGTTGGCAGAGGTAGGTACCACTGTCCAAATAGGGACCCTTGATTCTAGTTAGCGTAAGGAGGAAACCCTCTGAGATAACCCCTGCTCACCCTCTAGGTAGCTTGGCACAAGCAGTCAAGGCTATTCAGGAGGCAATGTGTAAAGTATATGTACCAACACTCACAGTAACACAGTGAAAACACCACAAACCGACTCCACAACAGTTTAGAAAAATAAAGGTATTTAATCTAAACTACACAAGACCAAAACGACAAAAATCCAACATACACAGTTCCAGAATATGGTTTCAAAAGAGTTCTTAAGGTTGTAATGTAAGTTCTTTAGGTTGCGATAAAATAATCCACAGATGCGTGAAAAGTTCACTGTTGCGTCACGTTTACTCACAGTACCTTTTAGTTGCGACAAAGTTCCAAAAGCAGAAGCTGGTGCGGTGGAAAACAAGTGATGCGTTGCTCTTGAGACCCTGGGGAGGCGATGCGACAGTCCCGCTGCAGCAGCGGGCGTCTTGCGACGAATCCGGTCTGTATTGGGAGGAAGGCCACTTGTATGGATTCCGGTGCATAGGTTCCGTAGGAAGTTTGTTCCCGCAAAGGCACGATGCGACGATCTCTGGAGTTGCGGCGATCTCTGGAGCGACGATGCGCAAACCAGCGGTGATCTTCTCTCTCGCAGCTCCTTGATGCGATGGCTTCTCCGACGACACTCGCAGCGATGTGATGCGGTCCGCAAGCAAGCAGTGCGGCGATCTCACCCAGCGACGACAGGCTCTGTGACGACACTCGCAGCGATGTTAGGCTTCCCGCACTGATCTGGTGCGTCCCGCAAGCGAAGGATGCGACGGCTCTGACAGCGGCAACAGGTGCTGCGACGATCTCGACCTTCGTTGCGGCGGGAAACTTCTCGCACTGTCGGGGATGCGCTCCGCAGAGAGCGATGCGATACTTTTTGTTTGCAAAAGTCTCTCAAGCTTAGTTTCAAGCTTCCCAGCACAGGTACAACTTCCAGAGGCCCCACAACTGGATCAAGCACTCTAGGAAGGACAGAACTCTCTCAGCAGAGTTCAGGGAAGTTGGGGTTGAAGTCCTTTTGTTCCTGGGACTTCAGAACAGGGAGCCAGCTCTTCTCAGGCCCTTGGAGATTCCTTCAAGACAGGGGACACAGCACAACAGCAAAGTTCTTCCCCTCTCCTTGGCAGCAAAGCAACAGCTCAGCCCAGCAGAGCTACAGCGGGACAGTCTTCCTTCTTCAGATTCAGCTTTCTCCTTGGCAGAGGTTCCTTCTTGATTCCAGGATGATCTAGTTTTCTGGTTTCAGGGGTCCTGTACTTATACCCCTAAAAGTATGTGTTCTCTTTGTGCATGTGGGCCCTGAGCCCGGTCTGAACCAGTTCTGGGTGTTTCTTGAGTACTTTGTTTTCCTGGCCTCTCCTTTCCTTTCAGAGTGAGGGGCAGGGTCATCAGCTGCCCAGCAGGAGGTGGAGCCAGCATTGTGGCAGGCAGGCACAGCCCTATTCAAGCCCAGTTGCTAACTCCTCCTACCACTCAGGTTGCAAGTGCAGTCATTCAGCCTAGGGCTGATTTAGCCAGCCTCCTGGTGAATCCCCAGCCCCTGTCACTCTCAAACCAGACAGACAATACACAAACAGGCCAAGGCACACAGAAGGGTCAGACAAGAGAACAACAACTTTCTAAGAGTGCTGTTCTCAAACACAGGATTTAAAAACAACCTTTCCTAAAAGATGTGTTATTAAATTCTGAGTTCAGGGATACTAGATACTTATGTCCTATCCTGTTCCTCCTATGGGAAGAAATGCTGGAAGCCACTGTAGCCAGCATCCCCCATGTTAATCTATGGAGCAAGATAGCCTTACAGTAGTGAAACACGAAAATGGCTGTAATTCACTACCAGAGCATGTCACCTGCATTAGTACATGCTCTACCTTTTACATACACTGCACCCTGCCCAGGGGGTACCTTGGGCCTTCCAATGGGGTGACTAATGTGCACAAAAAGGGAAGGGTTAGGCCTGGTCAGTGGGGACACTGACCAGGAGGACACGGCAGTCCTAGACTGCACACAGGCACTGCAGTCGCAGGCCCGAGACACCATTTTAGGGCTACTCATGTGGGTGACACAATCAGTGCTGCAGGCCCACTAGTAGCATTTGTCATCACCAGCCCTGGCACACCCAGTGCACTTTACCAGGGACTTCGTGGTGATACAAATATGCCAATCATGTATATCCAATTATGATAACAATTCACATAGGGAGCACTTACACTAGGACCGGCATCAAGACCGAGTATCCTGGTCATATGCGAGCTCCAATCCGACTCGCGTCCCATTCCGACATCGATCGTGAAACGAGTGGACGGCCATCGAGCCCTACTCGAACAACTCAATACCATTATCCATTATTTAAGCCCGCCAAACCAGGCGCAATTGAAGGAACCAGTATACCTTCCCTCCGAATTCCTCATGGATTTTAACAGGAGTGGAAAACATAGCAATTAACGGTTCGGCTCAATGCCGCAACGGGATACATGAGAATATATCCAGCACTACCTGTGCTTCTGTTCAGGTATTCAAGGAACGTCCTCCCCGTATGTTCCATTGAAAACCAGCCCAGACGTCATACCCAACAATCCAGTTCACCATTTCTAACCTCTCACTCAGAGGCTTTGTTACATTCAGGCAATTCCATTTTTAAGTCCTGATGATGATCCCCATTATGTAATTGAGCAAAGGGATCGAAACGTCGACACCCATGAGTGGGCATACATGTAGTATATTTCAAATGTGATTTTGTATGGTCCACTCCAGGCGACACTGTCACTATCCTTTATTGCTTACAGTGCCCTGTTTGCTCCTTTTCTTGCCAGAAAACACCCCTTTCACTCTTTTCTACTTTCTTTCTCTCCTAGTACGGCACAGGATTGTGCCACGCTACTTGTGTAGAAATATACTGTGACTATATTTGACATTGGTTGATAAATAAATTCCTTGTCCGGCTGGGCAAGGAGACTTTAACGTATAGTAGCCTATTGTGTTCTATACTGTATTGTGATGATTCTAAATAAGCTAGGAACCTCTGTTTCCATAACGCACTTACACTCTGGCACTGATCAGCAGTGGCAGAGTGTCCAAAGCATTTAAACCAGCGAAACGAAATCCAGCACAGCATCAAAAATACAGGCGGTCGAAGCAAAAAGATAGGGGAAAACCACGCCAAAGATGCCAGGTCTAACAACACAACAAAATAAAAATCCAACCGCAATTTATTAAAATAGATACTATTTATATTGTTAAAATAGCACCAAAATGACAAAAACGCCAATGTAGCAAACCAGAGATATAAAATGTTAAAGCCTAAATCAAAAATTGTGCATTCTAGCACGAAAACGCTTACAGCACCACTCATGGCTATCTGATCACACTGGACAGGGACAAAGGCAATGTTTTTGGCTGACCATGATGGAGTGTGCGTTGTAGGTTGAGTGCTAAGTCCTGGTCAAAAGATTGCCTTCAGATCTAGCCCTTTTCTTGGAGCTTTTATCTTGCTGCCGGGCTCATCAGTAGGCCCTCGGGCAACTCAGATCTGAAAGTTCAATTCAGCAACTGCGGGCTGCTGCAGAGCAATGCTTCACTGAGTCGCTGGCAGTCTTTGTCCTCAAAGCCAACGGTGAGGAGCTCTGGATCTTTCAGGGGGACAAACAAGCATAGTAAGGCTAATTCGTGAGTCAAGGACAGCAGGTTGACCCTCGACATCGAGCAAGTCTCCTCCTGGAGATTTTCTGGAAAACTTTGCAAAGTGTTTCTTTCTTTGCAGATCTTACAATTTTTTGGTTCCTTTGGGAAAAATAATTGTTCATTAGCTCAGTCCAAGGGTTCAGAGACTCTGGATTGCCTCTTGGGAGCTAGGACTCAATTTTCCACAAGTCCAAGAAAAATCCAGTTGCAACTGGTCAGCTGGGGGTCCTCCCTTTGGGCTTGCATTTGGCTTATTCTAGCTCTGTTGTACATTTGGCAGATCAGGGAGTCCATTAATTTTCCTTTGAGTTAGGCTCAGTCCTTTCTTTGTGGAACCTTATAGTATAGCAGGTGCAGTCCTTTTGTGTGCAAGCCCTCTGATGTGCAATGCAAGGGACTGGAATGGGAAGTCCTTTTTCTTCTTTCATTCCAGGCAGTGTTCTGAGGAGCTCTCCCATATTTAACCTCCATTCTGAGGTGGCTGAGGGGGAAACTGCAACCAATAACAGTTATGTTACTTCCCTCTGCTATCACCACTTCCTGTGAAGTGTGGTAAATGGTTTCCTAGAATGCATATTATTCAAAACAATAAAAATGGAACAAATCTCTCCATGGTGTGTATGTGTCTGTGTAACCCAACCCAAAGGTGTGGCTAACAACTCACTACATTGCCCTTCCAGTTCTTCTCCTAATCAGTTCAGTTCAGTTCAGTAAATCTTTATTTCGAAGAATAAAAAATCCTCATAAAAAATACATTGCATAATAAAAATTTCATTAACTTACATTACTGAACATTTTGATAAAATACAATTAAAAGTATAGGGAGGCAAGGATACAATTCATGAGCAGAGATAATTATTACAACGATTAGTTAATTTCTTGTGTTTCTCAATCTTACGGCTACTTTAAAAAAAATTAAAATGGCACATAAGGTATGAGTATCACTGGCTTTCTGTAAGACAAACAGTTCAGCTCTTGCATGGCGAAATTTCTGTTTTCTAAGGATGTCAACCAGAAATAGCCTAGGATTTCTAAAAAAAAAAAGGACATAAAAGTACAAAATGAAGGGTGTCCTGCGGAGACCTATTGTCGCAGCCGCAGGCACCCTTCTGCTCAATCGTTACAGTAAAACCAGCAGGGGAAGCTAAAATGTTAGGTAACAGATTGAGCCTAAAACGACACATTAAAAATCTATCATAGTGGCTATACATCAGAAACAGGTAGGGTTCCATTCCCACCCCATTTGTCACTAAGCCATGAGCTGCTATTGATCTCTTTACAGGACCAAGACCACATCTAACAGATTCAACATTTTCTAAAAGCAACTTTTTCACCCTTGGTTTACAGCTGTTAGAGATCAAAGACGGGTCAGTAAAGAGGTGATATTGGTCTATCTTTACTAATGACCTTTTGACATATTTTAACCAAGGGATGTGTAGCCCTTTCTCCCTTTGCAAACAGTCTGATACAATTTCCCTGCTCAGTGATGCATCCGGATTGGTCCAAATTCTAGTCCATGCTATAATTGGCCTCAGTTTAACATGGTCTGAAATATATGGCATCCCAAGTTCTGCATGAGCAATCTCGGCAGGGGTGGATTGTGGAATTTACAGGATTCGGCGGAGAAATTTATCTTCCTCTACTTGTAATTGTCTGCAGTCCCTGAAGCCCCACACCTCCGCACCATACAAGGCCTTTGCCGTACTGATTGAGCCATAAAGGGTCCTTACTTGTTCGGGGCACCATCGCCCCAGCCTCCGAGCAAAGCTTAATATAGCACCATTCGAAGAAACTAACTTGGTACTATGTTCCTCGACCAGTTGGTTGAATTGCATATCACCGTCAAATAGGAGGCCCAGATAGGGAAAAGTGTTTACTTTGTCCAAGGTATGTGACCCTATTTTAAACACACACTTATTTATGGATTTTTTGTCAGCAACCATAACAAAAGATTTATTTAGATTAACAGATAAATCTAGGTCGGCCATAAACTTGACAAATCCATCCACCAGTTCTTATAAGGCCCTTGGTGTTCGAGCAAGCAGGACCGCGTCATCCGCGTACAATAGAACTGGGATATGACGCGGTCCTACTTTAGGGCAGTCCACAGCTAGGGAGATAGGGGCACTCTCTAGAGCATTGATGTAGAGTGAAAAAAGAAAAGGGGCGAGTATGCACCCTTGCCTTACTCCTCTTGAGCATAGAAATGAGTCGGTGTGCCCCCCCTCCGGGCTACAACGGACCCTGGCGGTGGTGTTCCAGTGCAACTCTTTTAAAATGTTTATCAACCCCACATCAATGCCTATCCTGTACATCATGGCCCACAACTTAGACCTATTTACGTTGTCAAAGGCCGCAGCCAGGTCCATAAATCCCATGTAGATCGTACCATTGCTAGCTTTTGTGTATTTAGCAGTTAGTTGGTACAAATTCAGACACTGATCACTGGTTGATTTGCCGGCTTGAAATCCATACTGTATGTCAGCTATGGTTCGATGCTCCTCTGTCCACTCCATAAGCCGATTCAAGATCACTCGACCTAATATTTTTGCTGAGACATCAATAAGCGAAATCGGCCTATAACATTTTGGCTCGTCCTTCCTTCTTTCTTAAAAATTGGTACGATCAATGCGGTCGACCAGGAGCGAGGGAGCCTTGATTTAATGGCCGCATTGAAAACCCTGGTAAGGATTGGGGCCCATAGGTCTATATTGCTTCTATACAGATCTGGTGGAGTGCCATCTGGGCCAGGGGCTTTATTTGGGGTCAGCCCTTGGATCGCCATTGTTATCTCCTCCACTGCAAGGACAATTTCAGTGCTCCGGGTACCCTCCCACTCCCCTTCTTGAATCGCTAATTTAGTCTTATTGTAAAGACCTTGAAAGTGGGAAACCCATTGCTAGGGTAGGATATGGGTGCTAATCACCGGGGTGGAGTTATCATGGAAACAGGGCCTATTTACAATTCTCCAAAATTCTGCGAAGTCCCTGTTTTCTCCCGCCTCTCTCAAGTCAGCCCATATTTCTGCTTGCAGGGTGATTTTCCTCTCCCTTACTTTAGTTTTATAGGCTAATCTACAGTTTGCCACTTTTACCTTGCCCCTTGGGATGGCTTTGAGGGATGCTTTTAGGTTCCTCTAAGCTTTGGAACAATTCTTGTAGAACCACCTAGGTTGCTTAGGCCCCTTGCTTGTGCCGCTTACTTCCAGTAGTTTGTCCACTAGATTTGTCAAGGATGTAAATGATGCAACTAATTCTGGTCCATCTATTAGAGGATCCAAGCAGTCTTTAACCTGTTTCCATCCTTTTTGGATTAATATTTTATAGAACTCCTGAGGATTTATCTTTGCCCACCTTAGTCGCCTCCCCTGGTCTGTGGGCTGCAGGATGATGTCCTCATGTGTAGGCTTAACCCCCCTACTAGAGTTTAAAAATCTAGGGGGTTATGGTCACTGAAGGTGCTTCTAATTTTGGCCAAGGTGGATACCATTATGTGATCTATAATAGTAGAGCACCCTCTTCCTTTAAACGTTGGAACATATGTGCCCTCTACCTCTGGGACTATTAGATCAATAGTATGTGCTAGCGAGTGGGTTTCTGTTATTCTGTTATTCTATTTAATAATACACCCTCGTGGTTATGTTAAAAATGCGGCCCATCTTTAAGTGGGCAAGTGTCCCAGTATGATGAATCTGGGTGGCAAATTTGGTTAAAGGTAGCAATTAAGGTCGCCCATTAATATTATCATGGGTTCCCCCCCTCCCTTTCCTCTGTTCTGCCTCTTGTGTGAGTCTTTCCTCTATATCACATAGGGCGATATTCTTCCCATTTATAGGTCCTGGGTTATAAACATTAAACAGCTGTAGCCTCAACCCTCTACTCTGGAACGTTACAGCTTGCAGGGTGTGTGAAGTCCAGGTTGGTACTGACCATATGCCTTCTAGGGTTAGGTCAACATAGAGAGCCAGCCCTCCTCTGGCTCTTCCTGCTCTGCTCTCTTGTGCCGCTACAAAAAAGCACTTGTAGCCCTCTATTTGATATGGTGTGGAATTAACTGCCGATGTCTCCTGGAATGCTAGAATGTGAAAACCCTGGAGTTGGTTCCTCTAATCAGGATTATCAAATTTTCCGGATAAACCCTCTATATTCCATGACATAATGTTAATCTTTCCTGCACGCTCTTCGCCCACCATTTTGCCCCGCTCGATTAGCCTTAGGTCATCTCTCCTCTCTAGCGTAGCCCTCTCCTTTTCTTTGACTTGGGTATATGGAAATTCTACAAGTTTTTGCCTTTGTTTAATTCCTTGGTCTACGGCTTCCCTCTCACACATTATCCCCTTTTTGTCCTTCTCCTTGTATTTTGACCCTAGTCATTTATACTCATCCAGGGACTGTAAGGGGCTAAATCTGTTTGTCCATTGTGAGCCACCCTGGTATGATTCGGGCTGAGTGCCATACTCCATGGGCCTTGCCCAGTGCCCATCTATAGGTCTACCCCTTCTAATATGTTGGAAGTTTGGGGGATATATAGCTGTTTTCCTTGGGTAGAAGTACACTAGTGGCTTGGTCCTAATCGTACTGGTTGTATTTCTGTTGCTATTAGCCAATATATAATCCACGAGATTCGGGTTCCTAAAGTTGGCGATGATGCAGTTCCCTTCTATATCTTTCCTTCTGGTACCCACCCAATTTGCCCTCCTTACGTGTACTATTTCCCCCTCATCACCCCCTTGCCGGGGTCTATGAAAGTCTAGCCAGTTACTGATCTTATTTTTGAGTTCTATATAGGATTCTCTCTGCCCCTGTCTGAGATCAGGTACCCAAGTAAAGATAACAACAAAGGGGCTTGCTTCTGGGGGTAGGTTTACAAGTGGTAGGGGTCCTGAAGATCTATCATTTTGCTCCCTACTTATTTGCTGGTTATCTATTTGGTGAGGGGTAACAGTTATCTCTGGCTGCATTTGTATTGGATGTCCCTGTCCTAGTGTTTTACTTCTGTCCACTCTTCCCTGTGGTTGTATATTTCTATCCCCCCCCTTTTACCCCTTTAGGCACAGCATGCACTTGTGCAATGATGCATTGCTCAATGCTTACGCAATTATTCGATACTAGGGTTTGTGGAGCTGGTGGATTGACTATTGGCCGAGCCTTCTCTAGTTGGTTAGATAGTGTAGTTTCTCTGGCCTTACCCTGTCTCTGTAATTCATTGGCTATTTTATCTAGTTTGCTAACTAGAGGTTTTATGTGGCTAGGTATAAACGCCTCCAAATGCTTTTGCAGGTCTTCAATTACGGAATCAAGCCACAGAAGCTTCTCCTAATCTAATTAGGGGGGTCACATCTGGCTGGGGATCAATGAAGCAGGGGCTGGCTTTGGTTCTGTGACGTCTGTTCTCCTGCATTTGAAGTCTGCCTTATCTCCCAAGCACCCTTCGACTCCCTGGCTTCACCAGGAGGCAAATCTCCTTCCATCAAATGGCTGTATTGGTTCAGCCCTGCCCCTCTTCCCACTTACTCAGGGAGCAGCTTTGCTTAGGCTTTCAAATGCTGACCAATCAGAAGAGGTTTCTACAGGGCTGCTTTAGGTAACCTCAGAATAGTAAGATCTAAACTCCGAGGAAGGTGAGTCCAGGTAGGGGTTCTGGCTGAATGTGTCTTCAGACACACATGCATTGCCACAGTGCAGCTCTACTCTGACTCGTGGGAATCAAGCTGCTATCTTAATTGGGTCCATTTTTTACTTCATTCCTGAAAGTATCTACCATAATTTAGAGATACCCTGTGGTTAGGCATCTTTTGCATACATCTCCAAATAAGATTCCAACCACTGTGTAGTGTAGATTAGAAGGTATAGGTCCTAACGAATTGCCACTAGATCTCTACGACTGATATATGCACAATACATTTTGACCCACCGGCTATCACAGATCATCATTTTGATGATAGCAACCACATTTTTAAACTAGGAAAGTGCACTTGCTCCTGAACCTCATCGCTGCTAAGGCAATTCCCCTCCTGGGCTGCAGGCCACTGTTTCCCATTGCTCATGACGAGCTCAGCTCGTCATAAGCACAGCTCAACCGTGCCTCATGACGAGCTGAGCTCGTCATGAGCAGCGAAGGGGTTAAAACATTTTTAGAGGACTTCTTTATCTATTTTAAACCTGCACTATCTCACACACACATCAATCACCAGTATAGACCTTTACCCCCCCCACATCCAGGCTTCATATACCCCATTTGTGGGTGACCATTAGGCATTGCAGCACTGGCCCGATATGAAGCATGACACCCACCTCGGTGTGTGAGTGCACTTGCTCCTGAAGAGTTATGTTCCCTGCTGACTCTCCAGGCTAGCACTGGCCTGTATGTCTACATTAGGAACTGCATAACATTTTATCTATACTGCTTCAGGTAACCTCAGGATATTAAAGTTTAAAGTTACTTTTCTGTAATAGTTATAATACATCTGACCATGACAAGTTGTTGGATTTATTGTACCTATTATGTTGATAGTTGAAATGAAATTGTTAGCTAGCTCCCAAGCAAAGATAGAGTTTATTATGTTTAATAAAGTCTTCCCATGTTACCCTATGGGGCTAGCAACATTACAATGGGCAAACATTACTTTTGCTATTTTTCCCAACCAGGGCATAAAAAACATACTTTATATTGTCCCTGCATGTTATAACAATGCACGCTATCCTTGAAGGTTATAGGGCAGATCTAAGGGGTGACATATAAGCTATAAAAAAAGGTCGTTTTGTGTTTTGGAAGTACTTTTAATTCCAAAGTCATTTGGACATAGTGTTATTTTTAAACCAATCTTTATGGCAGGCCTGACTTTAAAATGACCCAGACACCACAGCAGGGCGTCCTTAAGTACATTAAGCCCACTGGGGTCTCTAAACCTTCCTGCCCTATCATATACACTTACATATAGGTTGTCTTGGCCAATAGAATAATACCAATAACCAAATACCTTTTAGAGGACAGAGCACTGGCCCTGGGCCTGGTTAGCAGAGCCCAGGACGCTGTCAGAGACAGTAACCACCAATACCAGTAAAGAAAAATGGGGGTGATCAGGCAAAAAAGATGACTTTCCTACAATTGTCAAACTATTCAGACCAAGGAATACTGTGCCCTTTCAAGTACTTGCCATAAGTCTCATTTCACAACTGAGTTAAAACCTGCTCATAATAATAAGACTGCCTTGAACACAGTGGAACTGCTCACCACAGGCTTAAAAAGAGTGATCATATCACCCCTGACCTCCAATCACTGAACTTGCTCCCTTATGAGGCGAGGATCCATCTAAAAATTGCTTGCACTTCACCTCAACACTCCCTCCTACCTCGCCCAGAGATTAACCATATATTGTGGGAATAAATCTGCTTGTAGCAAAAGCTCCCTTCTACTGAAGCCCCACAAATTCAACAAAAAGAAAACATGCAGGCAAGCCTTCTCCGGAATTGCCCCAAAAATCTGAAACTCTCTTCCTCCTACTACAAGATTCAACCCTTCAACACCCTCTTCAAAAAGGAAGTAACATTTTTACTATCGAACAGATTCCTTTCACATTGAGGCTGCACTTCCCTCACCTTTACCTCCCAGACTCTATATGCTCCTGTTTACTTTTTTTGTTGTTCTTTTCCATGTTTGACATTCTTTTTATTACTCCTATGTCGAATTTCAACTGGGTTCTTCCCTGATCTTCTCTTTACTAACCACCTACATGTAAACTGTCGTACACCGAAAAAGATCTTGTTCACGCTACTACTTCTGGGAGGCTATGGGTTCCTGTCTTTTTATTCTGTGCTATTTTCCATGTTGTGCCACAGTAACTATTACTTTCATGTCCAAACTCATGTCTATATCTGTAGTTTATCATTCATATCAGCACTTCCTTACTGTATACTATCGTACAGTACCAATGGCGGTTGCTCCCGGGAAGCAATAGTGAGGCGGGGAGTGGAAAGTTCCTTTTTTTTTTTTTAAATCACTTACCTGCCCGCTGGCCCCTCTCTTCTGTCTTCTCGGTCTTCTTCCTGGCTTCTGTTCGATCAGAAAGCAAGAAGCACCCAGCGTTGTGATTGATCTGAGCGGCATGGTTCGGCGCTCACATGGAGAATGGGAGCCTGGGCATGTTCTTCACCCAGGCTGTAGTGCAGCAGGACTGTGTGGCTGGCCCGAGACGGCCGGTCAAACATTCATGCGCACTTAGGAGGGGGCCCACCACTTCTCTCCCTTGCACTGTGCAGTGCCCTGCCAGCACGGAAAAATAAAGTCATAATAACAGCGCAGTATTATCATTTTCTTTTCCCTTTTTTGCAGGACTGAAAGTACCCTGTCCAGTACTCTGACACTCGAAAGAGACTTGTTCGCACCACTTAAAACTCTGTAGCTAAATAAATAAAATAAATAATGAGTGTACCGTTTACAGTTACGACTAACTCCCACTTCAGGAGTTAATACATTTCTCTCGCCTTCCTATCTATACTTGCTCTTTATATTCAGTGTGTCCTGTCCTTGCTGCCTTGCCTGCCTGCACCGCACCTTTGCTGTGCGACCTGCAGCTTTAAGTCCAACTATTCGAACCATCTGCAGCATGCCTCGGATTCCAGAGATGATGAAATACTGCAGCGTGGCAGAAGCATGAACTAAGCCCACAGGAATAATGACATTAACATAAATATTTGCGGCTGTGCCTTTCAATTTTTTTTTTCCTTATAGGAAGCAAGGTAGCTTTGTGAAATACTTTTCTGATGTGATCAGAGTCCAGCCGTGTGAATACTTTCCCCCTGAAACTGTCTGCAGCCTGTTATCAAAATAAGGAAGGAAGATCTGAAAGACAGAGAACGTTTCGGTTAATCAGGATACGACATTTTCCAACATCTGCATGTCAAGACAAGTGTTTTTAATTCAACATGCGTCCCTATAATGAATCTTTTCCTTTGGCGCGCGATGGGTGGTGTGCTTGGCAAGCATCGTATGAACTGCTGCTTATATTAAATGACCCGTGCTCTCTTTTTCTTATTAAGGCTGTGGGAAATCAAATGAAAATCTATCTCAACCTGGAAATGGCCAAATGATTGAGCCACCTCCCTCGGACAAACCTCGAAGGACCCCTGCTCACCAACATGGCGGAACGCACGGCATCCCAGCGGAGCGCGAGCTTGTCACGTGAGCGTCAGCGGACAATGAAAAACAGGGAACTAAATGTGTTATCAAAACAGAGGGCCTTCGAGAGACAGCGCATAAACATTCACCAGGACACTCGATAAAAGAAACAGAGTGCACGCTAGAAGTGACTCAACTTCCGCTGATGAAAAAGATCATCGCAGGAGGATAAATTACAACCTGACCCGTCCTATTCTTTTAAATTCCAAACTGGAACATCAGCCCACGCGGAGCCTCTTTTTCTGGCCCAGTATCGTCAAGAGATATTCAACAGATTTCATTGTGCAGCACAGGCCACGTTAACTAGAGGACAACACGGACAGCGATAACAAACAAGGGTTGAAAAAGCTGAACGTTTTCGCTTTTGTTTAATGTGAGGGTTTAACCAAGTGTCACATAGAGGCAGTAGCGGCTGGCATGGCTCGCGGGTGGAGAGGCAACAGACTTAACTGCTCCTGCTTTCCTGCCCCCAGCAGGAACAGGGAGCAGGCAGCCGCCCTCTCCAGTGTGGGTTTGTGATTGGTCAGGCGCCACCCAACCAGGAGCTGTAGGGGATGGAATGTTCTCCATGTAGGCTGCATGCAGCCTGCATGGAGAAGTACAGAATGCGCATGACTGGTTTGTGCACCAGAGACAGGCACGGACTGGCCATAGCAGGCACCGGGCAATCCCCCGGTGCGCCGCACGGGTGGGGCCCGGTTTTGGGACCTGGGGGCCGTTTTTGTTACAGGGTCATTTTTGCAGCATTGCTGCAATATCGGCCCTGTACCAAATCAGCCGAAAACCGGCCCTGGCAAAGAGCTCTGCGGCACCTCCAACCCCCCGAGTGGGGCGGGGGGGGCTTGGTCGGCCGAGCACTTTGCCAGGGCCGGTTGTGGTTCCCAGTCCGGCCCTGTCCAGAGAGGGCCAACCAAACAGTCTTTGCGCACTCAGGAGTAGGCAAGCCACTCCTGCCCAGCCCCGTAAGCTCCGTCCACGCACCCACCCACCAGGCTCAAAGAAAAATAAAATGGTAATAACCAAAAGTTATTACCATTTTATGTTTTGGCTTTCTTTTGGCTTTCTCGCACTGCAAGAAAGCAGTGGGTCGATGCTTCTCTGCCCTAATGGAGGCGTTGCCCCTGAAGACAGAATAGTTAAGTTAAACAGGCAGATGAAGTGCAAACCTCTCTTGTGCTTAAGCATCTTGGTGTTCTCAGATCAGAGATAGGATACCTTGACCTGAATAAACAATATGACAATAACACAGTCAGAGCAAGAGAAATGCTGGGGTCTAGAGGGAGAGATTTGCATTATCACTGCACACCGTTTACATAAGTACACAATTTCATGTAGAATTCTGCACCAAGATCTTAATACTTCATCCGGGATTTTACTACTACTTTTTACATACCGTCTCTGGTGCATTATGTGTATTTTTTGTAGAACACTTCTAAAGTGTTGTGTCCAGTTCTAAAGGGCCTTGACGAATGGTGTCTGATGTATGTGAATCAATGGGAAAAAGAAAAACTGAGAAGCCACACATGGAGGAAAGCAAACCATGGAAAAGTAATTTTAAGGAAAATCAATTTCGCTGAAATGCAAATAAATAAATACATGAAGGAAATATTTTAAAAGAGAGAACATTAAGGACAATCCAAAATTACATTAAACTTTGTTGGAGTGTATGGGTAGTGAGTGGGTTTCGGTTTAAGGGATGTGTGATGTTTAGGGATGAGGAGGGGTCAGGAGTGGGTGGAGTTCTGGCCTAGAAAGGGTTTTTTAGGATCCTGGAATGGATGGAGTTTAGAAGTGTTTAGTGGTTTTTAGTGTTTACGAATACGTGGGAGTTGGGGTGGTGAGTGGTTGTTAGGGTTCAAAGATGGGAGGAGTGCAAAGGTGTTGGGGGATTTTTAGAGTTCATGAATAGGCGGAGTTAAGGCTGGTTGAGGTTTTTAAGGTTCAGTGTTGGGTGGAGTTTAGGGGTGATGAAGGGGGTTTGGGGTTCAGGAATGAG
Organism: Lissotriton vulgaris; assembly: GCF_964263255.1. NCBI lineage: Eukaryota > Metazoa > Chordata > Amphibia > Caudata > Salamandridae > Lissotriton > Lissotriton vulgaris. The sequence continues at coordinate 1,706,291,958 of NC_141694.1, forward strand.
TGGCATTTAGGGGTCCTGAGAGGCTTTAGGGGTCAAATATGGGTGAAATGTATGGGCAGAAAGAGTTTTAAGGGTGGGTCAGGAGGATAAGGTAAAGTTTAGGGTGGTGAGTGGCTTTAAGCGTTGAGGGATGAGTGGAAGTTAGATGTAGAAAATAGTTTTTAGGGTACAGGGATGGGTGGAGTTTGGCAGTGGTGAGTGGCTTTTAGGGGTCAGGGATGGGTGTGTTTAGGGTGGTGAGGGTTTTTGCTAAGCTTTAGGGATAAGTGGATGTTCTGGATGGTGAGGGGTCTTGAGGGTTCAGGGATGGGTGGGGTTTAGGCGTATGGATGGGATTAAGAGTTTGTTAAGGGTTTAGTGTTCAAGAATGGGCTGATTTTAGGATTAAAAAAGGGCTTTTAGGATTCAGGGATGGGGTAAAGGGGTTAGGGATGTGTGTCATTTAGATATAGTGAATGGTTTGAGGGGTCAGGGAAAGGTCTAGTTTAGGGATAGAAAACGATTTTAGGGTAGGAATGGCTGGAGCTTATTGGTTAAGGATGAGAGTAGTTTGAGTGTGGTGAGGGGCTTTAGGGGGAAGAGCTGGAAGATGTTTTGGGGTTTTGAGGTTGTAGGAGATATCCGGCACCTCGTGGAGACGACTTACTGACAGCTCTATAACGTGGCCCTTATCAAGGTGGCACACGTTCTTGAAAGACTGCCACACTCTACAGGCAGGACAGATTGAGACGATCTTTATGCAACTGACTGACTGCCCTGACGAAGTTCTAAGAATGAAACGCGTTGGCTGTTGCTTTTATATTCTGGAATTATATTAAATAAAGACTTTTGCAATGAAGAAACTGATTGAGCTTCTTTATTATCGCCTGGATATCCTGGTAGTGCACAACTCCATCAACGCCAGTGGGTTTTGAGGTTGTGAAGGATGACTGGTGTTTGGGGATGGTGAGGGTTCAGCAAAATCAAAGCACTCAAAATGCACAAAATTGAGAATGTAAAAGATAGAAATCAAATACAAGGCCCCCTAAATTAAAGCACTGAAATAAATACAGCTTCCAAAAATGGGTCTGAAAGTATAACCTGCAACCATTGCATTTACACCCTAAACAATAACAATGAAAAAAACAATTTCAGAAAAAGATATTCTATGACTTGCTTTCCATAAAATGGTAAATACCATTCATCCTACAAAAGTCAATTAAATAGTTTAGGTGTAAAGATTTCTTCAACATTATCTCCCATGCTATGACCCACTAGCTTGTTGTCCGAAGACCCCTCTACCACCAGAGCTAACTTCAAAGAGATGTGTGATAAATAATAATAATAATAATAATAATAATAATACGGCATTTTATAAAGCGCGAACAGCTACCTCACAAGGAGGTGTCCCGGCGCTAAAGAACAGGTTTGACCACGAGGACTAGGGAAATAGCGCCTAGCGCGGTTGGGTGAAAAGCCAGGTCTTCATCATCCGCTTGAAACAGAGATCGGAGGGGGCTTGCTGAAGCGCTGATGACTGGATGAAGGACAAGTGACTCAAGCTCAACAGGGACCAGACGGAAGTCTTCATCTTTGGGAACAAAAACTCTCCATGGAACTTGGTCCATCACCTGCCCAACAGACCATGCCCACAACCTTGTGATCATCCTGGACACCAAGCGTTCCATGAAGAAACAGGTAAACTCAGCCTCTTGTTCCTGCCTCCACACCCTACTCATGCTCCACAATATCTTCAGGTGGCTCCCAGTCAACACCAGAAGGCCCATCACACAGGCCCTTGCCTCCAGTAGGCTGGACTATGGGAATGCACTCTATGTAGGAATCCCAGCGAGCCTTCCGAAGAGACTCCAGACAATGCAAACCTCAGTGACCACACTCATTCTCAACCTCCCGAGACAATCCAACATCACACCCCACCTCAAGAAGTTACACTGGCTCCCGATCCAGAAGAGATGCCAGTTCAAGATGCTGACCCACTCATACAAAGTCCTGTGCTACGAAGGGCCTGCGTACATTAACAAATGCTTGACCTTCCACCAACCAACCAGTCAACTACAATCTCCATCTTCCTTGCAGACCTCCACCCCGGATCTGCAGAAGTAACAGCGGAGGACGCTCCTTCTTACATCTGGTGGCCAAAGTGTGAAATGACCTCCACCTGTACCTCAGGACCACCACATCGCTCCAGAAGCAGTAATTCCAGGACCTTGAGACACTCAAGGGTGATTTTCTAAGCTCTACAAATCTTTCAATGATTGATTGATTGAGTAATGGTATTCCATTAAATAGTTTTTCTATGAAATCACATACGACCATTGTGTCATGTGCCCAAACTCTCCCTTCCCCCCACCCCACAGCAACAGGGATTTTCTACATCAGAGGGTGCTTCTGTGGGCTGTTTAAACTGTGTTTTACTAGGGCCTGTGCACTTCATTTTTTGGCCAGCAGGGGAGTCAAGTTTTATTCAAACAGTATTGTTAGATTTCAAGTTAGTGAGGCCCTTACCTGCTGAAGTCCAAAGTGTGGATTGAGCCTGTCTGTCTCTTAGGACAGCAGACGATTGGCTATTCAGCTAACAGGCAAGTCTGAGCCCTCCTCACACACCTGCCCAGGCCCCTTAAGGCCTTGCTGGGTGCACCCCAAATCATTCTCCTCCATCTTGTGAGTTGCAGCATACCTGTGCCCCAGTTTGCAGTGAGCAGAGTCCAGGAAGTGGTAAGGAGACAGACTAGTGCTGTCTCTTCCCAAGACAAAAAGTTGTTTAAAAAACGATTTTCACTTTCTGTGTTTGCTGTCTTTGCCTGTGGTTGTTACAGTTAAAATTTGTAGTTTTAGCCTGCCTATAATTGCATATTTTATCACCTGTGTTGTGTTTTAAACTTGTGGTTTTCCCTGCCCATGATTGCCTCCATTTAGCGTGTTGAATTGTGGGATTTGCAGTCCAACCTATGTAGTTTGTCCCTCTCATTCCGTGGTGACAATTCTGTTTTCCCTCCAAATTTCTCCTTTGCTCTGTGTTAAGACCTGTATGTTAAAACAGTGCACTCCCAGCCACCATTTTGTGTTCACAAGCCAGTGAAACCAGCCCCCCTGCCTTCCCTCCAGCAATAGGGATTTTCTACATCAGAGGGTGCTTCCGTGAGCTGTTTAAACAGTGTTTTACTAGGGCTTGTGCACTTTGTTTTTTGGCCAGCAGGGGGAGTAAAGTTTTATTCAAACAGTATTGTTAGATTTCAAGTTAGTGAGGCCCTTACCTGCTGAAGTCCAAAGTGTGGATTGAGCCTGTCAATCTCCTAGGAGATTCTGAACAGGAGAAGCAGCTGCCAACTCCCTGGCCAGCAAACCTTGTCGGAGGTCGCTGAGACCCTATATGGTCTGCTAGTGGTTGGTACATGTCTACACTGATTGGTGGTTGTATCTGGTGTTTTTATTGGATTAGGGTTAATGTCCTCATTGGTTGGGTATTTGAGGGTTCTGATTGGTTTCTGGGTCTGTGATTCAATCATTGTAGGGTTGGGACTAGCGCTAGGGTTAGGATTTCTATTGGAAGTAGGGACTAGGGCTTCCTATGTTATTGGTTGTTGGGAGTAGGATGGGACTAGGGCTAGTGTTAGACCTTTGATTGGAAATAGCGATTAGGGCTTCTGGTGTGATTGGTTGCTGGACTATGTGTGGGACTTAGAGTAGGGTTAGGCTTTCTACTGGAAGTAGGGACTACGGCTACCTGTGCCATTGGTTGCATGGACTTGTTTTGGGACTACTGGTAGGGCTAGGGCCTTTATTAGACATAGAAATCAGGGTTTTTGAACTGATTGGGTGCTTGGACTAGAGCTAAGATTGGCTGTACGGTCCTTGTCTCCTATTGGTTCTAGATTTTAGGGCAAGTTTTGTGATTGGATAGTGTTAGGGCTAGGGTTCCCATTGGCTGAAGGGGTCACCTGATTACTAGGGCTATAAAAAAGGCCAGGGTTAGGGCGTCTCAGCCAGTGCGTGGAGGCTAAGGGCAGAGAGGACAAGGGCAGTTGCCTGTTCTGATCCTGTTAAGGGCAGAGAGGACAAGGGCGGTTGCCTGTTTGAGCCTGTTCGACACTGGTTGGGACTAGGGCCAGAAATGCTGCCCTTTTTCTCATTTAGCAATACCCAGCCGACACCATCCACATCCACAAACAGAGCAAAACTCTCACACCAAATGTACACCACACACAACACTATGCACAGATTAATGTCCAGCCTGCACTATAAACCCAACCAAACCACATCCACACACCCTACTATCCCAACTACCACACATATCCACCATCACCTACAAACAGTACACAACTCTATCCTATACCACTAACCAATATACTCATCACTAACACAACACCAATAAACACCATAAATAACTACATCCCATTCAGACACACTCTCCCTGCTGTAATTACACCTAACAGACCACCTTTTATCACTAACAAATATATATTTATCCTTTAATCAGTTGTCCAACAAACACCCTCCTCTCCCTTCTACCATAATAACACTAACGCACAACACACCCACTGCACACCACCACACTTTGTAACTCTTGCAACAAACCAGTCTAAGATAAACACTCTCACCTCTACTTTATTCCCTCCTACACACAACATATACTCTACTGATAAACACATCACCACCTCCTCTACGTCACAACATCCTCTCACAAACAATACTACACAACCAAATCCATTGCATGAAACATATACATCAGCACCTTTTTTCACTACTCCTCAAAAGCAAAACATATCACACACACCAGCACAACAAGATCTTCAAAGCACAACACCTCATAATACTTACCATCACAAAATACAAACATATACCCAAACTCCAATGCCAAGCTTTCACTCTTCCACCACACCTAACACAGATACAGCAATACAGCACCTCTCTTCTAACCGCCTCTCATCCATTGGACAATTTAGAACATTACTACATGACCCACATGCTGCACCACCTCCCCCCTGACTCATACACCTTCCGCCTTAAAAACACACAAAAAATATAAGAAACATCCCACACGTCACAACTTTGCTTCCCCATGTCCACTTCACAACAATGTTACACAACAAAAGCAACACAGTACTCCAACTCACTCTCAAACACCATCTCCAACACATACACATGCAGACCCATCAAAATGCCTCCTTAGCATGCTGGATGAGGAACACGAAACATAACAGCTACACGATTGCTATCCGAATACAGCTAATACCAGCACTAAAAACACAACTGCTACAAACCAACACAATACTGATCACTCTTCTACCAAACAAAGTCCCACTATCACCAAAGGCCACTCACTAAACTGCCTACCTATAAATGCTCGATCTCTCTCTAAAAACAAGCATCACATCTACGACCTTCTCACCGATGCAAAACCAGACATACTATTCATAACCAAATCATGGTTTGGAGAAGATATGGCTCCAGTCCTGCATGAAGCCATTCCTCTAGGCTATCAAAGAATCACCCAAATCGTACAGCCAAAAAAGGAGGTGGTCTAGCTGTTGTATTCAGGCAAACAATATATATCACTAAAATTGACAACATCTCCATAAAGAATTGTGAAGCTCTTCTAACAAGATGCAATCCTACACCGTCTTCCTCCTGTAACTTCCTGCTCCTTTACAGACCTCCACCTAGCAAGGCAACATTCCCAGAAGCACTTCTAGACACAGTTTCAAACAATACACTCCAACCTATGCGTCTGGGTGACCTTAACATTTGGTTTGATAAACCTAATATGACCCATCCAAAAACTATAATCACCGGACCAAGACGCATTGAACCTGCATCAGATTGTCCACAATCCGACACAAACTGCTGGACATATCCTAGATGTCATTTTTGCTAATACTGAACTAGTTACCTTTCAAACTATAAATCCAGTCACATGGTCAGATCACCACTTGCTTGACTTCCATCATAAAAAAACGCTAAGCCACTCACCTTACATCCATCCACCTATAGGTTGTGGAATAAACTCAATTTGGAACACTTGGAAAAACAACTAACATCCAGTACAAATCTGGAAAGCATAAATTCTGTTCAGAATCTATATGAGTGGCTACAGGAAGCTTTTGACATCCTGATACCACTCAAAACCACACAACAGAACAAAAGGAAAAAAGCGCCTTGGAGAAACATAGAAATAAAAGACATAAAACAACAAATTAGAAAGCTACAACGTACCTGGCTCAAAACAAACGCCAAACAAGACAACCTTCACCTACAGAAAATTAACAGATGATACAAGTCTGCTATCAAAAAAGCTAAGAAAAGCTACTATTCAAAATGCTAAATGTGCAGATAAAGAATTCTGTTAAATATTCAATGAATTTCACAAACCAAATTGCCTTGAAGGAACTCATCCTGTTACTCAAGATTTCATAGACAAACTGGCCAATCATTACACAGACAAAGCAGAAACATTGGAATCATACTTAAAACAGAAACAAAGCACCAGTACTTACCCTTGTACAAAACAACAATCCATGAATGCTCTAATCAAGCCTCTCCGTTCCTTCCAACACATCTCACACAATGAATTTATGGACCTGGTCAAAGCAAGCAGGCCTGCCGGCAGCCCTTCTGACCCCTGACTTCCACAAACTTTCAAGACAATTCTTTTAACAACCTCTGCTGCCACTCCAGTAAGAAGAATCATCAACGATTCCTTAACTAGTGGAATATTTACTGAAGAAAACAAACTTGGACCCGCTGAACCCTGACAACTACAGACCCATTACAAACGGACCGTTCCTGGGCAAACTGATAGAAAGAGCAGCGTTCGCCCAGATGTCACAATTCATTGAAGAGAATGACATACTTTCAGACTTCCAAACAGGATTCCGTCTAGGAAGAGCCACTGAATCTGCCCTCCTTGTGATCTGGGATGACCTAAAGAATACAGTTGACCGCAACGGGGTTGCTGCGCTACTCCTCTTGGACCTCTCAGCTGCCTTTGACACGGTTGACCATGACACTCTGAAACAAAGACTCTATGGAGCCAGCATAGAGGAAACTGCTTTAGACTAGATCGCGTCCTACCTTCGAAACAGAACTAATGTCATCCATAACCCACCTTTTATGTCCAAAACGTACTCCACAAAAGCAGGGGTCCCTCAAGGTTCTATCATCTCGCCCATGCTTTTCAACATCTACATGAAGTCATTACCAGTACTGATCAATACATTTCACCTCACATGCTATAACTATGCAGATGACACGCAAATACTCCTTCAACTGGAATGCCCCAAAGACATTGGAAAATCACCAATTTCCAGCTGTCTCATAGCCGTGGATCAGTGGATGGCCTGGAGCCATCTCAAATTGAATGCTTCAAAAACTTAAATACTCACGTGTGGCGATTGGAAACATTACAACCTGCTTGCCGCATGGCCTGATGAACTGGGATCACTGCCTAAAGTATCGAAGGAAGTAAGAAACCTCGGAATGACCATGGACACCAAGCTGTCGATGAATGCCCAAGTGGATAAACTAGCAAGATCAAGCTTTGCTACTATAAAAACACTGCAACAAATTTTCCCTCATTTAGGATTTCCACACAAGGTTCAAGCTACCATCTCCCTTGTTCTGTCCAAACTCGATTACGCCAATAGCCTCTACCACGGATCACATTTAACTAACATGAAAAGACTACAACGGATTCAAAACTCGGCTGCCAGACTACTCTTGCATATCAAACCGCGAGACCACATCTCCCCTTCCTTGAAAGCCCTGCATTGGTTACCGGTTGCCAGAAGATCCACGTTCAAGCTGCTTTGTATCACCCACAAAGCAATACATGGAATGCGACCGCTCTTCATCAGGAATAAAATCACCAAACACATTCAACAAAGGAACCTCCACTCTAAAGGAGCATCTCACCTCAAAATCCCACCATACAAGAAAAAAACCATGGGTGGCACATCCTTCTCTGTTCAAGCAGCCAAACTATGAAACTCTTTACTCCCCAACATAAGGTCCACCGACAACCACCTTATCTTCAGAAAACTACTCAAGATTTGGCTCTTCCCCACATAAGCACTGTACGCAAACAGAAATTTACAGCATATCCCTCTGTATATAAGCATTTTTTTCTCACTATAGATATGTACCTATCTTTGTGTATTACTTTGTATAAACATGTAAAATAAATATGTTGTTGAGAGAAAAAATAATAATACTAAATAAAAAAAAATCATCTTTGGTCTACATGTACATACTTCCATTGTGCACCTACGTACATTCCATGTACTTGGATCTGTGTGTCTGTTACTTTTCTCCTGAAAAAGCATATCCAGGGCACTACCTATTTCTCATCCTGTGCCTCTATCAATATCTTTAATCTACATATACTTACCTCCTTTATGTATCTATATACTTTCAATGTAAATATGGATCTATATATTCATCACTTTCTTCTAATTTAGCATTTCCAATGCACTACCCTATTTCTCAGCCTATACTTCACTCAATATATCTTCTAGCCCAACCTTCTGACTCATCTCAAACTTCTTCTACTACTCCTTCCAATGTACTACCCTATCTCTCATCCTATACATCTATCAATATATCCTCTACATCCACTCTCTCATTAATCCCAAACCCCATACCACTACTATGTTGCCAAAATAACCCTTTCTAGACTCTCTTCTACTCTACCCCTCCTTGCATCATCTGATACCTCTTTTACTATACCAATCCCCCAAAATAAACCTTTCTAAACTCTTCCCTCTGAGTCCTCCCCTCCAAAACTCCTTTTTACTAATCCAAAAGCCTCCTCCTATTGCTAAGACCAAAAAAAAAAAATCTTTCACTCTTTTATCCCTCCACTATCCTTTTCAATCGAAATTAACGGACTAACATGTTCACTTATCAAATTCCATATTAATCTATACTAATATACTACCCAAATAACTGAAAACCATATCCACTACTCAAATTCCTTCATATTTTTTTACTATGCTAATTTTCAACAGTAATACTTTATGGGTTCCGGAGTGGAGTGCTACTCGCCAGAAAAGCGCTTCAACACCCATCAAGAGTAACAAGTGCTATATGAATGCAAATCTTTCTTCCCCTTTTATCCCTCCGCTATCCTTCTCACTCCAAGTAACTGACTAATATCCACCACTGAAATTACTTCATATTTCACCATATTAATTCACCACTAATCCTTTGTAGGCTTCCTGAATAGCGTGCATCAACAAGCGCTATATAAATACAAACCTGTGTCCTCCTCTATCCTTCTGCTATCATTCCAAATTCAAATAACTGACTAACCTATCCACCACTTAAAATGTATTTGCATGTTTCACTATACTAATTCAACACTAATCCTCTATAGGTCCCGGAGTAGCGTGCTACTCACTGAAAAAGTGCTTCAACGCCTTGTCAGGGGTAGTAAACGCTATATAAATGCAATTACAATACAATATGATGTACAATTCATTTCTATAGGCAATCCATAGTATAATATGTCTCAAGTTGGAGGCCATCTCTGTCATATCATAGCCACTACCGAAGACTACATCTGGAGTGTTATGTCAAGTCGTGAAGACCATGTCAAGAGTTTTGTGTTCAGCTCTGGTGGCCAATTGCATCAAGTGTCAAGTGCTGGTGCCCACATCTTATGTTATTACATGACTTTCACATCACATGTGATGTATTGCTTCTAGAATACTATGTAGTATATTTACACTTCTGGAGGCATCATGTGAAGTGTAATGGCACTCCAAGGATTGTAACGTGAAGCACTGCAATATGTGAGTGTGCCATTTGAATTGAACACTTTACTAAGCAAATTGTTGCTAGGTGACAAATGTTTAAGGAATAAAATAAAGCATGCAATATATTTATCAGCATGTGATAAAAACCAAGAAATTTTGGGTAAAAAGCCTAGTTCAAGTTGGTGCACATTTTTTTCAAAGCTGTGAGATTTTGGGGCAGATGTATCAAGATTCCATTTTGCGATTTCTAAAGAGCGATTTTTAAGGAATCGCTATTCAGTAATCGCAAAATGGGATGTATGTAAAAATCGCTATTTTTTAGCGATTTCTTAATCTTCCTTATTTGCGAATTCGCAATTTGCGAATTCGCAATCAGGGAATAATTTCCCATTCATTCCTATGGGATAGGAGGCCCATAGGAATGATTGTGAAATTAATCTCAATTTGCGATTCGCAATTTGCTAATCGCAAATTGAGAATAATTTCAAGGGTGCAGGGGTGTCTCAAGGACACCCTGCTGCACCCCTGAAATGTACATGTGTGTGGATATGGCGCACATACATGCCCTTTGGGCATGTGTGTGCGTCACATGCCACCTTCAAAAATGCCAAATTGTGCATTTTTAAAGGAATTAGCAAATTAACATCAACTACAAGTTGGTGTTAATTTGCGATTTCTTAACCAAAATTCGCAATTGAAAAATGCTACATACATAGCATTTAAGGAATCGCAAAATTGCGATTTCTTAAATGCTATGGCAAAATAAGGAATCACAAATTTTTGCGATTTCTTCATTTGCGAATTTTTGATGCATGCCAAAACATGCAAATAGACCGTTTGCGATTCGCAAAGGCCGAAATTCTGAGAATTTTGGCCTTTGCGATTCGCAAACGGCTTGATACATATAGACCATTGTCTTCTCCCTAAAGTCAATGGTGAGGGAAGAGCCGGTGATGTGGGGTTATTGAACAAAATCATCCATTGTCTTTCTTCCTTATTTGAGTGTGAGGGATAAACAGCAGACCATGATTATTGTTAAAACAAAGCCCTGATGGAATGTAGTGAATTATTGTTTGCCAAGGTAAGTGAGTGCAGTTTCCTTCAAGCACTTATAGGTCAGACAGCCTACCAGCAGCCAGTGCAGCATCTTACAAATGAAAGAAATGCTATTACCTATTTGACAATGAAGAATAAAGACAATTTGTAGTATTCTGCACCCCAGCCACAGGAAAGCAGTCAGTTTGAGTGAGCTGCACTGTGGGCAACCCTTGAGCTGGACTTGGAGTTCCCTCCTATCAAGGTGTTTGCATATGTAAAATGCTTTCACTATGAAAAGAATGACCTCAACATAATTTACTAATATGCACCGTATGCTCTTACATGGTGTGTGAGAACCAGAGGATCTGTATTTCCCCCAAAACAGTAGTTGAACTAGATCTCAGGGTGACGAGAGAGTTTAGAAAACACTTGGGCCTCACTCTAAGACTCCCAGTTTGGCTGCGAACTTGAGTTAAAGGCCAGATCGGGGTTGCAAATTATGTATTAACAACAAACTCCTGTGTTTGATTCTCTACGCAGTGAAACAGATTTTAATGGATAAAATGTGGTGTACTGCACGATATTTGTGATATAATATTCTGGCACAAATTATAATGGGGGCTTTAATATGGAGGAATAGGGTGATCAGCTGTGGTGGTGGCTGTGTTGTATGCAACTTCTGATATTTTGCCTGACTTCAGAGGAAAAGGCGGGGTAATATTCCAGAAATACTGTAAACCCCAAGCTCTGAAGGGACTCTTGACACAGTAGAAGAAAACTGAATTGCAACAAGCGCAAAGTCATCAACTCTATCTTCTCTTTCTTGAGCGCAGAGCAGAGTTGAAAAACAGAATTTAGTGCAGAAAATCCATTTGACTTGCTAGAATATGCGTATGCATGGGTGCATGATTGATAAGGGCTTGTGAATTTGTGTGTGCTTCTGTAGGCACATACACTCACATTGATGTGTTTGTTCGGATTTTTCTGTAAATTGTTCTAGTGTTGGTGTTGGATGTTTTAGGGACCTTGGGCAGCTCTCAGAAGTTCTTGATGAACTTTCTGCATTTTTTTCAATTGACATGCTCCGATCCTGTTGTGTTTGTGCCTTTATGTAGGGCACACATATTTTCGTTGCATTCTCATGTCAATTTGGGCACTTGTGGCCAGAGGGCCGTTAGTGGCCGTTAAAATGCTTTTTGGCAAATACAAAAGGCCAAATGTGACTCAATAACTTGTTACTGAATCACATTTTGCTTTTGCGATTCGATATTCCTAATACCAAATAGCACTGGTATGTAGGAATGTCTTCTGACCGAGAATGTGGTCGCAAAAGATTGAGATTTACCACTAACTTCAAGTTAGTGGTAACCCATTTGCAAACGGGAAGGGGTCCGAAAAGGATGTGGGCGCCAACAATTTTTAAGAGCAGGCAGTGGTCCCAAGGACCACTGCCTGCTTTCAAAAAATGAAAAGGAAACTTTTGTTTTTTCTTTTTTTAAATGCATCCCATTTTCCTTTATGGAAAACAGGTTGCTTTTTTTTTTAGAAAGGAGTCACAGACATGGTGGTCTGCTGACCCCAGCAGGCCACCATCCCTGTGAGTGCTAGCCATTCCCAATGGGTCACAAATTGAGACCTACCTCATGAATATTCATGGGGTAGGACATTTGCAACTCACTTGGAATCACAGAAAGGGCTCAAAACACTTTTATAAATGCCTATTTGCAAATTCGTAATTGTGAATCCCAAGGATTCGCAATCAGGGAATCGTAAAAAGATTTCTTAGTACATCTGGCCCTTGGTGTGTTAGGTGCTGTGGTAATGGGATTAGATTTGTTTTAAATTTTGAGCATTTTTTATATTATAAGGTAGGCCTGTACCCTGTGGCTGAGTGTGTTGGCATGCTTTTTCGGAAGGTCTTCCATTTTGCCTACCCCATTCGATCCTCACCAACGACCAGATGTATGTATGAAGTTTCTGGTCGCAAACCCTGTGAATTGGTAAATCGAAAGTTTTTGTGACCAGAAAATGTGTTTTCGAATTTGCTAAATCCATTTAGGAATTCAGTAACATGTAACCAAATTGCAAATTGGTTTAGGAAATTATTAGAAATCCCTATTTGGAAGGATGATGTTGAGGTACTCCCTTACAAATAGCAATTCATTATTGTATGTGCCAGAGACTGGGTCACTGGTTAACTAGGGTGTGAGTCCTGATCAAGCAGCAACCACAATCCTCGTTAGGGTAAAGAACAAGCCACCCCCAAACTAACCTGTTCTCAACTCCCTGGTAGTTTGGCACAGAGCAGTCAGGCCTAACTTAGAGGCAATTTTAAAGTATTTGTGCAACACTTCAAACAGTAAAACAGTGAAAATACCACACAAAAATGTTCCACACTAGGTTAGAAAAATAGAGCTTAATTTAATAAAGAAAGCAAGATGACAAAAATCCTATCATAGAACCGGAGTTATGAATATTTAAAGAATAAACTGTAAGATAGTGTCTAAAAGTAAAAAGCACCAGCTACAGCAATCTGGTCAAGCTGGACCGGGTCTAAGTCAAAAGTTCATGCTGACTGCGATGGAGCGAGGGTTGGATACAGTCCCAAATTAGTCCTACTGAAACTGGGCCCAGGGGGGGTAAAATTTACTATTCCCACTCCAGTCTAGGCAACAGTAGGAAAAGCATTGGACTTAGGAGGGGTAACATTTGCTATTTCTACTCTAGTGTAGGCAACAGTAGGGAAAGCTTTGGACTTAGGAGGGGTAAAAAATACTATCCACACTCCAGATTTTGTCTCTCACCATATAATAAAAAGATCATCAAAGTATCTTGCCCATAGGGCAATTTTCTCCACCCATTTCTCATGATGTACTTCCCATGCCATGTGCTTTTCCCACCTCCCTACAAAAAGATTCACATAACTGGGGGCAAAGCACATGTCCATTGCAGTTCCATGTGTTTGCAAAAACAATTGCCCAGTAAAGAAAAAGATGTTGTTATTTAGACAGAAGGACGCCAGTTCCAAAAGCATCTGATTACGTTCTTGGTGCTATATTGGCCTGCTTTCGAGGCAGTATTCTTAGGCTGCCAACCCTTTCTTATGATTAATACATGTATAGAGGCTGGCAATCTTCAATTTCACTAACAGGAATTAATCTTTCCACTGAATACCCTCTATCAGCCTGATAAAATCAGTTGTGTCCTGTACATAGGAACTTAAGTTCTTGATCATAGTGAAAAGGAAGGAATCCACGTAGATTTAGGCCTTTTCCAGTAGACTTCCTTTTGAAGATACTATGGGGTGCCCCGGTGGTCTGTCCCTATCATTGTGTACCTAGGGCAGATAGTAAAAGGTAACCCTGGGCAAAGAACTACGCTCCGTTCGCGGAGTTTGCGGAGTTTCGGCAACTCCGCGCTCCGCGGAGAACGCGAAGTTGTCAAATACTCCGCAAACTGCTGCGTAGCGTAGTTCTCGCGCGCTCAATAGCATTTTCGCGTGCGCGAGGATGCTTGTCGGTAAGATCGAGTTGCCGAACACGCAGAAACTGCAATCTGGCACAGAATAACTCGCGAACACGTTAGTAGTGACCGGAAACAAGGGGACGCGAGCGGGCGGGACAAACCTCATGGGTAACTTCGCGCGCTACACATCCCGAGCATGCAGGCAATCAATCAATCAATCAATCAGGATATTTGTATAGCGCGCTACTCACCCAGAGGGTCTCAAGGCGCTTGGGGGAGGGGGGTCCGCTACTGCTCGAACAGCCATGTCTTGAGTTGCTTACTGAAGCAGAGGTGGTCTTGGGTCAGGCGGAGGTGGATGGGGAGGGAGTTCCAAGTCTTGGCTGCCAGGTAGGAGAAGGATCTTCCTCCCATGGTGGATCTTCGGATGCGTGGCACGGCTGCGAGGGCGTGGCTGGTCGATCGTAGCTGGCGGGTGGGAGTGTAGAAGGTCAGGCGGTTGTTGAGGTACCTGGGGCCCAGGTCGTGGCGGGCCTTGTGTGCATGGGTGAGGAGTTGGAATGTGATTCTCTTGCTGATGGGGAGCCAGTGAAGGTCTCTCAGGTGTCCGGAGATGTGGCTGTGTCGGGGGATGTCCAAGATGAGTTGTGCGGAGGCGTTCTGAATGTGTTAGAGTCTTTTCTGGAGTTTGGCTTTGGTTCCGGTATAGAGGGTGTTTCCGTAGTCCAGTCGGCTGGTGACGAGACGCCTGTGTGACCGGCTTCCTGGTTTCGGTGGCGAGCCATCGGAAGATCTTTCGGAGCATGCGTAGGATGTTGAAGCATGATGATGAGACGGCGTTGACTTGTCTGGTCATCGAGAGGGAGGAGTCCAGGATGAAGCCCAGGTTGCGTGCGTGGTCCGTTGGTTTGGGTGCGCTGCCTAGGGCAGGGGGCCACCAGGAGTCGTCCCAGCGGAGGGTGATGATCCAAGGATGAGGACTTCCGTCTTGTCTGAGTTCAGTTTCAGGCGGCTGTTCTCTATCCACTCGACTACGTCTTTCATCCCTTCGTGTAGGTTGGTTCTGGCAGTTCCTGGGTCGTTGGTGAGGGAGAGGATCAGCTGGGTGTCGTCGGCGTAGGAGATGATGTTGAGGTTGTGTTGGCGTACGATGGCTGCGAGGGGGCTCATGTAGATGTTGAAGAGGGTGCGGTGGCAGACCGTATCGAATGCTGCGGAGAGGTCCAGGAGGATGAGGGCCGCTGTTTCCCAGTTGTCGAGCAGGGCTCGGATGTCGTCAGTGGCTGCGATGAGGGCGGGCTCGGTGCTGTGGTTGGCGCGGAAGCCGGACTGCGAGTGGTCGAGGCTGGTTGGGCGAGCGCAATTGGTGATCCACTGTGTGAGGTTGTTGGCTGCTTGGTTGGGGTCCGTTGAGCTGGCGGGAGGGTTCTGGCTAAGTGAAGTGGTGAGCTGGTCGGTGGTGATCTTGTTCCAGTTCCTGCGGGGAACCTGTTGCGGGTGGTGGTGAGTCGTGGTCTTTCTGAAGCTGAAGTGGACGCAGCTGTGGTCTGTCCAGTGGAGTCCGGTGGAGTGGCTGAAGGAGATGTACTTGCTGGATGAGAAGACTGGGTCAAGCGTGTGTCCGGCGTAGTGGGTGGGGGTGTTCACCAGTTGCATGAGTCCGAGGTTGGCGAGGTTGTCCAGCAGGGTGGTGGTGGTGTTGTCGTTGTTGTTCTCCAGGTGGAAGTTGAGGTCCCCTAGGAGGATGTAGTCAGCGGAGGCGAGGGCGTGCGGGCTGATGAAGTCTGCGATGTCTTCGCTGAATTGTGTGCGAGGTCCTGGGGGTCTGTAGATGAGGGTGCCTCTGAGTGTGGTCTTGGGGTCGGTGTGTATCTGGAAGTGAAGATGTTAAGCGGCTGTGAGGGTGTCGTCTGAGTTGGTCGTGATGCGGATGGTGTTCCTGTGGACGATGGCGATGCCTCCTCCTGTCTCGTTGACGCGGTCTCTCGGGGTGATCTTGTATCCGTCCAGGATGGCGACGGCGATGTCGGGCGCTGAGGAGGCGTTCATCCATGTTTCCGTGAGGAAGGCGACGTCTGGAGATGTGGTGTCGAGCAGGTTCCAGAGTTCCACGGCGCTCCCGAAGACAAAAAACGGCCCCAGAACGAGTCAAGCAAGCTACTACGCATGTTCGCGGAGTTATGCGTAGTTCGCGGAGTGCAAGTGCATCTTCGCGTAGCTCCGCGGAGTGCGGCTACGCGAACTACGCCCAGGGTTAGTAAAAGGTGGGCAAGACTGGATCCTTCACTCTTATATAACTGTATTCCTTCTCTTCCAGGATGCCTTTTGTTATCCACTCAAGTAGGAGAGGCTATGTTATAGATATTTGTTGTAATGATACATTCAAAAACCATTATAAAAATATAATATATGTCCAAATTAATATATATATAGATATATCTGTGTGTGTATATATTTACATACACATTAAAATAAAAAAATGCAACAAATAAACTACAAACAAAATAATATTTCCAATTTAATTGTACATAAAAAGGAAACAATGAATATAAATATGTGTTAATAAAAATATCTTAAACAGTATGTACATTTATATATATATTGAAATTATAGAATAAACACACACACATAATAATAGTTTATATTTAAACAATAATATCAAACAATTCAACCCTGTAAATGATAAATATATTATTCCCACTACAATTTATACAAAAGTAGAGAAAGCGTTAGACTCAGGAGAGGTAAAAATTACTACTCCCACTGCATTTAGTGCAACAGTAGGTAAAACTATGGACTCAGGAGAGGAAAAATGTACTATTCCCACTCCAGTCTAGGTAACAGTAGGGAAATTGTTGGACTCACGAAGGGTAAAAATGTCTATCCCCACTCCAGCAAGTGCAACCGTAGAGAAAGCATTTGATTGCAGAGGGGTAAAATGTACTATTCCCACTCCAGTCTGTGCAACAGTAGGGAAAGCGTTGGACTCAAGAGGGATGTAATGTACTATTCCCAGTCCAGGCTAGGCAAAAGTAGGGAAAGCATCGGACTGAGGAGGGGTAAAAGTTACTATTCCTACTCCATTCTGTGGAACAGTAGGGAAAGTGCTGGACTCAGGAGGGGTAAAAATTACTTTTTCAACTCAAGTCTGTGCAACAATAGGGAACGTGCTTGACTCAGACGGGGTAAAAAGTACTATCCCCACTTCAGTCAATGCAACAGTAGAGAAAGTGTTGGATTTGAGGGGGGTAAAATTCACTATTCCCACTCCAGTCTGTGCAACAGTAGGGAAAGCACTGGACTCAGGAGGGTAAACATTTACTATTCACACACCAGTTAGTGTAATATTAGGGAAAGCATTGGGCTCAGGAGGGGTTACATTTACTATTCCCACTCCTGTCTGTGTAACAGCAGGGAAACCGTTGGACTCAGGAAGGGTAAAATATATTATTCCCACTCTCATTGGTGCAACAGTAGGCATTACATTGGTCTCAGAAGGGGTAAAAATTACTATTCCCACTCCAGACTGTGCAAGAGTAGCGAAATTGTTGGACTCAGAAGGGGTAAAAAGTTACTATCCCCACTCCAGTCAGTGCAACAGTAGAAAAACCGTTCGATTGCGGAGGGGTAAACTTACTATTTCCTATCCAGTATGTGCAACAGTAGGGAAAGCATTGAACTCAGGAGGGGTAAACATTACTATTCCAACTGTAGTCAATGCAACAGTAGGGAAGGCGTTAGACTCAGGGGTGGAAAAATGTTCTATTCCCACTCCAGTCTATGCAACAGTAGGGACATTGTTGGACTCAGGAGGGGTAAAAGATTACTATCCCCACTCCACTGAGTGCAACAGTAGAGAATGCGTTTGATTGTGGAGGGGTAGAATTTACTATGTCCAATCCAGTTTGTGCAACAGTGGGGAAAGTGTTGGACTCGGGTGGGGTAATAATTACTATCCCCACTCCAGTCAGTGCTACAGTAGGGAAAGCATTGGACTCAGGATGGGTAAAATGGACTAAACCCACTCCAGTCTGTGCAACTGTTGGGAAAGCATTGGAGAAGGTAAATGTAAAATGCTCTAATCCCACGTACAGAAAACCAAACTTTTTGTGATTGTTTTTTTTACACAATATTTTAGTATCATATATCGACATTTATAGTTTCAATATTGTGTCAGTGATCCAGATCAGACACATAAGGTGTAAGTACATCTTTCCCTACCAACACACCCCTATGCTTTGATTTATTATCCCACCAATACTGCATTTCTGTGCACCTTGCTCTTCTGCCCTCACATATTCTCATTTTTACACAAGTGGCCTGCTAAATATATTACTAAGTTTTTCAAAGTCGTACAACCTGGCCATTTGTTAAGACAGGTGAAGTTTTTTGACTACGCCGAGGAATTTTTCACATCATACTCAATCCATGTAGCCTGAAATCCTACTGTGGAATGTAGGGCTGGAAGGATACATTTTCCCTGCTATCACTCAGGGCGGCCTTTAGTCCTGAGACTGGCAAAATGAACACATTTGCTTCCACAATTCTATGACAAGCAATGCACTTCCCATTCCATTGCTGCCAGAAGTCCTGCCCTAGGAATTCTGGTAATGGCGAATGGCATGTGTGCAATTTGTGAGACTCTGCAATGTGATAATAAGCTGTAACTGCTGACCGGCCCACTCACAGGGTTGAGAGGCTGTGGGAACATTGACACAGCCACAGAAAATCCTTTTAATGTCTCTCCGTTTATCTATTAAAACATCACCAGTTGCACATCTGGATATGTGGTTAAAGTTTTACAAAATATGCAGCACTACCAATTACTTAGATACGCTGTTCGAACACTACCAACAAAGGCAGAAGCTTGCAGAAATATTAAATACCACATACCTATTTACTTACAACCACGTATTGCTGTTGGTACAGTGAACTCCAGTCTAATGTGATACTCCATTCATGTGAACACATATCAGATTCCAGTGGCACAAGAGTGTTAGTTCTGTGACATTTATCAAACTGCCAGTCAACAATTTTTTTTTTTGCATTTTACTCTTTTTTCAGAAACTGGATTGTTAAACTATGGAAGACAGCCCCCATCTAAGAAGTAAGCAGGATTATTTGAGGAATCCTTTGCTCACCCCTGCAGTCTAGCACATGCAACAAGGGCTCTTCAGAGATACATGAACAGCAATAACAAACCTATAGTTCAATCAAGAAATAAACAATTGTAAAATCACAAATCAATGTAGTTATAAAGATTACGATTTAATCACAACAATTACAAACATATGTAGAATATTTAATGCAGGATTCTGGTGTTATTAAAATATCAAACTCTGTCTTCATCTCTTCATTCTTCTATGGTCTTCCAACCTCAAAAGAAAAATGCGAAATCTGTTTTATCTTGCAAGACCAAAAATCTCTTTTACCTGGTTGGTCAGTAAGAGGCTAGTTTCGGAGCACCTTCCTTACCCCAGAATTAAGGGCAAAGTTAGGACACCTCTCCATGGGGCATATTATCAAGGGATTTATCTCTGCTTTTTTGGCTTTAAAAGCCAAGAAAGCGGAGATAAAATTATCTCCCTATCAGCAACAGGGTGCTAACACTCAAATTTGCATGTTAGCACCCTTTTTCTCTATGCTTCCCCTTGCATCTCTAATGAGATGCAAAGGGGGCGTTCCAGAGAAAAATATTAGAAGAAATGTTGTTAAGCGACATTTCTCCTATTATCAAGGATATCGCTAACCCTGTTAGTGATAAAAAAAAGCAGCGCTAACCGCGGTTAGCACTGCTTTTTTTACACCCGGTATTTTCCTGACTTAGCCATGACATCTTATGGAAGGTGGATATCATGGCTAAGTTTGTGAGCCCCTATCATCAAGCTAACGCCAAACTTCGAGAGATTATCGTTGGTTTTCCAGCGATAATCTCTCATTTGGCAGTTAGCGTGAGGATTTTTATCACTTCTGAGATAAACGTTGCTAATAGCAAGTTATCTCAGCGATAATTTCCGGCGATGCTTAGCGATAAAAACATTGTTGCAAAGCCTAGTTAGCGATAAATATCGCTACTCGTTGGTAATATGCCCCCATATTCCTTCACAAGGCAGATGGGGATTCTTCAAGCTTATATGGCTTGATTAAAGGTGCCAGTCGGACTGACTTCCGCTGTCCTGTCAGAGGTGGTCGGACTGCCTTGGTCTTGTTGGAAGTGATCAGGCCAACTGCCCGATTTTGATGCATGCAACTTGTACTCCGACCATTTGCTAAAAGACCGCTGACTCTGACAGCCTTTCTCTTACTGTTGAGATGTCATTCGGACAAAAACAGTATCCATAGCTGAGTACAGGGACCTCCAACTGATGTCCGAATTATGATGTGGGTTTCTGATGACCAGACCATGGTGGTCTAACCGACTGCCTTGAGTCATCGGAAACAATGGATTTGGGGTGCATATTCACCAAAATCTGCTTCTCTCCAGTAGTCTCTGCCATGAATTCCTTCCTCCAGCTCCCCTCTATACCTGAGCAGCTGCACCCCGATGACTACAATCCTGTGGGTGCCGGAATCCAGGTAAGTCCTTGTGTGGTATGTATCCCCATTTACGGGACTGTGCACATTCAGCCACACTCCAGCAATGGGGTACATGGTAACCAAAGGCATATCCCCACATATGTCATGCATGTGTATACAATTCAGGTTTTTAGTGACTTTCTATGCATTTACAGCAACATATTAGGGGATATGTGCTCTGGTGTAGATGCGACCGCCGCAGTAGCAGTGGTTGCATCGTAATACAGTAGGGGGAAACTTCCCAGCCTCGGCGGTTGGAAAGGGCCCGAGAAGACGGCGGCCACATGGTCATGTCCGATGGGCATCGTAATCAGGCCATTATTCTTTGCTATTCTCATTTCTGTTCATCTCGCTCCCATTAAAGTGGCTTCAAACATTGTTTAACTGGTGAATTGAGCAGAGATTAGTGAAATCACACAGCCAAATATATGGTGATAAATTATCCCACAGTGCTTTGGGAGCTGTTTTATAAAATGGTAAAACTAATCCTTCTGGTTTATTTATTTATGTGCAGTTTTTTATAGTGCAATATGGCCCAGGGGCATTAGAGCACTTTCATGGCAGCCTCAGGGTCAAACTGTTTTACGGGATCATCTCGGGAGGTCAATGAGATCAAGGAGGTCGGAAAAGGACATTAATGCGCTGTTGCCAAAAAGCTAACCCAGAGTAAGGATACCTGCTATCTCCCAGGGCTCCAGATTGCAGCCGGAAAAGACTTGGCTGCCCACTAGGAGCCCCCACAATGGGACAAGCAGGGGATAGGGTCAAATAGTCATAGCCCTGGGGAACCCCTGTCTCAGACATTCCCAGGCTGTGATCAGAAGGAGGTGTGTTGGCACCTTGGTTGATAGCCAGAAACCAGCAAATGATTGAGATGGGTCAGGTGGATACCTGCTCGAGGGAGTCCCACCTCATCCACGTGATGTCCAGCCAACCAGAGGGCCACCCGATGAAGCTGAGCTGCAAGGTAATAATGAGTTAAGTTTGGGGCCCCGATTTAACCATCTATTGGGGGAGTTGCAGAGCATGCAATGCTACCTGTTTCTATCTGTTGCTCTAAATTAGTGTGAGAAACAGGGAGTCAAGATCGCAGAGGGTGTGTTTGAGGATAGTGACTGGGAGATCAGTGAAGAGGAAGAGTAGTTGGGGTAGCCTCCCCATATTGGATAATGTGATCCGGCCTGCTGCAGATAGCGGCATGGTAATCCAAAAGTCCACCTGAGTTCTAAGAGAGCATCTGACATTGACAAGGTTAACCTTTAGGAAATCTTCCTCCCTATGATAGATTTGAATCTCAAGATATTTAAAAGTTCGAGAAGCCTACCTAAGGGCTTTGGCACCCAGCCACACTCGCCTCTTAAGAAAGTGTTCTCTGAATGGAAAGATTATAGATTTATTATAGTTTACACAGATGCCAGACACTTTTTCAAATCAATTTAAGATAGAGGTAACAGGTTCTACATCTCCATAGACAACTAAGAGATAAAGGAGAATGTCATATAGTGAGATGGCATATATTTGCAGTTCTACTTTATTCACCAATCGAATCCACTAGTGTGAAGGAGGACGGCGAGCAAATCTAGCACCAGTACAAAGAGCAGAGGGGAAATGGGCATCCTCACCTAGTACCCAACACATTGCAGCCCATTCAAACCCTGACGGGTGGGTTGGTGTAGAGTAGTAAAATCCAACCAATCAGGTTAGAGCCAAAGCCAAATTGGTAGAGTGCCCAGAGAATGTAATCCAAGTCCAGGGAAACAAAAGCATAGAGGTGTCTGATATTTAGAGAGGTATTGTGCAGGGGGATGAATTCATTCTGATCTGCATGGATCAGAGTTTGTAATAGAGGGTGGATACGGACTGCAAGAATTTTGCTGATAATTTTGTAGTCAGCAAATAGGAGGAAGATTGGGGGTAGGAGTACGGGAGTTCAAGGTAATGTCTCATTTCAAGATAGGCACTACCAATGCCTCACGTAGAGTGAATGGGAGGGAGCTGCTATCCTTCACCTCCTGATGCATCTTCAGTAGGCGAGGCAACAGGACGGGCTCATTTTATTTTGTTTAAATCTGTTTATTGGATTTTCTTGTTACAATCCAGTTATTCAAGCAACAATTAATTATAATTTTACAGTAGCAGCAGTTGCATCATAATAATGTGAGTTAGATTGCCATATGTTATTGCTAGAGCCAGGATGCGTAGTACAATAATGTGTTGCACGATTTGGAGAATAGGTAGATACATCCAGTTTTCAGGAACACTATGAATGTGCTTCTAGAAAACACAATGCAGTTACCGGTGAGCACTGGTTACATATGTCTGTAAGTAACGATAAAGGTAACAATTATAATAACAATGAATGTTCAGCCACAAAGAAACCTACCCTCCCTCCATGCTGTCAGTTATAGTGCAGGCAATTGAAAAGACAACAGAAAATATGGCAGTGGCCTCCAGTGCTTAAGCAGATTCTGGAATTGAAAGCATTGTAGTCGAACATGTTGCAGTGCAGGTCCCTATCTCAAGGAGGGACAAGGACCGCTTCCCCTCCACGACCACCCTACCGTCCCTTGGTGATGTGCTCAATGAGGTGGAGGCACCTTGTGTGTCAGCATGTAAGTCAGTCATAATAGTATGCCAGGGATATTTGCAGAGCCCCAAATTACCTTCCCTGTGTACGGCAACACTCTCCTCCTGTGCCCAGACATTGAGTGAATGTATATAGACCTGGGGGGGCGAGGGATCAGGTGCTTTTCACCTGCGGCTGAAGAGACTCTTGGCCAGTAAAAGGCCCAGGTCTGTAAATCGGGACATGATCCTATTTTTCATGTCTGTGTGGTATACCCCCAGGCGACAAGCCTCCCATGTGGTTGACAATGGTCCAGTGGAATAATGAGACAGGCGATGTGTCACTCCCTGTCAATATTGGTGTAAGTGGTGGCAAGCCCAGATTATATGTAGGAGGTCCTCATTTACTAAGTGGCACTAGGGATAGGAAGCATCTGTTCGGGGATTGGATTGGTATATTTGGCAGGAGTAAGGTAAGCTCTGTGTACAATGTATAATTGGATGAGACGGAACCGGGCATTGTGAGAAATTTGAACAGAACTTTTGAGGAGAGTAGACCCCTCCTTATATGTGCAGGGGCGATTCAGATCAGTCTCTCAATGTTTGCGGAGAGTTGTAAGCGACTGCACAGTGCGCATGCACAGGTATTCAGCCAGCCAGTGTATCAGGTGTCTGCCCTGACCCAACACGTGAAGATGTTGCAAAGTGAGGTGAGTTGGAGGTTCATGGGTCATGTCGCCCCAAGTGTGTCCCAGTACCCCAATGAGAGAATTGTGAAGGAGGAAATGCCCAGGGGTAGTTCCTCATCCACCATAAAGGACTCACTTGTGAGGAGTACCCCATCTCTGTGAAGGTCTCCTAAAGTGTGAAACCCTGCCTCGTGCCAGACAGATAGTTCTGCCATGTTAGTGATGTGTTGCCCCCCGGGTGTACCTAATAGTGACAGTGCAGGGATGTAAGGGGTTGTTGCTTTTGTGATATAGAGGCAGCAGCAGAAGTAGTCGTAAGACACCAGTAAATATATGGGTTTGGGTAGTGGTGCCCTAGCACATGAGTGCGATTGCTTTAAATAATTGAAAAGAGAGTCCAGGCAGGCTGCGACGTGGCAGAGTCAGCCAATTGGAGGGAGGCTCACCAATTGAACACCCGCTGCAATTGGGACGCCAGGTAATAGTGCTTGAAGTTAGGAACAGCGAGCCCACCACGGTTCGTTGGTTGATAGGGCTTCGCAAGAGCTACCCGACCTCGGGAAGCATTCCATGGGAAGTCTCTCTTAACTAGTTTAAATGGCCATAAAAAGATGGTGGGGATAAAGAATGGAAGATTGGTGAAATAATATTGGAGGCAGGGAAAAGACGCCATTTTATGTAGGGCTACGTGTCCCACCACTGACAGGGGTAGTGTCTCCCAAAAGGCCATCTGGGCCTGTAATGAGGCGATGGCTTGCGTCAGATTGCCATTAAACAGGTCTGTGCATGTATGGAATACACGGATGCCCAAGTAATGACACATATCGTCCTGCCAGAGGAGAGGGACTTTAGCAAGGGTGAGACCAGGCTTAAGGGTGGCGGGAATCATTGGGAAAAGGCACGATTTGGCCCATTTGACCTTCAAGCCAGAAAGGCCTGAGTATCAGTTGAAAGTCTGTGAGATCGTGGCACGAACTGAAGAGACATCTCAAGGATAAATGAGCAGATCATCCACATAAAGGGAAACAGAGTGGGCACAATCTCCCAAAGCTATATGCCATGTGCAACCCTGCATGCATAGAACAGCAGCCAGGGGCTTTATAGCTAAGGAGATAAGTAGTGGGGAGAGAGAACATCCCTAGTGCATGCCTCTGCATATACGAATGGAATCAGATATGAGGTACCCCATAATGTGTGCAGGAGGTGCACCAATCTGATGAAGCAGTCGCCCAGACCATTGTGGGGTAATACTGTGAAGAGAAAGGTGCACTCCAGGAAATAAAAAACCTTTAGGTTCAAGACCAGGCAGCCCGCATGGGGACAGAAATCTGGGGCATACTCAAGATTCAGAAAAACCACCGTAAGTTAAGGTAGGTGGTGCGACCTGAAGCAAACCCATTTTGGTCCGGGTGTACCAATTTTGGGACTTGAGGTGCCAGCTGATCTGCAATAATTTTCACCAGCATTTTGTAATCGGTTTTAAGTAGTGCTAATGGCCTATATGAGCCCAGGGTCTCTGTCTGGTTTAGGCAGTGCAACATTGAGTGCCTTGTGGAGAGCGCCTGGAAGACGGGAGGATGCCAGGGCTTCCTCAAATAGAGTGTGTAGGTGGGGTGCCAGAAGCACAGCGTAGTCTTTACGAAATTCTGAGAGTAGTCCATCGTGACCAGGGATCCTGCCAGTGGCGAGGGCACGGATAGCCTCCTGAATTTCAGAAGGCATGATGGAGTCGTCTAACTCTGTGCTCTTTAATCTTGTGTGATGGAGGGAAGGGACACACCGGTTAGAAAGGTGGCAACATCTCCTAGGGCGGCATCAGAGACTGACTGATAGAGAAATTTATAACGTGTGTCAATTCACCATGGATCACCCACTCTGTGTGTGCTGAGCATAGTGCCACAATTGGATGACTGGGTTGGTCTTGTCTTATTAGTCATCCAATGAGAGAGTCCGTTCTTTCAGCCACGGTGTGGGTCTTAGCCCAATGGGCAGCATAGTTAAGGAAATGCAGCCTCTCAAGGAGTGCCACGTGTTTACCCGGCGCCTTTACCAGGTGGGAGCTATTATGCAGGTCTTGCACGTCTCACTTTCGAAAAGCAACTAGATCGGTACATCAAACATCACTTGCATTGAAGGTGGGCACCTTCAATGCGCGTGATGTACCGATCTAGTTGCCAGCCCATGTTCCAAATTTAGTTCTAAACAATGACCTTGAAGCGTCACCTTGAATGCGTCCCACTCAATGAATCTTGTATCCGCAGTGCCGCCATTAAGATTAAAATAGTCATCAATTGCAGAGCAAACAGAGGACCGAAACAGGTCTTCCAATGCTGTGGGTTGGTTGCAAGCACCAGCTAGGGTTGGGGGGGTCCTGTGTACCCTTGTGAGTTGAAGGCATTGGGGATTATGATCTGAGTGGGTGCGCTGCAAATAGTCAAAGTGAGTGATAAATGGAGTGTTATCTGACATGCTGACCAGCCTGTCAATCCTGACATCTAGGACATGTGGTTCTGAGTAAAAAGAATACACCTTGGTGGTGACATTGTGGAGACACCATCCGTCAGTGAGATTGCAGTTCTGTAACCAGTCGCTAAGTGCCTGAGTGTTAGAGGTCAAAGTTGTGTAGGGTAGTGGGGGGAACGAGCGGTCCAGTCCAGTATCAAGAACACTATTAAAATTTCCCCCAAGTAACCATGGGAGCCCACTCCAGCGGTGCAATACTCCAGAAAATGGGGCGTAAGAACATTGCTTGTTCAGTGTTTGGGGCATAAATGTTGCATAGAAGTGTATGGCGGCCATCTAGGTGACCATTAATAAAGATGTAGAATCCCTCTGGGCCTGTCACCATGTTGTTTGCCACAAAGGAGACTCCCAGTCGGATCCAAACCAGCACCCTTGAGGCATAGGAGGAGAAATCAGTACTAAAAAATCTATCCAAATCAGCACTGCTGTAACTTAGCTGCCTCGGCTCCTGGAGTAGTGCGATATGGGCAGATTTGCCATTAAGGTAAGAGTAAATAGCATAACGGTGCACAGGGGTATGGATGCCATGCACATGTCCAGGTTATCACTTTAGTGTGTGTCATGTTGTTTATGACAGAGCAGTAGTGCTGGACCACACGCAGTGGAGCCAAGGCTTTGTTTGCATGTAGGAGCAGCATTGCATGATATGTTTGGGCCTCAAAACGTATGGAAACTTACATTGAAGGGATATTTGAGCAGTGCACAAACGAGTGTCCGCCCAAACCATGTAACAGTGTCTATTCAGAGGGGGTGGGAGTACAGAGCAAAATGAACTCCAGTTGCAGAAAGATGGTAAGTACCAGCCCAATATATGTAGCATGTGAAGCGATGATGACAAAGTACAGGTATTTCAGTGTACAAGTAAAAACCATGCCTGTCACTGATGAATCATGTGGATACATATGTAATAAGACACTTGCAAGTTAAAAGGAGACATGATTATACAACAGCAAATAAGGCACAGCTGCAATTTGAGCATTAGAACATCAGGAGCTAACCAACATGAATCAAATTAGAGTTTCTACTGTTTGTGGACTCACTATTGGCAGGATTATTGAATTTATCCAAGATGGCTTAGTAGTAGTGGAACTTTCATTGCTGGAGGATTGGAGTAACTCTTCCTCAGGACTGAAGTGCTGGGTAACCTCAACGAATGCAGTGGCGTGCTGCAGCGCTTGTCGGTGCTTCCCTATCATCTGCTCCAGGTCAGGGGCAGCCTTGGGTGCTAGGGAATGTGCGGTCTGAGCCGGCATCTGGGATGGTGGCTTGTACGGGGTGCTTTAGCTGCATCATATTCTGGCTGCAACAAACAGGATAGCTGAGCTCCAGACCCCTCCAGCCAACCCAGGACTCTTCCGGGGAGTCAAAGAAGTACATGGCACCATCTTCAACCACCCACAGGCATGCCGGGTAGAGGAGCGAGTAACATAGATGCAGTTTGCAGGGACATTTTTTCACAGTTAGAAAGGAAGGCCGTTGGCGCCGCACCACGACTGTGTAGTCCATACGGGCGTTATCTTCAGTCCTGCTTAATCTGTTCTCTAGGTTATGTAGTGTGCGGCTTGGCTACACACCATTCTATTGCCTAGCGCTGGGACACCTCTTCGGAGGTAGATGTGGAAGTATTGAAAACATGGGATCTTTAAAAAAGCATGTAGCTGGTAATCCTGATTCTAGAAGGGTAAACAGAAAATCACAATAAGATAACTGGTAGATTTGTAGGTGGATTGGCACGGTGAGAAATACTTCAGAGTAATAGGATCCACAAATGGCAAAGTAGTATAGGGGATCCATCTTGTTATAGGGCTGTAAGTATGGGTCGGCAGCAGAAGGCGGAACAACCTTTGAGAATGGTCAAAGTTAGTTAAAGTCACGAGATATGGAATACAAAAGCAGGGGATGGGGTAAAGGCGGGCTGCTGTGGGATAGGTTACATCTAGGCAGGTCAGGTGGTCATCATATGGAGTAGAAAGAGCAGCAAGACTGAATGGTCTTTACGAGAATCTGTAACCCGCAGTGCATAGACCGTGCTCATATAGTTGCAGAAGCTTCTGGTGGTGATTACGTGCATGGAAAGTGCACCTGAATCTAAAGTAGGGAAATTGGGTGGTGCTATGTTGGAATAATCATAGGTGGTACAAGGCTATGGTAAATGCTATTGCCAAATAAAAAAGTATCAGGCATCTGAGACTGTTATAACTGGTGATCATAAATTAAGGGCTAAGACCAGGTGGTGAGATGACAGGCCCAAAGGAGAGGTGTGCCCACTGTACTTGGGTGAACCAATATACAGATGGATTGCAGGTGTCATGGTGTTTACTGCCTGAGTGCTGAGGGGATAGACGGAAAGGCAGGAAAGCTGGGATTGGTAGTCCTTGTGCCTATTAGGAGAAAAAATAGTTTCATTGACAAAGAAGGTCTTGGCAGGCAAGGTGTGGCCTGAAAGTGCTCTACCCACCTATCTGTGGATCCAGCAGAACCAACGCATTTCCACTACTGTGTTGTGGAACCCCGAGCAGAACCAATGCATCTCCTCAGCTGTGAAGATGCTCCCAGTGCATGGACACCGAATCAACCTCACAGCCTGCATCGGCACTGCCACTGAGTGATGCCTTCCCAACGCAGGCCCTCACAGCGCAAATCTCTCTTCAACAGCAGATTTGAGGATGATGCAGGTTCTCGCATCCCAGCTTTGCTGCTTCTCGGAGCTGGCACATCACCTCGGCTGTGCAATGCATCCTTGATGCTGGACTTTCTATTGCAAGCCCTTATAAACAGAATCCCTGATGACACAGCAGGACCTTGCAGCGCAGCTTCACATTCTTCGGAACTGGTGCTGAAGCTGTACGTAGCAGTCTCGGCATGGGCCATGGAAACGCTACTCAACTGAGATTTAATGTGCTCTTGTTTACTAGGCCTAACTGGGTCCCATGTATCTGGTCAGCACTCTATTGTGGTCAGCCTGAACTTGTGACCTTGTCCCAGTTAAATGCAACCAGATATCCACAGCGGGCATTTTGTGTTTTTGGCACTATTATCACGTAAATCTTTAAACTTGCGTATATCTGGTTCTACTGATTGGATGTTGCTTTGGTCTTGATTTATTTATTAAAATGTACTCTATTGTTCTAAATTGTTCTGTGTAATTTTATGAGAAACATATTTAGTTCATGGGTGGTTGGGTATATTATTCTTAATCTTTGTGGATGATGATGACTTCACTTATGTCACATTAGCTAGATTCATTTGGATTCCCCATGTTTCACTGAGTTAATGTTTTGTTTTATTTATGGTTGCATACAGGTATACACACAGCACTGAAAGGGAGAGAAGTCTGCAAATTACCTGTAAGTGACACCTAAGTCCTCACCAAATAAGTGATTCTGTGCATGCTAACTGCTAGTAGTGTTAAGAAGATGGCTCAAAGAGGGGAGGTTCCTGCCAAGAAAGTGGACAGTGTGGAGAAGAAGGAGCCTTTAACCACCTCTGACTTCAAACCCTCTTTCCTTTCTAGGAAACATGACATACCAGCTTGTTGGACTTTGCCCTTCTGGCAGGTTCACCCCTAAACGTTTTGCTTTTAGTATGTGATTTAGTGGTGGTGATTTTTGGTCCCAACGCACTTTTTCCCTGTGTCCCAGGGTAAAGGGCGTGCGTGTAGTGAGGCTGGCCTGCCCTCCCGTAGGAATGCATGGGGAATGTAAGACCCTGAGCACTGCAACTGCATGCTTCTAGCACGTCTTGCCTCACACCAGTGTAGACCCTGGACTATGGGATCTCAAACACTGCTCCCGAATTATCCGTTTTTCTGTCATATATGACTGGGTGTCCCCTGAGTCCTGGCCTATACAATACCTGATATCTTTGTCCTCACTCATATCACAGTTGTGGGCACCCTTTCCTGCACTGGGACCTAGGATTCCAATCTCTTTCCCAGCATGCTCCTGCTCAAGCAGTACACACCTTGGTGCTCCCCAAGTGTGCTGGTGCTCCACCTGCTATTTACTTTTGGGCACTGCACATGGAAGAGAGGATTTAATGTCCCTAATATGAATCTCCTTGGTGGAGCTGGGAACGCTGCACTATGATTATACAACTGTTACCGATGTATGACATGATGAGGCAATTTAGATTGTAATTCTCTCCCAGATAAACTTTGAACACACCGGGGGTGGAATGTCATACCTTGTCAAAATGCTCAATTTCTAATTGGCTGTTACTTTAATTAAGCTATGCGCTGCCAGCACATGGAATTCTGTGTAGATGTTGTGTCTATATGTATGGTTCATTGTGGGCAATACGCCGTGTTTTGCAGTTTGTCCTTATGTTTTATGGATGCACTTAGCATGTACAAAATTGCTAGACACTTTTTTCTTATTTAAGGTGTCGACCACCTATATATGGAATGTTGTTCAGATTTCTTGTTCATATGTATGCTTCTTATGAGTTTTGTACCTTGGCCTGCATCTCGTTCTTATACTTGGAATCCATAGTTTTCAAATTGTTCTCTTGGAATGTGATTTTTTAATGAACATTTCTCAATTCTATTTATGAATCATTTCACATATACCTTGCCTATTCTATTCCTTCCCATGAATTATCATCTTTTCAAAATGGCCACCGCATAATCTGGTGTGACTTTGTATGACTTTGTATCTCTTAGTGCATTGGTTGCTACATGCAAATTTAGTGCTCTACATGTGTGCTTTGAGTTCCCCCCTTAAACATTGTTTTTAGTATAGGCTAGCTTCTGTCCTCGTTAATTGTGCATGCGCATTGGTCGCTAGAACCACTGGCTGATTTTAAATTACTTTTTCATTTCTCATAGCCAACAAGTCCTTATTTGGGAAGACCTTGATCCATACCGGGCCTTGTACTGGTTTCCTGGAAATGCAGAATTGCCTCCAACTGCCAAATTAGTGCTAGCTTTGTGGGCCCTGAGGGGCATATTATCAAGACAGGAGATTAAAATTATTGCCGCTTTATCGGCGAAAAACTGCAGATAAAGCAGCAATAATGGGCTTGATAATATGCTCTATGGAATTCCAATCGAAGCCCATGTTAGATGTCTTCACATCTAACATGGGCTTCGATTGAAATTCCATAGAGCATATTATCAAGCCCATTATCGCCGCTTTATCTGCAGTTTTCTGCCGATAAAGCGGCGATAATGTTATCGCTGTCTTGATAATATGCCCCCCAGTTCTTCCGTATAACATTGTAAATGCGGCGGGTTGGCTAGTCTGTATTCTAATGTTGACTCTCTTTGGCAACGTCAAATTGCATTCTCGTTGGCTGGGATATACCTTTATATAGCCATACGTTCTACAATTTAAGTAATTTTGTCACCAATTCTCACTGATTATCTCGGATTGACACTTACCACCATCCATGGTATGTTTACTGTACAACGATTGTTGTTTATCACTGTTGACTTAGAGCACTGCATGGTATGACTTCATTTTTGCATCAGTAATTCCTGTATTATTCTCACTGTTTACTGTTGAATGACACATGCCTTTGATCACTCCACATGCCACTCACATATTTTGGACCATCCTAACTTATGCTTGGATTACTGTCAGGAAGCATTACAGGTTATTCCTCAGTTGTGCGCAGTACCCTTTCCTATTTAGGACACTACACAGAATTTACTCAAGTTTAAATCACAAGCGAGTTACCTTTGTCCACTAAATGAAGAGTTTACTGGCAAAACATCGACACTTAAAACATCCCCATACCACAATATCGAGTCATAAATATAGATGTCAAAAATATCAACATCCTATATTTATGAAGGTAATCACAAAAATATCGAAACAAATATTGATGACATCAATATAGGTGTAAAAAATATCGTGTTATATCTATACTACTATTATAAAGAGAGAACTCTCACCTTTTGGCAAGGTAAACTCGGGAACCACAGCGCCAATCCACACACCCAAAACATTGTTCTAATCCTCGGGGTGTGCAAATGGACATAGGCGATATAACGTTAAAAAATAAGTTAGATTTGAAAAATTAACATTTAAAAAAAAGTAGTCCCCTCGAAGTAGCGCCGGCCGCGACCTGCGTCTGACGACAGGAGCGCGGCGTCCAGGAGCGGCGGACATGGCGCGGGGGAGGAGCAGTGACGAACTGCGAGGAGCGGTGGAATGAAGAGCAGCAGCTGAGGTAAGGCAGCGGGGGTCGGGGCAGACGGGGGACGGGCTCATGGACAATGTCTGGGCGGGCGGGGTAGTTTTAACATGTTTAAGAGGCAGCGGGGGTCGGGGCAGGCGGGGGACGGGCCGGGCGGGAGACGCACACTCTGTTGGCTGAACACTGCCGCCTAAAGCACTGCAAAATGTGGCTAGGCACGACCCCCCCCCCCCTGGAAATTCGGAGCGCACTATGTTTGTTTTGAAAGATGGCAAGGAACGGTGATTTTTCTGCGCATTCCGCCCTTAAACGGCAGGTAATTTGGTGTGGAATGATGGTATAATTGACATTTATGTCTTTTAAACAACCCACTGCCCAGCCCATCCCGACTTTGTCCGGGAGCAACAGGCAGCTTCCCCGACCCATGTCGGGGCGGCCGGGGGTCGGGAAAGCTGCCTGTTGCTCCCGGACAAGGTCGGGACGGGCTGCTAGTATATATATACATACAATAAAATAATAAATATGAAATACATAAAATAATAAAGTTAATTAAAGAAACATAGATTTAATATACATTTTAACAAAAATGAATAAACTTTACTTAAAAAAGTTAAACACACATATATAATAATTTTATATATATATATATAAACGTAACAAATAAATATATATATATATACATATACCAATAACATAAAATGTATATTAAAAAACATTATGTTATTAATTAAAACATTAGACTATTTAAAAATATTTCAACTTAAATACCTAACTCCAGTCAATGCAACAGTAGGGAAAGTGTTG
This sequence comes from Lissotriton vulgaris, assembly GCF_964263255.1. Lineage (NCBI taxonomy): Eukaryota > Metazoa > Chordata > Amphibia > Caudata > Salamandridae > Lissotriton > Lissotriton vulgaris. The sequence continues at coordinate 1,706,325,517 of NC_141694.1, forward strand.
GATAGCGGAGGCGTAAAAACTACTATTCCCACTCCAGTCAGTCTAACAATAGGGAAAGTGTTGGATAGCGGAGAGGTAAAAATTACTATTCCAACTCCAGTCAGTGCAACAGTAGAGAAAGTGAGGGATAGCGGAGGGAGGAAAATGACTATTCCCACCCGAATAAGTGCATCAGTAGAAAAAGTTTTGGGTAGCGGAAGGTTAGAAATGACTATTCTCACTCCAGTGCATGCAATAATAGTGGAGGGATAAAAATAGTGAATGAATAGTGGAGGGATAAAAATGACTATTTCACCTCCAATGGGTGCAACAGTAGAGAAAATGTTGGGTAGCGGAGGGATACAAATTACTATTCCCACTCTAGTCAGTGCAACAGTAGGGAAAGTGTTGGATAGCGGAGAGGTAAAAATACTGTTCCCACTTCACTCATTGCAACAGTAGGGAAAGTATTGAATAGCGGCGAGGTAACAATTATTATTCCCACTCCAGTGAGTGTAACAGTAGGGAAAGGGTTGGATAGCGAATGGGTAAAAATTACTATTCCCACTCCAGTGAGTGTGACAGTAGGGAAAGTGTTGGATTGCGGAGGGATAAAAACCACTATTCCCACTACAGTCACTTCAAAATTAAAAACAAACAAAATATACACATTAACAAAAAATATTTGAAAAACAAAATAAATTAAAAAAATATAAATATGTTAAAAATGAAAATACAAATATATTTAATATTACATATTTAAAAAAATGAAAACATATTAAAATGTTAAATACATATCACAAATACCTACAAATATTATACTAAATAAAATATAAAAATATTTTTGAAACAAAAAATATATTTAGTTAGAAATTATTTATAAATAAAAACATTATTACATACATTTATTGTATTTACACCCTACTCTATACCACCACACAATTCACAACTAAAATCTAAATTAAGAATAAAATGTACTTCAATAGTTAATATAATTAATTATCAATTAAATAAATATTATTAATTAAAAAACAAATTAAACCACATAAAATGTATTCACTTCCCACCCTTTTCGCCAATAAACTCCACAACCCACATCTAAAAATGTAATTAGTTAAATAATATTATTTAACAACTAATTATTCGTTAATTAAAAATAAATTCCTTCCCACCGTTTACCCCTATAAACCCCACAACCCAACCCTAAAAATAATTACACAATTTCTATACTTAATTTTTAATTAAATAATTGATATTAATTAACAACTAAATATTAATTAATTAAAAATAAATTACTTCCCACCCTTTACCCCAATAAACCCCACAACCTGCACCTAAAATGTATTAAACAAATTCCATGTTTGATTTTTAATTAATTAATTCAATCAATCAATCAATCAGGGAGATTAAGGCACGGGGTGCAGCTCAGAGTCCGCCGAAAAGCCTGGTCTTGAGGCTTCCTGCAGGTGTGCAGAGTAGGAGAGTAGCTGATGTTGACTGGGAGCTTGTTCCAGGCCTTAGCTGTGATGTAAGACTCTTCCATCAGCTCTGGTTTTGCTGATGCGCGGGGTTTTTGCTAGAGCAAGGTCGGCGGAGTGGAGGATTCTTTTGGGTATGTGGAAGGAGACTCTTTCATTGAGGTATTTGGGTCTGTTGTTGTGGAGAGATTTACAGGTGTGGGCGAGTATCTTGAAGGTTACTATCTTCTCCACAGGGAGCCAGTGGAGGTCTCACAGGTGTTGGGTGATGTGCACATGTCATGGGATGCCAAGGACGAGTCTGGCTGGGGTGTTCGGGATGGTCTGGAATTTGCGTAGCTGGGATTTGTTGATTCCAGCATAGAGGGCATTTCCGTAGTCCAGTCTGCTCATTATTAGTGCATGGGTGATGGTCTTTCTGGCTATGGGGGGATCCACTCAAAAGTCTTGCAGAGGATAAGGAGGATGTTGAAGCAAGTGGAGGCGACATCGTTGATCTTGTGAGTCATGGTGAGGGAGGAGTTGAGTTTGATGCAGAGGTCCCATGCTGAGGATCCAGGTGTGGTCCGTGGGGGTGGGGGGGGTTACCGAGGATGGTGAGCCACCAGGTGTTGTCCCAAGCTCAGGGGATGGGTTCAAGGACAAGGACTCCTGTCTTCTCTGAGTTGAGCTTCAGACTGCTGCTCAGCCAAGCTGCGACATGTTTCATTCCTTCGTGGAAGCTGAGTCTGGTGATTTCGAGGTCCTTCGTGAGGGAGAGGATGAGTTGGGTGTTGTCGGATACTATGTTCAGTCCATGCTGTCTGACGATGGTGGAAAGCGGGGCCATGTAGATGTTGAAGAGTGTGTGACTGAGCTATGCTCTTCAGGGTACTCTGCAGTTGATCCCTGTGGGTTCGAAGAGGAAAGGCGGGAGTCAAGGGCAGTTCCCTGTATGCCGGCATCGTGGAGTATAGCTGTGAGTGTGCGGTGGGAGATGGTGTCGAAGGCTGTGTAGAGGTCTAGCAGGATGATAGCCGCAGTGTGGCCTTGGTCGAGGAGCATGCTGATGTCGTCTGTGGCAGCGAGGAGGGCTGTCTCAGTGTTGTGGTTACTGCGGAACTCGGATTGGGAAGAGTCGAGGATGGCGTTCTCTTCGATGTAGTTTGTCAGCTGGGTGTTGACGATCTTCTCAGTGACTGTGACTGCGAAGGGAAGGAGAGAGATGGGTTGGTAGTTTTTCAGGTCCGTTGGGTCTGCAGAGGGTTTCTTGAGGAGGGGCTTGACTTATGCGCATTTCCAGTTGTCGGGGACAGTGGAAGTAATTAATAATAATTAACAACTAATTATTACTTAATTAAAAATAAATACTTCCCACCTTATACCACTATGAACTCTACAACCGACACCTAAAATTAATTACACAATTGAATTATTTAATTTTCAATGAATTAATGAATACTATTTAACAACTAATTATTAATTAATAAAAAATAAATTGCTTCCCCCTTGACCCCTATAAACACCACAACCCATACCTAAAATTAATTATACAATTTCCATATTTAATTTTCAATTAATTAATTTATATTATATAACAACAAATTAATAATTATTAAAGTTAAAGTACTTCCCACAATTAACAATATAAAATCTCAATTAAATAAATGTTAATGAATAAAAAAATATCATGAATTTATTGTAATTAAATTACTTTCCACCCTATTCCCTTATAAACCCACAACCCGCTATGGAACTAAAAAGCGCAAAACTTAATTAAAATAAAATTGATAACTACTGAAACTTTAACGTACATAAAGAAAAACATAAACAATACTTATTAAAAAAATAGATCACAAACATTTAAAATATATACTAAAATTAATAAAACTTATTATCAATATTTTAAACAACATTATGCCTGCTTAGGATGACGGGCAGACTTACGTCCACCCGCCACCCTAACGGAGATGTGGACCGTCCGACATGGTTTCAGGGGTCCCACAGGCCATATTACAATGCGACCACCACGATTGCGGCCGCATTGTATATGTTTTACATTGTGGCGGGTGCTGCTTGCTGCAGCACCTGCCGCAATGGAAAAAAGGGATGTTTTACATATCCCTGTACCACCTGGCAGGCACCATGCAGTGCTTGTCACTTGGTACAGGGATATGTAGGGTGGCACCATAGATGCCCCCAACACCCAAAGGAATGGGCCTGAGATGAAGGGAGGCCCGCTACGGGCCCCCAATGTCCATCCCTGCCAGCCTTTCCATGGCCGATGAACTGCCATGGAAAGGCTGGTGGGAAGGGACCATCCTAATCCCTACGGCGGTGACTGGCTTGCACCTCACCATTGTAGGGATTGGTGTGCCATCAAGTGGTTCGATGGGATCCTTCAGCCCGTCGGATCCGTGGCGGTCGGTTCCTCCAAAGGCCTCCCCTCCACCTGCCATCAAAATGTGGCGGGCGGTAAAGCTGGTTAGGATGACGGTTAGACCGCCACCGATTGTCTGTTGGTGGCGGTCTCCCCGCCATCCTTATCAGCCCATATATTTTTGCAAACAATAATATTGACTTTTATATTTTTTAAAACAATATGTCTTATCTTTAAATCAATATTCTTGGCCACAATATTCTTCCTGTCGATATTTTTCACTTACGATATTTAGGACTCGATATTTCTGTAGTTCGAAATTTCCTACTCAATATTTTGTCTGCACACCTAAATGAAGACCCTTCAGTGTATATTCCATATCCATTCAAGTGACCAATTAAATTTTCCCTTTAATTTTTCATTCTTCTCTTTCTTTTTTTTCCTCCTCTCACTTTCTCCTTATCTCCCCTTCTTAATTGTTCTTACAGGTTGTAATTTTTATTTACTGATCCTTTCATTCATTTATGTATCCTGGCAAAAATTGCATGATGATCCCATGTGTTTAGTGGATCAAAACGTCTTTGACTGAATCACTCTGACCAGTGTGATTATGTAAACATATTTCCTGGGTGCTGCAGTGTTGCCTTTAACAAGAAATGTAACTTTTGATTTTATAAAACTCTTGATGTCATACAAAAAACTCTTTTTTTTGTCTGTGTGATTGTGCAGCACCTTTTCAGGTGCACAGTGTAGGGGTACACACTCATACTAACCAATATTAATATTTGATACAACTAAACTATTGCTTAGATAATTAAATTGAATATCTCCTGGGCATTATTACTTTGTACCAAGGGTATCACTAAATTTTATATATGCTTAGTAACTAGGCCTGGGAGTATTTTACAGTTTTACTCCACGAAGTGATAGAAAAACTTGCCGCGCCACACGGAGTTTGGCCAGCAGTTGAGTATGTTAAGTTGTGCTGCTCACTCTGATTTTAAGTGCCGAGAGTTTGTCTCCCACTGTAAAATCAGCACGAGGGGCACTCTGCATCACGACAGAGGGTGCTGCAGCTTTCTGCCACTTGAGTAGACATTCTACTCGAGCAGCAGCTTCCTCAATGCAAGCAGCTGATTTCTCAATGCGAGCGGTCACAAGTAGCCGTGACCGCCTGCATTGAGATATCTCACCGAGAGGAGGTCCAGCACAATTTTTGTATCGCGAGCACTCAACATCTTACAGTTGGTGAGCTGCGGAAGAGAAAAAACTCCACTTTGCCTTGCTCCGTTGAGTTTTGCGAAGCGCAGCCTGGAGCGTGAAGTGGACCAAACTCCGCTGGCTCATATTGTATAATATTCATTATTTGTGCGTTTATTTTATTTCTGTACATATTCGTCAGCACCCATGGTTTTCAATCACAGAACACAGTCCTATTATTAACTCTATGTTTCTGATCACGTGACCGGCACATCGGGTTAGATTCGCACTTTCGCATTAACTTTACACGCCACTGCCGAGCGTTCCTCGATCCAGGGCGAACACGTTTGGAATTCCCTATTGATTATCTTCTTTAAACGTAAGTTACCACTGCACCGCTTTGGATCACTAACTAGAGCACGGACCCCGTTATATTTAGCTTAAGCAGCGTTCAGCGCCCGATTTTAAACATAGAGGTACATCGAGCAGCATTGCTTTAGAAACTTTTGCTTTACCAATGCAAACTCGGCATTATTTAACCGTGTAACACCACTACGTGTGTCTCACTTGTTCGTAGAGTTGTTCTTTTTTCACGTACACGAACGGTAACCTTTTAACAGCACGTTTTAGTTTTTCATTGTGCACCCGCCCATGATGTCATGCAAAAGTTATCGTATTTTCAGGATATGTATTATTAGTGTATGTATGATGGTATATTTGTTTAACATTTAGGAGGAATATACGTAGGTGTTTTCTTATGTCATTTTTTTAGATGCTCCCAGATGAAAGGCAGCAACCCGAAATGCATTGGAGCTGGAGGAAATAATTACTGATATTTATGATTCACTTTGAGTATGTGGGGAAACATACTTCAATGACTTTATTGAATTGAAACATTACCTACAAAATTCGAACAAATTTGTGAATATTGTTTTTTCAAGAATGTAGAGGTACACAATCCTCTGATACCAGTGTGCCCTAAGGGATGCAATCAATTTTCAATTGACAGCACCTTGTTTCTTGTATTCCTACTCGTCCCTCGGGGAGAGGACGACACCTTAGGAGCACCTACTTTAAAGATTGAACTATTCATTCTATCTTTTGTCATACCTGCTGTGCACTTGTCTACCAACCCATAAAAGGTTTCTGGTGTCATATCAAAATGTCAGTTTAAAACTGTGGCACACAGGCTGCAATGGCAGACCTGAGACATGTTTAATGGAATTTTTAAGTGTGTAGCACTATCAGGGCTACTAGTAGTATTTTATTTTCAGGCCCTAGGCACAGGTAGTGCTGTTTGATTCGGAATTTACAAGTAAACTAAATATGCCAATTTGGTATAAGCCAATTCTACCATGTTTTAAGGAGAGAGCACAAACACTGTAGCACTGGGTAGCAGTGGTAAAGGGTGCAGAGTCCTAAGGCCATCAAAAATGAAATCAACAAAGCAGGAAGTTTGAAGACAAAATGTTAGAGGGACAACCATACCAATGATCTTAGGTCTAACAGACCCCTATGGAAGACAGGGGGTAATGTGAAAAATCAAATCAAGAAATTAAATTAGTGAATTAAATATTAAGGGGAAGCCAAACGTCGAATAAATAAATACACATTAACACTGTACTGCAATCAGCTACAAACACAAATACAATTATCAGAACAAAATGAACAAAAATATTGTGGGTGTCTTCCTCCAATGGTCCTTAAAAATGGCTTTTGAAATTGAAATAAAAAAATGAAAATGCACACTGGCTGCACAAAATGGTGGGAGTTAGCTCATCAAACACATGGCCACTGAAGAAGGAGCAATGGAAAACAAAGGCAAAATGGCCACAAAACACACACACATAGTTGCCTATAGCAAACACACACTGGCTACACAAAATGGCCATTACCACATGGCTAGCAAAGAAGGAGTCATGGAGAACAAAGAACACATGGCAGTTTGTAGCAAACACACACACACTGGTTACATAAAATGGCCACCACTGCATAGCCAGCAAAGAACAAGTCATGGAGAACACATACACAAACTCACAAAAAATGGTGGGCAAGCACATGGGGAAGAAGGTAGCGAAGAACAAAGGAAGATGTCTTTCTACATGCGCCTGAACTCCAGGAACCAAACCAATGCTTGCAACCAACAGGCACATGCTAACAAAACATAGCTTATATTTGCATTTAATATAAGGCCACCAACAAGCCCTTAAATGTTTATAAAAACATATAGTACAGCCAGAGAGAAACTGTGAAAACTATATTAAAGATAAATCCAAGGCCTAGTGCAGAGAAGACTAGGCCCCAAGCAGTAAAACAACATCACTGCAAAACTATAACCAAATCAGTACAACAATCACAAAAAACACACAAGAAAATGAAGAAAGGACATATTTAGGCCCAGGCGCTTCACCATCCAACAAATGTGCACAAAGATAGTCACCCAATGTCATCCTACTCAACAGCAATGGGTCAATAAAAAAACTAAAAAGAACAAAAACAGTGGTGCATACCCACCCACAAAACTACAATATTTTCTAAAGGGCTGCATTGAACTTTCTTGATGTTTGCCAAAAATTGAAGATTCAAAGTGTGTGGATGCAGCAAAATTGAAGATTCAAAGTGTGTGGATGCAGCTGATATTACAGTCAAAAAGAGAGTGGAGTGTTCCCTCCAAAATCCAAATTCAAAATGTCCAGGGGCTTAATAAGGCAGTGCGACAAGTCTTGAGGATAGGTTCTTACTCCATGTAGTGTACCCTCTCAGTTTCTATGTCACTGTCTTCCTATTTCTTTTTAAAAAAGCTTTTTGCGGTCAAATATTACCCAAATGATCTGTTTGGATAAGAATGTAACTCGGAAATGTAATTTTGAGTTGATTTTCTAGCCATTCACATTCAAAACACAGGTGCTTGCATATGGAATTGTAATTTGGTTCCTAAAAAGGACTGAATGGTCCTCTCGGCTAAAAAAATCTACCTGAAAAATATTTGTTGATGGTCCATGTTAAAGGAAATCACACTCGCATTCAGATTGATGCCGTTCGTATTTGTATTTTGGTGCTAAAAAATTATCCAATCTGACTGCTCGGGTAAAAAATCTAACTGAATCATCATGTTGACCACCTGTGATTGCGCCTCATGTTGGGAAGATGCATGCGCATTCATGAAGAGCTATTTCACTATACTTCATGGTATGATTTCTCACTAAATGGAAGTCTTATTATGCAATGTAGCTTTATGCAGTAATATTGGTAAAAATTAGGATAATAACACAGGTGTATTAAAAATTACACCCACTGATGATTTATTGCTCTTTAACGTGATGCATCCTCAGCTATTTCCTGATTTTGGAGCAGGTTTCAGTCTGTCCTGATGAATACAGGATTAATTCTTTTTTTTTCTGGGCGCATAGATGACAAAGGCCTGTGATTTCATTTTTCAATTCTTTGTCTCCATTCCGATGGTGTCCTGGTTGTAGGTGAGCTGAAAGCCACTGAAGTTGACGAGCTTGTCATCCAGATAGGGAAGACTGCCAGTTTTGATGGCTTTGTAGGTGATATAGCTAGTTTTAAACATGAGGTACGCCAGCAATTGAGGCCATTGGAGTTCCATTAGGTTCAACTGATGCAGCAATATTTATTCAGTGTTTGTTAAAAACAAGGGGACCCCATACAGTAGAACCTGGGGTAACGAAATTCTTAGGAAGAACAATGGTTCAAGGTAGGCCTTAAGAGGTCCTTAGTGGGGAATAGAACAGAAAGCGAGTACTTAATAAATCGCTAGGGAGCAGAGGTAGTAGGTACTGGTAGGAGTTTTTATTTTACTCTTTTTTCTCAAGGGTGTACATAAATAATTATACTGTATTGCAGGTGCTCAAGTGAATAGTACGGTGCAGGACGTGACATAAGTGATCAAAGTGAACGGACTGTCACACAACAACAACAAGGATAAAAACACAACAATTATATACAAATAGAACGGGTGAAATTCCTTGGGTAGGTCGACGGCGTTTCGATCTATATTGCTTTAGATCATCATCAGGACAGATGAGCCTCCTGAAACTTGCCGGTGCTTTTTAAGGCAAGGATGATTAATTGGCAGTACAGTGGATTGGGTGTTGCTGTTCTCAATTGAATATTTTACTTAATGAAAACATGGGACTTCCAATGAAGAGACTCAAGTAGCGCTCGGTCACGTCTACTTGGACGAGGGTCCTACTTGCATTGAAGGGTTAAAACAACAATCCCCGAGTTAATACAAAGGGGTTCCATATAGCGCGTTCGTCGCTTTTGCAGTGAAGGGGAGTTTTCTGGCGCCTGAAATTAATCCAGCGTCTCGTCGTGGCAGGAGAAGGGGGTCCGAGTACCTCTTCTGCGAGAAGAGGTACTCTCTCATTTGGTTAGATCGCAGGTACTCACTCATTTGGTTAGATCGCAGAATGGGATTCCTCTTTTGGATAACTCACATAAGCATGGAGTAATTCTCAGCTGCCTATCTGTGGACTCTAGTTTTAGCTGCTCCTGTATCTCACCTGTGAGGACCAAAAAGCACTGAGCATCAAATGTGCCTCTGACTTATGTCCGGACCTCGGACTTATGTCTCGTCTCTTTCTCTGCTGCTGGCTCTTGGTCCCTTCCTCATTCTCATTTTTATACGGCGGAGTCCGAAATGTATGACCGATTCCAGTGGAGCTGCCCCGACAGCTATAGAGAAGACGGGCTCTGGCACACCTCTATGGCCGTCACCTACCCAGCCGGACCTCGGACCTATGTCCCATATCTTTCTCCACTGCTGATTCCTTCCCGTGGACTCCCTGCTCTCCCTGGCCTTTTTCTTTTTCCTCTCTCTTTTCTGGGGATCTTGTTCTCATGGTCGCTAATAACTCCTGAATTGAATGTGTAACCTCTCTGTAATTAATGTGATCATTTTTGTAATTTGTAACACAATGTTTTCTTATGTTAAGCACTAGACCTAGTTTTTTGGCCGATGCCCGATGGAGCTACCTGATAGCTATAGAGGAGATGGCCCCCTTGACCGTCACCTACGAAACCGGACTTTGGGCAGACGTTCCTTCGTCTCGCCTTCGCATTCTCCCTCCCACATCTTTACCCTACCCCTTTTTCCCCTCAATGCTCCATTTTTTGTCCCCTATGCTTTTTAAATGTTTTTCCGTTGAGACGTAGCTATTTGGCCGATGCCCGGTGGAGCTACCTGATAGCTATAGAGGAGATGGGCTGTGGACTTCTCCCTAGGCCGTTTCCTACCCAGCCGGACTTTGGGCAGACTCTCCCTTGTCTCTCCACTCTATTTCCCTCCTATCCCTTTACCCTACCCCCGCTCCCTCCTAAACTCCATGTATCTCGTATTTACGCTCTTGAAATGTTTTTCTAGTAACTGATGTAATGTTGTAACTTTGTGGAACCCTATGTAAAGCGCTCTTATACCTCCGGGACTAGCTATCGCTTTATAAAACTCAAATTAAAAAAAAATGTGCCTCTGTATGACATCTAAGTGGAAATTGTAAGGGAGCTTATAGAATGAGTATTTCCCACATTTCTTGTTAAGTTCATTAAACAAGGGGTCTGTGAATTAGGCAATTATCAGCAGCCTCTATCTCCGTAGGGAATAGTTGGACTACTCATCTACTAGAACTATCATCTGGATGGTGTAACAAGGAATTTGGGGTCACTGTAACTATAAACTGCTTCACAGTTGTTATATGAGTGCACCTTTCAATGTCTATGTGATCCAGGCAGTTCTCAGTTTGCCCTTCATTTGTATCCTACAGAAGTAGAATTGTAGCTGTAACCTGACATTTATTCATCAACAAAGTGCCTCCACTCTAACTTTTATTTCCCAAGTCAACGCACTTGGCACTGGATATGTTAACCGGTCTATATAGTTCGGTAGTTTAAGTCCTTTTCCTTTGGGGCAAGTCTTTGCTCATCATTTATCTTTTAGGACAAACCTGGCTAGAAAATGTATCCTCTCAGGGGGTCCAGGTGATGAAGAATACTCTACCACCCTCCTAATTCTCCTCTGAATACTTCCTTCAAGAATCCTTGATCTTGGTCTGACTCTGCCCTAAAAACCTTAGCTTCACTTAAGCACTTAGGGGCATATTACCAACAAGTAGCGATATTTATCGCTAAATAGGCTTAGCGACAATTTTTTTATCACTGAGTATCGCCGGAATTTATTGCTGAGATAACGTGCTATTAGCAACGTTTATCTCCAAAGCGATAAATTTTCCGGCGCTTGCGGCGAAATGCGTGAAGATCGCTGAGAATACAGCGATATTCACGCATTAGCGATGAAATGCTCTTAGCCATGTTATCCACCTCTCATTGGATAACATGGCTAGGAACTGGTCTGGGAAGGTGTTAGTATTTGGAGATATTCGCGCTTAGCGCGAATATTTCCATCGTTACGCCTGCCTTGCTAATAGGCGATAGCGATGTTAGCGACTGTTTTCAGTCGCTAACAGTTTAGGTACGCCCACTTTGCATGTCATTAGCGATAAATATCGCTAACATGCAAAGCGGGCCCCAAACCGCTCGCTATCACCTAAAAGCTGTCGCTAACTGCTGTTAGCGACAGCTTGCTAATAGGGCGATAGAATTATTGCCGCTTAGCGGCCGAAAATGGCCGCTAAAGCGGAGAAAATGTCTTATCGCCACCCTTGATAATATGCCCCTTACTCCGTATATTTGTTTGCACAAAGCACAATGTGGTCTATATGGAAGCAGAGCTGTCACCCTCAACAACTATCTCCACCCAAATAAGATACTCCAAGTCAAGTCATGCACCTTCAAACCATAAATGAAAATCGTGTTTCCGACTCTATTAAATGCACCTTCCTGTAAAATCTGCCTGCTTAGGGACAGTTAGTGTGAAACCCATCCAACATGACCCCACACACAACAGCAAAGTCTTCTTTTATAAGGCACACCCCACTGCCCCCCTTCCAACCACGCATGCAAGTAGTCCAACAGACGATGCAGTAGCTCATGAAAAGGGCATTACAGGGACACATCAGAGGCAGCTGTGTGATCTATGAACACCACGACAATGAAGAAGAAAGAGGGAGAAAATGGGTCATTCCCTTTTTGTCCTTCTCCTTGTTTTCTTTTGGTCCTTCATATACGTTTGCAATTTTGCAACCATTGTTTGTATGTGGGTGTGCATGTGAGTTATAAAGTTATGAGCCTAGGGCTAGACTGAGAACCAAAACCGGCCCTGGCAAAGTGTTCAGCCGGCCCCCTGGGGGTGCTACCGAGCTCTTTGGCGGGACCAGTTTTCGGCCGATTTGGTAACAGGGCTATGCTGCAAAAACGTCCCTGTAACAAAAACGGCCCCCAGGGCCCAAAACCGGCCCCAACCCTTGCTGCGCACCGGGGGATTGCCCGGTGCGCGAAACGGCCAGTCCAGGGCTACCAAACAACAGAGTGTTAGGTGAGAGGAGAGGGGCGAGGGCACATGCTCACGGTGCTCGGATGAAGGTGGGGAAAGGAGAGTTAGGAAAAGGAGAGGAAAGGAAAAGGATGTTCTACATCTAACTACGAAGAAGGGATCTGAGCCGCAAAGGGAGGCAATTCACTTTAGAGATGTATATTATAAATCCGATAGGATGAGGAATGTCATTATTTTCTTACTTTTCACATTTTAAGTACCTATCACAGCTCATTTTCTGCCAAAGTCCATACACTTAAAAAGGCAACATTTTGTAAAGGGAGTTGACTCCAGCGAGTTTCCTAACATCAATAGGCTATAAAGATGATGGGGGCGGGGCGTGACAAGAGAGTGACATCTCACATCATAAGCTTCGGTGCAAATGGCATCTTTCAGTAGTCAACATCTCTTCAGTATATCAGGCAGAGCTTCAAGGAGACTGAGTCATGAGAAGTAAACAGAGGACGTCTACCACATAATGGTGGGAAGAAGCCAGAAAACGAAAAAGAAAACCCCAAAGAAACGAAAACAGACAGTGGGAAACACTTCTGCAGGCCTTTTGAATCTGACTCATATCTCGTTTAGTTAGTCAAGTGGGCTCCCAGCCTTTCACACCAGCTCTACCTTGCTCAGAGTCGGGTGAGCTCATTCCTGCAGATTGTCTGGCACTCTGTGTACAATCCAGAAGTATCAGGTTTACACGCAACTAACAAATTGTTACAATGTGGGATGAGGTTAACAACTGAGGCGCAGTTTCTGTTGGAAACTTTACTGAAATTGCCTACGAGAAAGTTAAATCATACAGTACGACTTCTGCACTTGCTAAATATGAGAGCGAAAACCTTTTGTATCCCGCATCATAAATACTACAGGAGTACGTATTTAAGCACATTGGGACCTATACACAAAGGTAGACCTATTCACCTAACTATGTTGTTACCGTAACCTTTGTTTTTTTTGCGAATTCTACGTTTTTTTTAATGAAAAACATACATATATTGTTCATTACACTTCACTATAATGTAACTTTAACCTTTTTTTCAGTGAATTTCTAGGATTTTTTAAAAGTAAATGAATTTTGTGAGTGTATGTATGATAGAATGACTTTATAATATATGTTGTGTTTTCACATTATTATAGTAAAAGTGTGCTTTTTTATTGTAACAAGATATAGTTCACAAAATCTTTGTATACTATGTGAGTATTGAACAGATAAATATTCAATGGAAATTGTTCATTTGCTCGGGTATTGTAACTCTAATATCAAAGCATGTCACCAGCAATCTTCTTTTGAGGTGTCATTACTCTCGCAATGACAGGTGTGTGTAGTAGGGTGTGTAGAGAGCATGGCCTCTCTGTTGAGATCTCTCTCTGTAATGATGGATGTGTGTAGTAGGGTGAGTAGTGACTGGCCTTTCTCTTCAGACCTCTCGATCAGATGATCGGTGTGCATATTAGGTTGTGGGGAGGGACTGGCCTCTTTACTGGGATCTATCTCTGTAGGTGTGGGTAGTATGGAGTGGGGGGGACTGCCCTCTCCTTTTAGACCTCCCTCTCAGATGACGGATGTGTGTAGTAGGGTGTGTTGAGGGACTGGCCTCTCTGCTGAGAGCTCTCTCTGTAATGATAGGTGTGCATAGTAGGGTGTGTAGAGGGACTGGGCTCTCCTTTCAGAACTCTCTCTTAGATGACGGGTGTGTGTAGTAGGGTGTGGGGAGGGAGTGCCCTCTCCTTTTAGACCTCTCTCTCAGATGGCCAGTGTGCGTAGTGGGGTGTGTAAAAGGACTGAACTCTTTCTGTAATGATGGGTGTACATAGTAGGGTGTTGGGTAGGACTGGCCTCTCCTTTTAGACCTGTCTCTCAGATAACCGTGTGCATAGTAAAGTGTGTGGAGGGACTGGCACCCTGGTGAGACCTCTCTCTGTAATGATGGGTGTGCTTAGTAGGTTATGGGGAAGACTGGACTTTCCTGTCCGAACTGTCTTTCAGTTGATGGGTGTGCATACTAAGGTTTGTGGAGGGACTGGCATCCCTGGTAAGACCTCTCTCTGTAATGATGGGTGTGCATATTAGGGTGTGGAGAAGGACTGGTCTCTCCTATCACACCTTTCTCTCACATGATAGGTGTGCACAGTAGAGTGTGAGGAGGGACTGCTCTCTCCTTTTAGACCTCTCTCTCAGATGACGGATGTACGTAGTAGGGTGTGTGGAAGGACTGGCCTCTCCTTTAACACCATCGCTGATGATGGTATTCTCCTCCTATGCCGACGATGAAGAAATCCCATTGTTCATGACAAGCTCAGCTCGTCATGAGCACACGAGAGGTGTACCTCATGACGAGCTGAGCTCGTCCTGAGCGTCGAAGGGGTTAAGACCTCTCTTTCAGATGACAGTCGTCCGTAGTATGGTGTGGGGAGAAAGTGCCTTCTCCTTATAGACCTCTCTCTAAGATGACCAGTGTGCGTAGCAGGATGTGTGAAGGGACTGACCTCTTTCTGTAATGATAGGTGTACACAGTAGGGTGTTGAGAGGGACTGGCCTCTCCTTTGGGACCTGTCTCTCAGATAACGTGTGTGCATAGTAGGGTGTGTGGAGGGACTGGCAGCCTGGTGATACCTCTTCCTGTAATGATGGGTGTGAGTAGTAGGGTGTGGAGAAGGACTGACCTCTCCTTTCAGACCTCTCTTTGAGATGATGGGTGTGCATAGTAGGCTTTGTGGAGGGTCTGGCCTCTCTGGTGAGATCCCTCTAAATAATGATAGGTGTGAGTAGTAGAGTGTGAGGAGTGACTGGGCTCTCCTTTCAGGCCTCCATCTCTTATGATGAGTGTGCATAGTAGGGTGTTTGAATGAGCTGACAAGCCTGTGTTGATGCACCTGCGCCCAGTGAGTGGTACAGAGACCTGAGAAGACTTTGGGCAGCATTTACAGTATCCCCAAAACAAGTTGTTGCTCTCTTCTGATGAAGGAATGAACCCAGAAACATGTGTCTAGAGCTACACAGCACAGACTGTATCAACAAGGGTGAAAAATTAAAGAGTACTACCGAAGTAGGTGTTATCATGCAGCACATTTACCATGATGTTTGGGACAAATTGAGTGCTGGGATGTGAGGCAGGATGCTCCCCCCCCTCTCTCTCTCTCTCGCTCTCTCTCTCTCTCTCTCTCTCTCTCTCTCTCTCTCTCTCTCTATATATATATATATATATATATATATATATATATATATATATATATATATATATATATATATATATATATATATATATATATATATATATATATATATATATATATATATATATATTGTTGGACTTGGCCCGCAGGGCAGGTTCACCCCTAGACTTTTTGCCTTATTTGTGACCCTGTGTTAGTGATTTTTGGGTCTCTGCGCACTTTTCCCTGGGTCCCAGAGTGAAAGTGCGTGCGTGAAGTATGGCTGGCCTGCCCTCCCATAGGAATGCATGGGGAATGTGTGCGTCCCTGGTAGTTCCTGATGCGTGGGGAGTACATGCTCGAGTTTAGTATGTATAAACTCGTGAGAGTGAATGCTGCGAGATGGTGTCTGCGGCATGTATGTGTCTAGAAGGGAAGTGCTACTTCTGGACATTGAGATATGTGTGCAGTGAGGGTGCTGGAGCGTGATTGGCTGGAGCTGGCTGGCATGCCAGGCTCCAGAAAGTCTGGATGGGTCTGCCCGGTGGTGAGTGGGAGATTAGCATGAGTGATGTGTGGGAGGAGTGTACCTGTGTCCTGGATGGGCTGGGTTTTCCCCACACAATGCTGGCTCCGCCCCCCTGTGGTGTGTCTAACGACCCTAGCCTCCCCAGTGAATGAAATGGGTGGTTGGGCCATCAAGAGTGCTCCAGAACCAGCTGCGACTGGTTTTCCCCCCACCCAGCACATTGTAACAAAGGAATTTACAGTATAAGAAGGGGCTGTGTCCCCTTGGAAAATGTTCTACTTTTGGATCCTGCCAGAGGGGGCTACTGCTGCTGCTGGGGCCAGGAGAACCGCCACTTGGGGAGTCTCCCTGCCTGGAGACCCAGTGTGCTGGCTCTGGCCCAGCCTTGCCCCCCTGCCTGCCTCCAGCCCTGCTGGAGCCTTGTCCTGTCCTCCAGTGCTGGGGAGCACTGAGGACTTCGTTGCCTGCAGCCTGAGAGCGCTGCTCTCTGCCCTTCAGCGCTAGGAGCGCTGAGATCGCCTGCCTAAGCGCTGAAAACGCAGTATTTTTGCCTGAGCGCTGTGAGCGCTGTATCTTGCCCGCTTTGTGTGGGGATTTGACGGCGCGGGTGCCACCCCGCTCATTGCCGCTGTACTTTGCCCGGTTTTGATTGATCTACGAGGGAGCCCACTCCTCAGATCATCTAGGAGCCCGCCTGCCTGCCTAAAGCGAGCCGCCGCGCTGCCCGCGGCGACCCAGAAGTAGTGAGGAGGCCCGGCCAATCACAGCGCGGCCCAGGAAAGGCCGACCGGAAGTCCCGCCTCCCTCGCCGAGCCGCGAGAGAGCCTGCCGAGGCTCCCCGAGAGGAAAGGAGAGCCCCGGGACCAGCAGGAGAGACCCGCCGCCGCTGGAGAGCCCAGCGCTAGACCGGTGAGTGCCGGTGCCTGCAGAGGAGGGGGGGGAGCGTCGGGACACATTGCCGGTGTCCGCCCCGCCCCCTCTCTGTAGCGCGACCTCGCGCCTTTGTGTTTTGAGCCTGAGGGCTCAGGGGGCATTTGCGAGTGACCCGAGTCCCCAAGAGGGGGACTCCAACCCGAGCCAGAGAGGCTCCACCGAGAGAGAGCACCTCCGCGTTGGTGGAGCCCCGAGGTGCCCCGGGGGCACCAGTTGCGTTAGAGCCCAGCGTGGCTCTTGGCCAGCATTATTGCTTTGGGTCCCCAGAGCGAGGGACCCCCCAGCCCAGCGAGGCTGCACCTGTTCGTTGCAGGAGCCCTGAAAGGCTCAGCAGCCCCCCCCCTTACTGGTGAGAGAGCCTAAGAGAGGCTCCAACCTTGCGCTAACTTTCCCTGCTCCAGTTGTCCAGCACTTAGTGGACAACTGCCACGTTTAGGCCCTGACATTGGGACACCGGGACAGTCACAGGTGGTGACTGGTGAGTTTGGGGAAATTGTTATTCCTTTTACACCTCTGAATGTTACGGCATCATGTGTTTTGCTTACACCTCTGAATGGGTAGATTATTCATCATGTGTTCTCTTTGTCCTTTTACACCTCTGAATGTTACGGCATCATGTGTTTTGCTTACACCTCTGAATGGGTAGATTATTCATCATGTGTTCTCTTTGTCCTTTTACACCTCTGAATGTTACGACATCATGTGTGTTGCTTTTGCACCCCTACAGGTAGTGTGACATGTAGGTGGTTGTTTTCTCCCTAGTACAGGTGGTGCTAGTGAGGCCCTGTTACCAGTAATTACTGGTTGTATGCTATTACTGAAAGTATTGCTATTACTGAAAGTATTGCTTTATTACTGAAGGTATTGCTTTATTACTGAAAGTATTGCTGCTAAAAGTGTTGATACCCTTGACAGTGGTCCAGGTGGCCCTGTCCTGTACAAATATCCCTTGTAAATTCCGCCCGTGCCTGTTGGCACAGTGTAACAAGATGTGTGTTTTATCTGATGTATATTTATTATAATACAAAGGCTATTTTTATATAACCTTGTGTGGAGTGTTTCTTTGTGGTGGGCCTTGGGTGTTGTTGCTGGGGTGCGTGCGCAAATACTTAACTTACATCGCCTCCAAGTTTAGCCTTGACTGCTCGCGCCACGTTACCTAGAGGGCGAGTGAGGGGTTATCTTGGCGTGTAACTCCCCTGCCCTGACACTTAGAACTGGCGATCCCTGACTGACCTCGACGCGAGTCTTGGCCGGCCAGGGTCCCGGCTCTAACATATATATATATATATATATATATATATATATATATATGTGTGTGTGTGTATATATGTCACTAAACATGTGCATATGTGCAAAAGTTTAATTGGTGTACTCACCTTACTAGCGTTGTCATGTGATCAATGTCCTTGGAGGACTGAAACGCGTAATAGCAGAGAATAATTAACGATTGACCTAAGCATTTATCCTGGGTCCGTGTCTGCTTGCTGTTTGGAGGACAGAATTGACGGTGAAAAGCAGCTGTTTCTGATATTTCAACTGGCGTGGCCTTGACCAGTTCCACACGGACCCCCAATCATTTTGGGCGACTGCGAAAACAAGGCTCAATTCTATGTGTCTCGAACCAAAAGGATTCTTCAATGCGGGAAGAAAATTCCAAGTAGTCTGTGCCCCCCCTTGGTAGAAATTGAGCCGCCTGGAACGTCGCCGCTGTCGCAGCGTCGGAGGACTCTCGAGTTGCTGGCAGGACGCGAAAGGTAGGACAAGTGGCATCGAAGGGGTGATTGGTGTGCCCAGCGTACGGGTTCAGGAGATTACTGAGTGAGCCTGGGATACGCTAAACAAATACTATGGGCAAGATGTAGGTAATGAAGATTTACCAATTCTAAAATACCGAATTTTACCGATTCGGTATTTTAGAATCGGTAAATGGGATGTAGGAATTTATTCGGTAAGTATTACTGAATTGGTAAGATTCGGTAATTACCGAATCAGTATTTACTGATTCGGTAATTCACATTCATTCCTATGGGCCTGGAGGCCCATAGGAATGAATGTGAATTACCGAATCGGTAAATACAGATTCGGTAAAATAGGGAAACATTCAAGGGTGCCAGGGTCACATTGACACCCTGTTGCAGCCCTGAATAGTGCTTGTGTGCACATGTGGCACACATACATCCCCTAATGGCATGTATGTCTGCCACATGGCACTGTTGAAAATGCACAGATTTGCATTTTAAAAGGTATTCGGTATTTACCACCAACTAATAGTTGGTGGTAAATAACGAATCCTTAGAGTACATAAGCACTCTTAAAAGTGCTTCCTACATGCCATTTACCGATTCGGTAAATACCGAATCGGTAAATAATGATTCGGTAAATACAGAATCGGTAAATACAGATTCAGTATTTACCGAATCATCCCCTACATCTAAAATGGCTCATTACCGGTCGGTAAGCCTGAAATTTACCGAATTTTGGGTTTACCGACCGGTAATGGGCCAACCTACATCGGGCCCTATATCGTTAATTACCATGTCCACTGACACGCTAAAAGACTGCGAGGCGGTGGCCTTGGAACTGTTTGCTAATGAGCACACTGTAAGCAGCATGTATCAACAAACAGGGGCTAATATTACAAAACCCAGCGAGATGAAAGCACTTAAAAAACTGATGCGCGGAGAACAAGCAAAGTGGTGGGAGCATAAATCACTGCAACGTTACTTAGATGTAGGGAGAATCCCTAGAGGTTTACGAATTTTAACGGCACCTAGCTACGAGCAACCAAACCCAGAAATGATGAAGGGGTGGGCTCAGTGCAACTTGGACTCGTTCAGAAGACTAGTTGAAATACTAGTCAAATATGCCGAAATAGATAGGATTGAGCTCCAAGGACGCATAGAAAAAATTATCAGCTGAAATTGCCAATATGGCCAGACTAAAACAAGAAATGACTGTGGGCCTGCGTAAAGAAGAAGACAAGATAAAATAGCGGAAAGCTTTCAAGTTCCACCGGGACAGAGTGAACTTTTTCTCGAAAATATGAAGCGATAAAATCATCAAAATATGTCGCTTCATCTGTACAGTCTGTGGGAGCTCCAGTGCTCATACAACTCGTGGGTGACTCTTCCTACTCCGAGCTTAACTCTGCAGTATAGAGAGCGAAACTGAAGGAAATGACAGTAGACCCCTGCCCAACCAAGCATGTGTTACACCCTCACCTGCTGAAGAGATTACATTTTTAACCAAAGAACGGAGAGCCAATCTCCGCCCTGGCTACAAAACAAACCAGCAGGCAGAGGAGAAACTACAGGAGGCGGCAGAGGCGAAAGAAACGCGGGAGGGGTTGGTGGAACGGGATATAACTGCCATCCAAGATAATAAAAGAACAGTAATCAACTTGTCAGAGGTAGAGCTCAATCAAGCAGAAATACAAATTTTAGCATTGGGCCTATCCTTTTGTAAAGAATCAAATTTTGACTACCCCAACACCCGCATGGACATCTATTAATTTGTCAGGAAGTTGAAACTCCAAAAATATCATGCAATGTGAGAAGCTAAATTGGCAACTAGCTCCCTCAACGAGATCACATAAGATCAATCTCATATCCCAATATCCACGGAACATTCTTTATTGCAGGTCCTAACCAAACTACATCAGGAGAATGCATGCGTGGAAACGGAGGACCTTCCTTGCACTTCCATCATGAAGAAAAACACCCATTTCAAAAGGAAATCCAAGTTTACTCCTATACTCATTAGAGATGGTATTGACATTTTCAGTGAGAATGTGAATCATGAAATCAAATTGTTGAATCACAATATCTCTAATGCCAATTTATTTATTTATTTTAGGTTTTTCTAGAGCGCGTTGTCACCCAGCGGGTATCCCAGCGCTGAACCTCGTGCTCCCAAGGGATAAAGGTCGGGAATGAAGACAGCTCAAGGGAAGAGTAAGGGTTTAAGAGACTTCCTGAACCGTAGGAGATTGGGTTCTGCTCTGAGGTTCGAGGGGAGTGCGTTCCATTTTTTTCCCGTATTGACTGAGAAACGGCGGCCACCTGCACGGGCCTTCTTCACCCTGGGAATCATGATGAAGTTTCCATGTTCGGATCGAAGCGCTCTAGTGGGTCTGTAGGGTGTAATCCAGTTGTTAAGGATTGGGGGGCCTGTGTTGTTCAGTACCTTGTGGGCCAGACAGAGGGCCTTGAAAGTTACCCTTTCCCTGATTGGGAGCCAGTGCAGCTTGCTCAGTGCGGGCTTGGCTGATGTTCTGGCTGGGGTGTTCGTCAGAAGTCGGGCTGCGGCATTTTGGGCTTTTTGCAAAGTTTGGAAAGTGGATTCCGGAGCTCCCAGATAAATGGCGTTGCTGTAGTCCAGCCTGGATAAAATTAGGCCTTGGATCAGCAAGAGACGCGACTGGAATGGCAGTTGGGGGATTACCTTCCTGCAAGATCTGAGTAGTCCGTAGCAAATGCCGGCTGTCTTTCTCGCCTGTGTCCTGAAGGTGAGATCTGTCTCCAGCCACACTCCCAGACTCTTGACCTCCGTCTTGGGGGTGGGGGGTTCACCCAAGCAGGCGGGCCAGATGTTAGGGGGGAGGTTCGTGGTGTTGTGTCCTAGGAGCAGGATCTCTGTTTTGGATCCGTTTAATTTAAGGGCGGAATCACTCATCCACCGATGGACGTTGGAGAGGCAGTCGTGGAGATTGGAGGGCTCTAGCTTGGGGTGGGACAGCGTTACCACCAGCTGTGTATCGTCGGCGTAGCTGACGATAGTAACTCCAAAGGGTGAGACCAGTTCCTCCAGTGGGGCCATGTACACGTTAAACAACGTGGGGCTTAGAGATGAGCCCTGTGGCACACCACACTGGAGGGGAATGGAGGGGGAACGGCTTTCCCCTTCCCATACTTGGAAGGAGCGTCTGGAGAGGAAGGACGTGAGCCATTTCAACGCCCTGTCTTTTACTCCGATGTTATCAAGACGTTGGGTTAGGACCTGGTGGCTGACCGTGTCAAAGGCCGCGCTCAGGTCTAGGAGGACTATGGCCAAGAGGAATATGACCAACAATAACAGACAGTACTATCAATCAATAAACAAACTACAGGAAAATAAAAATGTGATAGTGAGAAACTCTGACAAAGTGGGGAATGTAGTTTTGTGGGAGAAGAAGGACTATTTGCAGGTAGCACTGTCTCAGCTAAATGACAGAACCTGCTAAAGACTTTGTAATGCTGCAGAATTAAGGGAAATTGCTAATGAGTTTTACACCAAATTGGTAGCTTGGAAAAGCCTGGGACTTTTAACCATGGACAAATACCAATTTATTAGGAATGATCATCCAATCGTCCCAAGTATATACTTTATTCCCAAGATCAACAAGAACGCCTTCAAACCCCCTGGGAGACCCATTATATCAACAAGACGGAGTCTTTTAGAAAATGCCTCTAAATATGTAGAATGGGTACAAAATTTACCATAATACATTAGGGACACCAGTGACTTTTTATCCAAAATTGATGATTTTAAGTGGGAAAACCAATACTATCTTTTAACTCTGGATGTGTTGTCTCTGTACACCTGCATAAACCACAAAGATGGCCTCCGGGCGATAGAGTTCTTTTTTAACAAAAACAGGACCACTTGCCCTCAACATGATGCTATGCTACTGAATATGATCAGCTACTGTTTAAATAACAATATATTTTTGTTTAACCAGATGTTTTATCAACAAATGCGGGGAGTAGCAATGGGAGCCAGCTTCTCACCAAGCTATGCTTGTTTATTCATGGGCTAGTGGGAGGAGCTGGTATTCAGAGGCACTCATAGCAGTATCTACAATAATCCTGTGAAATTGTATTTTAGATACATTGACGATCTGTTTATTTTGTGGGATGATGCGTATGAACAAGCTATGAACTTTGTTGAATGTATCAATGAAAACAATGTTAACCTTAACTTTACTTCCACCATTAGTAACTGTAGGATTAACTTTCTTGATGTGGAGGTCTCTGTAAACACACACAAAAATAAATTGGAGACAACGTAGTACAAAAAAGAAACTTCAGGAAATTCGGTGTTACATTTTTCGAGTTTCCACCCACAGCATCTTGTGCACAGCATCCCCTATGGTGAGATGCTACGCCTAAGGAGAATTTGTAGCAACCAGGGAGACTTGATCCAAGCCCAAGAACAGAGTAAAAAGAGATTTGTAGCTAGAGGATATCCCATTAAAACCATCAATGAGGCAATTAACAAAACACAGAACCTCTGTAGGAGAGATCTCCTCATTCCCAAAAAAGCCAGAGAGATTTGTGAAACTCCAGACCATATCCAAATTGACCTTAGATTGATAACAACCTACAGTTCCCAAAAAAAATCAATCAGAAAAATAATTTACAAAAATTGGGCATTGGTCAAGAGGGATCCCATTATAGGTCACACGCTTACAGTTAAGCCAAGCTTTACCTATAAAAGGACACGGTTCATGCACAGTAGTCTGGTTTCAAGCAGTCCCGAAACATAGACCCCCCATTAACTGGCTGACGGTTCCCAGTCGGTTTACAAAATGCAAATCATGTAAGGTTTGCAAGTATGGTATAAACAAAAAAAGCTACTGCACGGCCTTCAACACACAGGAGGTTAAAATCAACAAACCCCTGCATTGCAAGACAGAATTTGCTATCTATGTATTGGAATGTACATGTCCTCTCAAATACATAGGCACTACTAAACTACCTGTAAGCAAAAGAATCTTGCAAAACATTATAGCCATCAATAACAGCGACCCCACGTACCCTGTCGCCAGGCACTTTCAAGAAGTCCACAACAACAGCCTGAATGACTTTTCTTATAATGTAATAGATGCAGTGCCAAAAACCAAAAGGGGTGGAGATAGAGAATATCAATTATGTAGACTTGAAACCAGGTACATTTTAACCACATGGCTGCTGGGCGTTCCCCCCCCCCCCCCCCCTGTGCTGGAAAATGCCATTTTAGTGGCACCATGACGAGCTCAGCTCGTCATCAGCACACGACACCTGTGGGTGATGACGAGCTGAGCTCGTCATCAGCATCGAAAGGGTTAAACATGGACAGTAAGACTTCGGGGGGTCTCAATAATACAGAAGACCTATACACTTGCTTATGATTCAGCCACCTGTCCCTAACTGCTGAATGTCTTACCCCTTTTTCATTACATAAATCTTGCACTATATTTTGAATTTAGCTTTTATTTTTGACTTGTACGTCCTTCCATAAATTGATTATCTGAGCTGCTAATTGTAAACTAGGTTCTAGTCATCATTATGGAATACACCTTTTGAACGTACTTTGAGGCTGTCCAAGCGCTAAACCAATTAACATTTTGTCTTTTTACTCTCACTTACATTCATGCACTTTATGGTACTTTGGGATAGTTTATAGCAACCCTTGTTTTTAACACTATTATTTTGACATGGAAAATATTTCCTTTTGTTTTAGGTGAATTAAACTTTTTTAACCGGGCATTGAGCCGGAGGAACCTCATTTGCAGTCTAGTATTTAACCTGACGTATTTATTCTGTATTTATACATTTACCTAACTGTTTTTTGACATGACAAGCCATATATAAATGTGTGCAGATTATTAGATTATTCTAGGTTTTTATCAACATTTCAAAAACGTTTTTAGAATGAATATAATATAATTATGACCAATGAATTGTATTACAAATTGTTTATTTATTTAATGCATTTTGTACTATTTATTAATATTGATAAATATGTATTTTGGCTTTTTTTTCAATTACTTGAATTATTTAAAACTATTTAAATATAAAAATTATCAAACTAATTTACAACAGGCAACAACTCAGAGAATTCAATGTTGACTGTGAATGATAAATTTGTATCAACGTAGATATATCGTTCACCAAAAACGAATACCTAGTATTTTTTCCATGTTTACTTTTTGTCACTAAACACGTGCATATGTGCAAAAGTATAATTGGTCTACTCACCTTACTAGCGTTGTCATGTGATCAAGGTCCGTGGAAGACAGAAACGCGTAATGGCGGAGAATAAACGATTTACTTAAGCACTTCTCCTGGGTCCGTGTGTGCTTACTCTTTGGAGGACAGAATTGACGGTGGAAAGCAGCTGTTTCTGATATTTCAACTGGCGTGGCCTTGACCAGTTCCACACGGACCCCCAATCATTTTGGGCGACTGCGAAAACAAGGCTCAATCCTATAAATATATATATATATATATATATATATATATATGCCATGTCGCTGCCACAATCGACGGCGGCTCGTGGTAAAGGGGGCGAGCCTCACAATAACTTCAAAAACACTGCAGCACTTTCCCGGGGATTCACACCGGAAAAAACAGCAACCACCAACTCTTATTCAGTAAAGCAGTATTTTTAATTTTGTGCCGTTAGTGGTGTTCCATTGGTCTAAATAAACATGTGATGTGCAATAAACAATAAACACTGACCACAGACCTCCATTTCTCAAACTCAATCGTGACTGTAAATCGTAAATTCATCAAAATGAAAAAAATAAATTGTTCTTACAATAACACTTTAATATTTCATTGTGCACAAATAGAGAAAATTACTTTAAATTAAACATGTCCATTTTTAAATAAAACTCATATTTTCAATCACGAGTGGAGGGGTAAGATATCTCAAACTTCCGGCAAAGTGCAAATTATAGACAAGACCCCACTCTCTATCTTGTCTTTAATTTGCACTCTGCTGGAAGTTTGACATATCTTCCCCCTCCACTCGTGATTAAAAATACGAGTTATATTTAAAAATGGACATGTTAATTTAACGTAATTTTCTCTATTTGTGCACAATGAAATATTAAGGTATTATTGTTAGAACAATGTATTTTATGCATTTTGATGAATTCACGATTTACAGTCACGATTTGGTGTGGGGGGCTTTCAGGCCCCCACAGCCCCGGGGACCGCCACCCCCGGAGCTTCTGGAAATTAGTTGCGGGGCGGCTCTCAGGCCTCCCTGACCCTGGGACCACCACCCGTGGGGTTTTAAAAAATGAATGGGGGTGCTTACAGCCCCCCCCCGCGGCCCAGGGACAGCCACCCCCAGGGCTTTATTTTTTTTTAAATAACCTGTGTGGGGGGCTCAAGCCCCCCCTCACATCCCCTGGGGACCGCCACCTTCCTGGGGCACTAAATATTCAAATTGGGGGGTCCGTGATGGACCACCACCCCCCAGGGCTTTGTAAAATGTGGGAGGGGAGCCTTGTCTAAGCCCGGGAGACTGCCACCCCCCAGGGCCGGCTCCTGTAGTGTCCCGGGGTGCCCACCCCCGGGACACTGTCATTTACAATGACAGGGCGGGAGCCTCGCGGCTCCCACCCTGTCATTGCAAACTGCTTTGCTATTTGGAAGAGAGAGCAGGAAACCTGCTCTCTCTTCCAAGACCAGTGGAAATCATTAAGCAAGTAACCTATCAGGACTGGTCTAAAATTGACAACCAGGCTTTCAAGGAAAAACTCCAAATATCCTATCCCACGTTTGACGATAATAGTAACATAGCCTGTAAACAACTGAATGAGTGGATAGACAAGGCAGTCAATTCGACTGTCCCTCTAAAAAAGGCAACCTTGAAAAGAAAAACCCCATCACATCCATGGTTCTCAGAAGCTCTAAAAAAACAAAAACAAACGTGTAGAAGAGCAGAGAAAAAATGGAGAACCAACTACGACGCCCACCTCAGACAAGAATATAAAGTCACCTTAAACAATTATAAAAAACTAATAATAGAAGAAAAAAGTAGATACTTCAACAATAAGATTAACGAGTCAAAAAACTCCAGCAAAACTCTTTTTGACACTGTCAAAAAACTTTCAAAGTTCGAAAACAATAACCCAGAAGCATTGTCATCAAAATTTTGCAATATACTAGGAGACTTCTTCGTTAATAAAGTCTCATCAGTATATAACTCCTTCAAAAAAACGGAAAAGGATATATCACACTCAATAAATTCAGAAACCCAACAAGACCAAACATCAGCCTTTAGATTTATACCCCCTACAGCTGAGCAGATCCAGAAAGAAATCCTCACTACCAACTCAGGTAGCCCAACGGACCCCTGTCCACCCCGAATTATGCAGGTCTGTTCCATTGAACTAAGCCTAGTTTTGGAAAAATTATTTTCCAAAATTATCAACACCAACATCTTCCCAGACGACTGGAAAATGATATCCATCAGGCCACTGTTAAAGAAACCAAATCTAGACTCTGAAAATCCCAACAACTATAGACCCATAGCCAGGATCCCTTTTGCTGCTAAAATTCTGGAGAAGCTGCTAAATAAACAGCTATCTCTACATCTGATGGACGGAGACTGGCTGGACCATTCTCAATTTGGTTTCCGGGCAGAACACGGGACCGAGACAGCCCTGATCACAGCAGTGGAGGAACTCAGGAAAATAATGGATAATGGATCGAAGGCCGCGCTGATATTACTCGACTTATCAGCGGCCTTCGATACGGTCAGCCACGAAATTCTCATAACACGGCTAAAAACAGCAAACATACATGAGTCAACCTGCGCCCTTATAGCCTCTTACCTAGAGAACAGAACCTTCTCAGTTGAATCAGGAGAAGCGAAATCTAATATGTTCAGCCTACCATGTGGGGTCCCGCAGGGCTCATCAATGAGCCCCACTCTTTTTAATTTATATGTAGCCCCACTTGCTCAAATAATAAGGAACAACGGCTTCACCCCTATATCCTACGCCGACGACACCCAAATTGTGGTGTCAATAAGTAAGGAGGTACAAGACACAGCAGAAAAATTCCAATGCTGTATGACAAAAATCAGCCAATGGATGAAAATGAACTGCTTGAAATTAAACTGCGATAAGAGTGAAGTCTTGATACTAGGAGGAGACACAAACATATGGTCCCCTCTATGGTGGCCTGCAGATATGGGAAGATGCCCAGAGTCGTCGGAAAAGGTGAAAAACCTAGGGATAATGTTAGACACTAACCTTTCTTTTGACGCTCAAGCAAGCAAACTAGCTTCATCACTCTGGTACATCTTGAAAATGATTAAAAAGATTTTACCTTACATACCGTATGACTCACGCAAAACAGTGGTGACGGCACTGGCCTTGTCCAGACTGGACTATGGAAACGGCCTATATGCCGGAGCAAGGAAGAAAATTCTCCTCAAGTTACAACGCCTTCAGAACGCAGCAGCGAGGCTGATACTGGAAATACCAAAGTTTGAAAAAGTAAGCCATAAACTAAAAAGTTTGCACTGGCTCCCAATTGCAAGCAGGATACAATTTAAGTCACTATGCTTGGCATACAAAGCAATAAATGGAACTGGATCAAAATTTCTAAAAACACATCTGCAACTATATGAGCCAAATAGACTTTTAAGATCCGGTCAAATGAAACTCATAAAGGTACCCAGATTCAGAAGAACTAATTGGGGAGGTAGAAGCTTCCTGGTACAGACGGCAAAAACATGGAACCAACTACCACTAGACTTAAAAACCAGTCCATCCCTGAAATCCTTTAGAAAGGGAGTCAAAACATGGCTTTTCGCTAAACAGCTCTAATTATACATCTTTAATGAGCCAGTGGGAATTCTCAGCGCCAAGACGCCCTCGGGCAATCGCGCGCTATACAAATGGAAAAATCAAATCAAATCAAATCAAATCTCTCTTCCAAATAGCAAAGCAGATTGCTTTTCCACACGGGGAGCAGCATGTTAGCTGGTCCCCATGTGGAAAAGCAATACCGGCTCCCGCAAGATGCTGAGAGCCGTCTTGGACCGTGGGGGGATTGAGGACCCCCCACTGCCCCCAACTGAGAGGGCCAGCCCCGGGGATGGGGTCCCTGGGGCTATTAGTGTCGGGGAGGGGGGCCACGCGACCCCCCTCCTCAAATTGAAAAAAAATATTTATAAAAAAAACAAAGGCCAGCCACGGGGGATGGGGTCCCCGGGGCCATAAGTGGCCACCCGAGGGGGGGCAAGGCAGCCCCCCTCCAAAATAATGATCATTTGTAAAAAAGGGCCATGCCTCGGGGGGATGTGGTCCCCGGGGCAAATTATGGCCTTGGGAGGGGGGCCACATGGCCCCTTCCTGATTTCTTTGTTTAAAAAAAAAATTAGGGGCAGGCCCTGGAGGATGGGGTCCCCAGGATAAATATATGTGTGTGTGTGTACATATTTACAAGGCTACGAAAAAAATGGGACAGGTCAGATATAGAAGTAAAACTTAATGCCTTAGTACTACTTTTATATCTGGCATTTCCCGGGTTTTGGTTATCAAAATCTGGTCACCCTATGCATAGTTATTTGCCTATGAGGGGTCCCATCAAGACTTATTAGAGAAACAGAATTATCGTCATTCCAACGAGATTCCATCACCCCTCCCTGCCCGATCAGGAAGAAACTAGAGAAGCATCGGTCAATAGCGTATTTTGGAAAATACGAAGTATCATAATCCGCCAACATATGTACATTTTCTTAGCAAAGTAAAGCGTCAAACCAACAAAAAGGAGCTTTGTATCAGAAAAAAAGCAACCTAGGGCAACTCCGTGCATACCAGAGCAGCACCTGCGGAAGAGTAGAGGAAACCCCAGGGAGGGCGGACTCTTATGAAGTTCAGGAGTTCCGGGAGGAAGAAATGACAATCATGCCGACGTTCATCATCCTTTCCCAGGTCCCAAAGAGACTGAAGCAGTGCATCCCAGTTGTCTGCTACGCAGTGGTTAATTTGTAAAAAAATAAATGCATGGGGTCTTGTCAGGAGGCAGCTTGCACCAGCCCATGTCTCCTATTAGCGCTGCCTAAAACAGAAGCTGCCGACTTTAGAGCTGGAGAACCAGCTTCGGCTTAATATGCTGTAATTCTGGATGAATCACTTAATCTCCACATAAATGAATATGTCCTTAACTGGTGCTCATGAAAAGCGCTGGTGTTGATGATTAAGGGCTGGTGCTGAGCACCGGAAACCACTGGCTCAAATTAAGCACTGCTGCTATGGTATATTTGCAAAGCCCTTGTGCCATTCTGAATTCCAGCCCAATATTCTGGATCCATTCGCCAATCCACCCACTGCAGGGGAATGGAGGGACTTCCAAAGCATAGTGATTACTCTTTTGGAGAGTATGAGTGCTAGATCAGTGAATTTTGTATTAGCCTTCGTATTTAGGGGCCGCAGATAACTACCTAACCGGCAGCAGTCTCCAGTCGTAGCTTAGCCATGATGCCTGGCAAGCCCAGAGCATATGGTACAAATTTGCCGGATTGGCCCTGCATAATGAGCAGTCGGCCGGAGCAGGAATACCCTATATAGCCTCTGTGATGGTAGATGCTTTGTGTAAAATGTTATATTGCATAAATTAAAAATTAGCATTCCTGAAGACCTTTCTAGGAATCTTCAGAGCTATACTCCAGTCTGCCTCATTATAGGCATGCTGTGAGTCTTCCTTCCACCGATCCTCCAAATGGCGCAATGACACTCCAGTGTGGTCTTAAATTGCCCTGTACCATCAATGTGATTATTCTACATCTGTCACCCATCGTGTATAGCTCTGTATGCGTACTGGGCTTTGTCATGTCAGCATTCCAATGCCTCTTCGGTGCATTTTGCATTTTATCATATTTTAGGAATTGACCCTCACCCAGCCCATGCTACACAACCAGGGTCTGAAAGTCCATGATGGTTCCACCTGAATATAGGTCCCCCACTGTCCGAATTCCCACCTCCTACCCAGGGTTATGTCCCTGGCAGTCAATCGACTGGTAGAGGTAGACAGTGCCCTCAGTGGGAGCACCTGGGAGTAGGGGGAAACTGCCTGCATGTATTGTAGGTACCTGTGCAGTGCTAGGGTCGTTCTGTACCAATACTGGCAAAATTTTAAGGAGTTCAGTCCCCAAATAATTAGACCATGGAGGGCACCCCTATGGAGGCACTCTTCTGGAAAAGTCATCTCAGATAAATGGTGCCCACCATCCAGTGCAACACCCATTGTAACTGGGCTGGAAAGTAATATCTACAAAAGTTGAGAGTCATGCATGTGAAATTACAGTGATATATTGCAACGTCAGCCAAGGCCCACATCATCTTTGCACCTAAATACAGCATGCCACTCTATGGGCGGACTCATTACGTTACTACACCAAAGAAATGGTTTCACGTGCTAAACAGGGCAATGCCATATTTCTAAACAGACAGGTCCAACTCTCAATGGTTTAAGGTTGGCTGATTTAAAACATAAATTATACTTCCAGCAATCACTGGCTTGAAGGTGTGAATCAATGACTTGAGGGTGTGTGTGTGGTTTTCTGTGTGTGAGAGAGCGATAAAGAGTGAGTTGAGATATAAATGTGTGAGTGTAAATGCATGTGTAAGTGTAGTTTATACAATGGTGTGTGATTGCATAGTTGCATGTCTTGTCTTTATGTGTGTATGAAGCATATATATGTGTGAATGCATGTCCACTCATGTGTGTGGCATTTGTGAATCATAGTGTGTATGCATGTGTGTATATTTGAGTAACTTTGTGGATGTAACACATGTTGGGGGTATGCCTGTTTATATTTTGGGGAAACAGCATTAACCACATGGGCTAAGTCAAGCGTGTCATTACCACGCAAGTGGAACACTATGTGCCTTAACAACGCATATGCCTTAACCACACATATGCTTGAACCACTCATATGCATACTTAAGGCAGTCAGCGGTCTAGTTCTAGAGACCATATGGGTGGGGAGAAGCCCAAGAAGGATCGGGAGAGGAAGGACCAGGACACTTTGTGCTTAGTAGAACTTGGGGGGTGGGAGAGGGGTAGTATTCAGAGAAGAGGGGGTAGTTTTCAGGATGGGGGTCGTTTTCAGGGGGTAGTTTCAGGGCGCGAGTGGGGGGAAGGGACAGTGTGCAGGGCTGGGGGCCGTTTTAGGTCTTAGGGAGGGAGGGCTGGGGCTGTGGTAGGGGCCATTTGTTTGCCTGGGGGCTGTTTTGGGGCTCAGGGCAGGGTAGTTGTTTGGGCTGAGGGCGGTTTAGGGCTCAGGTGGGGGACTGTGGTCGGGGTCATTTTTTGGCCTGGGGGCGTTTTAGGGTTCAGGGCAGGGTATTTTTAGGACTTAGGATGAAGTGCAGGGGTCTGGGTCATTTTTTGGCTTGGAGGCCGTTTTAGGGCTTAGGTCAGGGGGCAGGGGTCAGAGTCGCTTTTTGGTTTGGGGTGGGGTGCACTGCAGGGCTAAGGGACAGTTTTTAGTGCTCAGGGCGGCGGTATGGGTGGTGTTTAGGACTGGGGCGGGGGAAATTGTAGTGCTGCGGGGAATGAGATTTTAATATCTTTTCTGATTACCTAGATACCTATCTCATTCTTCCTTTTGGATCGATTATTTTCTGTCATTGAGTAAAAGACAAACCCCACATAGGTTAAATCAACCCCATAGACTGACACAACTCTGAAGAACCACTTACGACTGATAAAGTTTTTAAAGTTTAATATAAAATCAGAATTAGTTGCATATACAATCCTCTCAGGATAAGATTCAACAAGTATACAGGAACTAAAAGGAACATAAATTCCCTAAAGAATCTAAGTCTACAAAAGAATACAATTAAAGTCAATTCCAGAATCAACAGATTAAAAAGCATAGACACAAAGTGGTTCCGTTGCGTCATCTACAAAAAGAGAATAAACAAGTTAAATCTGTCCCTACTCTATGCTAGGTGACATCCCTACTTCGCAAGTTCCTTACCTAAAAAAAAGGTGTCAGCAGTTTGACTTCCAAAGAAGTTCAAACTCTCTTAGCCTCTAATGGTAACTTATATCGAGAAACAGTACCCTCTCTGCCTACCCATCCGCTCTCTAAGGGTCCTCGGCCTACTGCTCTCTTGCGCTCTGCTCTCTCTCTGCGCTCTGAGCTCTTCGCTAACTTCTCCCCAGGGTGCTGTCCCTAAATACACAATCACAGTATGGGTGGAACGCCCCTTGACGCCCACCACGTATACATTTACACATGCTCTCATTCTTGGATTTTTCCATTGCTTCATCTCTTCGCGTCGTCCGTTAAGTTGACCTTGCTTCTTAGGCACCATCTTCGTCATCTTGCTGGTGACTTCATTGACATTCCAGTTGACACTTACAGAGCAAAGTCTATCACCTCAACAGACCTCCATTCTTTACGTTTGTGATCATAACCTCGTTTGGTCCTGTGAACGGTCATTTCTAAACAAGACCCAAATTCCAAGCGTCTCTTATCTCACTTAGGCCATAAACTTCGTCCAGCATTGTCACCTTAAATCTAGCAAGACCTTTGACTCTTGTCTCGCACGTACAGATCAAGGCTATCCCCTGTTCCTGTGAGCCCACTAAATTACATACAGCGGACTACGCTCTTGCGAACCCTTGGTCAGTTAGGTTAAAATCACACATGACCACACTTTCTAACATTCCTACAACTCTTCTACACAGTATAACCTTTAACACACATTTATATATATAATCGAATTAGCAAATCAGTGATTATACTTGAATCCATGTTACATAAAATACAACGTTTATATTTTCGTGCTTACACCGTGCTATATAGTCTACACATTTCTTCGCTTTCATATTTCGTCTTCTTTCTCCGTCTAATGATTACATACGTACATTCAGTTTAGCACGCTCTACTGTTCTTAAGCATTTCTACACATTTCTATATTAGACCACTATATATACGGTCTTTCTAATACATATTCTAAAGTGAATACAGATACATTTCCTATTACTTAGGTTACATCGGCTAACTTTACGCTACAAGTGCTATTTCATGTTACTACTTCTACGTTTATGCGATATGCTTGTAAATATGGTACAGATATATTTTTCATTCAAATTGCGCTCTCTCAGTTCCCCCCTTTGATGACCTCTGGGGTCATCACTAATATCAATTTGAATGACACTTTACACAGAACTAGTTACAAGACTCCCTCTTTTTATCGTTTTGAGAGCTCTTAAACTTTTATACTGTTGATCTTGTAAAGCAGCTAATCTCCTTTCTTGCTCTCTCATGGACCTTTGTAACCGGTTCGACCTATACCATTTATACAGTTTCACTAAACCCAACAATGTGATTATGCAAATTAATATTTTCAATATGTACCACACAACGCTTTTACCAAGATTGGCAAACCAACTTCCAACCTTTCCTACTCCATGACCTACTTTCTCCCAAACATTTACTTTTGTTAAATCTTCGATTTCTTGATGTATCTGTTTAATGTTCCGTATGACTTTCTCAAGTGGTTTTGAATTGTCTGGAATGTAAGTACAACATTCCTGGACCTTCAAAGCCTTGCAGACTCCGCCCTCTTTTGCTAGCAGAACATCTAAAGCAAGACGGTTCTGAAGAACCATTGCCCTAATCGACTGCATCTCTCCTTCTACTAGCATCAATGACCTTGCAGTACTTGCAGGTAATCTATCTACAACTGTAGCTAGTCACCTGATCTTAACATCGTTAAGTATTAAACCTAACATAGGAAACATTGCTCCAAATATGTCTCCAACTACTTCAGCATCTCCTATTTCCCTTTTCGCTCTTGTCGAAGCCTTTCCTTCTATGATCGCTAAATCCTTTGCATGATATATTTTGGGGAAGACAATTGCCAAGTAACACGAACCATACCAATTGTCAGGCAGTTTTACATAGGCATTTCTTCCACATACAAAATATACATTAGGAATCGCTTGCATCCCTTTCATAAAATCTTTCGTATAGTATTCTAACCGAAAAGCATGTTCGCAATTTACTTCACCTACAAATACACTCTCATAATACGTCTTGCTTCGAGTTAAACATAACTTTCCTTTCTGCGTTCTATCCAAAGCTATTGGACCATTGCTACCCTTCTTCTTGTGTGCTTTTTCTTCTTCGGTCCAATCTGTTTTCCACTGTCCTGACATTTTTAGAATCTTCTGCCTTCTGTACCGGTCATCTACTTGTCCTATGAACTTTTTCTCTACCTCTGACACTTTGCAAGTCAGATTATTTCTGCGTGCATATGAAGTATCTAATGTATCCCAAGGAAGAAAGAATTTGGCTAATCTATCTTCCTTTTTATAATAGTCCCACTTATTCATTTGTTTATAATTCGGGACTTCAGGCAGTACCGAATCATAATTTGAAAAGTAGTACTCGAACCCTTCTCTACCATAAAATATACTGAGCAATAAACTACATGTTATCCCATATGTCAGTGGGAGATGGTGATATCTGATGCCTTCATCTACGGAAGCCGGCAATTGCATGCATACATAACAATCCTTGGCCTCCATGGCATCAATATACTCATACAATAGCTTGGCATATGCATTTGATCTAAAATTTCCCTGCGACTCGTCTACGTGTAACCTACGAGCTTCATTTGCCAGTAACGTCTTTTACGGATGACATTGCTCTCCTCCTTCTTCCCAACAAGAGCAGGTTTCAAAGTCGTTACAGGCTTTACATCTGTGGTTTCTTTTTCACTTGCATGTCCTACTATGTATGATGTGGTAACTACTGTAATAATAAGAAAAATTACTACCGCTATTAGTGTACCTATTATGCATTTGGCTTTTCGGTTTGGGTTGCCATTCTCTATGTTATCAAAACAGCGTAGCTCTTTCCTTTTCGAAGAAAAGTTTCTTTTCAAGTCTTTGTCTTGCTTTGTTTGCTTTCTCAGTCTGTGAAGCGCTCTTTAGCAACAAAAGTCTCTTTTCACAACAATGTCTTTTTATCTTCAGCAATAGACAACCCCAACCCTTCTCCGTCCTCTAAATGTAATCCCTAATTTTATTCTTCTTTCCACTCGGCGCTAGGTTATCTTCTTCTTTATAGCTTAAACACAAAAGTCTTTATGCATCTACAATGATTCTCGTACCTGCAGCTCTAATAACGTGTTCCAATAATTCTAAACGAATGACTTTTTCTTCTTGTGCTGGTATTTGATGACCAAAAGTCGGAAACTCTAATCGATTCAGTACTAGGTCTTTGATCCGACTTAGGTAAAGGGGAATGGGAAGTGTGAAAGTCAGTAACCCCTCAGTCTCGATTTCAGGCGTCAACATCCATATCTCCACTGCCACAAATGGATCGAGATTGATCACTTGCACTTCTCTCACTCTCCCAGATCTCTGTCCCCAAGACATCTGCTAGATAAGTCCACTCTGGGGTGGCGTACCTTCTGCAGGGCACACGTACCCTTCTTGATCTTCTTGGACTCTCAGATCCTGAATCCGTAGCTTCTTCGTCTAGCTCTGAATCTTCAGAGATCGGGACAAGGGTGCTCTCTGGATTTGCTCTCAAGCTTGACCTTCTCCTTCTTTCTGGCCAACTAGCTTCTCCATTCCTTGTCCTCCTGCTCCTTGTTCTTGGACTCGTCTCTTGATCACTTGCAGCTTGTTCGGTATCTGACTCGAACTCCCAGCTACTTTCCTCTTCTGAGACGACTTCGGTCTCACTGGTGTCCTGACCGTCGTCGGCCTGCTCCGACACAGGCTCAGTCTCTTTGATCACCTCTACAGCTTGGCTTTCCCTCTCTGTGGCTTCTCCGCTTTCCGCTGGATTCTCATCCGAGAGAGGAGCTGTTTCTTCCAGAGGTGCTGGAACTCTTCGGGTGTGTGAGGCGTGTATCCAGTTGGGCAAGCCTCCACACTTTACTGCAGTGTTCGTAACTAGTATGACTTGGAACGGTCCTCGCCAACGCACGTCTAGACAGTTCTTCCTGACATGCTTCTTCACCAGGACCCAGTCCCCCGGACACAAGTCATGGCACAAGTCTTGTGCTGATGGAACCTCTGCAGCCTGGACCTGGAGGGACACAGAATGAATGGCATCAGATAGTCCCTTGCAGTAGTCCAAGATCAAATCGTCTGTGATGTTCAACAACGCTGCAGTCGGAACCGATGGCAATCTCATAGCTCTTCCCATTAGCACCTCGTGTGGAGAGAGACCTGTTCTTCTATCTGGTGTGCTACGTATGCTCATAAGAACCAATGGAAGTGCATCTGGCCAACTCAGAGATGTGGATGAACAAACTTTGGCAAGTCTGGATTTAATTGTGCTGTTGATTTGCTCTACAATCCCCGAAGCTTCTGGTCGATAACTACAGTGGAGCTTCTGGTCTATACTCAAGGCTGAACATAGCATCTTCACTATTTCGCTGTTGAAATGAGTTCCTCTGTCCGATTCCAAAGAGGATGGCACCCCGAACCTCGGTATCAACTCTCTAAGCAACAATTTTGCTACTGTAAGTGTATCGCACCTACGTGTCAGGTAAGCTTCAACCCATCTAGAAAATATACAGACAATCACTAAGACATATCTGAGTCGATTGCACTTGGGCATTTCAATGAAATCCAGCTGCATTCTATTGAAAGGCCCCCCAGACCTCCCTATGTGACTCAAAGTAACTGGTGTTCTCTTTCCTACATTTAGTTGCTGACAGATCGCACAACGCTGACATACTGCTTCTGCCGCTACTCTAAACTTCGGGTTATACCACGTTTGTCTGAATACTCTCACCATAGCATCTCTACCTATGTGTGCTGGTCCATGCAATCTCCTTGCCATTGGACTAACAAGTTCGTTTGGTAAAACTGCTCTCCCATCTGCAGAAATCCAAAAATTCATTTCACTTTTAATACATCCAGCTGTCTCCCATGCTTTTTTCTCATCATCTGGAGCATTTTCCTGAACACACTTTAATTCGTCCCACGTATCTACAGTGTCTAACAGCATAGTCAACTCAGTTCTTTCTTGTATTCCCCCCACTTCTACATTGGTGTGAGAATACCCCTGTTCTGCACAATAACGAGCAACTTCCTCTGCGTAACGGTTACCTTGCGACACAAAGTCTGTATTCTTCGTGTGCGCGGCGCATTTGACAACCGCCATGGCTGTCGGACCTTGTAATGCCTCTAACAATAATCTCACGAATTCTCCATTCCTAATAGGAGAACCCGAGGAGGTCATGTAACCTCTTTGAGACCATAACTGCCCATAGTCGTGAACTACCCCGAAACCATACTGGCTATCGGTGTATATGGTGACTCGAATTTTGTTACCTGCCAAACAAGCACGGGTCAAAGCAATGATTTCAGCTACCTGAGCGGAATGTACTCCTTCCAGGCAGGCGGCTTCCACAACTCTGGTAATTGTACAAACTGCATATGCTGCTCTCAGCTGACCGATATCGTCTCTTACGCATGAACCATCAACAAAGAATATTTCATCGGGGTCAGTCAATGGTTCATCTACGATATCTGGTCTCGGTTTGGTGCATAGTTCAGTCACATCAAGGCAGTCATGATCTGTACAAATTTCATCATCAATATCATTTGGAAGTGGCATCAAAGTAGCAGGATTCAAGACAGAGCATCTCTTTAGGGTCACATTCTCAGCAGCCAATATGACTTGCTCGTAGCGTGTGAGCCTACTATTCGTCAAATGCTGAGTCTTAGTCCTGGTCATTAACAATTCCACAGAATGCGGTACGTACACCACTAACTGATGTCCCATTACCACATTTTCACATCTTTCAACGCTGACACCCGTTGCAGCTACGGATTTGAGACATCCGGGCAACGCTGCGGCTACTGGATCTAATGTAGCCGAAAAGTAAGCAACTGGCCTACGCGCATTGCCGTGTATCTGGGCCAAAACTGCTAAAGCACAACCTTCTCTTTCGCAGCAGTAAAGCAAAAATGGTTTTTCGTAATCAGGCATTCCTAAAGCCGGGGCACGACATAAGTCCTCCCGCAGCTGCAAAAATGCCATCAAACAATCTTTGTCCCATGGTACCGGATCACTCACTCCTTTGTGCGTCAATTGTAGTAAAGGTTTTGCCTTCAGTGAAAAGTTGGCTATCCACTGCCGACAATAACCGACCATGCCTAGAAACATCCTGACTTCTCTTTGTGTTTTAGGCGCGTTCATTTTCATGATCGCCTCTATTCTGTCTGGAGACACCTTCCGTTTTCCCTTTTCAATCCTATGGCCCAAGTATTGCACTTCAGTCAGACAATACTGCAATTTACTTGGAGACACCTTGTGTCCGTTCTCGGCCAAGTGATTTAACAAGGTGATGGTGTCTACCTTGCAAGCTTCCTCAGTTTCTGACGCCACTAGGAGGTCGTCTATGTACTGGACCAGAACTGAGTTCTTGGGCAGCACTAGACTTTCAAGATTTTTCTTCAACAGCTGGTTAAAAATCGATGGGCTTTCTGTATACCCCTGGGGAATACGACACCATGTTAAAACGCGATTTTCCAGCTTAAAAGCGAACAGATACTGGCTCTCCTCATCTAAAGGAATCGAAAAGAAAGCCTGGCACAAGTCTATCACTGTGAACCATTCAGCTTGGAACGGTATCTGAAACAATATCACTGATGGATTCGGTACCACTGGACAACATGAAACAACGATATTATTAATCTTCCGAAGATCCTGCACTATTCTGTATTTCCCACTAGGCTTCTGCAAACCCATGATCGGGGAGTTACATGGACTTCCCACAATCTCCTTCAGTATTCCCTGTTTAATCATGGATTCGATCACAGGCTTTATTCCTGCAATCGTTTCCGGTGTCAACTTATATTGTGGTGTTCTTGGATACTCAGCATTGGGTTTTACCATGATCTTTACCGGTTCTACCCCTTTGATCAGT
Organism: Lissotriton vulgaris; assembly: GCF_964263255.1. Classification (NCBI taxonomy): domain Eukaryota; kingdom Metazoa; phylum Chordata; class Amphibia; order Caudata; family Salamandridae; genus Lissotriton; species Lissotriton vulgaris. The sequence goes on from NC_141694.1 coordinate 1,706,365,300, forward strand.
CCTATTTCTTCTCCAGTGAAATCCCACACCTCAGCTGACACTGTCTCCTTCAAGTCCTGTGGAAGCTCCTCCACCGTTAGGGTAGGATATAGTTCCACGCATCCCTGCGAGTTTACAACCTTAAAATCAGCATCATCATCGTTCGTCTGCACTTCTACTCCTTCAGGTGTGCAATATATGGTGCAATTCAGTTTACACAACAGATCTCTTCCTAGCAGACACACAGGGCTAGAATCACAGATCACAAACTGATGTTCATCACTGTAGTTCCCTATCTTCACTGACACTGGTTCTGTCAGAGGATTCGTCATTCTCCTGTTTGCGACTCCTACCACCTGAATCGTTTCTCCCGACATTGGCAAACCTGGGACTACCGCCGATCTCAAAGTGGATCGAGTGGCCCCCGTGTCTACCAAAAAGGTCGTAGGACATCCAGCCACCTCAGCCTCTACGTATGGTCCTCTCTGGTCTATCTCCAGGGCTGCTCCTAGAGTACAGTCTTCTTCCCTATTCACTTGTTGCCCTGTAAGAGGATCAACGTAGTAGCATTCTTCTCCACCTACGAACAGTGGCAGTTGTCTATAGGTTTTCCCTCCATTTGTAATGCGAGGCGGTTGAGGGAACGGGGCTCGAGGAGTCTGAGTCCCCCCTTTGATAAACTTTCCCTTCGGGACTGCTGTTCCCTTTACCATGCTGGTTTGAACCTCATCCTCCTCCTGTTCTAATTCCCCCGTCTCGACATTATAGGGACACTCGCGTCTCCAATGTCCCACCTCGTTACACTGATGGCACCTCGTTGTCTTTTTCAGTGTCGCAATATCTACCCTCGGTCTCGGTCTTTCTTCCTCATCTCTGCTTTGATTATTCTGTTTCTTTCCTAGTGTTCCTGTTCCCTGTTGCCGCTGTCCACCCTTTCCAGCTGATTGCATCTGCACCAACATCAGCTTTTCCTTCAGTTTCTTTGCTTTTGAATCTATTTCATCGCTACAGTACCTCGCATACCTCAGAATCTCATCTAACGGTTTGTTTTGCCAACAGATCAAATGCTGTTGAATCATTAAGCTTATGTCTGGTCGCAATCCTAGGACAAACTTCGACACAAACTGTCCTATATCTTTGGGGTCCATCACATCCAACCCACTGTACTGTTTGAATGCTTTCAGCAATCTCTCATAGAACTCGTGAACGGTCTCTTTAGGCTCCTGAGTTGTTCGATCTATCTTAACCCAGTCTATGTCCTGCACCGGCACCTTCTCTTTTAACCATGCAATTACCCTCTCGTACTTTTCCATGACTCTCTCTGATGGACCATTCGTCTGGGCATCCCTCGCGGGTTCACAAATGGGCCATTCGACACTAAGTTTGCGTGCCGTCCACAAATCTCCGGGTACTACGATATCAAACAGGGTGTTCAAATCGATCCACAGTACCTTAGAGATCTTCACAAACCTCTCTACCTGCTTATACCACTCGACGGGGTTCTCCCTGAGCTTTGGAAAGGAATTGGTAAATGCCGCTAAATCCCCCCTACTCCAGGGTACATGCACCTAGCTTCCGTTCGCGATTTCTCGCAAACGGAAAGCTTCCATTCGCATTATCTCTCCATCCTGGGACCTCGCAAGTGTACTCCTTCTGACGGATCCCCTCTTAGACCATCTTTCCTCCCATTTATCCAAATCCCTCCATATTCTGATACTCAGGATCAGTTCCTTTATGTGTACTTTCAGCCCAATCGTCCTACGCTCATCTAGATCTTGATCCGTGCAATTTAGCCTATGGTTGCCCTGTAAAGCTTTAGTTCGTGACATGTCTATAATATACCTGTCTGCCAACTCAGATAATTTTTCATGAACTGACCTCGCTTTCCGAGTAACATCCTTAGACATAAACAGTATTTCATCATGATCATACAGCTCTATCCTTTCCATTGGCAATGTGCCGTCTATGATTTCATCCAAGTCTGATTTTAAACTCATTACATCGAGCCGTTTTGCTTTTATGTCAGCTCTCAGTACCTCACTCCTAGGTTGTTCGTTTACATCCCTCTCACCCCCACTACGAGCCCTACGTCTCGGTGCAGGTGAGTTATGAGGCGTCCTTCTTGCTTCTCTTTGTTTCTACCTCTCTAGATCCCAAGCTTTCCCATCCTCCCTTGTGGTATGGTGGAACAATGTTCTTTCCCCCATTACTGCGTTCTGTCTTTTCGGCCCGGCCTCTCTAGATGCGAGATAGGATCCTCTGTTCTGTTCTAAATCACTGCAACTCCCTTGCTGTCTGGTGTCACTCAATAAACGATAAGGTCCTTCACGGTCCTCCATGTTCCCGCGATCCCGTCCGTGATCACTGGATGTATGGCGAGACCTTTCGCGACTCTCTATATTCTCGTGACTCCAATGTCGCACGTTTTCTCCCGGGGCATGGTGAGTGCACCTGAAACTATCTCGGTACTCCTGTGTCTTTCGTTCTCCCTCACTAAGGATGAGACGAGGCACTCCCCCACACCCTGCACTCTTGTCCTCACACATTTGTCTAGTGCCACTGATGGTATGGCAAGTATCTGCCTTGCTTCCTTGACTCCCTCCCTCCCACTCCGGGCTGCTTTCGCCAGCTCCGCAGTGAGAGAGGATCCTGTTATCCTGATCTCTCCATTCTGCTTCTGTTTCTAATCTTTTATTCTGAGTCTCTTCGGCAGCATCCCATTCTTTCAAATACTCCCTTAATTCCTTAAAGGTTTTTGGTTTCGGTCCCCTCAGATCCATCTGTCCTCTCTGACCCCCTTGTTCTATCCAGGGACCCGTTGCCGAATCCAATGGGGTACTCCGACTCTTTGGTCCTAGCAACTGCCTTTGGGAATTGATCGTATTATTCCTACTTTCCATCTCTGCCCTTTCCCTGTCCCATCGTGCCTGTTCCTCCTGCTGGACTCCCTCTGGGTTGTAGATCGACACTATAGGACCTATGGTAACAGGTACTTGTAGAGCATCCGGCAATTGATACGACCTTGCATGCTGCGTTTCTGGCACCTTCTGAACCACGAATCTTCCTACTACTCTCTGTACGGGACTAGATTGAGGTACTTCCTCACCTTTCTTGGGATCCCACTCTGATGTGGAGAGCGGTTTATATTCCCCCCACCTAGCCCCATCCCCTTGCTGTAGTTCGGGACTTTCGGCTTCTCTGTTGTACGGTGGTGGTCTATCTAATAATAGCCTCTCTATCAGATCCTCATCCGGCTCGCTATCTTCATCTTCTTCTAGAGGTTTCTTTTCTCCCGTAGTCTCTAGCATTGTGAACAGTTTGTCTGCTTCTATTTTTTGCACCCTCCACTTTTTAGCTTCATCATCCCATTTAGCATCCTGCACTGCTTTTACCGATCGTCTCACTCTTTCTTGGCGCCTATTCAAGCTCTTTTCATGTGCCGTTCTAAACCATGCACTAAGGGCTTCGAACTGTGTTGGCCTCGGTAGAGGTCTCGTTGCTAGCATTACCGCTTTCAGTTGGTTCAATGCTTCTATCCTAAACGTCCCGTATCTCGGGAACGTCAGTTCCTCATTTCCTTCCGTTAGCTTACTCCACTCGGAGATCCATAGTATGGAGTGTAACCCTACATTCACAGCCATATAATAAGCTGGTGTGCCTTCTGGTGGAGCTTCTTCTCCTGCATACAAGTTTCCTCTATCTCTCTTAAAGATCGCCCTTAAACGTTTAAAACACTTCATTTTCAAAATCTACGATTTTCCTTATTTCTCTTATTTACTGCCCGATGACAAACCAACCAATCCCTACGCGGCTCTCGCTGACCAGCCTATCCCAGCGCGGCTCTACACTGACCGACCAATCTCAGCGCGGCTCTACGCTGACGTCACTCGTCCCCTCTGCAGCAGTTCCCCTCCTTTCTCAACTCGTCTCACGGTCTTGCATGCGTTTTCATTCATACGCCGAAAAATGACTACTTCCGTCCAAGCGATCACTTTTCTTGACTGTACGTCCACAGTCTAACTGTAATTGTCACCTCAACTGACGAGACGTCTTCCTCTCACTTCAGACGCTCGCCTTAACTGATAGGTTACTTACACACAGTAAACGTCCGACCAGCGTCCGTTACTCATACACTCACTCTGTCACTCCCCCTATCATCGGTCCTTCGGGCGATCAATGGTACCTCATGACCCCCTTTACAATGGTAGACAATTACTCTGGGTGTTCGATACACCCAAACCACTTAAGCCCTTCTCTGGATCTTAAGATTTTATCCGGTTGCACGCGCTCACAACCTTCCCTCAATCACACTACAGGCATTCAACTCCGCTTGACATTATAACACAAGTACAACACAAACACCGCAATCTGGCAACGCATGACCCTTATACTCACTCTCGACCGACTCTGCTGCTTTTCTCTCGCACCGTCAGCACCGTCTTCGGCAGGGATTCTTCTTCTGGTCACCGATGACTAGGGACCTTGGGGTAATCTAGACCTAACCTAGGTTGTCTTCCTCAAGAAGAAAACCATCTTTCTCTGCTACCAACTGCGGGGAATGAGATTTTAATATCTTTTCTGATTACCTAGATACCTATCTCATTCTTCCTTTTGGATCGATTATTTTCTGTCATTGAGTAAAAGACAAACCCCACATAGGTTAAATCAACCCCATTGACTGACACAACTCTGAAGAACCACTTACGACTGATAAAGTTTTTAAAGTTTAATATAAAATCAGAATTAGTGGCATATACAATCCTCTCAGGATAAGATTCAACAAGTATACAGGAACTAAAAGGAACATAAATTCCCTAAAGAATCTAAGTCTACAAAAGAATACAATTAAAGTCAATTCCAGAATCAACAGATTAAAAAGCATAGACACAAAGTGGTTCCGTTGCGTCATCTACAAAAAGAGAATAAACAAGTTAAATCTGTCCCTACTCTATGCTAGGTGACATCCCTACTTCGCAAGTTCCTTACCTAAAAAAAAGGTGTCAGCAGTTTGACTTCCAAAGAAGTTCAAACTCTCTTAGCCTCTAATGGTAACTTATATCGAGAAACAGTACCCTCTCTGCCTACCCATCCGCTCTCTAAGGGTCCTCGGCCTACTGCTCTCTTGCGCTCTGCTCTCTCTCTGCGCTCTGAGCTCTTCGCTAACTTCTCCCCAGGGTGCTGTCCCTAAATACACAATCACAGTATGGGTGGAACGCCCCTTGACGCCCACCACGTATACATTTACACATGCTCTCATTCTTGGATTTTTCCATTGCTTCATCTCTTCGCGTCGTCCGTTAAGTTGACCTTGCTTCTTAGGCACCATCTTCGTCATCTTGCTGGTGACTTCATTGACATTCCAGTTGACACTTACAGAGCAAAGTCTATCACCTCAACAGACCTCCATTCTTTACGTTTGTGATCATAACCTCGTTTGGTCCTGTGAACGGTCATTTCTAAACAAGACCCAAATTCCAAGCGTCTCTTATCTCACTTAGGCCATAAACTTCATCCAGCATTGTCACCTTAAATCTAGCAAGACCTTTGACTCTTGTCTCGCACGTACAGATCAAGGCTATCCCCTGTTCCTGTGAGCCCACTAAATTACATACAGCGGACTACGCTCTTGCGAACCCTTGGTCAGTTAGGTTAAAATCACACATGACCACACTTTCTAACATTCCTACAACTCTTCTACACAGTATAACCTTTAACACACATATATATATATAATCGAATTAGCAAATCAGTGATTATACTTGAATCCATGTTACATAAAATACAACGTTTATATTCTCGTGCTTACACCGTGCTATATAGTCTACACATTTCTTCGCTTTCATATTTCATCTTCTTTCTCCGTCTAATGATCACATACGTACATTCAGTTTAGCACGCTCTACTGTTCTTAAGCATTTCTACACATTTCTATATTAGACCACTATATATACGGTCTTTCTAATACATATTCTAAAGTGAATACAGATACATTTCCTATTACTTAGGTTACATCGGCTAACTTTACGCTACAAGTGCTATTTCATGTTACAACTTCTACGTTTATGCGATATGCTTGTAAATATGGTACAGATATATTTTTCATTCAAATTGCGCTCTCTCAGTGCTGGTGGTCGGTTTTTAGGACTCAGGGCACAGGGTTGGGGTTTGATCTTTACCACACATGCCTTTACCAATCATGCCTTTACAAAGAAATTTGTTGTAAAGGCATGCATGGTAAAGACGCGGTTGTGGTTGAGACCCCATGGTTTAGGCATGCGTTGTTGAGGCATGTGTTGTTCTTTTATTCAACCTACATTTTGGTGTTTGTGCATGTGGCCGCATGCGTAATTGTGTTATTTTTCAGATGTGTGTTTAAAAATATATGTGTATGTGCATGTGTGCGTATTTTCTAGCTCGTTAATTTGGGTTTAGGGGCAAGTCACTAAGTGTCACCCAAAACATCTTGTCATTTTATAATGCTGGATGGTTTAAGACCCAGGAGAGGAAATGTAATTGTTATGGCCCATTTGCCAGAGCCCCAGAATCGATCAGCTTCTTCATGCCAATAGGACGTTTTGAAGCATGACAAGTCTAAATTCATTAGTTGTTACCACGGGATACCACTGAAAGGGGCAATAATTTTTAAAAAACACAGGAAAAACAGTGCCATCTGTGGATAATGATTTGTCATTTTAGATACATTTGCAAAATACTCCTCTGCGGCTCTAAAATTAATGAGTTCAAGAAAGCTATGGTGATCAAAGTTAATTACCCAGAGAACTCTGGGCCTCATTTATGAGGTTTTGGCACAGGGCAGAGCCGCAAGGAATCTGGCTGCGCTGCCCTACGTCAAAGGAAAAGGGCAGAATTGCTCTCGGGCAGATCTATAAGGAAGTTCTGCAGCGCGGCAACGCAGGCCCTTTGGCTGCGCTATGCTGCAGCACTTCCGAAGCACTGGAATGCGACATACTTAAAATAAATTGTTGCATTCTGTGCTCTACCCTGCACTGGCGCACAAACTGCAGCCATTCGTCGGCGCAGGCCCCCCTGCACCATGGTGCAAGGATGCCTACATTGTGGAGAGATTGTTTTTGTGCAGGAAGATCACCTTCCTGCACAAAAACAATCACTAGAGGCATTTTCCTCTTTCAAAGTGTACTGTAGAATGCAGCACGCTTTGAAAGAGGAAAAAATACTAGGAGAAATTAAAACATTTCTCCTCGTTGAACCTCGCTACACCTCCCCTGGGAAGGTGTAACATTGACACGCATTTCCAGATTTACAATTGCTCGTAAACCTGGAAATGTGTCTCATTCCATGGGTGTTGCGTGGGAACACCCACAGCAACATCAATGGAATGCCCCTTCCATGCAAACTGCTGCGTGTGAAGGGGCCATCTTTACAAGGAGAGGAAAAGTCATACAGGGTGGCTTTTTCTCTCCTTGTAAACATGGAAAAGTGTAATACGCCTCCAGTATGTCACAAAAAATGACGTCCTGGTGGCGCAGGGAAGTTGTAAATCTGCCCCGCTCTATCTATCTGATACGGGCATTCCTGCCCCTTTCGCCTGCGTTGGCGCACAATGGGCTGCAATGCGCCAATGCAGGCACCATGGTGCAAGGGTGTCTGCATTGCGGGGTTGATTGATTTTGTGCAGGAAGGGCCACCTTCCTGCATAATATCAATCAATTCACGCGCTTTCCCATTTCTATGTGTGCTACACACCCAGGGAAACAACAGACTCCAGGGCAGCTCATCGCGCACCGGCGATACCCCGCCTTTCCATAGCTGCACCACATCCCAAACTCAGTTTGCAACAGGTCTTACTTTTTTTTTAATACAAGGCTCGTTTAACATGGACGCTGTTAGGAAATGTTGAGGCCATTTTTATCTTATTTAAAATTTCATGACTTTCTTTGCTGTATTTGTTCAACACAATCACATCTGACGTCACACCCTGAGGTGGGGTGAGCCTCAAACCAGTCTTCATATACACATTTACCCACTTTCCTTACAATTGCATTTTGGCAACAATCACCACTTTATACAAAACACCTTTCTGTTTTTCTGGCAATATGAGCATTTTCACTCAAGCTAACTATGATTATTCTTGCAGCGGCCCGTGGCTACTTATCTTAGCCCAGCTTTGTAATTATATGTGGGCTACTTTGTTTCTTTCATCCATAGGGACAACATTTTGAGCATAGTGACTATGAGAATTTTCATTGTAATGTGAGGGTGAATGAGCGGCTAGCAGCTATATGTGGTTTAGCTGAGGGCTCAGAACACCCTTGATATATTGTTCTGAGAGAGGCAGGTATAAGGTCACACACAAAAAAATGTCCCCACATATTTTAGGGACTCTACACCATGTGATATTCCTGCATCTGTACATTTCACCCAGAATTGTTGATACTGCTGCGTTCCACAATTCATGGAAATTACCTTGGTACTACAAGGTTTCCTTCATGGCTCTTTGGAAAGGGAGTTGCTGCGAAAGTTGGGGTTACCACAAAAAACATCTGTATGTAATTTTTCGGCCTTTTCTGTGCGAAGAAAATCTGCCAGATTTTACCTGCTGAACTGTGTCCTCTGAAAAGCCAGATGCTATGATAACAAATTAGGAATTACCATATTACTTGTACTTTTAGTTCCGCCGAAATCGGTATTAGAAAGAAACTGAATGAGGTGCTCACACGCCTTGGCCGAGTTCAAAACTTATGCTAAAGGAGATGAAAGGAAGGGCCACCATCTAAAAAGCAATAAAGTTCTGAGAATAAAGAAGTTTCGGCTTCCTTTCGTCATCTGGGTTTGCCAGCTCCTTCACTGAAGTGCCATCGACGCTCAAAAAATCACCCCAAGATTCCCACTCCAAGACACAGTAAAGACAGCAAAATATTGCTCATTGCCAATGTGACCTGATAAAGCAAGCAAGCACTGAAATAGTTGAAAATGTTAGAACACATAGGAACCGTCTGCTTTGATCATTCGTGTGCTACTGAGTATTTAGCATTACTGAAGAGCAATAGAGAATAGTTCCTGTAGACATTTTAGGTATGTGCAGAATGCATTTTTAAAAATTAAAGAACTCCAAAATGTAGGGGTCAAGAAGTCAGCAATAGAAGAAATAGGGACGCCCTAGAAATTGGTAAAACTCATGCTGTGCACTCATTACACTAATATAAATGAATTGTTCCAATTTGGAGTACACCAAGGAACCAGGCAGAGAGCAGAGAGAAAGAAAAAGAGCAGCAAAAGTTAAAGAGAAAGACAGAGAGCAACAAATGGACTCAAAGTGAAATGAAGAGTAAGACAAAAAAGAGACCTAATGCACCGTATATGCAGAGAGTGAAAATAGAGAGCGATAAGGAGAGAGAGCAAGATAGAGAGACAGATCAACAACTGGAGATAGAGAAAGTGAATGCGAGAGAAAAATGAGAAAGAAGACAACAGATTAAGACGAATAAGGACAAGAAGAGGAAAGAGGGTAAAAGATTCGGAAAAAGCAACAGTCCGAGAGAGTGAGTGAGAGAGAGGGGGAGAGAGAGAGAGAGAGAGAGAGAGATAGAGAGAGAGAGAGAGAGAGAGAGAGAAAATAAGCCCTAAGCCCAGAAGAAAAACAGAGCGCGAATGAGAAGGGGAGAGAGAAAATGAAGTAGAGTGTGTGTGTGGGGGGGGGGAGAGAGAGAGAGAGAGAGAGAGAGAGAGAGAGAGAGAGAGAGAGAGAGAGAGAGAGAGAGAGAGAGAGAGAGAATGTGTTTCCACTCTCACTATATTTCAAAGAAAGGCCAATGTTTATCCAGGGGGATCTCCCATGATATATGTTTTCAACAGCATTCGTTTTCAATCACTATTAATCATTGGCAGACATCACACAAGTGTTTAGATAAATGTGAAAGTTTGGCTTGTTTACTGAAGAATAAAAAGCTTCATTGTGTTTGTAGTCCAAGTTGTCAGAGTTCCATGCTGTATATTTCCAAATTAGTTTTCATTAGACCGCCAATGAGTGCCCAGCAAAGTTGGGAAGAAACAGAGCTCGTTTGTTGACAGGCTGGTACAGAGTGTATCTTTCGAATCTGGCAGAGCTCCCCAACCACGAAAAAACACGTATTCACCATTGAGCTTAAGCCTGACATTACATATTTTGGAAACAGCATACAGCATTATGAAAAATGAATAAATAGAAGATGAAAAACATTATCTTTTTTGCAGTAATCCAGGGCAATAATAACTTTAGCCCCTGACCTCATCATCACCCAATTCACAGAGATTTGTAGGTACTCCTGAATTCCAGGACTAAGCCATGAGTAGGCCAGAAGTCTCCTTTGCCTAACCTAGTATTCAGTAATAGGCCAGGACTACTATAAGCATAAGGGCCTGATTATGATGTTGGGTGGACTTAAGTCTGCTTGACACCGATGCGGAATCAGGACTGTCAGACTAGAAGTCAGAGGTCCCGCTTGCCGCATTACAAAGGGACCCCCTTCACGGCGGTCGCAATGTGTATATTTTGTATTGCAATGTGTGCTGTGGGCTTCAGGACATGCCACAATACAAAAAAATACATTTAAAACATCTCTGCAGTATGTGGCAGGCATCATGCGGAGGGCCAGGGGGCAAGTGGGGCTTGCTAGGGGCCCCCAAAATCACTTTCCACCTGCCTTTTCATGGCGGAATAACCACCACGAAACGGTCTGCAGAAAGGGACATCCTAATCCCGATGGCGGTTCCTGAGCAGGCACTGCCCAATTGTTGGGAACAGGAGTCCTACTATCTCACTGATGGGATCCTTGATCCTGTCCGACACAGTGGTCCTTCCCACTGCCAGTCGAGATCCAACTGCCTGCATCCTAATGCAACTGTAGGATCCAATGGGCTGGATGGAGGTGGGACCGCCACTGATGCCTGACAATGGCGGACCCACCGCCATCGTAATCAAGGTCCTATGTCACACCTACTCATAGCAAAACCTTTACAAATCAGACCCAATATTGTCCTATGAACATTGCTAATTACTTATCAGAATACAAAAACATCTGATCATTATAGTGATATCTACATTTCTGCACTAGATTTTTTCTCAGGCCTAAATTCTAGCCACAAAGTTGACATTATTTTACATATGGAGATTTAGAAGTACTTTTGTGATCTGAAACCAATTTAGCCAGTGGCAAAGAGTAACATCTTATCCATACTCCTGTCTCAGAATAACAAGTGAACTGGAAGATAATTGTCATACCCTTTTTTATGCCCTTTATAACCATAAGGTGAAGACAAAGTAATACGAAACTGCATGGCCCAATTCAAAAAGATTTTTGTGTAAGAAGGGGTGACTTTCTCCTCAATTTTCAGGAGCAAGATATACTCACTCCTGTAAAAAATAATTGGTAATCGGGAAATGTTTGCCCACTGGGGCAGGTAGTCTCTTCTTGCAGATTTTGCCCATGCTCTTGCCTCAGGTACATAGTCAACTGGGGAGTAATTTGAGGAAATGACTCCTTACTAGTGATTTTTCTTGTATGTACATTATGTATTCGATGGATATTATATTTTGATTTGATAATCAGTGATATTAACAACCTGAATTTTTTATTTATGCAGATAATTAAAGAGGAATTTGAGAAGATCCTTTCAATCTTGAATAGTTTATGTGAGGGATGGAAGCATGTTGTCATTGTTCAGAATACATGTTTCTGTTTATTTTCTGAGGGTGATGGACACTAAGGGCCAGGTTACACGCAGCGCAGTGTAGAAGCCTCAAATGCTGCTCTGCGTGAGAAGGAGAGAGCACCAAATTTACTGAAATATGGCACTCTCCTCCCCTCTCTCTAGAACTGGCGCTGAAATTAGCTGCTGTGCATTATGGACACACATGTGCAACAAAATACTCTGCTCAGTCTAATTTTAAACATTTTCCTACTTTGTATGTGTGCTGTACAGTGCAACACACATGCAAAGTCGGAAAATAAAAGCAAAAAAAGAATTTCTCATTCATAGCGCCTTGTTGAAGGGTGCAATATTTTCTGATGCTAAACCCTGGATACTTTATTTAGTAAATTGGTATAAGCGACAGAAACTTTGGGTGGTTGCATGGGAATGCCCATGCACCACTCATGGTACGCACCCTTGGCGCTATGTAATGCAAAGCAGAGCTATGTGCTACTTCGCACTACTTTCACATTATTTCCAGTGCTAAACGAATAACAGTTGAAAAAAATCGGGCAGAAAGATTTTGCACTGATTTGCTTCACTTTTGTGATGCAAACGCAGCAAAAAATCTTAGCGAATCTGCACTCTATTGTCTTGACTTGACACAATAGTTAGATCAGTGTTTCCATAGGCACTGCCTTTTTTTGTTTTGCTTTCGCACAGTTTGAAGAATCTTTATGAAATGTTCCAAAGAAGTGCTCTTCTGTTCCTAGGATGTGCATATACAGTTTTGGAGTGATCTGTCAAGTGGAAAGCATGACAATAGGGGTTGTCCTAAAATGCAAAACCACATGCATTTTCTATAGACTATTTTAGGTAGCCCTACTTTAAAAACTGCTGAATGGAATTACACCTGATTTGGCAGAAAGCTAGATCTTGGTCCATAAATCGTGCTTTTTGTAATTTGGTGTAGATCCATTCAGTACTTATTGAATAATTTAGGTTAAAAAAATGTATATCTGGGGGTGTATTACCGCCGTGACACACGGGGCGTTTGCACCCACTTTGCTCGCCTGTGCAGCTCTTTGATATTGCAGAAGGGGCCGCAGGCGCTTGTGCATTCCCTTCTGTAATGCTGATAGTGATGGCACACATAAAGCAGCAGCGCTATCATCATAGGGCATTCCCTCATTTTCATGGGGCCTGTCCACATGCAATTGAGGGAATCCGTTTGCCTCTGCACCCACGCCATATTACAGACTCGGGTGCAGAGGCATAGACGCTGTCAGGAGACACACCCGAGACATTGCTACACAGCCCTGGTCTGGTGGTTGCATTTAATTTTGACTGTGGGTGGTGGTGGCATGCAGCCTCTCCGCATTAATGCCTTGGGACACTCACTTCTGCTCCCCTGATTACTTTGCTCCGCACAGCCGATTAAGGCGCTGCCGCGAAATTGCCGCCATTGTCAGGGAAGCCCTCGGCCCAGGCCACGCCCACTGCCGCTCGGCCACGCCCCCCCACTATATAAATCGACCCCTTTTCTTAGCGCGTCTTAGAAGGGATCGGACTCCTGAGATGGAAGCCGGGAATGTTGTTACTTTTAAACTTATTTGTGTGATTTGTTTTTTAACCTCACTTGTGACCACCCTCGCCTTGGGACACTCACCCCTGCTCCCCGGATTACTTTGCTCCGCGCAGCCGATTAAGGCGCTGCCGCGGGATTGCCGCCATTGTCAGGGAAGCCCTCGGCCCAGGCCACGCCAACTGCCGCTCGGCCACGCCCCTCCCCACTATATAAATCGCGCCCTTTTCTTAGCGCATCTTAGAAGGGCCACACCCCCTCTGCTCTCCCTTTAACGATGTGCTTACCCCGGCCACGCAGCGGGCGTGCCGCTTGTGCGCCGAAAGCGCGCCAAAGGTAAGCCCGTCCGTGCCAGCCTGGGCCCCGGGGCCATCCACCCTGCCCAGCCCCCCACTTACTCGCTCAACCAACTTCTGGCCTGCCACGGTGACTGGCCCATCAGCCCTTTTCACCCTGGCCCGATCAACTCCCTTGATATTGCTCAACCTGACGCCACCAACTGCTCATACCCACACCCTGACCCCCGCACGGTGCTGTCACGTCCAGCCCCTCCACTCTCCCGCTCCCAGCACTTGGAAGGCCTCCCTTCCACGGCCTCAGTATCCCTCCTCAATACCCGGTCTGTGGTCAAGCACCAATTAGAGCTCTTTGACCTCCTCGAGACCACCAAACTTGAGATCTTATTTCTCACGGAAACCTGGTATAACGCCGCTTCCCTATCCGACATCCTTACTTCCCTTCCGGAGCCCTACTACATCCTCCGCGCCGACCACCCTGAGGGGAAGACCGGCGGCGGTGTGGCAATAATAGTGCGATCTAACTTCCAATTCCAGCCCATTGCCCACCAGCTTATTCCTTCCATTGAACTTCTGATAGTACGCTCCACTAATCTCGCGATCCCACTCACTCTTGTGCTTCTTTATCGTCCCCCTCAACCTATGTCCCATTTCATTCCAGCCATACAGGATCTATTGGCTACTCTTGTGGCTAACAATGCTGCTGTTCTCCTATTGGGTGATTTCAACTTTTAGCCGGGTGATCCACGTGAAGATACCATGTCCAAAGATTTCTCCGACACCCTCCATTGCCTGAACTTTACCCCTCACATCTTCTCCCCCACCCACACTCACGGTAACATCTTGACCAAGTCTGGTCTACCAACCTCTAAATCTCGCCGCCCTCGATATCCCCTTGTGTTTGGTCCGACCACTTCCTGATTACCTTTTCCACTCCCCTGGGGAAGATCAATACCCCTCCTCTCCCCAAAAATACCTTTGCTCGCAACTGGAATAGGGTGGATCTTACAGCCTTAGGCCATTCCCTAGCCTCTTCCGCTCCCACCCTGGCAGAAATGCCCCCTAACAGGAAGCTAACTACCATTGATAACTGGCTCTTAGAGGTTTGCAATCTAGTTGCACCTCTCAGATGGGTCATGACGCCAACCGTTGGTTCTCCGACACCCTGAAAACCACTCCGGCAGGCCGAGCGCCATTGGCGCTGCAGTTACTGCCCGGATCTCAAGACTCATTACCTGACTCTCCTTCGGGCCTACAAAAAGGCTATACTCACAGCCAAGTTAGAACACTTCTCTCAGAAAATCTATCGGGCAGCCAATAAATCCAAGGAGATCTTCACGATTGTGAATGAGCTTGCTGCTTCCGACAGAGTTGTGCCCAGACCCCTCCCCTCCCAATCCCTCTGCAACACTCTTAATGACTTCTTTATCGAGAAGATCACCACTATAAAGCAGAACATCCCCCTGGCACCTCCCTCCTTCTTCTGCCCTCCCTTACCCCCACCTGCTTCCTCTTTTGACCAGTTTCCCGCAATCTCAGAAGAGGTCTTCTGCTCCCTGCTGGGAAAGGTCAAAACAGGCTCCCCTGCTGATGCCTGCCCGGCTCACATCCTAAGGGAAATCTTTTCCCACTGTCCAGCACCCCTCTGACTCTGCTCAACGCCTCCATCTCCCTAGGCACCGTACCTGATGCGTTCAAATCAGCCACGGTTATTCCTATCATAAAGAAACCCGGCGCCGACCCCACCATCCCCTCCAACTTTAGACCCATTTCACTCGTTCCACTCCTAGGTAAGATCTTGGAGAGCCACATCACCTCCTCACTTTCCAACTACATTGAGACACATCACCTTCTAGCAGACCACCAGGCCGGCTTTAGGCCGGCTCACTCTACGGAATCTGTTATCCTCTCGATAGTCGATAAGCTCAGACGTAGCGCCGACACCAACTCCCCCAGGCCCTAGTCCTCCTCGATCTCTCTGCTGCCTTTGACACGGTCTACCACTCCATCCTTCTCGACCATGTCGGGGGCGCCGGCATTCGAGGGTCGGCTCTGGCCTGGCTCACCTCCTTTTTAGCAGACCGCTCTGTTCGTCTGGAGGGCTTTATGGCCCCTACTCGCTCGGAATCCTGTGGAGTCTCCCAGGGCTTCTCACTTTCCCCCCCTCCTGTTTAACCTCTACATACACCCCCTCATCGCTGCTTTACAGGGCATGGAGGTCACGGCGTTCAACTACGCCGACGATCTCCAACTTATTTTCAACCTCACCCCCTCTTCTGATTCTATCTCCACGGTCCACTCCACTCTTACCTTCATCTAAACTGGATGAACCTCAACCAACTAAAATTGAACACCGATAAAACGGAGCTTGGTTCTCCGCTTTCTGGCCCCCCATCTTTGGCTCTCCCCCGTCTCCCTCTGCCTCTGTGAAAACCCTGGGTATTAAAGTCAGCCAAGATCTCTCTCTGCGACCTCAAATCAGCTCAGTTGTCTCCTCTTGCTTTCTGTCCCTGAGAACCATCCGCAAAGTCTCGCGCTACTTCTCAGCTGAAGCCCTCAAAATCATCGCTCTGGCAATGATTCTACCTCGTCTAGATTATGGCAATTCTCTCTATGTGGGCATCCCTGCCTATGAGTGCTGGCGCCCACAGCTCATCCAGAATCAAGCGATTAGCCCTCAATTAATTGGTGATCTTAACAGCGCCCTGAATGCCATGCTCCTTCATGATTCAGTGGAGTGTGCTGAAATATATATATATATCCTCCTGGTTCAGGCGACTTTCCCTCATGTCTGCCTAAACGCTGGTGGTGCTGTGTGTAACAGCACTTCGCAGGGCACCGCTTAAAATTCAATGGATGGTTCCAAACAGCAAAAAATGGAGCCCACAGCACTCCGGTGCAGTTGTAAAGAAATGTATTCCATGCTACAGCAGTGCTACAAGCGCCAAAGCATTTTGGTGCAAAGCATGCACCTTGGTAACGATGCTGACCATGTTTCCACAAGCATTTTTTATACATTTTTGTTCGTCAAGATTTTCAATAAACATAATGAACAAAAAGGTAGGATTTTTGTCTGTGCAACCATTCTGGAGGCCATTTTGTAGTGGATATTCTCCTTAAATACCTGGTGTTACAACATCATTAGAGTGATAAAAAATATAATAATTAATTTCATACTTTACCAATGCCAAACTTAAAAAGCAATTCATATTATCATTGTGTAACTATATACGATTCTCACCAGCTATAGTGTCATTATTCTACGCTTTGCGCCCAGGCTGTGCTATTTACCTAAGTATCTCCAGCTATTAAGTCATAGCTGGTCACCGTACTGCTAAAGGTGACCAAGTACAAAGGTTTTCATGTTCCACTGTGTCAATAGGTGGCACAATATATCAAAATCAGATCATGATTTCTAACTAGTAACAAAGTTTGGCAAAATTCATCAAGCCATCAAGGGCATAGCAAATCAGCTCGAAATACCTGTAATCATACAGTGCCCTAGTGAGTCTTCCTTTATATATTTCAGTGTGTAACATAAAATAACTAAACTATGCAGCACTGTCTCCCCAGTCTAATCTCAGATTCTCAGTCCTGTGACTTATGGTCACTACTCTCAACTAGGATAGATACCAAAACCAGGTAGCTCCATATAGCTTCTCTAGTCTGTGAATCCTCCTGTAAACAAACACATACAAAAACAAATTTCATTAAAAATGTTCTTTCAAGAACCCAAACAAAAAATAAATAATCAAACAACAATAAAAAAAGTATATGATCTTAGTATAAGCAGCAAGGCAGACTATATTTTAACAACGTATGGTCTCCACCATGTGGAAATGGAGCAACAATGACAAGTGTGTTGTGAGATTATCAGACAAAGGGGGCACTGTAGTCCTTTGTGATAAAACTATGTGTATGTGTGAGGGTTGTTCTCAGTTAAATGACAGGGAATGTTATATCAGAATTGCTAGACCTGAATATGAGAAAGTGAAAGAGAGATTCTATAATCAACTACTAGAATGGAGATATTAAAATTTGATCAGCTGGGATGAATGGACATTTTGAGAAAGGAAAAGCCTAATATAACTGTGTTTAACCTTCTTCCCAACATCTATGAAATATAAAACCAGGCCACCAGGGAGACTGATAGTGACATCTAATGACAGTTTGTTAGACAACACTTCCACCTACATAGACAGTTTTTTACAGCCCATTGTCTACAATCTCCCCTTATACATCAAGGACACCACTGAACTATTTTAAATTATTTTTGAAGGTATCGGAGAATGACATGCTGATGATGGCCCTTGATGATACTTCCCTATACATGAGCATCAGATATTGGGATGGCTTCAAGGCAACACAACACTTTTTATGAGCCAGAGCAATTGATTATTATAAAAACAATGCTATGATCCTACAAATGATGGAATGGTGTTTGCAATTTAACATCTTTTGGTTCAACAGAGAGTTGTTTCAACAGTTACAAGGGACTTCCATGGGCACCTGCTTCGCAACCCAGCTTTGCACATTTGCGTATAGGCTAGTAGGAGGAGCAGCTGTGTGTGTGAAATAAGCAGCAAAGAGAGGAATTTCCTAGACGTACAGATTAATGTGAAAGATTTGAGACTAACTACCACACTATATAGGAAACCCACAGCAAGAAACAGTATACTGCATGCCATCAGTTTCCACCCAAATTCTCTAAAACCCTGTATCCCTTATAGAGAACTGTTAAGGGGAAGTCGAATCTGCAGTACTGAAGAGAGTTGCAACCAAACACGAACTAACATGATAACCAGACTCCAACAAAAGGGATACACAGCACTGATACTAGAAGAGGCACAAAAGAAAGCTTCAATAGTAAGAAGGGAAGACATTCTCTTTTCAGACAACACTACTAAGAACAAGAAAACATTAAGGGAGGGAATCAGATTTATCCCCACCTACAACAACAAACACATATTGCTTAGGAGAGCACTAGCGAGGCATTGGCATTTAATCCTCAATGACCCTGTTATAGGCAAAGACGTTCCCAAACAACCACAGATAACATACAGGAAGGCAAGATCTATGCAATATCTATTCGTGATAAAAGAGGTAGTAACCACAGGACAAGTTTGGGTAATGCCACAACCAGGATTTAGAAAATTTAACAAATGCAAAGCATTTGAGAATGAGTTGAACCTAAAGGAACTAAAAACTCCATTGGGTAAAACTCTAAGAACTAATCAAAACCTGTCATGCAAACCTGAATATGCAGTGTATAACCTTAAGTGCCATTGCTCTAAATATTATGTGGAAAGTACCACACTTCCAGTACACAACTTCTGAGGGCAATCGAAAAACATTATTTGAGCTACCCAGTAGCGCTTCATTTAAAAAAGAACACATGTTGGAGACTATAATTAGCTAAAATATAGTATAATTGACAGTATACCAAAAACAAAAAGAGATGGCGACAGAGAGAAGGAGCTCAGATGATTAGAGTGAGGGTACTTTCTAGAAGTGCACTGTAAGAAGCCACTGCTTGAAACTTGACGATGAGCTCTTTGGTAATTTGTAGTCCATCTGGCTGCTTATTCTAAGATCATGTCCTTTTTTTTAATTGTTGTTTAAATATTTATTTTTGTTTGGGTTCTCAAAAGAACATTTTTAAGGAAAATTGTTTTTTTTGTGTTTGTTTACAGGAGGATTCACAGACTGGAGAAGTTGTATGGGGTTACTTGGTAGTGTATCTAGCATAGTTGAGAGCAGCGACCATAAGTCACAGGACTATGAATCAGCGATTAGACTGGGGAGCCAGCGCTGCATAGTTTGAATTCTATTATGTTACTCACTGAAGCATGGCTCACTAGGGTACTATATGATTAGAGATATTTTGAGCTGATTTGCTTTGCCCACGAAGGCTTGATGAATTTTGCCAAACTTTGTTACTATTTTGAAATCATGATCTCATTTTGAAATACTGTGCCACCTATTGACACAGTGGAACATGCAACCTTTTTTACTTAGTCCACTTTAGCAGTATGGTGACCAGCTATGACTTAATAGTTAGAGATACGTAATTCAATAGCACAGCCTGGGTGTAAAGAACTAGAATAGTGACACTATATGTGAAGAGAATCATATAACATTACACAATGATAATATGAATTGCTTTTTAAGTTTGGCATTGTTAAAATATGAAATTGATTATTCTATTTGTTAGCCCTCTAATGCTGCTGTAACACCAGTTATTTAAGGAGAATATCCACTACAAAAGGGCCGCCAAAGTGATTGTACGGACATGAATCCTACCTTTTTGCTTATTATATTTATTATGTTTATTGAAAGTATTGACAAACATCACTGCTGCAGGCAGAGAGGCAAGATGGCGGATGGCGGCTACGTGAGTCGGCCGTTTGCTGCTCTTTGACTATGGACTAAGTTAATACAATAGTGGCAGGAATGGACTAATATCGTACATCAAGAATATAGCATTGCTGCCGGTCGCCGCATTTCACATGGGACAAGAAAAGTAAAAGCAACAGGGGGAAAAAACTGAAGCCTAAGGCAAGAAGGAGGGCAAGATCGGAATGGATGCCGCAGTCTCATACCTGAAGCTCTGCTGATGTGAACAGGGAGGATGATGGCACAACCCTCGGAGTATCAGACGAAACACTGATTGTGAATACAGATACAGAAACACTTAAATCTAGCCAACATATTCAGCTTTCTCCTCCACTTCTCACCCCCCTCCCCCCCCCCGCCTGCAACCAGAGACAGGAGATATTAAGAATGGAGGTAAGGGATTCAAGAAAGAGACATTACACTGGGGACCATTATCCCTAACTCCCCTATAGGAGGTGCTATGGCTATGGCTACTAATCACGCTACGTCCTCAAACCATAGCGAGCAGGACTTCTTCTCACTTTCTGATGGGATCTGGTCAGTATCAGGCTCAGACTCTGAGTCACTTGGGGACTCTAGTGAAGAAAATTCAGACACTGGAAAAAGAGATACGATAGCCACAATGCATACCAAGCCCACTCGGGGTGAAAATTGCAAAAAACACAGTTGATGGACAGAATGTAGAACAATGTCATACATTCACCCCAGTAGTAGTAGTAGTAGTAGTGGGGTGAATGTATGACATTGTTCTACATTCTGTCCATCAACTGTGATTTTTTGCAATTTTCACCCCGAGTGTGCTGGGTATACTCAGACGTGAGTCCCAGGCTCTCCACACCACTGGAATCAAGCTATCCAGGCTGAATGAAGGCTGATAGCCAGAAACCGGTCCTTGGATGCTTGATTCCGGTCTGGGAAAGACATGGCTTGGTAGTTCGGACTGGACTGTTCCCATGGGGCACAGGGTCAGAGCTGATTTGCATATAGCCAGTGTCTGACCCAGGGTGGTGTGGAGTGCAAACAAACGATGGATTTAGGCCCAGATCCTTGTACTGGGGTGCATGTATGACATTGTTCTACATTCTGTCCATCAACTGTGATTTTTTGCAATTTTCACCCCGAGTGTGCTGGGTATACTCAGACGTGAGTCCCAGGCTTTCCACACCACTGGAATCAAGCTATCCAGGATGAATGAAGGCTGATAGCCAGAAACTGGTCCTTAAATGCTTGATTCTGGTCCGGGAAAGACATGGCTTGGTAGTTCAGACTGGACTGTTCCCATGGGGCACAGGGTCAGAGCTGATTTGCATATAGCCAGTGTCTGACCCAGGGTGGTGTGGAGTGCAAAAAAACGATGGATTTAGGCCCAGATCCATGTACTGGGGTGAATGTATGACATTGTTCTACATTCTGTCCATCAACTGTAATTTTTTGCAATTTTCACCCCGAGTGTGCTGGGTTTACTCAGACGTGAGTCCCAGGCTCTCCACACCACTGGAATCAAGCTATCCAGGCTGAATGAAGGCTGATAGCCAGAAACCGGTCCTTGGATGCTTGATTCCGGTCTGGGAAAGACATGGCTTGGTAGTTCGGACTGGACTGTTCCCATGGGCCACAGGGTCAGAGCTGATTTGCATATAGCCAGTGTCTGACACAGGGTGGTGTGGAGTGCAAAAAAACGATGGATTTAGGCCCAGATCCTTGTACTGGGGTGAATGTATGACATTGTTCTACATTCTGTCCATCAACTGTGATTTTTTGCAATTTTCACCCCGAGTGTGCTGGGTATACTCAGACGTGAGTCCCAGGCTCTCCACACCACTGGAATCAAGCTATCCAGGCTGAATGAAGGCTGATAGCCAGAAACCGGTCCTTGGATGCTTGATTCCGGTCTGGGAAAGGCATGGCTTGGTAGTTCGGACTGGACTGTTCCCATGGGGCACAGGGTCAGAGCTGATTTGCATGTAGCCAGTGTCTGACCCAGGGTGGTGTGGAGTGCAAAAAAACGATAGATTTAGGCCCAGATCCTTGTACTGGGGTGAATGTATGACATTGTTCTACATTCTGTCCATCAACTGTGATTTTTTGCAATTTTCACCCCGAGTATGCTGGGTATACTCAGACGTGAGTCCCAGGCTCTCCACACCACTGGAATCAAGCTATCCAGGCTGAATGAAGGCTGATAGCCAGAAACCGGTCCTTGGATGCTTGATTCCGGTCTGGGAAAGACATGGCTTGGTAGTTCGAACTGGACTGTTCCCATGGGGCACAGGGTCAGAGCTGATTTGCATATAGCCAGTGTCTGACCCAGGGTGGTGTGGAGTGCAAAAAAATGATGGATTTAGGCCCAGATCCTTGTACTGGGGTGAATGTATGACATTGTTCTACATTCTGTCCATCAACTGTGATTTTTTGCAATTTTCACCATGAGTGTGCTGGGCATACTCAGATGTGAGTCCCAGGCTCTCCACACCACTGGAATCAAGCTATCCAGGCTGAATGAAGGCTGATAGCCAGAAACCGGTCCTTGGATGCTTGATTCCGGTCTGGGAAAGACATGGCTTGGTAGTTCGGACTGGACTGTTCCCATGGGGCACAGGGTCAGAGCTGATTTGCATATAACCAGTGTCTGACACAGGGTGGTGTGGAGTGCAAAAAAACGATGGATTTAGGACCAGATCCTTGTACTGGGGTGAATGTATGACATTGTTCTACATTCTGTCCATCAACTGTGATTTTTTGCAATTTTCACCCCGAGTGTGCTGGGTATACTCAGACGTGAGTCCCAGGCTCTCCACACCACTGGAATCAAGCTATCCAGGCTCAATGAAGGCTGTTAGCCAGAAACCGGTCCTTGGATGCTTGATTCCGGTCTGGGAAAGACATGGCTTGGTAGTTCGGACTGGACTGTTCCCATGGGGCACAGGGTCAGAGCTGATTTGCATATAGCCAGTGTCTGACCCAGGGTGGTGTGGAGTGCAAAAATACTATGGATTTAGGCCCAGATCCTTGTACTGGGGTGAATGTATGACATTGTTCTACATTCTGTCCATCAACTGTGATTTTTTGCAATTTTCACCCCGAGTGTGCTGGGTATACTCAGACGTGAGTCCCAGGCTCTCCACACCACTGGAATCAAGCTATCCAGGCTGAATAAAGGCTGATAGCCAGAAACCGGTCCTTGGATGCTTGATTCCGGTCTGGGAAAGACATGGCTTGGTAGTTCGGACTGGACTGTTCCCATGGGGCACAGGGTCAGAGCTAATTTGCATATAGCCAGTGTCTGACCCAGGGTGGTGTGGAGTGCAAAAAAACGATGGATTTAGGCCCAGATCCTTGTACTGGGGTGAATGTATGACATTGTTCTACATTCTGTCCATCAACCGTGATTTTTTGCAATTTTCACCCCGAGTGTGCTGGGTATACTCAGACGTGAGTCCCAGGCTCTCCACACCACTGGAATCAAGCTATCCAGGCTGAATGAAGGCTGATAGCCAGAAACCGGTCCTTGGATGCTTGATTCCGGTCTGGGAAAGACATGGCTTGGTAGTTCGGACTGGACTGTTCCCATGGGGCACAGGGTCAGAGCTAATTTGCATATAGCCAGTGTCTGACCCAGGGTGGTGTGGAGTGCAAAAAAACAATGGATTTAGGCCCAGATCCTTGTACTGGGGTGAATGTATGACATTGTTCTACATTCTGTCCATCAACTGTGATTTTTTGCAATTTTCACCCTGAGTGTGCTGGGTATACTCAGACGTGAGTCCCAGGCTCTCCACACCACTGGAATCAAGCTATCCAGGCTGAATGAAGGCTGATAGCCAGAAACCGGTCCTTGGATGCTTGATTCCGGTCTGGGAAAGACATGGCTTGGTAGTTCGGACTGGACTGTTCCCATGGGGCACAGGGTCAGAGCTAATTTGCATATAGCCAGTGTCTGACCCAGGGTGGTGTGGAGTGCAAAAAAACAATGGATTTAGGCCCAGATCCTTGTACTGGGGTGAATGTATGACATTGTTCTACATTCTGTCCATCAACTGTGATTTTTTGCAATTTTCACCCTGAGTGTGCTGGGTATACTCAGACGTGAGTCCCAGACTCTCCACACCACTGGAATCAAGCTATCCAGGCTGAATGAAGGCTGATAGCCAGAAACCGGTCCTTGGATGCTTGATTGCGGTCTGGGAAAGACATGGCTTGGTAGTTCGAACTGGACTGTTCCCATGGGGCACAGGGTCAGAGCTAATTTGCATATAGCCAGTGTCTGACCCAGGGTGGTGTGGAGTGCAGAAAAACAATGGATTTAGGCCCAGATCCTTGTACTGGGGTGAATGTATGACATTGTTCTACATTCTGTCCATCAACTGTGATTTTTTGCAATTTTCACCCTGAGTGTGCTGGGTATACTCAGACGTGAGTCCCAGGCTCTCCACACCACTGGAATCAAGCTATCCAGGCTGAATGAAGGCTGATAGCCAGAAACCGGTCCTTGGATGCTTGATTCCGGTCTGGGAAAGACATGGCTTGGTAGTTCGGACTGGACTGTTCCCATGGGGCACAGGGTCAGAGCTGATTTGCATATAGCCAGTGTCTGACACAGGGGGGTGTGGAGTGAAAAAATAGGATGGATTTAGGCCCAGATCCTTGTACTGGGGTGAATGTATGACGTTGTTCTACATTCTGTCCATCAACTGTGATTTTTTGCAATGATAGAAATAATGGCATATGCCGATGATTTAGCATTAGTAACTGTGGACCCACAAAAAGCAATATTACAAATCCAGAAATTAGCTGATGAATATGGTTGAAAATCAGGTTATCTGCTAAATGCAGGGAAAACTCAGATTGTATGCAACTCTAAAACCTCATGTAGTGATCCTCGAAGGCTAACTGAGGCAATCTATCTGGGTATGAAGATTACCAGTAGAGGCTTTTGTGATCTCACCAGGTATGGGAAATAGACAATATAATATAGGTGGGGATCTCCCTTTGAAATACGAGCAAGCTATAGGAATAAATGCACAGCGAGTACTTCTTCGACAAATAGAGCCCAGTTACTACAAAAAAACTAAATTTAAGGTGGTGATAGCAATTTGGAAAATTTGGAAAAGGATTGTTGGTCTTGTGAAAATACCTATCTATATTAGATATATGCCACTGTGGCGATCTCCCCTTTTTCCTATATCAATGCATGATAAACTGGCCAGGCAATGGAAGTAAAAGGGAATTTTATGGTGGGGGACCTCTATCTAATAGAACAAAGATTGTTGTTTTTTGAGCTCCAGCAAAGATAAGGTATAGCTGTTGGAACATTTTTTAAATACAGACAGTTCACAAGTTTTCTGAACAAAATGAAGGAGAATGGATTGTCACTGCTTATGAACTCCGCAATAGAAACTATCTGTCAGTCTCAGACAAAAATCAAATATATATAACACATTAATAGAAACACTCCCGGGTGACCTTTCGGTAGTAGAAACTAAATGGGCTACAAAAATTGGAGACCACAATATTGATCTGTATCGTTCCCTAGCTTTAGCTAAAGAGACATTTCTTGCAGCAAATCTAAAAGCCCAACACTACTATACGATATATGACCTCTACTTTTCTCCAAAAAATTACATCGATGGAGGGAAAAGAGAGGATGACAAATGTTCCAGATGAGATCAAGGGCCAACTGATATAATCCACATGTTTTATAGCTGTGAGAAATTAGACCCCTAATAAAACAAATGGAAGCATTTTTGACAGCAGCTATAGAGAATGCTATCAAAATAACCCCAACTTTAATGCTGCTAGGATGCGATGAAAAGATACAATGTGATTATCGTAAGAATAAATTTGTCTCCTTAGCACTAGCCATAATACGACTTCTTATTGCCACTAACTGGAAAGGTGCGGATCCTCCCCGCTTTCAAGCTTAGATCAGTCGTTTTCTGGCCATATATCATCTTAAGAAATCTTTATATAAATGTAAAGGTCGTGGTGTGAGCAGGAGAGGTAGGGAAATGTGGGCCCCTATGAAAAAAAGGATTATAAGACAAATCGGTATGTAAGGAGACAGGCCGAATTATGGTCTCTGGATTTTGAGATGGGGAATAATTTATTTTGGATTGAAATGTTATTCTCTTGATTCCTCTGTCATTGTCTCTCTGTTTTTTTTTCTTCTTTTTCCTTTTTCTTCTTTTTGCAATGTAAATATATATGAAATATTGAGTAACAAGCTCTTGCCCAATCAGATGTTAGCTGTAATTATATGTGTAAATTGTTCATGAATTTATATCTTTTTATTCTGTGAATTCTCTAATTCTCTCTAAAATAAAAGTTAATTTAAAAAAAAGAAATTATTGACAAACAAAAATGTATAACAAATGCTTGTGGGAACATGGTCAGCATAGTGACCAAGGTGCATGCTTTGCCTCGAAAGGCTTTGGTGCTTGTGCCACTTCTGTAGCGTGGACTACATCTCTTTACAACTGCACCGGAGTGCTGTGGGCTCCATTGATTGCTGTTCTCAAGGCTCTTTATCCCCCCTCCAGTCGCCTGAAGGACTCCTGCATGTTTAGTTATACATTCTCCTCTAATCACTGATTTAAAAACCTCCCACAGCACAGAGGCGGACTCAACCATTCCCACATTATGACCAAAAAAGCTAAACTATTGCCTTATAGATGGAATTGTGAAACACCTGGTTCTCAGGGCTCCAGACAGGAGTCGCCATGTGAAGTACTAGCCGGGGTAGTCCAGCATTGCATGCTCAAAGAGAACTGGTGAGTGGTTCGAAAAGATTCTTGGGAGATGCAATACAGCGGTGACCCAGGACTCTACATTCCTTGAGGTGAGCCTGTAATCTACCCATGACCACAACACAGTCACCAGCATTATGCAGATACCCTCTTCGAACCCCTCATGTCTGCTTCTCCAAACATCTATTACATTATTATCTGTAATAATGGTCTGGAGCTGTGCAGCTTCCAGAGAAAGAGGGCGGCAGGTTCCACCATATAATGTTGAAGTCCCCTCCCAGTACTACCGCACCAGGCCTCAGCATGCCAACCAGCTGCCAAATCTGAGAAATAGAGTCAGGGTCGTCCCCATTGGGACCATAGATAGACACAGGCCTAATTGGTGGCCTTTCAACATGCCTGCAATCGTCACATTTCTGCCCTGCTGATCGCATTTAGTGATACGCATGCGCCACTGTTTTTTTTTGTTTAAATGTTTTTATTGAAGGTTCACATTGCATTACAACCATTATTCTGGCAAGTGTATACAGTTTTCAAGATATGATAAGAAAAGAGAAAAATACAGTAATTAATGGCTAGTGGCTATACATTGGACAGTGGTAACATATCAAAACGATCGTTAATGTTATCATCCCAGATATAGTCCCTGTGCGTATCTGTAACTATCACTTAGGGGGGAAAGAACCCCCGGCCACTCGTCAGTGCACCGTTATGCAGGGCACGGACCATACCGTGTTTGGAGTGTCCAGGGACCCTGTGCTTTATGTCTATGTATACCTGTAGTGATTCTGTCTAAGCAGTTGGTGTATGCATTCCTATGAACTGCGTATCGGAATCGGAATTTCCAAATATTGAGGGGAACAAATAACTGTTGGGGGAAATGAACTGGGGGGTAATGCTGTGGATATCTCATTAGTGGGAGAAAGGGGAAAAAACGAGGATGCTGAATCCGGGTGAGTGGTGCGGACAGTGGTTGGTGCAGAATGGGTGGCCAGGGCCGACGGTGGTAGCTATGTATCTCGTGGGAGGGGTGGGGCTATGTCAGGTGATTTTGCATTCTAGGGACCAGTATTCATTTGGTATATTCATGCCTCTCCTGTCTGTCCCCGTGGGGAGCCCGGCGTGGTGTGCGACTTAGAGGTGGGTAGGGAGGGTGGTTGCGTTGTAACATGGGTGAAGAGGTGCATCAGCTGTGCCCATTCAAGAGAGATGGGGTGTTTTCGTATGCCTCTTACCTCCTCATCCCGTAATACCCCCTCTTCCGCCGCCCCCCATTTTTTCACTGCACTTGTCCATGCTGCCTCCGGGGGTCCCTCCTGGGCTCGCCAGTGCATGGCAATCCCCTTTTTCGCTACAAGAATGGATAAGGAGGACGAATCGGCAAGGCACTTTTTCAGTTTTCCTTTTGCTGAACAATCCTAGGGCCATAGCATCCCATGTGGGCAGGGTCGTATTCCCAGTTACTTCTAAGAGGATACGGTGTACCTGATTCCAGTATTGTGCAATGATGGGGCAATCCCAGAACATGTGTTTGAAGTTAGCTTTGGGGTCTGGCATCGGGGGCAGGCAAAATGTGTGTCAGGATGGAACCGGTACGCTCTATGAAGTATATTAAAATGGATGTTTCGAAAGCGGGCGTTTCTAGAGACTTTTTTGGGATACTCTAAGACTTTTTCCCACTCCTTATCGTTAAATACCCGACCGACTTCTTCCTCCCATGTCTGCCGTAGTGAGTCCAAGGGTCGTAGCAGAAGCTCTCGGATTGCCTTGTATAACCATGTGACCAGGTGTCTACCCACTCCCATATGTATGATAGTGTGTATTACCGGGTGTGTCGGGGGTTCACCTTCCCGTGCATTCCAGAACGGGCGGCAATTGTCTATGAGCTGTCGGTGCAGGAGGAATTGGCCAGGTGGGAGATCATAAAGATCCGTCAATTGGGCATACAACATTAATTGTCCGTCATCAAAGAGGGACGCCATGTCTGTGATGGAGTGGTCTGTCCAAACCTGGAGAGCGCGGGAGGTATAATAGCCATCATTACGGGGGAGGCCTATCAGCGGAAGTAACGGTGAGTATGGCGGTTTCTCCTTGGACATTCGGTGGATCCTGAGCATACACTTGCGCGCCACTGTCATCTGTAAGGAGTATGTGCGAAGGGGCTCTGTGCCTGGGAGCAATAGTCTGTGTATCGCCGGAAGGGGGATCCGGACGCGTTCTGTAAGTGTTTCCCCAACATGGCGCTCTGCTGTCCAATATGACAGCCACTGGTGTTGTGCCGCCAGAAAGTATGATTCAAAGGATGGAGCTCGGAGTCCACCTTGGGTAGTAGGAAGGTAAAGCGTGGATAGAGCTACCCTGTGTCTTCCTCCTCCCCAGATCAGTGTTGTGAGGAGCGTGTTGAGTTCTTTAAAGAAGGAGCACGGCGGTATCACCGGAAGATTGGCAAAATGGTATATGAGTCGTGGAACCATTATCATCTTTGCACGTGCGATGCGACCTATGGGGGCTAGTGGTAGCATTTTCCAGAAGCGCACTGATGTTCGAAGCCCTGCTAAGACCTTATGGTGGTTCCCATCATATAGGTCCGTGGGGGTGTGAAACAGCTGCACCCCTAGGTATCAAGGTGCCGCTGTACACCAGGTGAGTGTATGGGGACCCATCAGTAGGTCGTGTGGCGCTAGATGTGGGCTTAAAGGGAATATCGTGGACTTCGTCCAGTTAACTTTAAGACTGGAAGCCGCCCTGAAGTTCTGTAGTGTTGACCAGATCGTAGATAAGTCACCTGTGGCGTCTCTGACGTTTATCAAGAGATCATCTGCGTACATTGACACGCAGTGTGTGACGTCCGCTATCGGTATGCCCCATGTCTGTCCTTCCTAACGTAATTTAATTGCAAGTGGTTCGTCTGCTAGGGCGAACAGGAGGGGGGATAGGGGACATCCTTGTCTGGTCCCCCTATTTATCTGAAATGGTGTCGATATGTATTTGCCTATCCGTACCCGAGATGTAAGGCCCTGGTAGAGGACACGGGCTCTGCGCAGTCCCGCAAATAAGTATGGGCAAAGTAAGGTGTAGAATGCCTTTTCGAAATCTAAAATCAAGCAGGCTGCGTTAGGGAATCGCGTTCTCGCACCATCTTGGACGTGAAATAACCGACGTATGTTCTGTGAGGTGTTCCGCCCCGGGACAAAACCATTTTGGTCTGAGTGCACCAGAAGTGGGAGGATCTGGGTGTATCTGTTTGCTAAGACCTTGTCGAATAGCTTACAGTCTGCATTTAGAAGTGTTATCGGCCTATATGAGGCCAGGAGGATTGGGTCTCTATGCGGTTTGATAAACGTAACAATGATAGACTCTTGGAGTGATTTCGGGAGTTCTTCTCAGACCAGCGCCTCGTCCAGCACGGTAACTATCTTAGGAACAAGGTGCATTGAGAAGGTGCTGTAATATTCAAGTGGGAATCCGTCCATACCCGGGGGCTTATGCCGCGCTAGTTGTCTAATGGCTTGGGTGACCTCCGGGGCTTTGATCTTTGAGTCTAGGTATTTCCTGGCGGTCCTTGGGATGTGGGGGATGCGTAAGGGGCGGATGAATTGTGTTATTTCTCGTTGTTGGTCTGTTAGCGTCGGGGCCTGGTAGATTGTCTCATACTAGTCCCGGAAGACGTGTAAGATATCGATTTGTGAGTGTCTGGGGGTACCTGTGTGGTCTAGCAGTTCCGTGATCGGGCTCATGGTCACTTCCTGCCTGTCTAGCCACGCCAGCAACGGTCCTGCCCTGTTGCCCTCTCTGTGTGTCCTGGCCGTATAGGCCCTAAAGTTATATTTGCGCAGGTCTCGCAACGGCTCTGCATAGGTGGTTCTGGCTTCCGCTATCTGTTCGACAGTGGTGTTGGTGGTGTCATTTTGCCTCGTAAGTGTTTCCAGTGTCAGTTCTGCAGTCAGTATAGTTCTGTCTAGTGTTTTACGGACCCCAAGGATCTGTTGTATGCAGTGGCCCCTGGCTGCTACTTTAATGGATCCCATTCTATGAGGCGAGCCCTGCTGTGCCTGTGTTGATTGCAAAGTGTTGGCTGATATAGGAGCCGTGTGTCTGTTTGAAAACCTGGTCGGAAAGGCAATCACCTGGTAGTTTCCAGGTGGGTACAGGGTGGCGCGGGGGCCGCCACCCAAGTGTCAGGACATGTGCATTGTGATCTGAGAGGACCCAGCCGAGATAGTCAGAGTGTTGCACAAGTGGGAACACTGTCGCGGAACAGAGAAATCTATCAAGACGGACGCGCAGATTATGGGGTATGGAGTGAAAGGAATATAGTCGTGTATCCGGGTTGTGTTCGCGCCACGGGTCTATCAGGTTCCAGTGCTATACCCACTCTTGATATTGTGCAGTCTGTTTTTGTGCCGGTGGGTAAATCGGGGGCGGGGGGGTTGATCTATCCAGCTGGAGGTTCAGGACGCAATTATAGTCCCCTCCTAGGAGCCATGGGATTGTGAGGTATTGGGTAAGTACTCCTGTAAGGCGTGTCCAGTAGGGGTCCTGGTCTACATTGGGGGCATATACGCTACCTAATAGGAGAGCCTGGCCGTCTAGTAAGCCCTCCAGTAGGGCATATCGGTCTTCTTTATCTATGACTCGAGTGTGTTCTTTGAACGGGACTCCTGGCCTGATCCAGATAAGGCGCCCCTGGCATATGCCTAGTAGGCAGTAGCACATATTATACCCCGCCATTTCCTTTGTAGCCTGGTTACTTCTTGTACGGACAGGTGGGTCTCTTGTAAAAGCGCTATCTGCGCCTGTTGCCTTTTGATGTAGGCGTAGACAGCGTATTGTTTGCTAGCCGTATGCATACCTCTGACATTTATGGTAATGACCTTAATCTGTACTCAGGGTTCTGTGTGCCATGGTATGTCAAGAACCTTGGCCCACCTCTTTCGTATACCATCTCCGCCTCTCCCCCCCGCATCCCACACCTCCATCTGTCCATAGTCTCTTGCTTGCATATTCTCCCATTAGATTGATCCGCATAGGGTTTAGGCTGAGTCTTGGAAACTGGGAAGTAAAACTTGGATGTTCGGGAAACTTCTCAACTAGAGGGACATAGCGTCAGAAACGGGATGTCCAAACTGTACTTCATGTACTGTCTTTAAGTCGTTTTGTGGAGGGGTGGTTGCTCGGTTGCGGGTATCTCCAGCCGTCCCGCTGCATGATGGCCATGGGAGAACAGGCTCTCCTGGCGATGCGCATGCAACAGTTCGTAGTGCATCCAGTCTTGGTTGGTCGGGCTCTGGGTCGTCTCATGTTGCCAACCACAGATGTTACATGTATGTTGGCAGCGATGCGATTTTCAGTAGGATCCGTTTTTCCTGTTGTGATCTAAATCAGCGAGTCTGCCGATTGTGGGGTGACCAGCGGTGGCGTGCCAGACCCGTCAAGTGATATATGGGTATCGCTGGCTTCGTCATCAGACGAGAAGATGTGAGGGGCTTCTTCTATGTCTGAGTTGTTCTTATCTTCTCTCCTTGCTGCTGCCGCCTGTATGGCCTTTCTGCGTTCTGCTATGAGTTGTTCCAGATTTAGAGCTCAGTGTGCGGGCGATCTCGAGTGGGAGGTGAGTTGCGTGAGGGTGACCTTCTTCCGTTGGTGCCTGGGGCAGTTCAATTGCCGGCGGTGCGGCGAGTCCCCCTCAGCCTTGGGCCTGGTAGGTGCTGGTCTATCCAGGAACTTGCTTCTGCAGGGTCAGTGAAAAAATGCGTAAAGCCTTTATAGAGGATTATTAATCGGGCAGGAAAGAGCAGAGCGTATTGCACCTGTTTCTGTTGTAGGGATCGCTTGACCGCTAGGAAGGTTGCCCTCTGTTGCTGAACCGCTCTTGAGTAGTCCAGGAATAACATGACGCGCTTATCTTCCACGTTCAGCGCACCCCTCTCTCGGGCCGAAGGATGGTGTCCCTATCTTGGAAGTGGAGTAGCTTTAGCAGGAATGGTCTGGGGGGTAAGCCTGGTTTGAGTTTACGAGCCGGCACCCGATGTGCTCTTTCGATGGAGAAAAACGGAGTCAGGTCTTCCGGGCGGGTGAATGTCTTTATCCAGGCCTCCATGTGTGTGATTGGGTGGGAGCCTTTTGAGCCCTCCGGCAGATTCAGGATGCGGATGTTACTCCTCTGAGAGCATCCTTCCAAATCATCTGTTTTATTTTCAAGGAGTTGTATTCTGCGCTGCATGTCCGTTAGTGCATCCTGGTGTGTACGTACCCCGAGTGATATGACTTGGAGCGTTGTTTTGGCCTGTTTGACTTTGTCCGCCAATTTCCCGTGGTCATCTCTCAGGATGCTATTGTCCGCGGCCAGTTCTCCAAACTTAGTTTCCATCGTGACTCTGGAGTGTCAATGGCGGCGAGGACTTTGTCCAGTTTATCCGACGTGGACGGCTCAGGAGGAGGCCCTTTGCCTGTAGAGGAGTGGGTGGGTTTTGGGAAGTCCTGCCTGCTGTTCCGTGCCTGCTGGATCTCTGTGTTGCGTGGGCATCCCATGATGCCGTAGGCGAGAGTTCCGATCAGGATTCCTGTTTTGGTGCTCAGGACTTGCCGCCGGATGCAGGGGGGGAGGTTTTGGAAGGTCCGTGACGTGAGAGCAGTTGCGGGTGGTCGTCGAGGCACTGTTGGTATTGCGTCGGGATCTGTTGCCTGTGTCGTCCAACACTGCGGCTCGGTGCCACTGCGTGTCAGTCCCTGGTTGTGAACGATCATTGTGGGTCCACGACTGTCCTTCATACACCCCGGATTCCAAGGCCGGAGGCAGGTGGAGGGTTAGGGGGGGCTATTCCATGCCAGCACAATGTCACGGAGGGCGTACCAAGGCCCCAGGTCGTGTGGTGATCGCGTGTCGTGACCTGCTTCCTGTGCGCTTTGGGTCCCAGCGCGATGGTGTGTGGCCAGTCTTGGGGTCTCCATACACTAGGGTGCAGCCAGTGTAGGGGCTTCCGTTGTGCGAGCAGATGTCATGTGGAGTGGCTCCCGCGTTCTTCTTTCTGTGCGTTTTCACCCCGTTATTCTTCTTCTCCCCACCCCGCACCTGGGGGGGGGAGGGCCCGGGGGTAGTCCCTCAATGCCACTGGAGAGGTGGTGGGTTTACGCTACCTGTGTCCCCACGGTGGCGCTGGATGACGGGCCTAAACGGGGGTCCCTGATAGGGCTATTGGCAGCAATGGAGTGCAGGAGGCGATGTTCACGCTGTCGCGCCCACTGACCACAGATCCGTAGCCCAGAGTTTATTGCACCAGCGGATGTCTTCTATAGAATGCAGGTGGGCAGGGGGTCCCTTAGGGCAACTGCACTGCTTCCCCGCGTTGGTCTGGCAGTGTCGCTTGGGAGCGTAGCTTCCCCGCATGGGCCTCCCACCGTCAGCAGGGCGCGATGCGTTTGCGGCACACAAGCTCTCACCTTCAGGCCCGGGGACGTCCATGGGGGCCGCCGTCACTCTGCCACTTCCTCCGCCCTGGGTGCACCGACGGTTAGAATCATTCTGCACCACGGATGGAGGGGGGTTCCAGATCTGCCGCCGTGGGGCCCTGCCGCGTGTCATCTACCAGGGCACCGCCATCTTCAGGCTCCTCCCGGCCGTGGATCGTCCCCCTCGTTCGTGCCGGATCCCGGGATCATTTCACGCTGCCGCGGCGCTGAGGGCTTCCCGGTGTGTGCAGCTTGATTTTGTGATGTTTGGGGGATCAGGAGAGGATCCCCATCGTATTTGGCGTGATTTCTAGAGGGCAGCCAGGACGGAGCTTTAGAGAGTCACGTCCGCCATCTTAGGCTGCCAGGCCACGCCTCTACGCATGCGCCACTGTTAACCTTTTTTAATAAGAATAGCAATGCCCCAGGCCTGGTAGCATGCTACATATTGCTCCCCAATATAACCCACGCTCAAGTGCTCAG
Source organism: Lissotriton vulgaris (assembly GCF_964263255.1). Lineage (NCBI taxonomy): Eukaryota > Metazoa > Chordata > Amphibia > Caudata > Salamandridae > Lissotriton > Lissotriton vulgaris. Next base: position 1,706,399,883 of record NC_141694.1, read on the forward strand.
TAGTGCGTTCTGTTAGATGCAAATCTTGAAGAAAGTAAATATCTATGTCGTGATGCTGCAAATAAGCTCAGACCAGTCTCACCATGTGCCTATCATTCAGCACTCGCATTTTCCAAGTAATCACCTTTAGGGGTGCCATAGGAGAGTGTTATAGCATTGGAAGAGTAACCCCAGTGCGCCGCAGACAAAGAGACCCACACCATAAGTAATAGTATGACGGTGAACAGCCCAGGGATATGAAGGCGAGAGAATGGGAGGGAGAGAGCCAGCAAACAGAAGGAACAATTTAAACAGCCCCAGTACCATCTCTCCCTACCCACTTCAGTCCCCCAGACAGACTAAGTGCAGAGAACCTACCCTCGACACAGTCATTTAAGGCTAACAGAATAGGTCAACAGAGGAATCATCCCTGGGGAGAACCGCCAGTCACCCAGCTCAACCCAGCTCAAGAGCCAGGTGGCTGGATCCAAGAGGTGATCAGGGAACACCGAACAAAAGCAGGGGAGAGACCCTCAATTTGCAATCAGCAACCATCCTTAGTTAGGGGAGCCCAGTACCAAGGTATGGGTTAAAGCCTGAAACAATCAGTAACATTATAGAAGAAGAAGCAATACAGGCAAACAATCTGCCGCCCAAGTCCATTGCTCAAGCTGGCCTATTCGTTTGTCGTGACTCGAGACCTTTTCCTGGAGGCAATTGAATCTAGCCAACGAATACCTTTTCCTGGAGGCGATTGAATCACCTAGAGGGATGGCTTGAGATCCTTAAACATGTCTCTAATATATGGCTCCTGGGAAGGTTCACTGCCGCCGCCAAGGTCAGTAGAGGATTCCTTCGGTGTGGGACTGGGCCATTCAAGGGCCACATGCTGCAAAAAGGGCAGTTTGGATTGTCACATGTCTGCCTTCCCCATTATTGATGAGACCAGGGGAGCATGGCCCCGATACTACACAAACCAATCTAACTCTGTTCAGGCAATGCTCCCTGTCCAATGCTGGCCAGGCAATGCTCCCTGCAGCCAAGGGTCCAGTCCCCGCGTGGGCCTCAATAAGTGGGCAGTCAGGCTCCCCCCAGACAATGCCCATATGTGCGATGCCCAGATCATGCCACCTCAGGCTGGGTCCCACTGCCTGTCTCATGGCAATGCAGTGCTTCAAGGGGCAGCTCAGTTACTTATTGTCAGTAGGCCCGAGCAGCCATGGCTCCAAACATCACTCAGATCACCCCCACAGAAGCCGCACGGTGGCAGCATCCCCCTGGTCAGGCTCCAAGTGTCTCAGGCAATAGTGCTGGATGTCCACAACTTTCTCGGGCTCCCAGTGGTGCTAGCCGGGGTCACCCATGCATAGCCCATCTCAGACCACCACTCAGGCCAAATCTGCTGCCACTGCCTCCCAGTGGGGGAGAGCCGATCCCAGAGCTGGCTCCCCAGCTGTGGACAGAGCAGCACAGAAGTCGTCAGGCTGCTCCAGTGCGGCCACTGATGGTGTCACCACCTTCCTGCAGCTTCGTTCCAAGCCTCCTCAGCAGCAACTGTGCTCCATTCCAACCTTAGGTCAGCAAAGTCTCCCAGCACCATCAACTCTCCTTCACTTGTTCGGCATTTCCACCACCGTTCTGCTACACCTTATGTCTTGTTTGCATCTGCCGCACTGCCTCCATCATCGTCACGTCTATCGTATTCATTTATGGATTGTGTTTATTTATGTTGATTTTTGTCGAATGTGTCATATCAATTTCATGAATTTAAAAAGATATATGGTTATGAACTGAAAAGTAAATCTGATTATGAACTTTACATAAAATAATAAAATAAAAATATGTGTTCTTAGTCGTATTGTTGTGTGTATATGTGGTAGAGGAGGGGTTTACAGTTGGTCCAAGAGAGATATAGAAATGTGTTTGTTTTGAATAACTATCTAGCTATACACTGTTACTTATTGTACACCTTATGTCTTGTCACAGACCGGAAGGGTCAGAGATCATGGTCACAGTTTGCTGCCAATCAATGATTCACCCTTGCACAGTCCGGTCAGCTACACAAGTGGGCTCCCCTAATTCCCGGGCAGTATCGGTTAATCACTGCCAAATGGCAGCTGCCGTGCCGATGGCACGTGGATCAGGAGATAAATGCTGGAAAATTAGTCTGGCCCACAAAGCATCACCGATTGGCAGCCATCTTGCAGCCAGGCTTTCTAGCGTCCCCCTGCTTGAAACCTTTTAAAAGTATTATTTTGAATTGTGTATGTTGGATTTTTGTTGTTTTGGTCTTGTTTAGATAAAGATACTTTATTTTTCTAGATCGGTGTGATTTTCATTTGTAGTGTTTTCACTGTGTTACTGTGTGTATGCGTGCAAATACTTTACGCATTGCCTTTGGGATAACTATGTATGCTTGTTCCAAGCTACCAAGGGGTGAGCAGGGGTTATTTAAAGTGCGTAACTCCCTTATCCTGACTAGATGCAAGGGTCCTTACTTCAACAAGGTGAATAGCTCTGACAACTAGAAAATTAATTCCAAGGTTTCCTTAGTGACAGGAGGAATAATGTAACTGCATCACAGGGATACATGCCTATAGAAACAATACACAATTAAGGAAATGTATACATTATTGGCAACAACAAACGGATCTGCTCAGAAAATATATCATATGTGCCTACCTAGCCAGAAAATATAACAAATGGGCTTCCTTTTGTAAGTAGCACACCATATACTAAAGAAATGGTATAACAATCACGACTTCAGTAGACATAGTGCCTAGAGCACGTAGAATCGCGGGGACCCCAAGGAACCCCCAAGGCAGTGACACAGGGCGCCAACGGAGAACGGGTGCAGTGAGGAAACACTACCACATGCTCCGTACAACTCTATGGGAAAGTCGCAGTTGTAAAGTTACAGTTTAAGGACAATTCTACGAGGACTTCAAGCAGACCCTTTAGAACATAGGAGGTTCTAGAGCCAACCCACCAGTGAGTACCGGAGTACCCATGTTACCTAACTCAGAGGAGCCGGGTGCATAGGGGTCAAGTGGTGTCGGAAACCTTTGTTGTTGTCAATGGAGAGCTGCAAAAAGGGTACTGCTGCCAGGAAGGCGAAGAGTGTCTGGTGGAGAGAGAGGAAGAGTGTCTGGTGGAGTGAGAGGAGTGAGAGGAACCTGAAAGCAGAGGGAACAGAGTCTGGGTCACAGCAGATGACCAGGCGCTTGGTAGTCGAATGCCCATCGATGTCGGGTGCTTCAATTGTGAAGAAGGGATGCTTGACTCTGCAGCCACGAGGACCAGGAGAGGTTCAGGACAACCAGGATCCGCAGGCGAGCTGTCCTACGAAGGATGTCGAGTGCTGAGGGATCGATGTCCGGCTGGAGCACCAACAGCCTTGGCAAATGCAACCCACGTGGTCAGAGCCAACAGGTTACGGTGTGGAACAGCAAGGTCCAGGGTACTCAAAGCAATGGAGAGTCAGGGAACATCTGAAGCAAGCAGGTAAGCCCAGGAACAAACAAGCTGACCAACGCCAGGACCCACAGGCCAACGGACTAGGAATTGCGGGGAAACCTAAAGCAAGTTAACAAAGTACCAGCCCACAGAGCACTTGGTGAGTGGAGGTCAGATATCTTCAGTGCAAATACTGCTCGGGTCAGGATTACACAGAGTCCAATGCACATGCTCAAGGGTTGCCAATAATAATATGCACTTGCAAATGTACACTGTGCACAGGGGTTCGGGTTGCACGGTCCCCACGAGGTATACTGGCCTCAGAATCGCTGAGAGGTCAGATCTACCTCAGGGACCTTCGGGAGTCCACAGGAAATCTGGAGGAGCAAGCCGGTCAGATGCGCTTAGGTGCCTGCAGTTGCGGGGGAGGAACTCCTTTACTCCAAGGTAGATTCTTCAGTTGTGCAATCGATGTGCAGGCAGTTGAAGTACTTGGCTTCTTCTTAGCAGAATCTTGTCCAGGTAAAATCTAAAGTCCTGTATTCAGGTAGCCCACTTTATACCCATGGGAATGGGTTGGAAAGATTCTGAGTACCCTCCTAGGGGAGGGGCAGCACAGTGGGGTGGCTACACCCATAACCTTTGTCCAGTTTCACAGCAGAACAGGACCAATGGCTTCCAGGACTGGTTTGAGCTGGACTATGCACAGGGATACCAAATGTGCCCCCAGTGCAGACTTTCTGGCACTCTCAGAGTGCACCCACCGAGCCCCAATACACTAAATCCTGTCTGGCAGGTGGTTACACCTCCTGTGACATGATGTCTATTATCATGCCTTCCTCTGCACTAGCTTGGCTCAGCAGCAGGAGAGCAGAATCGTGTCTGTGGCTGGCAGCATCCATTAAGTGCTGCCCAGGTCGAGAAAGCTGGTACCGGGTAGACCGGTGACCAACAATAGTGGTTCTAGAAGGGTGGAATCATACCTTCCACACCAGTTACTCATATGGAGGTATGATTCCAAGGTGTTTGACACCAAACATGACATGTTTCTAAGCAGCCGTTTTAAAGTTAGCATTTACTGCAAGGTTATAATGTACTTAAACCTATATGTCTGGCTGCATCACAGACAACCCCGGAGAATGGTATCCGAAGCCTGCAGGGGGGCCCTACTCATGCAGGGGAACCCTCTCACGTAAAATCCAACACCCTGCCTTCAGGATGGATAAAGGCCTACGATAGGGGTGACTGATAAGTTTTTAAGGTTAGTGATTTAGATAGATATAATGAACCTATATATAAGTAAGTGGTGCAAGCACCATCTTACACAGTCTTCTGTAGCAGGCCTGTTGTGTCATTTTGAACGGCCTCTCATGGGTGGCATAATACATGCTTCAGCCCATGGGAGGCCTCTGGGGTACCTATGCCCTGGGTACATGGTGTACCATATACTAGGGACTGATAAGGGTACCTCAGTATCCAATCTGTAGTGTGCCTATAGGAATTTAAGGGAGAAAGCAGATAGACTAGGTTCTTGGACAGCAGGATCACAGACATGTCTAAAAGCAGTGAGACATCAGCAAAAATTGGGGGTAACCATGAGAAGCAGATCCTACTTTCCTACATAAGGCATTCCCAGTGGCGAGACGCAGCAGAGAGTTTCTCTCAGATATGAGAAGGCACACATGCAGTTGTCATCACATGGTACCGAAATTGACACATCTATGTGTGTCAGCCTTTACAAAGGCTAGGCCATCCGGGAAAAGTTGGAAATCCACTGTCAACAGTAGTCCACCATTCACAAGAACATTTTGATTTCATCAATGTGTTGTTGCGGATTGATTTTCTGAATCGCTGATATATTCTCTTGTGACACCTTCCTTGCTCCTTTCTCAATGTGATGTCGTAGACACAGGACTTCTTTTTTACAGAACTGCAATTTGATTAGAGGGACACTTTATGTCCATTCTCAGCTAAGTGGATCAAGAGAGCAATTGCGTCTTGCTTGCAAGAATCCTGCGTATTTGATGCCACTGAGTGATATGGTACCACTAAAGACACTAGATTCTTTTTAAGTACCTGATTAAAGATGATTGCAATCTCCATATACCCTTGGGACTTGGCAGCATGCCAAAACACGGCTGCCGAAATGGATTGTGAAGTGGAACTGGCTATCCTCATGCAATGGTATAAGAAGAAAGCTTGGCATAAATCAATGACTGAGAACCACTCAACCTCACATGGAATCTGAAACAAAATCACACCTGGATTTTGTACCACAGGAACACAAGGAACAACTATGTAATTCACCTTTGGCAAATCCTTGAAGATACTGTACTTGCCCTTGGGTTACTGCAAACCCATACTGGTCGAGTTACATATACTCCCCATAATCTCTTTCAGAATGCCTTGCTCAACCATTGATTCAATCACAGGGGTAATCCTAGCAACAGTTTCAAGGGTCAGATTATTATGTGAGATTCTTCGGTAATCAACAAATTGACTTCATTGTATTGCAGACTCATTCAACACCTTTGATAAATCTGTTGTCTTTACCTAAAATATCCCAGACTCCACATAGCGTCTCTCAATTCTAGGGGCAAATCATCTTTTGTCAACATACGCACCAATTCAATTTGTGGTCTCTGTCTGACAAGTTTACTGGTAACTTCCTCATCATGAGTCTGGATCTCAATACCATGTGGGGTACAATAAATGGAACAATTCAGCTTGCACAAGAGATCTCCTCCAAGCTAATTTACAGGTCTTGAATCACACACCACAAATCAGTGACGACCCCAAATGGGCCCTATCTTGACAGGTACTGCTTCTGAAATTGGGCTAGTTGTTCATTTGCGACTCCTACAACTTGGACTATTTCTCCTGAGGGGGGTAGTTTGGGACCCTCTGCTGTTGTCACAGTAGTGCAAGTAGAGCCAGTGTCAACGAGGAATGAAACAGGATTTCCATTTACCTCACCATCCACATATGAACCATTCTGGTTTACCTCTGAGGTTGCGTCAAGTACTCAATACACCTCCCCTCTCAGACACCGTCATTGAAAACAGGTCTGCGCTAAGTCCTTCATTTGTCTGAATCAGGGAGTACTGTTGAGATGTACCCTGACAAAAAGGTTATCTGGGAGCTACCCTTTCTATCAGGAAAAGGATTGGGTCAACAATAACAAAAAATCAGAGTTCCTTCTCCTGGGTTCACTATCAATCAGATCACTAATTGGTCATAGGGTCTTCCCTAAAGGAGCAAGGGGGTTGTAATGTTACATTAGTTACCAAATTTACACTTGAATGAAAATGGTGCCCACAGGTATCAGCAAAGACATGAAACAATAGTGTTTTGTATAAAAATATTGATCAGTTATTTATTAAAAAAGCAAAGTAAAAACAAATTAGAATAAGTAACAACATATACAGGATTTCAAATTTTATCATAGGATTTAACAAACACAAAAAACATCCATCATATTTAAAAGATTGTTATTAAAACATTATACTGTCATTTATACACTGATTTTTGTTAAAAATAAATAGGACATAGGAACGAAAAAATGTCGACGCGGCGTTTCGGTGCCTCTTTATTTTGCACCTTCTTCAAGGACTCGTTCACGATTCAGTTATTCTACTCGGTCCGCTTTACTCTTGGTCTTTTGAGAGTAATGGAGGACGCCTCTGGGAGCTACCTTCTGGTAATTTCATCAACCATTTACTCTGTATGGTCAAAATGAAAATATCTTAAGTTTATTTCTTTCTCCTTATAGCTTCATCTTTGTGGGGCTTTTTTAGCACATTAGCGGTCCACTCTTTAAAGGATAGCTGAACTGCACGTCGTCCTCCACCTTCCTGGGCTTGTTTAGAAAGCTAAACACTGACAACTAGTGTTTTTCCTTCTAGGGTGTCGACTGAGATGTACGAAACGTATATATGCTTTGTATCTTTTGCATGAAGTCAGTCTCCTCTGCGTACCCCCCGAGGTCGTGTAGACCGAGGCTCCCCTGACAGGGCTTGTATTTGATTTGAAAAAACGAGTCGACTCTCTCCATTGCCGACTGCTTTATTCTTCATTTATATTATAAATGGGCTATTGGTAAGTATAGCTCGGTTCCTGAAATTTCGTTTCCTTCAGTTGGCGACTCCGCCGGGACTCCACGATAGGGTCGTCCCCTCCTGCAACAGGAGTAGAAGGGACAGGGAGGAGTTCTGGCCGAGTGGATGGACAGACAGTATTTTGAGTCGAAACACCAGTTTGTGGTATGACAATTGGAGATACCACCCTCGAGCCCAGTATCCCTCCCAGCTGTTGAAGACCCTATGCCGGAGTCCTACGGGCTTAACCCGAGAAAAGAAAAGGCTGTGTCGGTCTGTTTAGAAATCAGCAGTGGTCGGGATCGGCCTGAGTGCACCAGGTGAGTGAGTTTTTGATTACGGACACTTGAGGAAAGTGTTCATTTTGAAATTGCAGTCTGCTTTTTGATGGTGGTCGGGGAAGCCGGTCCACACAGGGAATCGAAGGGATCTGACGTGGCGGCGCAGGGGCTGCACGGGTAGATACCCTATGGTTTTTGTTTGTCTAAATGGTAGGGTGTTAAAATATCGATTACAAAAATATAGCTGACATAAATATAGTTGTAAAAATATCGTTTACACAAATATCGACTCCCTATACTTAAACAGGTAAGTACATAAATATCGACTCCAAAATATCGTTGTAATTAATATAGATGTAAAAAATATCGACTTTTTAAAATATTTAAAATTACATTAAATAATAAATAAATATAAGTACTATTAACAAAATACATTACATTACTTTTATTTTTTAACTATTTAAAACAAATTTACTACACTTTTTAATTATAAACTTAATAAATGTGGACATATACATATATTTAACACATTACTTTATATAACAAAAATAATACATACATATAATTAAAATATACAATATATTACTAATTAAAACATTTGATAGCGTAGGAGTAAAAATGACTATTCCCACTCCAGAGGGTGCAACAGTAGGGAAAGCCTTGGATAGCGTAGGGGTAAAAATTACTATTCCCACTCCAGAGGGTGCAACAGTAGGGAAAGCGTTGGATAGCGTAGGGGTAAAAATTACTATTCCCACTCCAGAGGGTGCAACAGTAGGGAAAGCGTTGGATAGCGTAGGGGTAAAAATTACTATTCCCACTCCAAGGGGTGCAACAGTAGGGAAAGCGTTGGATAGCGTAGGGGTAAAAATTACTATTCCCACTCCAGGGGGTGCAACAATAGGGAAAGCATTGGATAGCGTAGAAGTAAAAATTACTATTCCCACTCCAGAGGGTGCAACAGTAGGGAAAGCATTGGCTAGCGTAGGGGTAATAATTACTATTCCCACTCCAGGGGGTGCAACAGTAGGGAAAGCATTGGATAGCGTAGGGGTAAAAATTACTAAATGTATTTAATCATTTATAAAATACCAATTATTATTATTTTTTTTTAATCATTAATTAAATAATTAATCAATTAAATTGTAATTAATTTACTACATTTTCACAAAAAAATTCCTGTACACACACCTAAAATTATTTAATAAATTAACATAATTAATTACATAATTATTAATCAATTAACTAATTGAAATTAATTAACTATTATTTATTACACTATTTATATTCATTTAAAACATTAATTAATCTATTATTTCATTATATTTAAATTACTTGGCACCCTACTCCCCTATAAACCCACAACCCGCTACGGAACTATTAATACTAAATTCAACATAAAATACATTATTAACTAATAAAATACTACTAAAAATACTACTTTATCTACAAATACTCATTAAAAACACTACATTACTTATAATTATTTAAAAAACGATATTATTGTAAACTATGTTTTTGTAAACGATATTTATTACAACTATATTAATGTTAACAATATTACTTACCTGTCTGTCGATATTCTGGTCAGACTATATTTTTGTCATCGATATTTCTTCCTGTAGATATTTTTGCAGCGATATTTAGGTAAGTCGATATTTTTGCAACGATATTCCCGTTCTGTACCGTCTAAACATCTATAATACTTGGTGCCTCGTAGAGCACGGAGTGCTTGCAAGGCCGAACTCGCTCCGGGAATATCCTGGGCGCGGCTGGGTAAGCTAGGGTTCCGGAGTTTCTAGCCCCGAAAACACTGGCCCAAGCAGAATGCGACCAGGGGATGCTTAGGAAGTGGGTTCGTGGTTTTCCTACCAAGTGGCTTGTCTATGGTTGAATTCCGGATTGGTCTGGGATTCTTTTTGAATTGATTCCCCGAACGCAAGTCGACGGGCTCCGTTCGTATTTGAAGACATGTCATTTGCATTTTAATTTGTATTGAGCTCATTTGTTACCCTGACGCGCTCTACAGCACTTTACATGGTTGAAAAATAGGAAGAGTATGAGAGGGTGAATGGTGAAGAGGGCGCGCCCGCATGAAAGGAATGATTGAAAACTTATAAGAATTGTGATATCGTTGATATCATGCCTTGTTTCAGCAAAGTATGTTTCGGGTGCTGCTGTCAGAGAGGTGCTCGGCTGGAAGAAAGGCAGCCAGCCCCTCCCGAGGGAAGCCCCAGTTTTGATATGTATGTTAAACATCGCCTTACACCAATTTTATTCGATACCTTATGGCATAAGTATACTAAAGATAATACCCGATACTGGGGATGAGATAGAGGATTTGTTAGAAACACGTCCGCCTCCTCCTTATGCTCCACAGGGATTATACCCAGCAGTACCCTTAGTTTGAATAGATCATCCAGGGACTGCGTTGGACCTCAAGGATCTCGCGGGAGCAGCAGCTACAGCCCCGCCTGACGGGTCTGTACGGAGTGCGCTGCTTCCCCCTCCCTCACTCCGACCATCTACCTCACCTTTGATTTTGTTACAGCCAGACTCGGTTGTCCCCTCTATTTCAAGCCCAGTGTTTCTCTCCCCTCCGGCTCGAAGTATTATAGATCCCCGGGCGTTGGCTACTATAGATACTACACCTAAACGTCTTGGGTTGGATTTGAGCGATCAACGGATTTGCACCAGATCCGTGTTAGGTATGGCAGAATGGAAGGCCATAGTAAATCATGCATCCCAATGGATGCGAAATGCCATCTATACAATGGAAGATATTTGGAGTACTATGAAAGATTTTGAGCCCGTTGCGCAGCAATTAGCTTTAGAGAATATGGCGATTCGATTGATTTCGCTATGGGAACAGTGTTTTGAGGAGGGGTTCGCTCCTCAAATACTGAGAGAATTTAAGAGAACAAGGCCATAAATTCCAACTGCAGTCCGATGAAGTATATCAAAATATAGCAACTCTCTTGCAGTATCGAGAGTGGATGCACCAACAATGTGCAGATTGGGGGACCCAGAACCCTATGAGAGAGGTGCATCCTCTTTTCTTTCGAGAATTACCTGAACTAACAGATAATGGGGGCAATGTAACTCGAGCAAGAGTAGACGCAAGGCTGCAGGAGCAGTGGGTTTATACCCCTTGGAAACAAAGTGAGGTTCTTACATTGAAGGCCCAGCTCCCTGACCCTCGTAAGAACCCCACTGCTTATTATAATGAATTGGCCGAAGCTGCCAACTCCGCGATCATGACAATACCAGATATTGAGTTGTTTTTCGGTCTTTTGATCCCGGTTGATATTTGGAGACAGATACATGATACGGATCACATTCCCGAGCTAGGAGGCATGGGATCAATTGAAAACTTGGGATAAGGAACGAAAACCTGGAGAGAAACCACAAGATGAAATTTTAGCAGTGCCAGATAAAATCATTACATATATGCAAACCCTCCTGCCTCCCAAGAAAATAGATTGGGACAAGTTAGCTGCCTGTAAACAAAAGAAGGATGAAAGTGTCTCGGATTTCTTTACGAGGTTCGAGAAGACATTCATAGATTTTAGTGGTCAGGATTTATCCACGGATGGGGGAATACGATTGTTTGTAAATAGATTTGTGACCAATCTATTACCGGAGATTATGTCCCGCCTTCAGGCAGCTGAGAGTACGTGGACTACTGCCACCCCGTCCATGATCCTCAGTATGGCTCAGTATTATAAGCATCGAGAGAATGAGAGTAAGGAAAAGACTGAAAAGAAAACGAAAGACTTAAAGACTAGAATCGTGTTGCAGCAAGTTAGTAGAGGACAGAATACGGGACGAGGTGGCTGTGGTTCCTTCCAAAGAGGAGCGGGCAGAGGAAGAGGAGGTCCCCCAAATATTGGTCTGAATCAATGCTCATATTGTAAGCAGGAGGGGCATTGGAGGGCGGATTGTCCTTTGTTGATGGCAAGAAACGGCCCCGGTAGAGGACGAGGACGGAGTCGGGGAAATGTTGATCGAAATAGCATGCGAAGGGAAGACGAGGATTCCCGGAAAAACTATTTTGATAATCCACAGAATAGGCAGTACTATAATGAGAACTACAGGGACGATGGGTATGATGGACAAGATTATGCATGAGACAGCCAAGGACAGAGAGGGGGCCACATTACAGTACCAGTTGACCAAGAGGGACCTTATGTACAAGGGGAACTGTTGGGTGCATCAGGAAAATTCCTAGTATATCCTGGAGCAATGAATAGTTCAGTTGCTCATACAATGGTCCCAGGGGCTGCTCTGTCTGGCCAAAATAATGTATCAGTAGGGTTCTCTGGAATACCTGTGGTAAGCCCCGTTTCCAAGCCTTTGCCTTTCACTATAGGTCCTATTTCGATACAGTCCCCTTTCTTGTTGACATCTAATTGCGGCGAGAACCTTTTGGGTTTAGATATCTTGAAGAAATTACATGCTCGGATTTACTGTTAACCAGATGGTGTATATTTGACAATGCAGAATCCCTCGTTGAGGGACGCTTTGCGAAAAATGAGCAGCTTCCCCCTGAATTCTCTACAATTCCTCAGACTTTGTGGGCAACTGGAGACACTGATGTTGGTCTGTTAAAGATAGCCCCCGTGTCGATTACCCTGAAACCTAATGCGCAGCTGCCTCGCATTCCACAGTATAAAATTTCACCCGAAGGTGAACGGGCTATGTTACACATTATTCCCGACCTCATTAAAAAAGGGGTAGAGGAAGAAACAATGGCAAATACTTATAATAGCCCGATTTTACTGATTCTGAAGAAAGCCCCAATTGATGGTGCTCCTGATTATAAGTACACATATCGTTTTGTGATTGACCTTAGAGAGGTTAATAAGATTGTGGTTCCACAATACCTAGTAGTACCTGATATAACTGCAATTTTGACTATGATTCCTCCCACAGCGCAGTATTTCTCGGTGATAGATCTGAAGAATGCTTTCTTTAGCATCCCGATTCATCCAGATAGCAGGCATATCTTCGGATTATCATTGGCTGGCCGAAGTTTCAGATTTACACGCGCTCCTCAAGGCTATACTGAAAGTCCTCGTATTTATAGTCAAGCCTTAAAGGCAGTCCTTGATGAATTAATTCTGCCAGCCGGAAATACCATTATCCAATATGTAGATGATATACTAGTGGCCTCTGATACTAAAGAGGGATGCAAGGAGGCTACGGTGAAATTGTTACATCATTTGACTGAAAAGGGCAATAAAGTGTCCCTTTCTAAATTTCAATATTGTCGACAGGACGTGACCTACTTAGGCCATTTCCTGTCGAAAGCGGGGAGGCGATTAACTCCTGAACGAATATCTGTTATAACTAACATGTCTGTACCTCGTACTCAACGTGATGTTCGTGCTTTTCTTGGAATAACCTCTTATTGTCGTCAATGGATTCCTAACTATTCACTTCTCTCTAAACCCTTGTTGCAACTGACCACCAAAGATGAGCATGAACCCCTGCCCTGGACGGATGAATGTCAAGAAGCCTTTGAATCTTTAAAGTCTGCTCTTGTTCTGCACCTGTTTTGGGAACTCCAGATTACCGGAAGCCTTTTTCACTTTATGTGCATGAGGTAGACGGTTGTTCATTATCAGTGTTAACACAGACTTTTGGTGGGAAACAGAGACCCTGTGCATTTTTCTCTTCCGTTTTGGACATTGTTGCACGTGCCCTTCCAAGCTGTCTGAGGGCCACTGCTGCAGTAGCACTGGCCATCCGACAGTCAGAAGGAATAGTCCTTAACACTGATCTCACAGTCATGGTACCGCATGCTGTGGATATCCTTCTGAATAGGACCAAGACGCAACATCTTACAAGTGCTAGATTGACAGGATAGGAACTAACATTGTTTGCCCCTCACTTTACTATTAAAAGATGCACTACTTTAAATCCCGCCACATTATTGCCTCTCCCTGAGAAAGATGAAAGAGTTGATACCCATGATTGTGTATTTAGAACGGAAGAGGAAACAAAGGGATGTGTGGATTTAACTGACACCCCTTTGCCTGAACCCGATGGTGAATTATATGTGGACGGCTCTTGCTTTAAGTTACCAGATGGCACTGCAACAGCTGCATATGCCATTACCACTTTAAAGACTGTAGTGGAAACCACAAGGATTTCACACCACTCAGCCCAAGCAGCTGAACTAATAGCTTTGTTAAGAGCCTGTGAAATGAGTGAAGGTCTGAGGGTGAATATTTTCACAGACAGCCAGTACGCCTTTGGCGTTGCCCATAGTTTTGGGAGGCTATGGAGGGAGCGGGGTTTCTTTACTACACATGGCCAGAAAACTCAGCATGGTCCCTTGATTGATCGATTGTTACTTGCCCTAACCTTACCAAAGAAGCTAGCCATTTTTAAATGCAGTGCACATAAGAAGGTTGTAGATTCTACTGGAAAAGGAAACGCCTTTGCCGATTCAGTAGCAAAAGACACGGCTCAGGCTAAAGGAAGTCCCATGTGTTTCAGTACATCTGCCCGATGGCCCACCGAAACATCTCTTTTTGACAATACCCTTGAAAGTGTGAAAGAATTACAGAAAGAAGCGACTGTTGAAGAGTTGCAGAGGTGGGAACGGGAGATTGGGAAACTAGATGAGAATGGATGTTGGATAGACCGATCTGAGAAGCAGCTGCGATGGTTGCTCCCTAATGCACTGGTGTATGCAGTAGCCGCCATGGCTCATGGCCCGGCCCATATCAGTGCTAAAGGAATTAGCACAATATTAGACCCGGTATGGAATAACCCCAACCTTTCTAAAATAGCAGCCCACATTGTTAAATATTGCCCCGTGTGTTTACGATATAACCCTAGTGGTAGAGAATCTGTTTTTAGTGGCAATTTTACCCCGCCATCCTTGCCCTTTGAAGTACTACAGATAGATTTCATACAAATAATCTGAAGTATGTATTGGTGGTGGTATGTGTTTTTAGTAAATGGGTTGAGGCCTACCCCACCAAAGATGCCACTGCGATTACCACTGCCAAAGTTCTGATCAAAGAGTTTTTCCCCAGGTTTTGTTTGACCCGAATTATCTGGTCGGACAACAGGCCCCAATTCAATGCCACACTTGTACAAAGTGTTTGTGATGGACTAAAAATTAGACAAAAATTCTATGCCGCTAGACATCCCCAATCAGCGGGCCTGGTCGAAAAATATAATGGCATATTAAAGCTAAAAATGGCAAAAATCTGTGCGGACACTAGACTAAAGTGGCCCGATGCCCTCCCATTAGCTCTGCTATCCCTTAGAACGACTCCTCATTCTAGGACTGGTCTGTCCCCAGATGAAGTAATATTTGGCCATCCTGCCAATGTGAGGGGAGTCCCTAGGCCCAGATCTTTTAGAGATATTGATTATCCATTGATGACAGACTACCTTTATGCCTTGACTAAAGATCTGTGTTCTATTCACCAACAGGTATCGGACACACTGCAGCCACTACCGGAAGGTCCTGGACATCGGTCGGAGCCTGGCCAGTGGATACTGGTGAAGAATTATCAATGAACATCGAGTTTGGATCCCAGATGGTCTGAGCCCTATCAAATTCTCTTGGTGATGAGGACGGCGGTGAAGGTGCATGGCCGCAAACACTGGATTCATGCGAGCCACGTCAAGCGCCTCCCGCTGCCCCTGCCCTCTGACCGACAAAACAAAGACAGAGTGCCGAGTCAGGAAGGAGAAGTCATTCTAAGCTTTGTGCCCATTTTCGGATGCTCAAGAAAAGGGGCAATTAAGTGCTGTGTTGCCTGAAGGGGAAGGTGAAATAGCTCAATCAGAAGCGACTGCCAGTCCCAAGGCAGCACGAGAGGTGACCAAGTCTGTTACCCATGCCACTGAATTATTTCCTGACCAGGAGCAACCTGGCCATTGTCGATACGATTTGCGGCCCCGAAAACAGCGTGGTACCCCACTCACTAATGGAAGAAAATAGACAAAGACTTTGTGTTGAAACACCTTAAGGAGTGTTTGGGGTACTGAGCGAGACACTGGACTGAACTCGTAGAGAGCTTGGAACATGTGCAAAAGGGGCTCTGTTCAGAAAGAAAGACTGAGTTAAGGGCCGCGATCGTACTTACGGAACCTGGCAAATGTTGTTTTGTTTCTCTTGGAAGTGATAAGAGTCTACCTGTGAGGCTCTAAGACGGACACAGGTAGAAGATCCCTTTGTGGGAAGAAGAAACCCTCTGATGGTGTGCGTGCTTTGTGGACTTTTAGCAAGGGACCGAGATAGATTTGGACTTTTAGCAAGCATGTTTGCCTTTGATCGATTTGTGATGGAAGATGAAAGACCACTTGCCCCTCGGCGTCATACTCATGATATGCAATTGTTTTCCGGATGGCCCACTAGAGTGAAGGTGGCATTCGTTGCTTGTATTGTTATAATTACTGTAATAATGATGAGTGTGTTTATATAATTGGAATATCAACATCCAGTGCAGACATTTTTGAGAACTTCTACTGCTCCAGAAGAGCATCTCTTTTATTCTTTGCCCCCGCATAAGGCTAGACATAGGGAGACTTATTCGAAAAATGTTTTTATAGAAATGTTGCATCAAACCCACAGCACCACGAACAAGACAAACTGTTGGGTTTGTGGATTATTACCATCGGTCATGCATCAGCACGAGTTATTTATCTCCCTTCCTTTGTCTTATTTAGCTAGTTGCGAAGCCTGGTGGCAACTGTTGACATTAATGTATTCCCACTATGTCGAGAATCCTAAAATATATTCTGAGAGAGATTATGAAGCTATTTTAAAGTACATAGAGCGACACCAAGGGTTCCTTAGACCCAAATGCGTGCATGAATGTATATACCGATAATGCTAATGATACCTGGTTACGAGATGAAATGCAGGATTTTGAACTTTTTAATTCTACCTTGTATTTCCAGCATTTTCAGGAACGAAATGTTACAAATGACAAAGCATTCCTGATCCCCATAATCAATGCCACCTCCTTGTTTTGTATTAGGGGGCGAGGTCATGTTAGGGTCGGGTGTAGTACCTGTAATTACACCTATATGTTGCAGACTGACAGCACTCCCCCAATGATCACCCCTCCAAATGTATATTTTGTATGTGGGGAGAATGCTTATACCTGGCTCCCTCGAGGGTGGTCTGGGCGGTGCTATTTGTGCTTTCTTTACCCCCCTGTCTATGTTGCCCCTTCGGATTATCACAGGACCCATTGGCTGGTAAAAAGAACCATAGAACATAATAGAACCATTAGAAGCTATGATACTGACAGTACAGATAAGACAGATACCTCATTGCAGCAATTTGAGGATATCTCGAAGGGCCTGGTTCCATTTTGGGGTCCGATTTTTAATAGTCGAAACATAAGACGACTATCTAGGATAGTGGAAAATGTGGTCAAACCACGACCGAAATTTTAACCAACCTTACTGTTGAACTTCAGGCTACGAGGCTTGTTTCTCTTCAAAATCGGATGGTTTTAGACGTCATCCTGGCAGATAGGGGTGGAGCCTGTTGCGTGATCGGCAGCTCTTGTTGCATGTATATTCCTGATTCGACCCCTACCATACACCTTGCAATTAAGAAATTACATCCATTAGCTAGCGAACTTCATGAAGAGAACGGCATCTGGTCCCTTAGTGGATGGTTCTGGGCCCTACTTACAACCTGGGGTTGGAAAATATTTATGATCTTGGCAGGAGCTTTTGGGGTCCTGTTTACCTGTTGCATATGTCTTCAATGTGGCCCAGCGTGTTGCACTTTTTGTGCCGCTAAAATAACTTCAGCCCTAACCTATTCTAGACAGGAAAAGATAGAGAAACAAATTGTTCAGAAAGAGGTATCAGACCTCATGCAGATTGATGAAGGGGTGTTTGTAGAATAGAACAGTTATATTGGCCATAGTAGGCCAAAAGGGCCGTCTGTTGGGTTATAAAATTGGATATATATGTGATTGGCCCACTATGTATCATATAACTGTGAATACGTAAGAATAGCCATATATTATTACGTAGACATGCGTATGCCTATTGCATTGTTCATGCAGGCCTATTCAGGCCTATTGGTATAACCATGGCCTATTTGTTCATTTCCCCGTGTTCATGTACCATTTCCGAGAAGTCACATGAGTTAGCCCTTGCTACGAAACCATGTTGCTATGCCTGGTTTCCCTCTCTGATCTTTAGTGTGTAGCTCAGGGAAACTCAAGGTCACACCTGCCTCTCTTGTGGGATGTGTGCATTCCAGCAGAGACCGTTCCTGTACTCCCCGGGCTCCAGATAGACAAGAAGGCACCCCATTGACCTACCCTGGAATAGCTTCTCACTAGCTACTAGCAATCCATTGTGCCTTATATGGGTCTTCCTGCTGGCTCACTGACAACTCGTGTTTTTCCTTCTAGGGTGTCGACTGAGATGTACGAAACGTATATATGCTTTGTATCTTTTGCATGAAGTCAGTCTCCTCTGCGCACCCCCCTAGGTCGTGTAGACCGAGGCTCCCCTGACAGGGCTTGTATTTGATTTGAATAAACGATTCGACTCTCTCCATTGCCGACTGCTTTATTCTTCATTTATATTATAAATGGGCTATTGGTAAGTATAGCTCGGTTCCTGAAATTTCCATTCCTTCAAGGGTGGGAAGTAATTTAATTATAGTAAATTAAATATTAATTTTTCGGAATTATCAATAATTTTTATTTTAATTTTGCGTTTTAGTTCTGTAGCGGGTCGGGGTTGATACGGGAATAGGGTGAGAATAATTTAATTGTAATTAAGTAAATATTTTTATTTATTTAATGGTATTGATTTTCAATTTATTGTTAATTAATTTTTAATATGTAATTATTTTTATTAATTGGTAACTAATTTTTATTAATTGATTAATTGATAATCATGTTAATTTTAATAATTAAATTTTCCGTAGCGCGTTGTGGGTTTATAGAGGAATAGGGTGGGAATTAATTTAATTGTAATTAATTACATATTAAAATTGCTTTTTTGTAATGAGAATTAATTTACTGTTAATTAATTATTAATTGGTATATTTTTATTATTAATTAATTTTTGATCTTGAAAATTATTTAGTTGTTAATTAATTATGAATAGGTAATACATTTTTAATAACTAATATTTATTTGTATTTATAATTGATTCATTATTACATAATATGTGATTGGTAATTCATTGTTATTCATTTTTTATTAGTATTGATATTTAATTTATTTTTATTAATATATTAAATCATACTTTCCCTACTGTTGCGCTCACTGGAGTGGGAATAGTAATTTGTATCCTCCCGCTATCCAACCCTTTCCCTACTGTTGCACTCTCTGGAGTGGGAATAGTAATTTTTACCCCTACCTTATCCAATACCATCTCTACTGTTGCACTCTCTGGAGTGGGAATAGTCATTTTTACCCTCCCGCTATCGAACGCTTTCCCTACTGTTGCACTCACTGGAGTGGGAATAGAAATGTTTTCCCCTACGCTATCCAACGCTTTCCCTACTGTTGCACTCTCTGGAGTGGGAATAGTCATTTTCCCCCTACGCTATCCAACGCTTTCACTACTGTTGCACTCTCTGGAGTTGGAATAGTAAATTTTACCCTCCCGCTATCCAACGTTTTCCCTGCTGTTGCACTCTCTGGAGTGGGAATAGTAATTTCTACCCTCCCGCTATCCAACGCTTTTCCTAATATTGCATTCTCTGGAGAGGGAATAGTACTTTTTATCCATACACTATCCAATGCTTTTCCTACTGTTGCACTCACTGGAGTGGGAATAGTAATTTTTACCCTCCCACTATCCAACGCTTTCCCTACTGTTGCACTCTCTGGAGTGGGATTAGTAACTTTTACCCCTAGGCTATCCAACGCTTTCCCTATTGTTGCACTCTTTGGAGTGGGAATAGTACATTTTACCCCTACGCTATCCAACGCTTTCCCTACTGTTGCACTCTCTGGAGTGGGAATAGTAAATTTTACTCTCCCACTATCCAATGCTTTCCCTACTGTTGCACTCTCTGGAGTGGGAACAGTAATTTTTACCCCTAGGCTTTCCAAAGCTTTCCCTACTGTTGCACTCTCTGGAGTGGGAATAGTGATTTTAACCCCTACGCTATCCAACACTTTCCCTACTGTTGCACTCTCTGATGTGGGAATAGTAATTTTTACCCTCCCGCTATCCAACACTTTCCCTACTGTTGCACACTCTGGAGTGGGAATAGTAATTTTTACCCATACACTATCCAATGCTTTTCCTACTGTTGCACTCACTGGAGTGGGAATAGTCATTTTTACCCTCCCACTATCCAACGCTTTCCCTACTGTTGCACTCTCTGGAGTGGGAATAGTAACTTTTACCCCTATGCTATCCAACACTTTCCCTATTGTTGCACTCTTTGGATTGGGAATAGTAAATTTTACTCTCCCACTATCCAATGCTTTCCCTACTGTTGCACTCTCTGGAGTGGAAACAGTCATTTTTACCCCTAGGCTTTCCAATGCTTTCCCTACTGTTGCACTCTCTGGAGTGGGAATAGTAATTTTAACAATTACGCTATCCAACACTTTCTCTACTGTCGTACTCTCTGGAGTGGGAATAGTCATTTTTACCCTCCCGCTATCCAACGCTTTCCCTACTGTTGCACTCTGGAGTGGGAATAGTAATTTTAACCCCTACGCTATCCAATGATTTCCCTACTGTTGCACTCACTGGAGTGGTAATAGTACATTTTACCCTCCCACTGTCCTACAGTAAAAATATTGAATATGTGTTATTAATATTACGTTAATATATATAGATGTGTATAAAAAAATTTAAATGTATGTTATTTTTTTATTTACATAATTTTTAATAATTTTAAGGTTATTTAAGTATTTTTAAGTATGTTTAAGTTAATTATATGTATTATTTAATTAATTATAAATTACTTTTAAGACATTTTAAAAAATTCGATATTTTGACTAACACTATTTTTACAACAATATTTTTGATTCGATATTTTTGTACTTACCTGTTTGTAGATAGGAATTTGATCATTTTGCATTCAATATTTTGTCCTCCATATATAGACAGGTCGATATTTTCCTCATCCACATTCTGACAGTGATCCCTCTCATGGGAAGCATGTGAATATCTTCCTCTTCCTTCTCTGTTAAAGATGGAGGCATTTGCACCCTAACTTTCTTTGGCTCCTTTTTCTTTGACCATCCAGCTTCCCATTTATCCAATTCACTCCATTTTCTAATGTAGCCAATTAATTCCTTTATCTAAACTCTCCTTCCTGGAGGACGCATGTTTGCAAGATCTCTGTCAGTAAAGCATAGCCTGCAATTTTTCTGCAAAATTTTGGTCCTTTGTACATCAATTTCATGTCTCTGGGCAAATTCAGTCAGTCTCTCATGAGCCTGTCCTGCATGTCTGGTAATCTCTTTACATATGAACAGTAGTTCATCATCATGAAATGCATTCAGTCGTGAAAAGTCAAGAGTCCCAATTATCATTTCTGTTAAATCTTATCTTTAATATTGCCACATTCATCAATCGTTCTCTCTCAGGGACGTGTGCATTTTTTCCACTCATTCTAGGATTCCCACTATTTGTTGGGGTAGCTATACTTTGATCCAGTCATCAAGCTCTCGGGCAGTAAAACCTGGTTGTTCTGCTGGGGTATAAATGACTTATTTCTCCAAAATAGGTTCCACTGCATAGGACAGATAGTGAGTTCAAAAGGGATGTCAGAAGTTGGTGTTCCCAATGGCGCTTCCATCATAGGGATTCTGTCATTCATCACCAATGCGGCATTTGTGTTAGGCAGGAAAAATAATGACAAACTCTGAGGCAATCTCCTTGATCAAACCCTGACTGATTTAATGTATGGTCTGCACTTGCAGCACATGAAGTATTCCCTTGGGTCGACACTTTTGGAGTCTGAGGAATGGGTCTTATTATCAGGTCACCTGAATTGTTAGAAATGACGCTCATTCTGGTAGTAACAGCCAAAGTATGGGCATTGATTCGTGCTACTCCAGGCATATGCAAGGACACTACAGGACCAATTGTGACAGGAACTGTAAATGCATCTGGGGCCTTTAGAGTTTGTCGAGTCTAAGTAGCTGTCATTCCTGAAGTTCCCCCATAGGACCGGATTAATATTCAATGGTGCTGTGGGTACATCAAAGGTCTCAGTGATGGGCACATCACTTGCTCTACCAGTAGGAGTGCCATTGTATAGAGGTGGACGTTTTAACAGCAACTCGGTTATAAAATTATCATTTGTGTCAGTATCACTGTCCTCATCTGTGTCATCTGTCTCTTTATTCTTTTTCTTCTCCTTTCGCTAACATTTCCTCTCTTCTGAAGTTAATACAGGATATTATCTTATCTACCTCCATCATTTTAGTTCTCCGGGCTTTCTGTTCTGCATCCTATCTAGCATCCCCACAAGTGTGTATGACTTTCTTGACTCTCCCTTGAAATCTTTCTCTCTGTCTCAAATGAGCAATATGTTCCCAGGTATTAAATGCTTCAAATTGTGTAGGTCTAGAAAGTAGTTTCATTTCATAAGTTTTCTCCTTAAATTCTCAATTATTAACAAATTAAATGTCCCATAACAAGGAAATAGCAATGTACCATCTTTCTCAGTGACCCTGTGCGGTTGTTCGAGCCAAATACATGTGTGAAAACCCTCTTCTACCACCATAGTATGACCTGTGTTTGATCGCAGAATCTTAGGCCACGAGGACCCGATAACCACCGCAAATACCCTGCATCAAGCAGCACATTCACGCATCACCTTAAGTCAGCTCCGTATAACACCACACAGCCATTTCAAAATACCACAATCTAAGCATAAGCAAGTGCAATGCACAACCCTATTGATACTCACACTCCTTTGCTGCTACAAGTCATTTCCGAACATGCACAACTCCGTCAATCATTTGACCGACCCATGTGCATTTGGGGTTTGGACAGGGCTTTGTCAATTTCTAGATAGGACGGCCTAACTCCCTTATGTCAGTAGAAAACCATTGGACGTGCTAGCAGATTTGATCTAGCATTTTTTTGGCCCACTTGCTTACCATTGGACCTCCGATGGACCTTTTTCGCCAACTGAGAGAAATGGGAGTTAGCATTAACATCAATCAAAATTCAATTTACAGTGCAACCCATTAGGCTACACAATAAGGACCAGGAATCAGTATCTTCAGTAAGAAGATTTATTACAAATTGATATTCAAATACACTACTCCGAACACAATGCAGTGCAGGTACAGAATTACAACTGGGATTCCCAAACGTCCAAAGAAATGCATCTGTTAGTGAGGGTGATTTTTATACTCTGTGTTTGAAAATACCCCTTTTAAAAAAGTATATATTTTCTTGCTCAGCCATCCAGTGTGCTTCTACTAGGATGTGTACTGACTCTCTGGCTTTGGAGTGAGAGGGGCTGGGGATGTGCTGTGGCTCTAGAGAGTCTGGATGAGTCAGCGCTAGGCTGAATAGGTCTGGTCTGCATTTGGAGTGGTGGGAGGAGTAGCACCAGCACCTGAATAGGGTTGTGTCTGCCTTCCACAATGATGGATCTGCCCCCCTGTGGTGAGTCTGGAGTCAGGGCTCACCCTGACAATGGAGGTAGTTGTGCACTTGCAAAGTGCCTGCCAGAACTGGTTTTGACTGAGCACAAAGAGAAAAAATACATTTTGGGGTATAAGTATTAGACCCAAACCCCCTGGACTTTAGACTACTTCTGGAATCAAGAGGAACCTTTGCCAAGGAGAAGAGCTGGAGAAACTTAGGAGAAGTACTGCCAACTGCTGTGTGTCTGGGGTTGGCCTGCGGTTGCTTTTTCTGCCAAGGAAAGGAGAAGGACTTTGCTGTGTGCTATGTCCTCTGCTTGAGGAAAGTCTCCAAGGGCTTGGGTAGAGCTTGCCTCCTGTTTTGAAGTCTCAGAAACATAAAGACTTCAACCCCAGCTCCCCTGAACTACTGTGATGGGAGTTCTGACCTGCCAAGAAGTGCCTGTGACTGTGTGGGGCCTCTGGAGGTTGTTTTTGCTGCTGGGAGCTGGAAAGCAACACAGCACCTAGAAAGTTGGTGCATCACTCTTCTTGCGACAGTTTTCTGATGCAACGCCATGGTCCGAGAAGAGTCTCTCCCCATCGCCATGCTGCAGCCAAAACCGACGCAGTGACTGTTGCTACTGCCAGAATTGACGCATCAAGGAATCACGGCTGAAGAAATCGCCGCAGCGCCGCTCAACTCCTCCTTATGGTTTGCTGACGCATCCCGGATTTACACGCATCGTCCCTGTGTGGCAAGTTTTTCCTGACGCAACATCCACGGATCAGGGTTGTCTCAGAATTTACGCATCGTTTCCCCCTAGAGACCGGACATGACGCACAGCTCCCCTGTGCCCAGCGGAAGTGTTGCATCGCATCCACAGAGGTCCTAGGAAATGTCTTTGTTTTTCGACGCTTCCCATTGCTGCGACTGTTTGGCTTGGTGAATTATGTCGCAACGACAGGTACTTTGCAAGAATTCATGCATCCATAGATTTCTATGAACTCAGTTGCTAAAACCTTTTGAAAGTCATTTTTCTAAATACTTCTATGTTGGATTTTTGTCATTTTGGTCTTGTTAAGTTTAGATAAAGATACGTTATTTTTCTGAACTGGGCCGGTGTCCATTTGTGGTGTTTTTCACTGTATTACTGTGTGTGTTGAGTACCCAAAAGATTTCACATTGCCTTTCGGATAGGCCTGTCTGCTCTTGCCAAGATACCCAGGGAGGGGGCAGGAGTTATCTAAAGTGTGTATCTCCGTATCATGACAAGAAGAAAGGGTCCCTATTTGGACAAAGGTACCTCTGCCAACTAGAGATCCCCATTTCTAACAATGATTATTTGTCAATCACAATTAATTATGGTTAAACATTTATATGAGTCAGTTCTTTAATCCTACAGTGAAGGCACATCTTTAACAACGGCATGTGGAACACGGTCCTTAGTTTATTAAACCATACATAAATCATGTGCTAAGTGCACTTTCATACCGTGGGTTTCTAAAGTATCTGTGACATATGAAAGGTGGGCAATCTTTGCGCTACATTAGCACCAAAAACCATCAGCTCCAGAGTTTAGGACTGACCTAATGATGTTTCTTCTCTCCTCAAACCACTCACCTGCCTCCATGCCCACTTCTAAGTAGCATCAACAGTCCCAGTCTGGTGATGGGCAGTTTGAATGCTTGTAGTCAGTCAAACAGTCACTCTATACTGCCTAGAGACGTGTCAAATAAGGCACTTTGTAAGTGCTACTGCTCGTTCATGCTTTTATTCATTCACCCATTCATTAATTACACAACAATAACTTTGATGAAGCTGAAGTAGTAGTATTTTATATTAAGTTCAAACTACATCACTCAGAAGACCACATTGCATGAAATGCATGTGCAGAAGACCCACCTGCGACAGATTCATAGAGTGTCACTACTGCACACATCACCTAGCACATGAAAGCTCATTCTGATCAGAGCATAGCAGATGAAAAAAACAAAAGTCCATGTATGTCGACTGTGGCCCTCTTAATGTTCAGCCTACAATATGTGCTCCTAACCATGTGGATCTCATAAATGAGGTATTATCTTTCTCACTTGCCATTTATTACCAAATGACCCTTCACTAAATGCCAACCTCTCTAGCCATCTACAATAGTGTTACAAGCATTTTGCATGTCTTTCCATGCAGCACCAACAAGTGACTTAGTCCAATCATCAATTGCATTGTCAAATAAGAGATGTGCAGTGTCCATAACAATATTGCAATAAATATGAGGCAATGATGTGTCCTTGAGGACAGTACTCAATGCCCTCAGCTCACAATAGAATCATCACTTGTTGGTTATGTATCATGAGCATGTTGCTATTTATGACTATGTTTCACTTCAGAAAAGCTCCCAATAAGTAAATAAATACATTTCTGCTCCTGGCAGAGTTTATGATATATATGGGATGGAGAGGGGAAGTATTTCAGAGCAGCTTGGCATTCATAAAGTACCATCACAGAGTGCAGTGCAACTCTAGGAGGGACTTGTGATGAACAGAACACAGACACTACTGAGTCCTCTTTATGAGGAGCTGCCAGAAGGGCAGTATAGTGAAAAGTGAATATTAGGGGGTGGCATGACCATTTATTTATTTATAAAGTTTTATATAGCGCGAACAAGATTCCAAAAGATATCAGAGCACTTTACAGTAGTATGAAAGAGAGGACATGAATGAAGTCTGAACATCAATTGGGAAAAGGAAAAAAATTCAGTAAACTGATGAATTCAGACAACATAAGGGGTAGAAATATGCAATAAAGAGGAGCCATATCAAATGGAGGTAACCCTGGTGATGTCAACAAAGTCAACCAGTCAAGTGAGCCTAGCCACTTAGGTAGCTCATCAGATATCTCTTAGCTTCTATTTTGTACTCCGTCATTGAGGAGAGCCTGCGTGGGAGAGAGTCCCATATCTTTGGGGCTGCACTAGAGAAGGCTCGTTGACAAGTTCTCTTTTTGCTAAGGTGAGAGGTTTCAGGAGGTAAGTTGTGGCACTTCTTGAAGCTATCTCACCACAGGATAGTTCAAGTTTTTGCACCAGCTACCTGGGAGTCTTGAAGTGGATGGCTTTGTGCGCCAGAACTGCAATATTTTGCTTTAAAGGGTATCCAATTGAGAGATTTTAAGACTGGGGATATGTGCTTGTTTCATTTGGAACCTGTCACCAGTCTAGCCCCGGTGTTCAGAGAGGCCCTAAGTGGAGCCAGGGCGCAATTGGGAAGGCCACAGAGGGTAGCACTGCCATAGTCTAGTCTTGGCAAGACAAGTGCTTGAACCACCTGCTTGAAATCACTTTGTGGAAGGAAAGTTTTGATATTTCTGAGAGTTCTCATCAAGTGGTTTGCTCCCTTACATACATTGCTGATATGAATATTCATAGTCAAGTGCTTGTCCTAGGTAAATCAGAGAGATTTGACTGAGTCTATGATGATCAGCGTGCAGTTGAAGGCAGTGAGGTGAGTCAGCCAGAGATCTAGCTTGGGGAGGTGGTTCAGAGGGGAGATGAACAGGATCTCCGTTTTGGAGGTGTTGAGCAGGAGATGGTTCTCGGTTAAGCAATTTTGAGTAGACGTTAGGATAGTGTTGAGTGAGATGATGTTGTCCGGGGATGAGATTTTCAAGTATAGTTGTATGTCATCCATAACTTGTGAGGGCTAATTCGGTACTGTGCCCCTTCTGAAAACCAGATTGATGCTTGTCTAGAAGTTGATAGTTCTCTATGTGAGCACATAGTTGGGATTGTACACATTTTTCTAGGCGTCTCGCTAGTGTGGGGATGTTGGAGATGGGACGGAAATTATTGAGATCAGATTTATCAGAGCTGTTTTGTTTTTAAAATAGGTCATACCTGAGCTGCTTTTAGGCAGTCAGGGATCATGCCTTGAGATAAGGAAAAATTTACAATCCTAGTCCAGGTGGGGAAGAAAGCAACCTTGATCTCTTTGAATATGGCCGGAGGCAGCGGGTTACCAAAGTGGTTGGACGGGTTGATAGTCTGAAGAATTTTATAATGTCTTTTTTATTAAATGGGGTAAAGGAGCCCCATGACGCATTGTTCTTGGTGTTCATTAAAGTCAGGTTGCACTTTTCAAAGAGGTCAGCGGGTGCGGCGGCAATAGAGGAGGGTAATAGCGCCTTCTTGGAAGCGAGGTCAGTGGAGATGAGTAGAGATTTCTCCATGAAGAAAGCATCACATTCTTCGCAGGAGCGAGGGTTGCCACCCAGGTCTGAGAGGTTTGGACCAATAACTGACTGCTGTTTGACCAATTCGAAAAGTTTCTGGGGGCAGTTTGCCGCTTGGTCTAGTTGTAATCTGAAATAGTCCGCCTTGGCTTTCTTGATCTGAGGAGTTTTAGTTAGTCTAAGGAGGGATTTGATTCGCCAGAAGCGTTCAGCTGCCCTAACGTTGAGGCGTTCGGTGTTTAAGTTATCATTATACCATGGTATGGATATTTTTAAAGAGGAATTTTTAAGTTGGAGTGGAGCAATGTCATCCATAATGTTGGCTATCGTCACATTGTAGGCGTCAGTGAGTGTTTGCACCTCAACCAAGTCAGCTTGGGAGGAGAGAACGGATTTAAAGTGGGCAGCAAGATCATTGTGATTTATTGATCTGAGGTCCCTTTTCCATATCCTTGATTTCAGAGGTTGAGCCTTCTTCAACACCACCTCCCTGTTAATATAAAAGAGGATGCTGAGGTTGTCGGACCAGTCACACAGTGTTATGGAATCTAAGGTGATAGTCTGTTCCTTGGAGATGATGAGGTCTAGAGTTTCTCCTTTAGTATGAGTTGGTTGATCACAGTGTTGAGTCAGTTATAGACGATAAAGAAATGATTTAAGGCAAGAGACCATGGGGTCATTGGGGTTAGACCAGTGCAAGTTGAAGTCACCAAGGAAGTTTTGTGGCACTGCTGAGTCAACATTGCTGGAGATGATTTCCATTAATTGCTCAATTAAAGGGAGATTGTCTCCGGGCGGTGGTAAAAGGTGTGCAGTTTGCAGATTGGAAGGTTCTCACTTGAGATGCTAAGGCAAAGGTATTCACAGTAAGAAGGGAAAGAGGACTTCAAGTGAGAGATCGAGAGAGAATTCCTAAAGATACAGGCTAGGCCCCTACGCAACTTCAAGGCTCTGTCTAGTCTGATCATATCATGAGTGGGTGGTACTAGGAGGTCTAAGATGGAGTGGAAGCAGGATTAAGCCAAGTTTCAGTGAGGATGATAACATCTAAATCATTGTGTTGGATGGGGTTGAAGATATCTGAAGCGTGTTTACTAGAAGATCTGCCATTTAGCAGAACACATTTGAGACTTAGTGGATTAGAGGGGGGAGGAGTCTGGGTGACATTCACCCTGATGAGGTTGACAGTATTGCTGCATCTCAGATTGCGGAGGGGGTTCTCTGTAAGGGTTGGAAAGGATAGAATGAATTTGCCTTGTCGAGGTTGTGTTCATTTTAGACCAGGTAGTGCTAGAGTTGAGACGGTCATGGACATCAGTGGACGCCGGGTGGGTCACACTACTTTTGGGGCTGGGTGGGGAGTTTAGAGAGGGAATAGATTTTGAGATGGGGTTGGGAGGGAAGATAGGATAGGGAATAGAATTCAAAAAGGAAGGGGCTAACAACTGATCACTGTGTTCGCTATCACAAGTAGGGGCTCTGGGCCAGTTTGTAGAGGTGAGGAGAGAGCTGATCATGGGGAAGAGATCATTTGAGAGGGCTTTCAGGTCATATAGCTTCGAAGTGAAATGGCTCAGCTGTAGAGATATATCATCTAGGTGCACCACCAGGTTTGAGTGTTGGACTAGGGGTGTAAGGTGTGAAGGACCATGGTACAGGACATGGACTCTAAAGGTGGTAATCAAGAAGGAAGACGAGAGGGCTTATCAGTGCATCACTCAATATCAATTTAGTGTTTTGAGTGCAGCTAGATGCTAGCAGCATTGCTGTATTAATAGGTAAATCAGCCTGATGTGCCAGGCATTGACGGCACATACATGGATTGGAGCTTAGTGGTGTTAAAGATGTGTAATACTATGTATCTGCCGAGAGGGGTCCAGGAAAGGTAGACTTGTCTGTGATTTGTGTCTCATTCTATTTTCAGTTCTCGCCTGCAATTTTAGGAATCCCATTAAGGATATCTGGTCTTCAAGCTATATGTTTATGCACCCGAAGCATTTATGTGACCATGTATCTGACCTCCCCATCTACTCTCACAGTGTCATATTCTATTGTACATCCCTCAATGATAGCAGGTCAATTGATTGAATCTAGTGAATAGCCTGTGGAGGCCAGATTCTCTGTCATGGCGAGAAGGCATGGCTTTAGAAGTGGTAGGCAACACATTGAAAACAAATAGATATTGACACCCTCTTCTGGTTCTGGGCATTAAATAAGGTGAGTGTTGTGGCAATTGGCAGATTACTCATTGCCCATTACTTGATTTGGTGCTGGTGGTGGGGATTTTCCTCGACTGTCTAGGGTCATTCAGAAATGGAGTTGTCTTTTGATGGCCACATTATAAAGCAGACATGTCGCAGGTCCTGTATCTCCAGTGGTTGCCCCTGGTTTATGTATTCCATAATTTGGGAACATAAAGATGTGCATGATGTACCCCAATGGCTCTCTCAGTTGTGAAGTGTACATATATTTGCATGCTGAATCACCACTGTTCACTGCTGGCCAGATATGGCCAACTATGTGTGAAGTGAAAAGGAGATTACTGCTATAGAGGAAATATGGAGGCAGTCAGTGGATATTGGTAGTTTCACTGTCGAGTGACTTCAGATGAGGTAGCACACCTAGCAGAACGTAGTTCCTATATCTTTACCTTTGCATTAATCAAAGTCCCTGCTGGTGTCCAAGATGAAATCATCAAGCAATGACAATGGAAATTGTTTAGAGCATGCAGTGTTAGGAAAGGGCACCAATTTTGTATCAATTAGATGTTGAGATTGCTATGCTTCTTGCAGTTATTCATTTATAGTTATTATAGCCGCATATCTGTCTCCTTTTGACTACTTGAGATCACTATGTGGCTAGAGTCTATGCAAGATGAAATCAAATATAGGGTAGGTAACCAGGTCTTGAGCATCATTCTGAACAAGAGCCATTTGGTTGTAGCCTAGTTATAAAAGGCAGCGTATTCCAGAGCTTGGCTGTCTGATGGGAGAGACTTCTTCTCCCCCCAACTTGCCCTTCAAATTTTAGGGATGTGAACAAGCCCTTTGCTGGCTGATCTTATGTCCCGCGCGGGGCATGCAAGGAAAAAGGTTTCTGGAGGTCCAGAGGCCCTCCGCTTTATAGTACTGTATGCACCAAACATAGATCCTTGAATTCAATTCTTTGCAGGACCGGAAGCCAATGGAGGTTCCTACTGCTGTTGAAATGGGATGGAATTTAGGGATGTTTAGTGGCACCCGTGCAGCGGCATTCTGCAAGGACTGAAGTTATATTAGTTGGCGTTTGTCAATGCCAAGAAAAAGAGCATTGCAGTAGTCAATTCTAGAGAGTAATAAGGCGACCACTACGGTTTTCCTGAGTTCTTGTGGAATGAACAGAAGAATTTTTAGAAGGAAAAAACATGAGGAGGTTAGAAGATTGATTCGGCCTGCACAATTGAGCGGATCATCAAACATGACTCCAATGTTCCTGACCTTATCAGTGGGATCATGATAGCCTCCTGCCTCTGCTGTCCACCTTTGGTGATTGCAGTGTAATAGTCTCTATCTGAACTCAACCACCTCCATTTTATCTGTGTTAAGTCTAAGATAATTTAGATGCATCCACCAATGATGTGCTTCAAACAGTTGTGGAATCTCTAGGCCACTATTTCTGCACCAGAGGATATAGATATAAATATCTAAGTGTTGTTAGTGTAAGAGACCAACTCTGGTGCTTTGATCAGTTTAGCCAGAGGAGTGCCTTAGATGTTGAAGAGGGTAGGTGACAGTGCTGAGCCTTGAGGAACTCCACAAGGGAGTGAAAAGGCCTCAGATGTAAGATTACCCCAGCACAGCCTTTCTTCCATCGAAGCAAGGAACGAGGCGAGCAGGGTTAGAACCGTCCCCTAAATTCTGACTGAACTCAGCCTCTGCGCTAGTACCAGATGGTTGACAGTATCAAATGCTGCTGAGAGGTCTAGCAGGCTCAGGACGGCCCTCAGCACACTGTCAAGCTGTTTACGCATCTCCTCGGTGGCCATGGCTAAGGCTGATTCTTTTGAGTGGCTTGGTCTACAGACATGTTGGGTGGTGTCTAGGAGGTCATTGGATTCTAAGTTGCATGCCAGCTCATGATTAATGGATTTTCTATAATTTTGGCCATGAATGTAAGCAAGATGTAGGCTGGTAATTTTTAACTTCAGAGGTATCTAGTGAGGGTTTTTGTTAGAATGGGATGTATACCAGCTTTCTTCAAGAATCAGGGAAATTACCTGACATGAGAATGTTGTTCAGAAGCAGGGCCAAATGAGTACTGACCCGATCCGAACCCATGTGAAGTATTGAGGGAGGACAGGTATCAGACTGGCAGCCAGATTTGATGGATAATAGCATATCATTTACTTTCTCAGAGATTAAAGGGGAGAAACTTAGCAGTTGACAGGTAGTTGGAATTCCAGAGACAGTATCCTCTATCAGAGCCACTCACCCATAAACAAATACCCAGAAAGTGATTTGACGTAGAAAAAAACAACTAGTTAGTGGAGCATCAAATAAAACATTTTGGTATGAACAAACAAAATGCCGGCAAAAAATAAAACAAGTGAATGAAACAATAAAGCTTTATATCTGAGCAACTATATAATCTAGAGAGCTTTTTCAAAACTGTCACTTTTCTGTCCAAATGTCAGCGGGAGAATCAATTCTCTCCTGATCAAACCTTCTGCAATAAAGGGCCCAATTTTATCCTGACTAAAGTACAAACAATCTACAAGGAGCTTGCAGGGGATGCTCCAGACACTGTCACTAAGGCGGTTATAAATGTGTTTTTGGCATGATATGGATTTTTAAGTTTCCACAGTTTTGGCCTCATTTACTAACCCATGGCGCCACCAGTGATTCACTTTTTTTCACGCACCAGTGGTGTAATGGACTTGCCCATATTTACAAGGCCACATAAAGTCAAACTGCGTGACTTCTCATGGCCTTGTAAATATGGATCCCTTTCGCATATTACTCTGAGTGAAAGAGGTGTTCAATGGGTGTTGCTGTGGGTATTCCCATGCAACACAGATGGAGCCTGACACATTCCCAGAATTTCAACTTTCGTAAAGCTGGAAAACGTCAGAATCCTACGCCTCCCAAGGGGAGGCATAAGAGTGACACAACAAGGAGAAATACTTTCTTTTATCCTTGTTTTTTCCTCTTTCTATGCATGCTGCATTCTGCTACACACATAGAAAGTGGAAAATGCCATCAATTATTGTTTTTGGGCAGGAAAGTGTTCCTTCCTGCACTAAAACAATTATCCCCGCAACGCAGGCACCCTTGCAACATGACTCAAGGGTGCCTGCGCTGAGGCATGGCAGCCAGTTGTGCACTAGTGCAGGGGGAAGCACAAGGATGCATCATATTGTTGTTAACACAACGCATCCCTTCTAAAATGATGCAGCTTGGAGCAGCAAAATGGCTTGCTCCGCCATGCTGCGTCATTCTCTAGTAAATGAGGCCCTTTATGTGCAGAAAATGAATCGGTGTTTGTGCAAGTTGTGAGCTTTTTTTTCTAGATTGCGCCGAGCATGATTACACAAAGGTGTTGTAATCAAATACATAGCTTTGTGGGGTTTATTTTGGGTGGAGACTGTCTTTGCCAGTCACTGCCGTACTTGTTCAATGTTGTATTTGCATTCATTCAAAGACTTAACATGTTTACTTGTCTATGTCCCAACCACTGACAAGTTTCTCGCACTTTTCTGTAATTATGACATAGTATGACTGGGCTTTTGGAGTTTAATTTCATTATGTTTAAGAACAAAGGGGGTCATTACAGTAGCGGTGGATCCGCCACCAACAAGCTTTCGGTGGTGGGTTCACATCCATCATGAGGCCATTTCCCGCCCACCATATTTAAAATGGCGGGTTGGTCTGTGGCAGTTGGAAAGTCTGACTGCCACGCATCCGATGGACTCCTTGAGCCCTACGGTTCGGCGAATGCCTTCCTATCCCAAAAATGGTGGCGGTGCCTACTAGGCACCGCTGTTGGGAGTACGATGTGCCTCTCCGCTAGCCTTTCCATGGTGTTTCGCCTGCCATGGCAATGCTGACAGGGATGGCTTTGGGGGCCTGCAGCGACCCCCCCTTCATCCCGGCGGGCACGTTCGTTTGGGCACTGGGGGGCACAATTTCCCGGTAACTGCCACGTAGTGCAGGAAAATGTTACATGTACCGTTTTTACATTGCAGTGGGTGCTGCAGGCAGCAGCACCTGCCACAATGTAAAATATAGCAATTGCGAACCCTGTGGTGGCGGTTGCATCCTAATCCCTACTATGGGACTGCCGATAGAATGTTGGGTGGTCCTATTCCTCGAAACGATGGCGGACAGACTGAAGTCCGTCCGACACCGTAATCACCCTCAAGGTTCTCAAGTTCTACCTTTCTGTAATTGCAGCATCAATATGCTCAACGGACAGACAGAGAGCTACTCTTCTTTTATAGTGAATTACACTACAGGTTTGTTGGGTCTTCGGGCAATGTCACTTTGTTGAACAATGGTAAACAAAAAGTGAGTACAAAATCAGTGATTAATGTGTGCAGGTGAATACAGATAGTGGGCTATAGCAATCATTTTTGGGTAATGTAACATATTTATCATCAGCAAGCTTAGGCCATTTAAACTTGAGAGGGCAGTCTGCCAGGTCAGCTGAGCCTATGGCCACCCCTCTGTCAGTAGAGGATTGCTCACAATATTGTGACATGGGCGTAGCTTTAGAGTGGGTGTTTGGGGAGTGACACCCCCAAATCAAAGCATTCTTGGCTTGGTAGTTGGGTCTGGGGGGTCCTTGCTACGTCTTGTATATCTTTGTTGTTTTTTCTCATCATTCTCATTTCTCTAAGAGGTTTTAGCTTCTTATTTTTTAATTAGGAACTTAAATATATATAGTAACCAGTTTACCAAAAAAGTAGTAAATCTGCACTCAAGTAGTCTTTGAATGGGTGCAAATTTACTATTTTGTAGAATTTGCAAATATTGGCAGCAGTAGGTTTGGTAAACTATGCCAATGTCACATTTTCTGGCATACTACTGGCAATTAAATACCCAAAAGGTGATGTGAAGAATGCTTGCAAATAGTTTAACTACTGGCAATTGCTCTGGATAGCATTCCAACCCCATCGATTTTCGCAAACTGCGCCACTCTAGTCAGAGTCCAACCTAGCGCAAATCGGTATTGACCCTGCTCCTCATGGGAGCTGTCTACCACAAACTGTGTACATTCTTTCTTCTCTCTTCTTCTCCTGTAGAAATGCACCCACGCTACTAACGAGGTGAGTGCTTGCCATTTGTGTTGGCATACAAGTCAGACTGACTTTTTAAACAGTATTTGATTAGGACGTGTTTTATGTTTTTTGTCCAGAGTGTCTAGTGTGACCTGTGTCAAACCCATCAACACTAATGGATAGCGTCCAATAACAATAAGGTATGGTAGCTGTAAGACAGCTGTTGGTGTTCTTGATTACTCTGATGTAAATAGCAGTTGTTAAATAAGTATTTCTAATTCTTTCTGTTTTTGTAGAGAGTGTTGGTCCTGAGGAGGACCCCGCAATTGGGGGTTCGACACACGTCGACTTCTTTTGATGCCTATTGTCTAATGGAATTAATAGGAGAGTTTGTTTGGATAACAAGGCTTTGTTTCCAAAGGATTAGGCTAATCAAATAAGACTGCTGACCTTAAAATAAAAAGTGTAATACCATCTATATGGACAGATAATCAATTTCTGACAATAGATTTCAAAGATTGTTTTTGTTGTGGTATATTTGTATGTATGAATGTTGAATGACTGGATTAGCCAGATAGTGGGGTGGATGTGTTGTAAAACTTTAAATGTATTGTATATTGAAGTTCTTCTTGTATTGCATTGAATTGTTTTATATCTGTTTGTACATGCATAAAAAGTTAGTGATATATGTATAAATAATAATGTTTCACTAGTGCAAAAATGAATCAATAAACTAGTGACGTAAATCACAAACGGACCGTTACGTTTTATTCATAAAGGTCAGTCAAATATTTCTAAGTAGTGTCCAGTATTGGCAGTTGTGTTGTTCTATTACCACAAACCTTAGTCATCTCATCTCTCCAGCATGTGGCCCTCCACTTTTTTGTTGGGAAATTCACACTCCCTGAATCTCACTTACTAAGCTGCTCCCCTGTGTTGTTAGATACCCTTCGGCCTGGCGCGGACCTCACTGATCACTGGTGTTGTGGTTGCTCCAAAGGCAGAAGAGTTCGCCGAGTGTCACTATGTTGATTTGATCTCACACACAACCTTTTTGTTTTTGAAAAACAAACTTGAGTTTGGTTGTGAAGCAGAATAAAACAATGGATGAGGCGAGTTTCTCTTGTTTGCCCAGGACGGGATTATAAGGAAGATAATAAAACAGAGAGAAATGGATGATGACGGGATGAAAAAAAGCCCTAAACAATGACATAAAGAGACCAAAAGAGTAGACTGGTGGAAAAAATGTGTATGGGGTGGAATCCTGACTAGGCCATCATGATATTCAGTAACCCCGGCATTTAGCAGCAATGTATATGTTTCTTTTTGTTGCAAATGAGGAACTGACTGAACTAACTCATGGGTTCCATTTTTATTTCATCATGTAGCTTCATCCATTTAGTTTCATGATGTTTTTCAATGAGGCCAAACAATTATTGAGTTTGTTTAGATATGTGGCCAGCTATTGGCACTGATGCCCAATATTCACATATTCACTTCTCGTTTTTTATTATTTGATTTTCAAGAACACATTGTCATAACCATAAGTAAATAAGAGCGTCCTATAGAAAAGATGGTGGAAGGAGAGGCTTTGAAGAGAGTAGGTAAAGCATACAGTCATTACCTCCCCTTCCCCCCAATGTTTGTCGAATTAAGAACTTGGGGGCATATTATCAAGGGGGTTTATCTTCGCTTTTTTGGCTTTAAAAGCCAAGAAAGCGGAGATAAAATTATCTCCCTATTACCAAGCTGTCGCTAACACCAGTTAGCGACAGCTAGTAGGAGATAGCGACCATCTTGGGCCCCACTTTGCATGTCAGTGATATTTATCACTAATGAGATGCAAAGTGGGCGTGCCAAGATGTTAGAGACTGAAAACAGTCGCTAACATCGCTATCTCCTATTACCAACTTTTGGAGATATTCGCGCTAAGCGGGAATATCTCCAAAAGCTAACACCTGCCCTGAGCAGTTCTTAGCCATGTTATCCAATGGGAGGTGGATAACATGGCTAAGAGCATTTGCTCGATAATGCATGAATATCGCTGACTTTTCAGCGATATTCATGCATTTCGGCCGTTTTTTATCGCATTTGCGATAAACCTTGTTAATAGCAAGGTTTATCTGCGATAAAAATCGCCGATGTGCGGCGATAATTTTTGTCTCTAAACAAGTTAGAGACAAAAATTATCGCTAGTTGTTGGTAATATGCCCCTTGTTTCCTTGGGCATGTTTGGTGTTTGTTAGACTAAAGAAGTGATTAAAAGACGAATTACCTCCATTCCCTCGAGCACATGAATTCTTTCCCACAGAACCCTTCCATCTATCCCCTTGAAGGCCGCTTTCAAATCGATGAATGCAGCACAGAAGGATGCTGCTTTTTCACTGAGCAAAGTTTAGAGCAACAGAGGGGAACAATGACCTGCCGGACAAACCCCCTTATTAATACCTGTTTCACCCTCTTAAAGACTGTGAGACCCATGTAATCAACTCACAATGTGCTGAAAAAGATGTGCACCGGGTATTTCTGGAGGACTCCAAATGATGTCGAGCGGCCTTTTTATCCTCCTAATTACAGCAACAATGGCGGACGCTTGGATTGACTACATTGATGGAGTGAAGTCAAAGATCTGTAAATATACAAAGCCTGACAAATTAGGGTTCATTTAAATGTCATGGCAGGCAGGGAGGGCTGGCTGCTAATTAAATGTTGACCGCAGTAGGGAACACACTTGTTGCAGCAGACACATTCTATTTCAGCTCTGTCTATAAACTCCGAGCTGTGCAAGGCACAAGCACTACACAATACCCGAAATTAAAAAACATAGGGGCATATTATCAAGGGGGTTTATCTCCGCTTTTTTGGCTTTAAAAGCCAAGAAAGCGGAGATAAAATTATCTCCCTATTACCAAGCTGTCGCTAACACCATTTAGCGACAGCTAATAGGAGATAGCGACCATCTTGGGCCCCGCTTTGCATGTCAGTGATATTTATCACTAATGACATGCAAAGTGGGCGTGCCAAGATGTTAGCGACTGAAAACAGTCGCTAACATCGCTATCTCCTATTACCAACTTTTGGAGATATTCGCGCTAAGCGCGAATATCTCCAAAAGCTAACACCTGCCCTGAGCAGTTCTTAGCCATGTTATCCAATGGGAGGTGGATAACATGGCTAAGAGCATTTGCTCGATAATGCATGAATATCGCTGACTTTTCAGCGATATTCATGCATTGCGGCCGTTTTTTATCGCATTTGCGATAAACCTTGATAATAGCAAGGTTTATCTGCGATAAAAATCGCCGATGTGCGGCGATAATTTTTGTCTCTAAACAAGTTAGAGACAAAAATTATCGCTAGTTGTTGGTAATATGCCCCATAGTTATAAACAGGCAAAGATCTGAAACTTATAACATAGATGCAAAGTCCTACAGACGTCGAGATATTATATGGTCACACATGCATGCTAGAAATGAATTATCATTGGAGCTCTGCATGCTATGAATTTCCTATACTTTTATTAAATTGAATCTTATTTTTTCCCACTCTTGCAGCAGGTAAAGACTATCCGATTAGTGTTATTGTACAAGCAGCAGGGACATCATTCCTGTGAATCTCAACCAATGGGAAGCCTTGATTGATTTACTTATACTATAGTATAATAAATACCAAGTTATTTTGATTATTGTCCAATGAAGCTATATTAAGGTTCTGGTGACATTTGGCAACATCTGAGGCATATGTTTGGATTTTTCATCAGCGAGATGCAGGTTGAGTGCCAAATGCCCAGGGAGTAAGGGGCCATACAGAGACCACCGAGAGCTACTCGCTTAGCAAAAAGTGATAGAGGAAAATGTTCGTGTACCCAATGAACTCAGCTACCCATAATTGGCACCTCATATGTACCTGTGAAATGGCATTTGTGACTCCGACTTTGAGGTTACAGTGCAGATTCCACACGAAAATGCCCCTTTGGCGCCTATAACACTGGCTCTTTCAAAGCAATTTTCACCAATGTTGCCAGAAAATGTGCTTTGGTCACTGTTTAGTGAAGGGTGGAAATCCAAAAGGGTTTCCTAAGGTGCATTTTTCCACTGTTTTTGTTTTTCTATGTTTCATCTTCAATGTTTTCAAGTTGTTACACTCTTGCAGGGGATAAAGTTGCCATTATAAACCAGTTTAAGTACTCAAATAAGTACTAGGTCGTCTCCTTATGCTAAATGTGTGATTGATATCTGGACACACTTAGGGGCAGCTGCATTATTGTGCTCCGATGCCGGTGTCAAATATGTGATGTAGAGGGAAAAAAGCAGAAGGCTAAGCCATAATCTTGCTTAAGTCTATTATAAGTCTTCATTCTCGGAGTTAGATTTCTCCTGTCAGATAATTGTACCTCTATCCATGTATCTATATGTAAATCTGCTGATAGTTGGAGCAACGTTCGATCTATTCCCTATTTCAGTAACTTAGTCCACAGCCTGTTTCTACCAACTTTGGGGAAGTTGTTCTAACAGATAATTTAATTTGCTTTTTTATTGTTCTTATTGCTATGGTGGTTATAGCAATGATAGTAACAATTTTAAGTACCCAAGTCTAGTACCCATTTGGTGGAATTGTATTATGTTTTCTACATTGGTCCAGATAGCTAGCCAGAGAAGGTAGAATGTATTTGGCAAACATGTTCTCTCCCATGTCTTGTAGGGCAATTAATTAATAATTTTAAGATCTTGATCCACATTTGTGTATTGGTGACAAAATTGATCCTTTCCATGATGGTAAGATTTGCTTATTAAGATCACAAATTTATATACAGTTGTTAATAGACTACCCAACCTTGTTGTGTCCTCTCTTATGACTGCTGAGGTAATTCACGTTGGACCAGGTCAGTGAGATGCTTTATAACTTTTTACTAGTGTCACAGTTTTTCCATTAAAAAATCTGTCTAGTGAGGCAAGATGGCGTCCGTGGCATGGGCTGTGTGAGCAGCTCTTTCCTCCCCTCCCGTCCTCGGACCAAACGCTGATTGAATAGTGGCGCAGAACAATTAATGTAAACGCGACATACCGGAGCTGAATTACCGGGGTGGCGAAACGCTGACCGACTGACTGACGGTGCCAGAGGAAATCCGCTGGAAAGCTGCTGGTAGTGCAAAGCGGAGCTGATTGAGGCGGACTGGTGGATCAACGCGGCTGACCTCGAGGCTGCGCTCAGAGCCCGGGGAGAACTGGAAAGCTCGATTCAGGTGTGGCGCAGAGCGGAGCGACCTACGCGGGCTGAACGGCGCTCTGATCCAGTCTGATGCAGTCTGAGGAAGCGAACTGCTCTGGAGAAACCTATGGTCGTGTTTGGAGGTCCGGTGGGCTAAAGATTCGAGCTGGATACCGGGAGAGTTACCCCCTGCTCCAGAGGTACAAAAGTGGATACAAAGTGACAAGTGGATAAAGTGAGTAGACTCTGCATTAACTATATCAAGTGGATAATTCCCGAATGTCGAGTGATTTAATTACGTTTTGGCACAGGGCGCCACTTTGAAGGTCTCCCCTTTTTCTTCTGTTTGGTGGACTTCAAAGCCGGGTAGTTCGTGGCCGAGGAGGCAGGGCCATAAAAAATAAGAAAATGTTGGCAAAGGGAGCATGGAGAAGTGAGCCCGCAGCAGTGAAAGCAACTACTCGTGGAGATAGAAATAAGGAGCCAAACAAGGGGGCTAATATGGATAACCCAAACGGTGCAGTTGAAAGGTATGTGAAGACTTATGTACAGAGGGAAATATTGAACCGGAGAACAATGGGGGTGCAAGAGAATCTGTGGATATCTTATAACCGGTAACTAGACATAATATCGACTCCATAATATCGAATGGACAAAATATCGAGTAAAAAATATCGACAGTAATAAAATATCGATATCAAAATTATCGTTGGACAAAATATCGACAAAAAAATTATAAAAAAATATCTATTACAAAAATATCGACTCAAAAATATCGACCAGACAAAATATCGATAAATAGTCAAAGTTAAAAATATCGAGAATATGTAGAAAAAATGTTAAAAAAAAAATTATTAATATTAATATAAATTGTAGTTAATGTTTAGGAGCGGGTTGTGGGTTTATAGGGGAATAGGGTGGGAAGTAATTTAATAATAATTAATTAATTAATATATGTTTGTTAATTTTTTTATTATTAATTAATTGGTAGTTAATTAATTAATAATATTTTTAAAATATGTTTTTAATTAATTAATTGGTGATTAATTAATTGTAATTAGTTAATTACATTAATTAGAGTAAATTTTTTATTATCTATAATTTTGTGTTATTGTAATTTATTTAATTGGGAATAATTAATATTAATTATTAAATTCTATTAATTATAGCTAATGTGCTAATATATTTACTTTATTGTCATTGTTAATCATTAATTAATTGGTAATTAAATAATAATAATTTATGTTATGTAAAGGAGTCTTTTTAGGGTTCAGGTTCAGTTTCCAAATCTTGGGTAAAGGGATATTTTTTTGGGTTCAGGGTCAGTTTTCAGTTTGTGGGTAAAACGTTTTTTAAGGGTTCAGGGTCAGTTTACAGTTCTTGGGTAAAGGTGTATTTTTTGGGTTCAGGGTCAGTTTTCAGTTTGTGGGTAAAGGGGTTTTTAAAGTGTTCTGGGTCAGTTTTCAGTTCTTGGGTAAAGGGGTATTTTTTGGGTTCAGGGTCAGTTTTCAGTTTGTGGGTTAAGGGGTTTTTCAAGGGTTAAGGGTCAGTTTTAAGTTCTTGGGTAAAGGTGTATTTTTTGGGTTCAGGGTCAGGTTTCAGTTTGTGGGTTAAGGTGTTTTTTAAGTGTTCTGGGTCAGTTTTCAGTTCTTGGGTAAAGGTGTATTTTTTGGGTTCAGGGTCAGTTTTCAGTTTGTGGGTTAAGGTGTTTTTTAAGTGTTCTGGGTCAGTTTTCAGTTCTTGGGTAAAGGGGTATTTTTTGGGTTCAGGGTCAGTTTTCAGTTTGTGGGTTAAGGGTTTTTTTAAGGGTTCAGGGTCAGTTTTCAGTTCTTGGGTAAAGGGGTATTTTTTGGGTTCAGGGTCAGTTTTCAGTTTGTGGGTTAAGGGGTTTTTAAGGGTTCAGGGTCAGTTTTCAGTTCTTGGGTAAAGGTGTATTTTTTGGGTTCAGGGTCAGTTTTCAGTTTGTGGGTTAAGGGGTTTTTAAAGGGTTCAGGGTCAGTTTTCAGTTTGTGGGTAAAGGGGTATTTATAGGGTTCAGGGTCAGTTTTCAGTTCTTGGGTAAAGGGGTATTTTTTGGGTTAAGGGTCAGTTTTCATTTTTTTGGGTAAAGGGGTATTTGTAGGGTTCTGGGTCAGTTTTCAGTTCTTGGGTAAAAGGGGTATGTTTTTGGGTTCAGGGTCAGTTTTTAGTTTTTGGGTTAAGGGATTTTTTAAGGGTTCAGGGTCAGTTTTCAGTTTTTGGGTAAAGGGGTATTTTTAGGGTTCAGGGTCAGTTTTTAGTTCTTGGGTAAAGGGGTATTTTTTGGGTTCAGGGTCAGTTTTAAGTGTTTTGGTTAAGGGGTTTTTTAAAGGTTCAGGGTCAGTTTTCAGTTTTTGGGGTAAAGGGGTATTTTTAGGGTTCAGGGTCAGTTTTTAGTTCTTGGGTAAAGGGGTATTGTTTGGGTTCTGGGTCAGTTATCATTTTTTGGGTAAAGGGTTTTTTTTAGGGTTCAGGGTCAGTTTTGTGTTTTTGGGTAAAGGGGTATTTTTAGGGTTCAGGGTCAGTTTGGGGTTTTTGGGTGAAGGGGTATTTTTAGTGTTCAGGGTCAGTTTTGGGTTTTGGGGTTCAGGCGTACAGGGTAAAAATAAAAAAATAAAAATTAAAGCTATTAAATGAAATAAAAAATTAAAATATTACATTAAATTATTAAGTCTTTTAATTTATCTACAAAATATATGTATTAGCACCTTCCCTGATAGTAGCTAGATTGGAGTTCCAATAGTAATTATTAATTGGTTAGTGTCCAGCACCTTCACTGATATTAGCTACACTGGAGTTGGATTAGTAATTAATCATTGGTCAGTGTCCACCACCTTCCCTGATATTAGCTTGACTGGAGTAGGAATAGTAAATAATTATTGGTCAGTGTCCAGCACCTTCCATGATATTAGCTTGACTGGAGTAGCAATAGGAAATATTAAATTGGTCAGTGTCCAGCACATTTGCATACATTTTTACATTACTGTCTTATAATATTAAAAAATAATGCAACATGGATGTTTTCACAAAACTTTATTAAACATTTTTGATTTTTTTAATGTGTACTACAATACAATCACAAACAAAAATAACATAACATTATTTTGAAATGTAGTATTCGCTGAATAACACATTATCATTTATATACATGTTGTAAATTATAAAACAAAATTAGTTAACAACTTTTTTTCAGTAAATATAAAATATTTTCATCATTAACTTTGAGTTACAAGTATTTATATTGAATTAAATAAAAAACAAGTTTTTTTTAAACTTCTTCCATTTATATTTAATAATGTTAATATTATATAATAATATTATTAAATATATATTTTTTACATTTATATTTTTATAAAGTAACATTACAATTATTACATATGCTCAAGAAATTGAAATACAAATTAAAACATTTGTTGTTACATATTTCAGACAATGTTGTTTTTAAATGAAACATATAAATATATTATGTTGTAAACTTTATAACAGTATAGGGGAACAATATGTTTAATTATAATATCTGGCATTGCCAAAAGATTATTTATG
Source organism: Lissotriton vulgaris (assembly GCF_964263255.1). NCBI lineage: Eukaryota > Metazoa > Chordata > Amphibia > Caudata > Salamandridae > Lissotriton > Lissotriton vulgaris. Next base: position 1,706,443,529 of record NC_141694.1, read on the forward strand.
CAATTATATACTTTTATAATACTTATAAATTATTATAAAACATTTTGTAATAATTAATAAAAATAATAACAAATATATTTATTATTATAATTATTAATTACTAAACATAATCATGTATTTATTCTTTTCAGAAAAACATACATTCAGAGAAAAATAAATACAGTATTTCAGGGCATTGTTTATATATTAAATGGTTATAATTTTGATATTAATAACAATAAATAAGTTATATTATTTATTATTATTATTTATTACCATAAACAATTATAATGTTTAGTTAAAAACAAACACAAAGTTATTCCTATAAATGTACACAATAAGAAAATATTTACATCTTTTATTCCAAGTCTTACATAATTTTTTAATAATATTAATATATAATAATTACTATATATTAATTAATATTAAATATATTTGTATTTTTTAAACATGTTAAATTATAATAACTCTAGTGTATTAATTTTTAGAAATAACAATGTGTATGTATTATATTTTTTAACTATAACATTGTATTGTCTATGATACCTTTTCAAAAATGGTTTAAGGGGACTACTTTTTTACCGCGTAAGGTTATTGCGCTTCATTCAGGACTGGAGAAGCTCGCGGTTGGGAGTTGCTTCGCGTGGAGAGAGGTAAGGTTATTTTTACATACAAATTATAAGTGAGTGGTAATGTTTGAAAGTATATTCGAACTGTGTAGTGTTTTTTGGTGTATGTATGAATTGTTTAAGTAGCGTTTAGGTGAAATGTCGTCGTTATAGATGCGACGTTTATGTTTTAGTTCTAGTGTTATTTTAAGTGTTCGGAAATGTCTTCCTACATGGTTACAGATAATTGTGAGTGTATTTACAAATGTTATGGGCTATTTGTGGGTGGGTTTCGTTATGTCTGTTATTTTACAGGTTCCGGTTCCTCGCATGAAAACTACATGGAAGGAAGCGTGTTTTTTTCCGGAGAAACTAATGTATGACTTATTATGGTTATATTTTGACATGTTTCTCCTATTTTTTGTGTTTGCCAGGAGCGGATTTTACACTTTTTCAACATTTTTCGGGTTTTTGGAGGGTTTCGAATTGGATTGATACAATGATATGCGTGACCGTTTTTTAAAAGTTGTGTGTATATCACTTTAAATATTAAAGTGTCCACACTACTGTTTTCGGGATTTCTGGAGCGTTTATTTCTTTTTTACTTAATTTTCGGGTTTTTGAGGGTTTCCCATATTGGAATTGTCCTATATTGGAATGGATTGTATGGATTGTATTTTGCTTGATTACGTCTTTTTCATCTACAAAAATTGTAAGTATTTAAAGTACATTTTTTATTGGGTGGGAAATGTCGATTTTAATGTAATGTGTATGTGTGATGTAATTATAAAAAATGCATATTTGTTCAGAAATAATGTTCCAAATTTTGATAAGTTTGTTAAACAAATATGTATAATTTATAATTGTTTACAAATGTTTATTATTTGCCATTTTACCATTATTGTAAGAAGACATTAGTATATTTTGTATACATTTTTATAGTAGACTTTTAGCTATTATTGACAGGTATTCTAATCCTCTAGTTGTAGGGTATAGTGTGACTTGACTTTGCAGTAGTCGGAACATTTGTTTAGTTTGTTTAGTGAGTTTTGGACCAATTTGGGACACAGATTGTTCCATTCTTAGTTCTTGATAGCTTTGTTCTTTTTTCAAAGCTTCTAGAAGGTTATGGAATGTGGGTTTGCCTCTGCTTGTGGTAGCTTGGAAAGCATTATGCCGCCCTTCTACACTGTTGTTTGTTTTAGCCTCTTGGTTTAAAGTACTATGATAGACATTCCACCAAGGGATTTGGAATTTGGGTTGGCGTCGATGTCCAGATCTGTGCAACCTTCCCACCCAAGTATCTTCGAAATAGTCCAGTAATGGGGTTAGTTTATCTTCATTCCTCTTGTAATATGTGCTGTCAATTAATAAATTGTAGTGTTCCGCTACATCGGTAACAGGAACGTAGGCCAGGGCTATCAATTTTTTAACTTGATAGGCAAAGGTGCTATCTGTTGAGTATAGTATACTTAAAGTTGATTTTTGGAGATGCCTCCATATGCTTTGATTAAAATGATAATAGCAACCCTGGATTGCTGTGTGGGGAAATGTTCTCAAAATGCTATTAATCATAGCTAATTCGAAATCAATAATTATTTTTTCTGGAAAATAATTATTGATTTCTGTTTTGAGAACATTTAATATTTCTGTATAAGTGTTTTGCTGTTTGTTGGGTAGCAAACAGTAAATGAAAGGTATGTTAGAGTTATGGTATAAACCGTGGATGGAATATAGTTGATAAAAAGGTTTTGGGCTTGGTTTAAATGTTCCATCCATCATCCATTGGGGACGCTGTTGGATTTTTCTTAAATTACTTGCAGTTGCAAACATAATGATTCTGTTTGTACTGCTTTCATTGTCAAAAAGGATAAATTTGTCTTTATTGTGTGTGATGCCCATTTCTGGTGAAATAATAATTTCCTCAAAAGTAGTTGGGTTGGGTTGGGTTGTGCTAGTGAGTCTTTTAGTGCGTGCAATTGTGCGTTTCATGGAGTCAATAGAGGGTAGTTGACCTGAAGCATGGGCTGGGACTTTTAACAGTTCTGCCTTAAGGATTTGTGTTGTTGGTTTATCACTTTGTGTGCTAGCAGTTTTAATACTTTCTAAAGCATCTCTTATTTCAATTTCTGTGACATTTGGGGGATGATTGTGTTCCCTGGTAAATAACACATTAGTTTCCTCAGTAGTAGCCCTCCCATAACATTTGTTGGAGTAATATTTGGTACACTTCCCAAAAACTTTTCTACCACTTTGTCTTTCCTGATTATACACATAACCCATATAACATAATAGTAATTTATTTTTCTGTGACATAACAAATTCTGCACCTTCTGTCATTTTGTTTTACTTGTTCTAGGAAAGAGTAGAAAGAAACAAAATCAAAAAACATATATTTCACTTTGTGGTGCAAACATCATTAATGATGTATTTATACTTACAGTTACTAAAAGTAGTAATCACAAATGCAGAACTGTATTTTGAAGGATTTTCTTGTATGTATTTCTTTATTTACTGTTGGTATGAAAATATAGAAATGCTAAGTTAATGTTTACACATGACAAAAGTTTTTCCTAGGAAAAAGCAGTTGTCCATTTTGCTTAGTAGTACATTTGATGTAAACATTACATATACTTACTTGTTTAAATAGTTGAGTTGTAGTATTTGGTGGAGTACATCAAGGTAGTAAAGTTCAGATCTGTAGAGAAGATAGAATAAATAAATGTAAATTATTATAAATATTATTTTTAACCGTTGGGAACTGGGAAATATTTAAAAGTGTACTAACTTCTAAATAAGTCGTTTTCTTTGCTGTAGGCAGAATAGCTGTATGATGTATTCAGAATATCTGTAGAGGAAATATAAAATATATAACATGGTGTTAAGAACATAGTTTGCGTTTTTTTCGGAAGTTTTAGACAAATTACAAGTATACTAACATTTTTTACAAGGGTAGTCTTGTCTGTTGGTATAGTTGATGTTGGATGTTTTTATAGGATCTGTAGGGAAGATGTAATATGCAAGATATGTTGTTTAGAAAATTGCATTTTTAATATTGGGTGTTTAATAACAAAAACATATATACTTACATGCTTAATTAGTGTATTTTTAAACATTTGTAGTGTAGAAATAGGAAAATCTCGGAATATCTGTAAATATAATGTTTAAAATAAAGAATGAATCTTGTGAAATAGTGTATAACAGAGCATTAATATATACTTACTATCTGATTTTCCAGGTGAAGAAATATGACCATGTATTAGGAATTTATTTGGAGTAGTTTCTATCAGAAATGTTGGAGGAGATAAAAATAAAATAAGTGCAAGAGTTAGGAGATATAAGTAAAATAGTATACTTCTAAATTAGATTTCTAAATAATGCACTGTTACTTACTTGAATAATTAGCTAATGAGCTGGATCTTTAAAGATGTTTCTTCAGGAACGAAATCTTCAGAGTGTTGGCATCTACTTTCTATAGAGTTAGCAGCAACAAATGGTAGAATGCATGTATCCCTTTTATAGTATGTGTATTTTGTGTGCTTTGATTTGATTGGTTGTAGGATGTAATGCAGCATTGTATAGGCTAGTTTGAATTTTTTTTTGTTAATTGGTGTGTTTGTTGATGTGAGAATGGTGGTATGTGGTGATTTCTGCATTAAAGCAGGTTAGTTGTTAAATAAAATAGAGTTTTAAGTGAAAATAATTAATGAAAATGTTTGTTAAATGCAAAGAATATTTTGAAAATGATAGAACGCATTTAATAGAATGTATAGCAAATGTAGATAAATAGGAATGTTATAAAAGTAACAGCTATTATATGTAAAATATTTTTTTTATAGAGCAATGACTTTTATTGATGATTAATATGGTATTTTAGACATGAAAGGGTACAAAAATGAACTCGATATTTTTTTGGAAACGATATCTTAGTAGTCTATATTTTAGTTGTCGATATTTTTGTAGTGTTAGGGGTAATTTCATGTAAAACGATATATTTGTAGTCGATATTTATTAAGGCAATATTTATGTTCTCGATATTCTAAATAGTCGATATTTTTGACTCGATATTTTTGTAGTTTGTGTAATAAGTATAAAAAGTCGATATTTTTGTCGTCGATAATTTTTCAACGATATTTTAGCAAGTCGATAATGTGACCGTCGATAATATTTCAGTGATCCCTTATAACCAGCTACTGATTTAGTTAATTGCAACACTGTTAATGCGGCGGGAGCACGGGATAAAAAAATTGTGGAAAAAGGAAAGAGATCTGTGGCTCCCGCTCGTTGAAGAAAGGGACTCAAAACCTGACCCTCCCTGCCATGTTTGAGCGGCAAAGTGCTCGGAATAATGGTTGTCTAACGGAAACAGCAGCAATAGTAGAAAGTGGGGCAGAAGTCATAAACTTAACAACAATACCAGGCTCCCTGGTACAGCAGGAGGAGACACCCTCGGAGAGTTTAGACATTTTTGATACAATACAAATCGATGTACAATCTCAAGAACCTCAGGAACAGGAGCAGGGACAGGATATTGTCGAAGGTAATGCTTTGGGAGATGAAGCCTTAAGAGACACTGATGTCGTAGTGACTCACTTTAATCCATTGCAAAATGAGCTTGGCTCACAAGGAACCCTGTCAGTACCAGAATGTGGCGAAAACTTCTATTCACTTTCACACACAGAAAAAGCGTCTGATGAGGACTGGGTGGATGATGTGAGCGAAGCTAGCAGCGGTGATGAGTCAACGGGGGAAAGTAGGATATCACCCAATTGCAGCGCCTCCACTATAAAGAAGAGAACTAAGAGGAAAAAAGAAAAACAACAACATAAATCAGATCACCTTCAAGCATCTGGCTCGACAGTGGGGGAAACGCTAGAGGAGAGGCCACCGTCGAGTGAAGAGAGAAAGGTAGATCCAAGCGCTTCTGAGATATCACCTCCACAGGAAATTACCCTTGTCACGATATATGAAACTATGATGGGCCAAAGAGCCGAGAGTAAAGTTGAAATCACACGTGTACGGGCCACATGTAGTAAAGTGAAAGATGCAGTGAGGCGGGCGATAAAACTGGGAGCAGAAACTGCAGACAGAGTTACAGAAACAGAAGCGCGTATATCTGTACTCGAAGACTATGCCGCAGTGCAGAAAGAAGAGCTGGAGAATATTAAGGCACACCGTGATAGTTTGACTAATAAGTTGAGTGAACTTGAAAATCATGCCCGCAGACATAACCTACGCTTTCTTGGGATACCGGAGGGATTGAAAGGTACAAACCCGCGTAGGTTTATTGCAGAACTGTTGAAAGAAGCCTTCCCAGAACTGACGACGTAGGAATGGACACGAGAAGTACAGAGGGCACATAAGTTTCCTTTCAATGTGAGGAAACCTCATCAAGGACAAGAGAATCTTCCAAGGGCGATGCTAGTATGTTTCAATAACTTTTTAGCACGTGAAGACATTTGTGACCTGGCTAGACCAGATAAGAAAGCAAAAGCTAAGGGATGTGATTTCTTTGTTAGGCCGGATTTCTGCCAGGCAACAGTCTCTAAGAGGTGGCATTTAAGGCAGCTAATTCCGGATTTTCAAAAGAGAGGGGCTGTTGTATACCTGCAGAATCCGGCGAAACTTAAGGTCATGTTCAAAGGTCAAACCAGGTTCTTTCAGTCAGAAATTCAGGTGAAAGAGTTTTTGGAGACCTTGTAGAATGCAGAGATAGAACAATAATGTTGATATAATGTACATATCCATGTAGGTTAACTTTAGAGATTGGCTGCTGATTATACGGTCCTTCTGTATTTTCTTTTTGTTTGTTTGCGATTCTAATTTTTTCTCCTTAGGCAAGATAAAGTTTTGGTCTTTGGGGTATGTGGGGAGGAGGACACGGTACTCCATCATTGCAGGGACTTATGGTCCTTGGGCCTCATGTGATGGGAATGTTGGGAGGGGGGAGGGACGGGCAGGATAGAAGGGGTGGGGGGAAAAGGGGGGATAAGGGGGGACACAGGGTTTTGGTGAAGGGGGGGTGAAAATGGCAGCAGCAGAGGACTTACATTTGTCTTTGTTAATATGTAACATACATACTGAGAGATTTATTTTGAAAGTAAGAGGTACAAGAATAATAAGAAAAAATAAACTTCAATGGCCAGAAAGATTAAGATTTGCACATGAAATGTATGTGGTTTAAATGATCCCCGAAAACGACAAGTGTTAGCCAAGATTATACAGATATTGGGTATAGATATACTTTGCCTACAGGAACCCCATATTGCGTGGGCTAATAGAGAATATTTAAAGAACATGGGGATGGAACTGGTAGTCTGCTCCAAACAATCCGGGGTTAAAAGAGGGGTAGCGATATTGAAAAAGAGGGGGTGGGTGGATAGCATAAAGACGGCTGCAGATAAATGGGGAAGATGGGTAATGGCGGAATTCAAGGGGGAACGGCAAAGATTCACACTTTGCAACATATACGGCTCAAATCTAGATGATCCAGAAGTATTTAACTTTATTAATTTAGAACTGGCACAATGGATTACCCCAGTCTTATTGTGTGGAGATTGCAATATTAATGTGGGGGCAGGGGCTGATATAAGATCTAACTCAGTATACCTTGGCAAGAAAAAATCTGTATACACTGCTTTACGGGGGCTACTTCTGGATCATGGCCTCTATGATGTTTGGCATGAGAAGAACCCGAATGATCCTGGGTTCACGTACTTTTCTGCTCCCCACCTAAAATTTGTTAGATTGGATTATTTTTTTATATCACATGTCTTCCTGATACAAGCCAAAATTCAGATCCATCCTAAACTAATTTCTGATCACAACCTGGTAGTATTGGAAATACATGTTGAAATGGAGGGTAAAAAATAATCCCCACGATGGTGTTTTGAGCGCAAATTATTATTGGATCCCCAGTATTGTCAATACATGTCTAAAGTAATAGAGGAATTTTTCACTTTTAATAAAGGTACGGCAACCCAGGAAATAGTTTGCGATACATTTAAAGCTGTGGTTCGTGGGGAGACTCTTAGTTACTCTGGGTTTAAATGTAAGCAACTTCTAACTGAGCAACGAAAGGACTTTGAGGAAATCACAAGAGCCGAGGAGAAGCTGGCAGAGGTGTTAAGGCAAGGAGTGGAATCTGATTTGAGTAAACTGGCCCAAAAGGATCTTTCAAATGAAAGAGCTAATGCTTACTCCAAAATAGCCGATCTAATTGCCATTAATTATACCCAATACAAGGAAACAGCATATGAGTTCGGCGAAAAAACTGGCAGACTGCTAGCAAAGAGAGCAAGGGAGAAACAGGTATATAATGACATTTTGAAAATTAGGGATTGAAAGGGGGTTATACAGGAGACTAAAGGAGGTGTGTTGACGGCTTTCCAAGAGTTTTATCAACTACTTTATAGAGAAGAAGGGGACCCCGCTGAACCGAGTGAATATTTAAAGGAAACAAGTTCATTAACTTTATTGGAGGCTCAGCGATTGAATCTCTTGGCTCCCCCTGAGTGGGAAGAGATAGAGACAGCGATTTTAGAGCTAGCCATGGGCAAGGCCACAGGGCCAGACAATATTCCGCTGGAATTTTATAGAACATTTAGAACCCAACTTAAAAAAGAATTGGTAGAAGTATGTCATAAAGCTTTTGAGGGGAGAGCTCCACGGTCATGGGCGGAAGCAATAATTGTCATCTTTAAGAAGAAAGGAAAAAATCCAGAAGAGATGGGTCTTATAGGCCAATTTCCTTACTGAATACCGACAGTAAAATCTATTCGAAGCTTATAGCGAACCGGTTAAACGATCTAATGACAGATATCATCTCAATAAGACAACATGGTTTTATACAGGGTAGAGGTACCACAGACCATATTAGGCGAATATTATCTTTTCTGGATTGGGCGCAAGGGACCAGCTCTTCAGTCGGGGTGGCCCTGTTGGATGCCGAAAAAGCGTTCAACAGGGTCACCTGGGCTTTTTTGTGGGCGGCGGTGGAGAAGATGGGGATTCCCGGGGAGTTTATTAAGGCAATAAGAACACTCTATGCTCAACCAACTGCGGTCATTCGGATTTCAGGTTCTCTGTCGGGGCCGGTGCGGATAGCAAGGGGGACGAGACAGGGTTGCCCCTGTTCCCCCTTGCTGTTCGCTTTATATATTGATCCTTTTATCAGAAATCTGGAAAGGAATTTCGCAATTAAACTAGTACAGCTAAACGGTTGGGAATTAAAAGTCTGCGCTTACGCCAATGATATTGCCGTGGTAACAGCGGAACTTACTACGGCATTACCTAATATTGTAAAATTAGATGAGGAATTTGGTCGCTTTTCTGGTTATAAGTTGAATATTTATAAAACCCAGATTATACATTCTGTGGCAGGACGTCCAGAGAATATGAAATTAGATAAAGAGGCCATATATCTTGGGATTAAAATCACCGCCAACTTTGAGTATATTATTCCTATTAATTTAGAGCCTGTAATAGCATCCTCCAATAGAATTTTAGAAAGGGTTAATAATTTGAAACTTTCTCTATTAGGTCGAAGTAATCTAATAAAAATGCAAATTTTCCCAACATTTTTATATATATTTCGAGCCATAACATTGTTAATACCATCAGGATATTTTGCCCGTCTAGAGAGAATGTGCTCTAGATTTTTATGGGGGTACCGCTGGGCCAGAAGAGCGCTGAAAAGTTGTGAGTTATCTCGAGAAAGAGGGGGATGGGGTATTCCAAATTTTCAATGGTATCATTGGATGGCAATAATGCAATATATGGGTATACTTTTATTGCCGGAAAATTATACAGAGGATTTTTTGACCCCATCGATCCATGAAATGCTCCTGGGTACGGAGGCGAAACAGTGCTTAAACCGGATTATAGAGCCGAGCTACTATAAAAAGACTAAATTCAAGATATTTGATACAGCCTTTTTTATTTGGCGATCCATTAAAAGAAAATTTCGACTTAACATTTTTTTAACGAAGTATACACCTTTGCAGAATTGCTCTTTTTGCCAGCGATATTCCAGGATGGGGTAATGCATAGGTGGAATAATTTAGGCGTTAAGTATTTGGGGGATCTATTTATAGAGAAGGATTTTGTACCATTTGATTATTTAATGAACACTTATCATATACCTCGCTCTGATTTTTTTAAATACCTTCAGGTACGTAGCTTTTGTTTACAGAAGATGTCACAATCCTTAATCTGTCTGGGGAACATTGAAATTTTAGAAGCGATTAAGCAGTGGCGAAGAATTGGGCCTCTGTATCAGCTAATCTTGGAAAAAAGGGAGGATGATCTAGAGGCTGTAGCAATCAGATGGCATAATAAATTTAACATTCAATGTGTAAACATAGAGAGAAGCTTAGCAATTGCCAGAAATGTTCTGATGAATGGATCACTCATTAGTCAGCATTTTATGTCTGTCTTCTGGCTTTATTATACACCAGGGCAGATAGCCAAATGGAGTGCAGGGCGTGGGACAAGTTGTAGTCGGTGTAATCTATATGGAGCTGACGCTGTACACATGTTTTTTGACTGTCCGAAACTGGCAAGATTTATTGTTGATGTAGAGCATTTTCTTATAGCTGAGCTGTCCATCTCAGTCAAATTAACAGCACCTCTGGTTTTGTTCGGTTGCGAAGAAAATGCGGCCAACTTGAGCTTGGACACAGATATTGGATTTGTGTTCATATTCATGTCTGCTTTTCGCTTTTGCATAACATCAGGCTGGCTCGAGGAAGAACCACCGAATTTCATTTTGTGGCGAAATAAGCTTTTATCTATGTACTATCTAGAAACTGCATTATATAAACTGAAGGGTATAAGTAAGAAGACATTTGGTCGCAACTTATGGTCTCCAATCGCTAATTGGAGAGGAAATTGAGATGTATTCTGCGTCTAGCTCTCATCTGTGTTGTGCTTTTTTTTTTTTTTCTCTTGCTTCTGTTTTTTATGGTTTACAGCAATTGATCTACTGTTTTGTCAACTTTGTGATATTATGGATCTGAAATGGTTAACTGTTAATATTTTCTGTATCTTAAAGTTGTTCTGTTGTTCTTTTCATCTCTGCTGATGCCAAAGAAAATCTTAATAATAAAAATATTAAAAAAAATAAAAAAAATCTGTGTAATGTTTGTGTTGTATCTAGTTTGATTGGGATATCGTTCTCTTTTCTATAAAGATTGCCATCACATGAACGGAGTGAAGTTATCACCAATTTGTTTATTAAAGACCTTGGTTTATTAAAGACCAGAATTTGTGCATATTTTGACTTCTTCTTGCTTCTTAAAATTCTATCTACTTGGCTTGCCGGTTTGGCCTTCTCGGCATATATTTTGGTTTTAAGTTTTCACTTTAACTGGTTAATTTCTTAATCCCTTCCTACTAATGTTGGAAATACAAAAATTGGTCTTAATTTCTTCCTGTGAACGGCTTTTAGTATCTGTAATGTTTTTCCAGTTTTGGAACCAGTAAAGGACATCTTTCCTTTGGACTTTATGTTTGATGCTGGAAAACTAAATATGTTATGAATTAATGTTGTGTAATAAAGTTCCCATGTGTTGTTCACATCGTTAGCTTAAATGTTCAGATCCTATTTATAGGTTATAAAGTATTGGTCCTACAGTTTTTTAATTTTGCTATTATATTCATAGTTCCATGTCATGCCATTTTCTTATTTGTAGTTATTGTAGCTAATTGTTTGCATCATTTTTGCTGACTTCAACCAAAATGTGTCTATTTTAGGCTTCTATGTTTAGAATGATAATCATTATCTAGCATGTGCATTACATTAATTAAATTCTGACTCGTGAAGACATGTGTAATGTATAAGTGATTTAATTCCTATTCTGAAAAATGTGTAGTGAGCATGACTGTCATCTTTGATTCTTCCAATTAAGTGATGGAAGCCACGATCATAGAGCATAATTGAGATATCCTTGTCTACAGTTTTTTGCCCCCTTTTTCATACACTGATAATGGAAAGGAATAGAAATCAATTACCAAGTCTTTCAAGTTCCAGCACATCATTATACTTTTTACTAAGTTTGCCTAAAAATCACCCGTTATTATTACCGTTGATGAATAGTTTTCTCCTGTTAGTGCTTCTGGTTCATTTTCTCTTTAGTAATTTGAGGGGGAAAATAAATATTTATTAATGTCCAGATTGTCTTATCTATTAATTGAAGGATCAAAGCCAGAATGTTTTGTGAGTTTGTTAGTTGATTCGTACCACATAGGTCTATCTTGCTAATAATTAAAGTTATAATGTTTTTTTTACAGCTTGGATTTAGAATGCTATATAATTTTGTAAATAGCAGCTATATGTATGCCATGGTTCTGAAAACATGGTATTTGATAGTTTAAATGTGTTATTTATCCTATACTACCTAGCTTTGACTGTCTGTCTAGACCTGTGATGTTCCAGGAACTGATCCAAAGATTGTCTAGGAATCCATTGTTCTAGAAAGTACTTTTATGAAGGGCACTATGGAAAACTGTTATTTTTTACTTCTTGTCACTCTGTGTTGGATTTGTCAATCAGTGTTTGGTACTTCTAACAAGGGGAGGTATATTTGTCTGGAACTTTCTGTTCCTTTATTAGTATAGTTTATAAATTACTGCTTTCATTTGATCTGAGCATATCTAAATGCTGCACTTATTCCCAAGGAGCAACCATCAAATACTATAAAAAGCTTTACTGTACAATTTGAATTTTGAAAGATGCATGTGTATTTCTTATTTACTCCGGCTCTTACATTAACTACCCAGTTTTCCAGTTCTTATCACCTGGAGCAAATTTTGTTCAGTCATGCATTCTTCTCCATGAGATTTATTTTCCTGTGCTGTGGTCTAAAATAAACTCTATGGTAATTAAATCCTGTGACTTTATCTCACCCAATTCCTGAAAAGAGTAGAGCAGTTTCAAAATATTCAGCCTATTTGTGATGTCATAGTGGCCTTCAGAGTGTTAGGTAGAGCAAAAATCCATTTGGTTTATATATATGTGTCATTGTATTAATTATTTATTTCCTATTTGGTACAAGCACATTAAAGGGAGGCCTATTATTTCTAAGAAGTACTTTGTTAGGGCTGTAATCTGGCCTAAAGCTTGTTAGTATGTCACCCTCAAGTGTTTTACCATTATCTCTTTTATATATTTTGTCTGTCAGTGGTATAGGAATTCCCCCACCATTTGGTTCTAGTGTGTAATTCTTTTTTATTGTACAATTGGTGAAGAATTAAGTGAATTTCAAATTGTTGAAATTCCTTTGGCTACTCCCGCTAGCACAGACTTATTCTTTAGATCTTTTGCTTCTAAGTCAGATTCTTCCTCTCATAAGTTTGTTCTAGATCTTTCAGGTGTACAATGTGAGGTTTTAATAGGTTGTCTGTATCGTTTCCGTCTGTCTTTGTTTCTTTGAAATTTGATGGTACTGTGCCTATGTTTATGCACTCTGCCACAAGTGTTTTTTCTTTGTTCACACTTGCGTTATTTTCTTCAAAAATGTTGTACAATACAGTCTTGTTTTGTAATGTTCACTTTACTTTCCCTGACTAGCTTTCTGTATAATTTCCTCAACTTTTTTTAAACCTATGTTTACTTCCGGTTTCCAAAAGGTCACAGTTTCCGTAATGTTCAGCACTGTGTTATTTTGCTTTTGATCTTTACTTCAGTGTTTAAATATATTTTAGTACTTACATTTTCTACTAACTGTGTTAAATATAGTGAAGTAGGAATTTAATTCTATTCAGTCTAGGACTATATGCTGCCTGTTACTAGTTTGTTAGTCACTGTCACAACACACACCACCAGACTACGCCCAACACTGCAGGAACGAGGATGCTCCCAATCCGCCTCCAGTACCCCCGCAAGGCCCACTGAAGTGCAAACACAGTGCGCTTATTACTGAGGCACCGGGAGAGGGTGGGAAAAGTCAAGACACGGAAGTCAAGGAGAAACACTACTACTAGCCCCTTCCTTCTTCTATTCAATCACACAGGGAAAAGACAGCACTTGCATTAAGAAACAAAACATGGAAAAACAACCTTAAGGCATGCAACACTGTATGTTTCAATGTACAATCACCCCTAAGCCCAGTCCTGCATATATAAAATAATGAGTCTCTCACCAGTCGAGCAGTGAAGGCTCACTCCAAATAACAGGAGCAATTCAGGATACAAGAAATCTTCATGAACCCAATATCCAAGAATCCAATGGCTCTCCTTGAAGTGTCTTATGTTGAATCCAGGGGAAAAAACTCTTACTTCAGAGAAAAAACCCTCTTAACTTGATAAGGAATCAATAAAAATTCCCCAAAATACTACCAAAATAGTGGCCACTACAAACTATACAAAAGAAAAAGACAATAAAACGCAGTAGAAGCAAGAGTGCTCGTGTTTTGGCCCAAACTCCACACAACAACGTGGAGCATGCTCTTTAGTGTCTATCATTTGTGTACAGTTCATTTGTTGGATGACATTTTGCGCAATAAAATCATTTGTAAGCAGCATCATCTGGGGTCTAGAAGCAAGTGTTTCTATGAATATACCTGATGTTATTACTTGATCATAGTCCCCTCATATGGGTTTTAGTGTCTTTGTTAATATTTTTTCATAGCGTTACCTGGTTAGTTAAAATATTCGACTGGGCAATGATACTGTCTGAAATCTTTGTTAATGTAGTCCTTATTGCCCCCATTGCTGCTAATACTGGATAGGTTGGAGGTGCTTCTGTGACCATCAGATCCCTCTGTGGATTGTACTACTGAATATCGAGGCTATGAACATCGCAATAGAAGAATACCATGGAGAAAATATTGAAGCCTAAAATGTCGAAAAGTAAGTGCATTTTGAGGAAGCATAGATTTACTATTCCTAACTCCACATCTACATAGCTTGAAGATATATATTGTCAATATATATATGTGGAGTTAGGTCTAGCATATATGTACTTATTTACCTTTAGATATTTTGGTTATGATATTTGTGCTCAGTATTTGACTCCCTCAATATTCACACCCCTTCATAAGCTAAATTGTCTGGTATTTTATTAGTTTAAGTTGTTGGAATCCCATATTCTTGTACAGTTTAGTTCTTTAGGTAGCAAAGGGCATTCACAATTGTTGTTTAAAGTGCTGACATTAAGGTTGTCATCATTCATTATAAATTTAATTTCTGTCCCATGCAATCAAAGGCAGATTTAGGAGGGTTTACTATATTATCAGCAGTGAAATTAGTTGCTGTAGATTTTGTAAGAGAGTTGTTTATATGCACAGTTATTGTAATTTGATTCGTTGTCTTTAAATATCAAGTTAAGCCCTTTTCACTGCAGCGGAATTTGTTGCCTCAATTCCTTGTTTTTTAAAATGCCCATGCTCACCTTTCCAGAAACCTCTTTTCTTACTGCTCCTGTGTCTGTCTGTGTTTAACTACTACTGCTTTCGTCTGTGTTAGTCTCCCATGCAGAGCATGCTTGTGGGTTATTTACTGACAACATCTTCTGTGACCTTGTTATAATTTTTGTCCCTTTAAAGAATTGCATTTGTTTGTTTTAGCATGGATAGTGGAGGGAAAGGAGGGGGTGTCAAATGTGACAACCACTACTTCAGCACAAGGTAAATTAAATGTGCACACTCTGAAATGAAGGCTTCCAGGAATGCAAAAGCATATTTTTAATAATTACTAGGACCTTGTTGGCATTTTCACAATAAAATGTCTTCTACTGGCTACTCTGGTTTTCAACAAAAATTGCCCAATCCACCTGTAAGGCCCCTCCTTATGGCAACCCCAAGCTGTAGCTGTAGCCCCAAGTATACAATGGCAGAGTATGCTCAGATTATCCTCAGTTAATTCAAAAGTGAGCTTAGGATGGTCTGCAGGCTCCACTCACACCCTGAGCTCGAACCACAAACTGCACCAGGAAACATTCACACCTGGTCCTATTCCACCCTCTATGCTCTCTGTCCAAGCTCTAAACATTTAACCCCTGCTACCAGCTCACAGCCCAGCACTTACAAACAGGTACCTGTTGGTTAGTGCTATGCAGAAACCCTATTACGATGTGGACGGTCGGACTGCAGCAGTCTGGGGTACAGACCGCCGTCTCTGACCGGCTCAAGGGGCCCATTGGGTGGTGGTCGGACACTAATCCCTACAGTGGAGGAGGTGCCTCCACCAGCATTGAGATTAGGATGTCCATTCCCACAGTTTTTTCATGGTGGTCCCACAGCCAATGAATTTGCTGTCGGACAGGGATTTTGGAAATCCCAGGCCAGCCCATTGTGCCCCGTGAGTCACTGCTATGTGGGCAGGGAAACATTCATGCACCGTGTGCCAGGCACCATATGGTACTTGCTGGCACATGGTGCATGGATGTATGAAAACATGCATTTTTTTACTTTTTCTTGTGGTGCACCCCTTTTCCAGGCCTTATTGGGCAGTCTCATTCTTGTTGCAATAGCGGTTTGATGCTCATCCAACTGCCATCATGATGAGACCCATAGTGTTGGTTATTAATTGTATATATTAATAAATAATAAATTAATGATTCCTTTTATTAGCATTTTTCATTTATTGAACGTTTAGAGTATTTTCGTAAAATAATATTAACATTAAATGTTCTATGAACTCCATTTTATATGCATTTTAATACAAATTGCTTGGTATTTGTGATTTCTTTCAAATTTATATTTAGTTGGCTTGTAATATTTTAGTTTATAGTCTTTGTTAGTAGGTATAATATTCACAGACATTTTGTGTATTTCTTAGGGTGAATAGTATATGTAATTTTTTTATTGTTTTATAATTATATTTATTTATTTTATTTTGGGGTAAAATAGAAAATATGCTGTCTTCATTAGGTTAAACAAACTATAAAATAGTTTGAAATAGTAAATGAGCGTGTTTTAATATGCAGCGCCTTCCCCAAAATGATTTAGATTGCAGTTGGAATAGTAATGTTGACCCTTCCAACACATTCTCCAAAGTGGACTAGATTGGAGTGGGAAATGTAATGTTGACCCCTTTAATGTCCAGCACACTCCCCAACATGGATTTAATTGGAGTTGGAATAGTAATTCTCATCCCCTAAGTGTCCAAAACGTTCCCCAGAGTGGTTTAGATTGGAGTGAGAATAGTAACTCTGGAACAATGTCTACAACCTCCCCCAAAATAATTTATATTGGAGCGGAAATAGTGTATTTGACATCTTTAGTTTCCAACACCCTTCCAAAGTGGAGGGAATAGTAATTTTGGCTCTTTCAAAGCCCAAAGTGGTTTAGATTGGAGTTCAAATAGTATTTGATCACTCAGTGTCAAATACATTCCCCCAAATTATTTAGATTTGATTCGAGTAGTAAATTTGATCCCTTCAGTGTCCAACATTTTCCTCAATTTGGTTTATAGTGGCGTGAGAAGGTTATATCAGACCTCTTCAGTGTCTATCAGT
This sequence comes from Lissotriton vulgaris, assembly GCF_964263255.1. NCBI lineage: Eukaryota > Metazoa > Chordata > Amphibia > Caudata > Salamandridae > Lissotriton > Lissotriton vulgaris. Next base: position 1,706,460,575 of record NC_141694.1, read on the forward strand.
TTCTGCAAAGTGGTTTAGATTGGAGTGGGAATAGTAAATCTGACCCATTCAATGTCTATAACAATCCTGAAAATGGTTAAAACTAGAGTTTGGAATTGTAAATGTGACACCTCTAATTGTAAATGTGACCCCTTTAATTTTTAACACTTGATCTACTGTTGTTAAGTTTGGTGTGGAAGTAGCATATATTATCTTTTTAATATCCACTGTGTTCCCAAACAGATTGTTGTTTTAGTGGGCTGCTAAATTTGTAATTTAATAAATATTATGTAAATTGAGGGCTAGTATAAATAGGTAGGTTTTACTGAGTTATTGAATGCTTTGTAGTGGTTGTTGGTTTGTAGTGTTTCAGTGTTTTGAAGTATTAATAATACTTTTGTATACTTTAACATATATTTTATTTATACATTTTTAAACTATTTACTGTAAATACATATGTGGTTTTAACTTTTTACATATGACTTCATTTACAAAGAATAGGAAAACACTTTCTTCTACATGCTTTCATTTTACAGTACATTTTACATATTTCTTTTTTATGCTAAAATCGTTGTGCTGTAATTTTTAAAGCCACAAATACATATATAGTTCACATTATTATATGTTGTTTCACACACTTCACAGTTGTTTAACATATACATTTTTATTTGAAAAAATGATAAACATTAAAAAAAATTAACATATAGACCCTGATTGAGATGTCATTCAGAGTTGCCTCCGACTCCATTACGGTGGAGGAACCGCCCCACCAAAGGTTGCCAGTTCCGCACACCAAATTACCATCTGACCGCACATCATGTGGTCGGAAACGGTCAGAAACTCCCATTTCTTATTGCAATAATCTTAATGGTTACGTCTCATTACAACTGTTCTTTATTCAGTTATTGCTCTTTGCATTTTTGATGTGAAAATTGATTTAACAAGGGAAAAAAATCAGATTATTCACAATAATACCAGAATAATTTAATTTATCACCGCAGATGGTAATCATGGCACTTCCAAAAATTAATTAAATGGAAAATTTGTGCAAAATGGTATGTACTTCCACATTTTAAGGTGCACAATAGCGCCAGCATTTTTTTTTGCACTAACAAGCAAGGATGTTCCCTGCAGAGAATTAAGTCTGTTGAATGTTTTGATGTGGTCATTCTACTTTTCTCTAAATAGCAAAAATCATGTTCATTTTGCTGAAACCCACTTAGCACATATTTATCGCATTTTCTACTGTAACCTGACCTTCTTTAAATAAGGTCCTTAGTGTTACCATGGAAAACAGATTGTGTGAAGCAGGCACGCCCGACACGGTAGAAGGAAGTTCCTGGAAACCTGCTCTGTTCAGTAGCACTGGACGCCCTTTCATGTGCGGATTGTTTCTGAGTTTATGTTGCTGGGTTAGGTTATTTGAAAAGGATGTGTTCAGTGCTATTCCACATTTGACAGGTGCTGGTGATATTTAACATCCTTCCTGTTAGACAGATGCCCTGAAGTGTGCAGTTTCAGAGGTGTAAAGTGAATAAGCGATTCAACATTTACAACTTGTGCTCCTACACTCGAGAACCTTTTTTTAAAAAATTCTAGCGTGAATGCTGTTTCCAGTGTTATTCATGCTGATTGGCAACACTTGTCCTGCCCTCGGTTGATGTTGCTTTCATCCGGCAGATTGTTGTGGTTCCTCGTTCTAGTTGTGGAATCCTGCATCTTGTAGCATCTGTACCATGCAGCCCAAATCCTCTGCAGCAGAAATTATGTCCACCATGAAAACCCTCATGGGCGGCTACATGCCAGGTACAAGTCTGTACATCCAACACAAGGTGGGGGAAAACCAAGGGTGGTGAGAATGTTTGGCGCAAGGAAACACCCCTTACAAGAAGTGTGCAAGGCTCATGTTACACACTTACAGGCACAAGGGGCCTCATTTATGAAAAGTGACACATCGCTGCGTGAAAAACAGCGATGAGTCACTTTTCATTGCGCCCCCTTGCAACATGCTGGATGCGTCATATTTATAATATGACGCATCATGTCGCAAGGAGTTACAGATACGTCAGTATTTCTGACGTATCTGTATGGCGCAAAAGTGACGCATTGCTGGAGTGTGTCACAAAAGTGACGCAACTCCAGCAATGTGTCCTTTCACATGGGGCAAGCCCCATGTGAAAGGGTCTGCGTCAGTCTTACGCCTGCTGTGAGGCAGGCGTAAGAAATTGACGCATTTGCCTCCTAGAAGTGGCGCAGTGAAATCTTATAGATTTCACTGCGTCACTTCTATGACCTTTTCTTGCGTCAGAACGCCCCCCTGCATACATTATACCTGGCGCAGGTATAATGTAGCGCAGGGGTTTACAAAGTGACGCATCTACCTAGATGCGTCACTTTGTAAATATGGTGCAACAAGGCACATTTTTTACGCTGCTGGTGTGTCACAAAAAGTGACACACCGGCAGCGTAAAAGTGACGCAGGTTCTCATAAATGAGGCCCAAGGAATTTAATTTTATCACTATATGGGCAAAGCTCTACTGTTCAGATACACCACAAATCTAAACATATGTTCACACGTGTAAACTGATTGTAGTCAAAAGGAAGAGTGTCGCAGAGTTGGCCAAGAGTGTAGATAAGAAACAAAACAGCCACCTCCTCGGTAATCTTCATAAATGGGACACACACTGGTTTCTGTTCTATGTGTGCTGCGCGGAGAACAGGTAACAAAAAGAACTCTAGGAACTAAAACGGCCATTCCTCTTCTCCCTGGCACCAGATTTTTCTGCTGTTTTATTTTTGAGTATTTTGAGCAGAAGCCGTAGGTGGGGATGCTTTTGGGACATATTACATACTGTAACAATATCTATATAGACAGTGACAGCATGACCCGAGTTGCTGTGATGGTTGGAATATTGACACCACAGCATGTTATCCAGAGCAAAATATTGAAAATACTATATAAATCAGCCCAGTGTTCATGGTAGGTACCAAAGGGGTTGGTGCTGCTTTGTATACGTTCCTAAAGTAGGAAGATGTGGGTCTCTATTTTGCTTTAAAGTAGATCAGGACATTTTTGTCAAGGAGGATGCAGTGAGAATAGAGGGAGAGATGTGAAGCTGTGGTGCCTGGGTGATTGAAGAAGCGAAAAAACTAAAGTGGAGGAGGAAAGAGATTGACACTCAGATATTCAGGGCCTCATTTATGAGAAATGACGCATTGCTGCGTGAAAGCAGCGATGCGTCACTTCTCAGTGCACACTCCTTGCGTCATGATTGATGCGTCATATTTATAATATGACGCATCATGTCGCAAGGAGTTACAGATACGTCAGTATTTCTGACGTATCTGTAGGCGCAAAAGTGACGCATTGCTGGAGTGTGTCACAAAAGTGACGCAACTCCAGCAATGTGTACTTTCACATGGGCAAGTCCCATGTTGTTAGTGCCTGTGTCAGTCTTACGCCTGCCATAAAGCAGGCATAAGATTTTGACGCATTAGCGGCCAAGAAATGACGCAGTGAATTCTTATAGATTTTACTGCGTCACTTCCATGACCCTTTCTTGCGTCAAAACGCCCCCCCTGCATACATTATACCTGGCGTGGGTATAATGTAGCGCAGGGGTTTACAAGGTGACGCATCTAGGTAGATGCGTCACTTTGTAAATATGGTGCAACAAGGCATATTTTTTACGCTGCTGGTGCATCACAAAAAGTAACGCACCGGCGGCGTAAAAGTGATGCAATGGCTCATAAATGAGGTCCTCAGACTTTTTGAAAGGGAAACGATTCACATGTTGCCAAATGAGCATATAGTTTGATGACGGGCCAGTAAATGGAAGACTGTTAGAGCGGGGATTGTGAAGCATTTGTGCTTACATTTTTAATGTATTAAATAAGTTAAAGCAATATCCTTGCCTGGTGACAGTGCCGTCATAAGGTGAGAGAAGTGAAGCATCTTCGTTTCAGGCCTTATGTCATGATTACAACATTGTAAATAATTGTGGAATTGGAAAAGGGAGGGGAAGCCCCACTTAGGCAGCAACCATAATCCTTGTAAGGGTGTCCCGCAAAAGTCCGCAAATTAACCGAAGATATTGACTTTTAAAGTTTTTTGCAATTGTAGGGGCAAATGCCCATAGTGCCAACTAGAGTTATCTAATGGCACCAGACCGGGACAAAGTCACAAAGTTCAGGCTGAGCACGATAGAGCACAGCCCGGATACATAGACCACTTTAGTACCACTTATAGAAGTACCATATTATCTTGATGCAAGGCGTCTTGTCATTCAACATCGGTTCTGATCATGAGATGCGAGGTGCTGCCATGTGAACTCCTGTGCTGAGTTGTGTTGTGCTGTGTCATTTCCGATTAGGAGCTGCAGGGGATGCAGTGTGAGTTCCTGCACTGTATCTGTTATGTTGAGGCCATCAATGAGGAGCTGCGGTACAAGTCCCTGAGTCGAGCTGCATCTCTCTGTGGCAGATTAGATGGAATCCAGTTAGGCATGGAGGAGTACACTCTGTTGCCAGCCAATGGCCCAGGACCTGGGGAGCACCTCTTGGGGATCAGCACTCACTCCAGTTAGAGGCCAGCAGCAGGACTCACACAGGTCCAATGCAGGTCCAGGAAGGTTCACTGCTGCATGTCAGCTGGTTAGTTGCAGGGAGATTTCTGAAGCTTGTAGCTCACACAGGAAGTAAGCCACTGACTCTTGGAGTGACACTTGGTAGTCTGAGATCAAGGCAAGCAATTTCAATCTACCTTCTCAGAATCAAGGCAGTCTTTCAAGCAGCAAGGTAGTCTTCCTTCTTCTGTAACTTTCACAGGTGTAGGAATGTTCTTAAGAGTGGCTCTGGAGGTGCAATATTCATACCGTGTGCTAGCCTTTGTCTGTGGGGATTCTCGGCCGTTACCGACCGGTATTGAGCCATCGGGATGTAGGAGTCCGAAATCCCTCCGATTTGGTATATTTACCGAATCGGTAAAGTTACCGAATCGGTAAAATACCGAATCGGAAAAAAGACAGAATCAGTAAATTTACCGAATTGGTAAAATACCGAATCGGTAAATATACCGAATCGGTATATTTACCGAATCGGAAGAGTTACCGAATCGGTAAAATACCGAATCGGAAAATAAGAAGTGGTAAAAATGATCATTGAGATGTAGGTAAGCACAGAAATACCGAATTAGCCTCAAAATCGGTATTTAAGAGTCAGTATTTACCATGGATTGGAATCAGGTGGTAACCAACTGCAACCCATAAAAAAGGACCCAAAATGCAATTCTACTTGCACAATGGCGGCATTTTATGTTATTGCAAGACGGCTACGGCTACAGCAGGAAGGAGAGAGGGAATGGCAGAGAGAGGAGCAGGTCTACAGACAGAGGATCACCCTGTTCATGCTCACAGAGGCAGAGATCCTCCAGAGGTACAGGTTGGACTCAGCAACCATTTTGGACCTCATCAGGGACCTACAACCACTGTTGGAGCACACCACCCCAAGGGCACACGCTATCCCACCGCACGTGCGGGTGCTATGCAGCCTACACCTGCTTGCGTCTGGCAGCTACCAGAGTGTGGTTGCTGCGGTAGGTGGGGTGACCCAGAGCAGCCTGTCAAGGTTTTTCCAAAAATTCCTTGAAGCCATGTTACAGAGGATGGACCAATACATTTCTTTTCCGGCAACCCATGCGGAACTGGTACAAACAAAAGCTGACTTCTACCAGATGGCACAATTCCCCCATATCATTGGCTGCATTGATGGCACGCACATTCCCATTTGTCCCCCTGCTGACACAGAATACTTATACCGGAATAGGAAGTCAACGCACACCATCAATGTGCAGGTGATTTGCAATGCAAAGTGCGCCATCACTGACCTTGTGGCAAAATTCCCTGGGAGTACCCACGACTCCTACATATTTCAAAGCAGCAGCATCTATGCACGGCTGACTGCAGGGGAATTTGGTGAAGGATACCTCCTAGGTGAGACACAGTGTCAGACCCCCATAATACCAATTGCAGTATGAAGTACATGTATGCATGTGAGTAATGTCTTCCCTTTTCCTTCTAGGAGACAGTGCATATGCCCTCCGCTCATTCATACTGATCCCCTACCTCAACCCCTCAACACCCAGCCAGAGGAGGTATAACCGGGCCCACAAAAGCACAAGGAATGTAGTTGAACGGACCTCTGGCATATGGAAAAGCAGATTCAGATGCTTGCACAAGAGTGGAGGTGCAAGGCAGTATACCCCCATCACCTGCTGTAAGATCATTGCTGCCTGTGCCATGTTGCACAACCTTGCGGTGAAGACTACGAGGATCATGACTGTGCCAGAAACCCAGCCTGCTGGAGTGTCAACACCAAGTGATGGCAGATACAGACATGAGGAGATTACAGACAACTATGTCTGAGTGAGTAAAGAGACACAGACAGGTTGTGAATGAGAATAACGAAATTTAATGTTGCCACAACGTTCATGCACTGATGTGCAACAAAAAAAATTATTTAAACGTGGGGACTGCTAATGTCCCGGGTTGCCCCACCCACACTGTCAATGTCATTTGTGGCTGCGCTTCCCAGAGCCACTGGGATGTTGCTCACTCCCTTCAGTATGGCCTGCAGGCTCAGCTGAGCGCCTGGTGCTCCTGCGTGGCTCAAAAACAGCGCTAGCCAGGCTGCTGCGGCTACTGCTGTCGTCTGCCTCAGCCACGTCCAAGGCAGGATTTACAGCAGTATGGGAGATGATCATGGCCTCCAGGGCACTGGTGATCCTGTCCATGCCCCTGGTTACCTTTGCGGTGTTCTGCGTGAGGCTCTCCTGCATGTTGACGCCTCTACGGCATAGCTGGGATGTTGCCGTGGCCAGCCGGTTCATAGCCCTGTTGTGCACACGCGCATCCCTGCGCCTTGTGTGCTCCAGGGTATCCATTTTTGTGCACAGCTGGTTGATGGCAGTGGTCATTTGATGCATTCCAGATGCAATGTCACTGTTTGTCTTTTCAACCTCCCTATTGCTGTCTACTAAGTCACTGATGCCCTTGCCCATGTCTCCGATTTGCTGATTTAGGATTCGGAATTGGCGGTGGCAGGCCTGTATTGATTTCCTCTGCATGCGCTGGATGCGCACCATGCTCCCCTCAAGGCCACGGAACACAGTGCCCTCTCCAGGTGGACCTGCACTGCTGGGAGTGCGTTGGCGTCTGCGAGTGCTGCTGGACTGATGGGTGGACTCCTGTGCAGCCGGAGTGACTTGTATGGTTGCTGGAGCCTCACCCTCACCTCCCGCCATGACTCTCAGTGGGGCCACGATTCTCCTCCTGGCTGGTGAGGTAGCAGGTGCTGACAGGGACCGTGATGGGGAGTTCTCAGGTGAGAACACCAATTGGGGGATTGAGAAAGGTGTGGGGAGTGGGGAAACACGAGGGAATGAACAGTGTCATCCTCATGGAAGATGGCAGTGGTGTCTTCCTCCTTCTGTGAGGCTTGTACAGTGCTTGGCCCTACCTCCACACTCTCCTCCCTCGCTGGTGCAGTCCCTTCTGATGCAGATGGTCCACTGCCTGATGTTGCCCCTAGGTATAAAGAAGCATATGTCAACTGAGTGCTAATGTGTCACAGTCACTACAATAAATGCTTTGCACATTTCACTTTCATTACTCTGATTTGCTTTCAGTGCCTTGCTGATTTCTGTGCACTTACAAATGGTCCTACATTTGCTGACTACATTTCCCATAATGCATTGCTCCTGTATAGTACTAGCAGTACTGGACTGGGGTTGGCCTGTACACAAAGGCTAAAGGGAAGCTGTTTGCTATGGGGTGTCATGCTGCGCAAGCCTCTTACCTTTTCTTGTAGCTCTGGTTGAGCTGTCCACATCTCCTACTCCCACAACACTGTCAGGCTCGATGGTTGAGGCCACCAGTTCCTCCAGGTCAGTCAGGGGGGGCGCTGGGTTCCTGCCTCCACCGGTGACACCAGCCTGCTTATGGATCTCTGCCATCTTTTTTTTGGTGAGGCTCCTGATATCGTAAAATCTTTTCTTCAGGTCCTCAATGCTCCTGATGGTCACACCCACAGCATTTACCTTCTCTCCTATGGCAAGCCACAGTTTTCTTTTGGCTGACTCTGGTACAGTGAGGGACTGCCTGCCAAATAGCTGTTTGTGGACTCTCACCACTTCCTCCACCAGTACCTGCAGCTCCATGCTGCTGAACTTTATTTTTTGTTTTCTCTCAGCCTTCTGGCTCTCAGTGCTGCTTGCCATTATTACAGTCTTTCACTACAAACAAAACTCTCCCTGCTGCTCTGTCTCTCTGCTCAGCTCTGACTGCCTCTCCAGAACCTTCTAATGAGTTGCAGCTGCCTGGGTAGCCACTCCCTGCTAGGGAGGGGGAGGGTGGTGACACCTGATTGGCTGTTTTCATTACTTTCACTTTTACTTGCTTGCCGATTCCGAATTTACCGATTCGGTATTTACCGATTCGGTATTTACCGAATCGGTATTTCCAATGCATTCATAGGGTTGTATGGCCATTACCAATTCGGTAATTACCGATTCGGTAAATACCGATTCGGTAAATACCGAAAGTCCGATACCGATTTTTTCCGAATCGGTATTTGATACCGATTTTTTTCCTACATCTCATTTACCGATTCTTGAATACCGATTCGGTAAAATTCGGTATTTAAGAATCGGTAAATGACTTTTACCTACATCTGGCCCTTAGTGATGCTGGGCACAACTCCACCCAGTCATCCAGCTAGGATGACCCATTCTGTCCACTCCCAAAACCCCCTTTGTGTTACTGTCTGGCAGCAATACACAAACCCAAAATGCAAACTGTAAGAAATTGGATTACTGGTTGAGAGTGGTAAACCTTTCTCAAGCAGCAACCACAATCCTTGGCAGGGTGAAGTCATAATCAAACCCGCAACTTAACCCCTGCAATGCCCTCTAGATGCTTGACAGAAAGCAGTCAGGCTTACATTAAAGACAATGTATAAAGTATTAGTGCAACACTTCAAACAGTAAAAGAACATAAAACACACCACAAAAGGGATGTCACACCACATTAGATGTATAACAACACGTCTCGAGCGGTATTATTGAGAGAGTTAATTCATAAGTATGTACAACATATTACAACGAAAAGAAATAGGGAGACTCGTAGTTAGTTTTCAAAGGTGCTCAAGGCATCATGCATATTTAAACAAGAACAATAGTTACAGAAGCAATAAGGAACAGTGGTAACAGCACTGTAATCAATAAGTGCGAGGGCAACCTGAATACTTTGTGCACGTAGGTGCTCGTGACACTCAAAGGTGAACGGTGCAGGTGACAAGTGTGAATTTACAGCGAGGGCGTCCATCAACGCCAAAGTTATTCAACATAGAATTTTCAGAAATCCCTATTCAAAAAAATCCTAACTATATATACCTACTGGCGACCGCCAGTAGGTAATATATATATATATATATATATATATATATATATATATATATATATATATATATATATATATATATATATATATATATATATATATATATATATATATATATATATATATATATATATATATATATATATATATATATATATATATATATATATATATAATATATATATATATATATATATATATATATATATATATATATATATATATATATATATATATATATATATATATATTTGTATATATATATTCACTGAAATAACCATAGGTTTCAGGTCATATATAGTTAGGAATTAGCATTTAAAAAACCATTGAAATTGCTCCTATATAGTTAGTTGTACTAACTATATTTCGCGCACCCGCAATCCACTGCTGATGATGTCACATATTACATCATTCATGACATGGTCAGTGACATCACTGATGACATCTCAAATGACATCACTGATGACATCATCCAGTGACTATGTGTTTCTGTAAAGTTTAAATATGTTTTACATATTGAAGGATGAGTGGATGTATAAGTGTCTGGATGAAGGATTTAGTAGGTGCGTAACTGACTGTATGAGTGAGTGATTAAATGTGTCATACTGAATGCATGGGTTAGTGACTAAAGTGTCTGAATGTGTGCATCAGTATGTCTGTTGTTATGTAAGCTGCTGCATGTGTTGATCAGTAGCTATATGAGTGGCTATATCTGTTATTGATTGGTTGCCCGAGTATTTGTATGGGAGACTGAGTGTGTGTGTGGGTAGCTGGCATACATAAATGACTATACATAAGAGCCACTGATTGTGCGAGTGGCTGTATGGATCATTGTAAAATTGTATCAGTAATTGTATAACAAAGTAAGTATGTGTTTGTATATGTTTGAATAAGTAAGGTGTTGTGTGTATAACTGTATAGTTGAGGAAATGAAACTGTGATTTATTCTTTGCATGACTGACTAGATGTGTGAGTAACTCCATGGATAAGTGGCAAAATTTCAGTGTCTGTATAGGTGTTTAAGTGCAGATGATAGTGTTGTATTGATGAGTGACTGTATGTATAAGTGATTCTATGGGTAAATGAATGGATGTGTGTATAGACCTAACAATCAGTGTGTGCGTATGTAGTAACTGGTATTGGTGTGTCAATGGTTTCAAGAATGGTAGTCTATGTTTAACACTGGGTGTATCAAAGGTTATATTAGAGTGTGAAGAGGTGCATCGTATGTGTGCCACATGGCACAGGTGTACATGCACAGATGTACATGTACACAGGAATTCCTTATTTACCACCCAATTGCGATGCAGGGCACAGAACGAAATTAGTTTTATTAATTTAATTGGTTACTTACCTGCAATCATCCATATTCCGGTGTTTATCACCCCCACCCTGCCCCTCCCCCACCCCGCCTGCCTGCCCCACCGGAACTCCCTCCACGGACCGCGGCTTGGGTGCATGCTTTATTACAGTCTGACTGCAGGCGATATGGTTATCTGCTGTCCAACCCACTTTTTGGCTTTGGGTTAATTTTTATTTATTTTTTAAGCACGGTTTTGCCCATGGATTATTTTTTAGACCCTTAGCACGTAAAACATTTTTCTTGTCTAACGTGATGGCGAGACAGTTTAGGTTTCCATGGGATCATTAATATTGAATCTTGCGTATTTGCACATTCATTATGATTGAGACCTGTTATGTCCTCTTTCCCTAGGGATCGTTTACATTAGCGTATTTTGCACATTTTTATCCTATTACTGTAGTCTGCTCAGGCAGTTACATCGATTACCCACCTAACATTAGCCGAACATTATAATCCAAATTTGGATATTTGCACATCGATTATTGGTATGACCTGACAATTGTTTATTACCATATTTAAACTTTGCGTATTTGCACACTGATTAATAATATGACCCGATATGTTTCATTATCTTCTGGGAATGTTTACATTAGCGTATTTGCACACAAATATAACATTGCCATAGATTATTCTGTAATATATATCTGGCTTTTTTAATCTGTGGATAATGTTCAAATAGCGTAAATTGCACAACCTATAGATAATGTTCTAATAGCGTAATTTGCACAATCTTGACCGATGGTATCCCTCTGAGTATTGTTATGCCTCATCCCAGGCCAGCAACAATTGTGTCTGTGGTCCTGTGGTCCTGCTTGTGCGTGCTCGCACTTGGGCATCGCTAGTATATATATATATATATATCCACACGAGTTCTCGCACAGCAACGACGTAATCTCAATTTCACCACAGCGCCGCCAGAAAACAGGAGACCCAGTATTTTTTTCCGTGAGTAAATTAATTTATTCTGCAACACACGGACAGCATAACTTTTCGGCCTCCCATATATTTATATATATATATATATATTACACTGTGAACCCAGGTGAACTGTGGGCATTGTAGTTTGGCATTTGCAGGCACGTGACTTTGAACGTCATATATTACACCTGGGACACTGCACAAGTGATTTCACCAGATTGTTCATCCTTCGACAAAGGCATTCCGCCCAAACGCGTCAGGATAATCTTGTTTGCTGTTGCCTGCGCCTAATGAATAAATGCAATTTCTCCGGACCCAGTGCTGTGGAACTCTTTCTTTGGTGTTAATTACGGGAATCTCTGTCTCCCGCTACCACAGCCGCCCTGCATGGGTCGGGGGCCCCCGACGACAGTGTTTGGAATTTGTAAATGTTGAAGAAGGGGGCATGACCCGCTCGCCTCGCCGCAAGCCTTGGATTACCGGCAATCGGTGCAGCAGAGGCGTGAAAGGGAGCCTAGTGAGGTGGATGCCTTCACTCGGCAGGATCTGGACACAGCGCAGATAGACATTATGGCGGCACGGTAAAACTTTGTTTGATGTGCACCAGCTTTCCCCTGCAAATGCCACTTACCTGATAACATTGATTTAGAGGTTGCAGTGTTTTAAACGCCACTAAGCTGAATATTTTTACACTGTGAACCCAGGTGAACTGTGGGCATTGTAGTTTGGCATTTGCAGGCACGTGACTTTGAACGTCATATATTACACCTGGGACACTGCACAAGTGATTTCACCAGATTGTTCATCCTTCGACAAAGGCATTCCGCCGAAACGCGTCAGGATAATCTTGTTTGCTGTTGCCTGCGCCTAATGAATAAATGCAATTTCTCCGGACCCAGTGCTGTGGAACTCTTTCTTTGGTGTTAATTACAGGAATCTCTGTCTCCCGCTACCACAGCCGCCCTGCATGGGTCGGGTGCCCCCGACGACAGTGTTTGGAATTTGTAAATATATATATATATATATATATATATATATATATATATATATATATATATATATATATATATTACCTTCTAGTTATAGTCAGGACCATGTTTCCATAAGAAAATAATTTTTTGACTTGGGTATAACTGTCATTTTTTACCCAATCTTTATGAAATTTCTGAAATAAGTGTCAAGTTGGGTTCTTTTATCATGGAAAGTGTGGGGGTGATCCGTGCAGTGCGGACTGAGAATTTGAGGCGTCATATAAGGTTGTATTTCTAATGTTAATTCCCATGGGAACATTTAGCCAGGTATACAGTTTGAACCGCTAAACAGACTTTCACCAAATTTGGCTGGAGGTAGATGTCAGTTCAAGGAAGTGCTTTTTGCTTATTTGGTGTAAATCCATTCAGTCGTTTTTAAGAAATGTAAGTAAAAAAATAAAGTGATATTTCTAGCCATGGATATTTTGGAAAGGTTTCGCAATGAATCGCGAATGCACGCCCAACGGAAATGCTCTGATTGGCTAGAAGCAACCTGAACACAAAGTTGCGGCAGCCATTTTAAGTTTGTGTGAAAGCCCACATAAGGGGTCAGGGTGGAAATACTCTAGCTCTATGGTTGAGAAATGGGGGTATTAGTTACACAAGTTATGTGTCCAAAACACATTTTTTTAATTGCACCACGACTGTCAGCGTGGCCCCGCCGAGGAGACGTCATGAACTATCACAACGTCTTCGCGTATATTGCTGGAAATATGAAAAAAATATATCAGTAAATCATTAATATGTATTGTTATAGAGATATTGAGATTCTGATAAATGTTTATAAAGTTATTTATATAGTTAGTTATGTACTGTGATAGCTAGAATTAATTATATAGTTATATATCTAGAGATATACTAGGATAACATGAGTTTGAAGTATACAGTAAGAAAGCCCTAGTGTGTAAAATACTGTAATGTGGGAATATATGTGTTTTACACTTTACGGAAAAGGCTTGATCGTCACAGTTAACTACGTCATCGCAATGTCCTGAATAACCGCGAAAGCTGAAAATAGGTCTGCCAAAAGCCCTTTACAAACTTCACAATATTTCAGGTTCTAGGGTGACTCAGACAAGAGCCGTTATGTTGGTTGTGTGTAGATAACAGCTACACATGAAACCGGATATGGAGTTTTGGGTTAGTTAGAAAACCCCCGTTGCCTTTGTCTGTAAAGTGCACTTCATCATTTCTTTGTATGTCAAAATGCAGATTGTTGGCAATAGATTCAGCCCATTCGATGGTCTCTGAGTAATGCAGAAACAGTTTTATTAACATGTTTCCTGGCTTTGCCACTCTGTGGACAGAATTGATTTGACCACTTCCATTTCTGTCTTTGGCATGTATTAGAAAACATATATATATACCTTACCTCGTTTTTAAAGCAGGGCGGAGAACCAAGATATACCGCCTTACGACTTGGGTACGTGAATGAGGGTTTTTTATCGATAACTTACACACATGTTGCAAACCCTGTTTACTCAGGTCAAGTGATCCATTCTCTTTTCATTTTGAGATTTATTAGAGTACACCAAGGCAGTGTGAGGGAAAAGTGGCATCAGTTCTGCAAAGGTATCTTTCATCAGGATTTCCAGCACTACCTAAGTCAATGTGACTAGGTCATTGCCACCACGCTGCACAATCATGAGGTGAGGAGCTTGGGAATCCAGAATTGATTTAACACAAAGGCAGCAATTGATGAAACTTTAACCCCTTCTGCCCAAACCAAGTAATCTGCACATTTAGCAAACCCAAGTCCCTGTCATTATCTCTCTTGTTTGCAGGCTATTTAGCCTAATAGATATTGCTGTGGCCCACAATCCATACTCTAAACATTTTGAAGTGAAGGAGCATTAGTAGTCAGGAGAAGGCTGGCGCTCAATGAGGTAGTTTTCCAAAGGGAAGGCAGTTAAAATGGAGGTTCAAATACATAAAATGTAAAAGATATATTTCATTGGATGCTGTCAGCATGAAAGTGAATAAAATTAGGTACGGTTTTGGATGCCTTAGCAAGAAGTCTTATTATTGGCTGTTGTTTAAGAAAATAAATAAAATACAGACATGGTTGTGCTTTTGAAAATGTGGAGAAAAGCTCACCCGCTGTATCTTTAAGCATGGGCGGAAAATCCGTTCTGCTGGCAGATTTAGCGGAATTTCGGTAAATTCGAAATTCGCAAACTCTCGCAAATTTACCAAAAATCCGCAAATTCGTACGCAGCGGATTTTTTTGCTTGGTGATACAATATTGCGGTGTGCGGCGCTCACTTACCGTCATTCAGCGTTTGCCGAGTTGTTTTTCTCGATATTTCGTGAGTGCTGCGCCATTTTGGATCTTGCTGCGGGATCCCGCAGGAGTTTGGCGACGCATCGCGAGAGTTCGCATTTGCGAACATGTAGATGCGGCGGGCAGCAACAATCTCGCACTCGCGAAATTACAAAATTTGAAATTCTGCTCAAGAAATCCACCAGCAAGCAGCATAAACCTTCTAAAAATGATGATTTTTATCAGAATAACTCCTCAGGTTGACATTTGCCTGAACTTTCTTTTGCAAGGAGTCCATTTTGGGGGGGTGGGGGGTGGGAGGAAGGAAGTGCCCCACAGGAAAACAAGTTTTGCAAAACTGAAAGCACTCAGCAGGTGCAAAAGTTCAAACTCATCATTAGTAACCATTCCCTGTAGTGCTTCCTGAGGGGCCCCTCCAGAGTTCAGTTGCCTACTTGCAACTATTCTATGACCCTGCTCTGACCCTCACAGCAGGCTCATAGAATAGCTACAAGTAGGCCACAAAGGTCCTGGGAAAAAAAATTGCACTGCAACAGAAAGCAAATTACAGATAAGGAAGCAGGTGCCAGACAGGAAGTTTAAATTCAGTGACACATTAATCAACTCCAAATTAATTCATGTCATTTGAAGCAGGGCAGATGTGCTTGCTTTTCTCCCCCATAATCTACAGTGATGAATCAGAGGGTGGCAGTGATGTACCAGAGGGTGGCAGTGGTGAAACAGAGGGTGCTGTGAACCTGTGATGATGAACCAGACGTAGAAAAAAGAAAGTCGCGACCGTTGCGAGCCGACAAGTAAGTTCGCAATTGCGAACTGGTACAAAACCCTCGCGAACTGGCAGAAACCCTTGCAAACACACAAAAAAAATCTGCAAATTCGCGAGAGTTCGCGGATTTCGCGGATTGCGAATACGCAAATACGCAAATTCGCGAACGGCAGATTGGCAAATTTTGCCCATGCTTATGTATCTTATTTGAAAGCAGAATGTTATTTCTAGAATGTGCTGTGAACTTGTTGCCTACTAGTTCCACTGGCTTGCTAGGTACACTGAGCTAAGACTGTATTGGGTGGAATGGTGTTAAAGGGACAAACATTTTTTTCGAAAGCTGGAGTGATGACGCAATTTACGGCAAGAACAGAGGGGTAGCCTGATAGCGCTATGTGG
This sequence comes from Lissotriton vulgaris, assembly GCF_964263255.1. NCBI lineage: Eukaryota > Metazoa > Chordata > Amphibia > Caudata > Salamandridae > Lissotriton > Lissotriton vulgaris. Next base: position 1,706,476,771 of record NC_141694.1, read on the forward strand.
GATGACTGAATATTTTCATGCCGCATCTGCCCCTGACCACTGGCAAGATTGAACCATCCTAAATAGGGGTTGGAACACAGGATTCTGGTCAGTGTTAATATACACTGCTACTGCATTATAAGTATCGAAGGATTATAGGGCGTCTTCTCCCTGAATCCTTCTAATTATTTATTTTTCACTCGCACTTCTGCACTCGGTCCTGACAAAGTGCTCTTGAATCCACTAGGGACTGCTCGTAGCACGAAACATGTTGACCTGAACTATATCGTCTCACACACACCTTTTTACACGGATGCAAGAGCAGTGGAAAATATTCACCACTCCTCCACATTTGTTTGAAGGAGGATCTCCACATTCAATTGACATTTTTTAACCTTGTCTTCGGGACCCCTGAATAAAACACAGTTCTGGGTACCGTCAAAGACAATTTTATTTCACTAACTCACCTCTTTTAGTACCCCACACTTGCATGCACAACTACGGCATCTCCTAAAAAGATCTCCGCTAAAGAGCCCTCTAGCGGGGCCCGTTAGGGACTGCAGTGCCACCCACACAAGAAGCAACGCCCGATGATGAAGCATGACACTCGCAAGGGTGTGTGAGAGCACTATATATAAAAGGAGAAATTCCCCACCCCGCACTATCTGCAACCACACTGAGAGAGACACATCCTTACAACCAGAATAGGTTGTCCTATCCTTCTTCTTTAGGAACAGTCACCCCTTAGTGAATATTTCGTTTACCTCTGGGAGCCTGGGTACAGGACTTGCCTTTTTCTTATTTAGCTCCCTGTCCCCTTCTTTATGTGCTTTGCAATTTAAGTAATGGCAAGTTTTAATTTCCAACTCAGGACTATGTAATAAAGTGGTGTGTAGTATTTTAATTTCAGAAAAATTAAGCTAGAAATAGGTTTGAGTAAAAGGAGTATCACAGAGATGTGAACAAATATGGGATGCATCTATGTATCTATTAGAGGGTATGTGTTTAAGAGGTTAGTGGTGAATGTTTTGGCTTTAAGAGAAAAAGAATCAGTACTTTTTACATTGTGTATTTTATCAAAAAACAACAGTATAGTCTTGCGGAAAGCAGGGCCGGACTGGCTGTGATAGGCATCAGTTTTGGGCCCCTGAGGGACCGTTTTAGTTACAGGACCATTTTTGCAGCATAGCAAAGTCGGCCCTGTGTAACAAAATTGGCTGAAACCGGCCCTGGCAAACAGCTCGGTCGCACCCCCAACCCCACCAGAGGGCGGCCAAGCTTTTTGCCAAGGCCGGTTTTGGTTCCCTGGTGGAAAGTTACAATGAGCTACTATGTATGTTTTAAATGTCTAAACATAATGTGCAGAATAGATACATCTGTTATTTGCATTTTGGGAATTGTAGTACTTTTAGTAACATTATTAAACAGGAATAGTGTAGTGAGAAATAAAAGAGGAGAACAAGTTATCCACCTATATATTTATTAGAAAGAAGTACTACTTGTTAGGTATGTATTGGGAAGTGTTTGTCAATGTGGTTCTTAACTTATATCACCGCTTTGCATATTGTTAAGTGGTAAGACATGATTTTAGTGCTTGCACATAGCTATATATATGGTGGGACTTTTGAGTTTACTTAAAGATGCAGAGATGTATATATATTTTTGGAAAGATGGCTTGAAGGTGTACATCTATTAACCCGTTCACTGCGGGGGTAATTCCCACGCTGTGGCGGGGGGGCAGGGGGGCCCGCACAGCGCCCGCATGCTCATGACGAGCTGAGCTCGTCATGAGCTACAGTACTCCTGTGCTCATGACGAGCTCAGCTCGTCACAGGTGCATTGGCTCCCGTGGAACGCTCAGCACAGCAGGGGATTTCTCCCCGCACCTGAGCGTTCCACGGCCCATGACGAGCTGAGCTCGTCAGGAGCACCGGAGCACCATGCCTCATGACGAGCTCAGCTCGTCATGAGCATGGAAAAGGTTCAGAAATTGCATACATGTTTACCTGGTGATCTATGTTTAGTAAGGCTGCTGAATATTTCGCGTATATAGTGAGGGTAATGTTTTCCTCTAAACATGGTTTGTATAAAATTGAAGGAGGATTTATAGTGCAGACTCCCTAGAGGGTTCTTGTGCTAGCATCATTTATGTGTAAATTTTGCTTGAGATATGCTGAATACATATTTTAGAAGCAGAAGAAGTATTTAAGAAATGATGTAGGTTTGCCATTCACAAAAGGTTTTGTGCTTTGAAACATTTCATAAGGCTGTTTTCCATTTTAGAAATTAAATCATGCATGTGAACACTCAGTAACAAAGCAACGTATGTTTCTATGGAGCCATGTATGCAATTATACATCAAGTGTGATACCTAGATTCCACTCACATATAGCTCAGAACAAAAACATATATACAGTAAAACAGGTAGTTTGATACTGACAGGAGATAAGCAATGAGTCAGAGATATAGTGTCAACTGTTCTGTATCTGACAGCAATGATTGTACTTTCACAGTCAGTCAGGCAGTATTTAGGTACTCGTGCTATCACTCAGCCAGTACTCAGGCAGTCAGCAAATCAGTGATTCACTATCAATGGAGTTATTCAATTACCCAGCCACTACACATGTACTCTTGCAATCAGGCAGGCCGAAATTATGTAGTCATTGAACTATGCAGGCAGTACCCATACATTCATCTAATCACTTAGGTACTAACTATTGACTAATTCAATTAACAAGTCTGTAACAATGCAATCATTATAACATTTGCGCAGAACCTATGAAGCCATCTAAACACCCACTTACAACACATTCAATCATTGAAATACTGAGGAACATGCGGGCACTGATGAAACACTTAGGCACTACTCATGAATTCATCTAGTTAGGTAGAGAGTACCCTTGTAGTAAACCTATCACCCATCCTATACCTGTGCAGTAATTTAATTATTGAGGCAATAGTCTTGCACTAATACAATCGCCCCAGCAGTACACTTACTTTCATCCGATCTCTCAAGCTTTTTACAATGGAATCATTCAGTCACTCAGACACTGGTCATGCACTCATCTAATTAGCCAGGCACTACTGATGCACGTATTCAATTTTCCTGCAACTACCCATGTAGTTACCTAAACATCCAGGCACTACCTGTTCACTCAACCAAAAACAAATGGGCAGCATCCAATCGCTGAAATACTATTCATGCACTCATCCAATAGGCTAGGTGCTATGCATGGGCTTAAACAATCATGTATGCACTATCCATGCACTCTATAAATCACCTATGTACTATGTATGTACTCTTACAATCATCCAGGCACTAGAATTGCACACATTTAATCATCCCACCAGTATCTATGCATGTATTGAATTATTGAAGCATTAGTCACGCACTTGTCTAATCATTCAAGCTCTACTCATGCACTCATCCAAACACCCAGATACTAGTGGTATCATGCAAAAATGCAGGCAGTAAATATACAGATATGGAATGACCTATGGAGTTAAGATATAGTTAAGGAACAGGGCCAGACTGGCCATAGTGGGCACCGGGTAATCCCCCTGTGCGCCACACGGGTGGGGGCCAGTTTTGGGCCCCTGGGGGCCGTTTTTGTTAAAGGGCCATTTTATCGGCCCTGTACCAAAATCGGCCGAAAACTGGCCACGGCAAAGAGCGCAGCGGCACATCCCCCCCCCCCCTGAGTCGCGAGGGGGGCCGGCGGAGCACTTTGCCAGGGCCGGTTGTGGTTCCCAGTCCGGCCCTGTTAGGAAATCATCTACGTGCTAGTTGTATCCCAGGGACTCACCTAGGCACACCTATGCACTCATTCAATCATCCAGGGAGTATTGATATATTCAACCACAAACTCATGTATTTACAAGTTTAATGAGGAATATGTAGTCGTATAGAACCTTGTGGGAATTATATATGCAACATTTCACATACTTTTTGCAAGTGCTCAAAATAATTATTAAGATATATGGTTGGATATAGATGAATGTGCAGATTTTTATGTTCAGCATTTCCCAAAATTTTAATCTGATACACCCAAGAAGAAAAGTACTGAGATACTAAATACACAAGTGACACAGTGGTAGAGAGGCACCCAAATACAGAATGCAGCACACATAGAAAGAGGAAAAAGCGAGGAGAAAAAAAAGGTTCGAGGCATGTGTGCTGCTGAATTCATATCTGTGCATAGATTGACACCTAGTGTTGGGTCCGGATGATTGCACATTGTTGTCCTGGAAGAGTCTTCGAAGTATCTTCGAAGTATCACGAGATAGGTGGCTCCTCCCCTGGACTACAGTGCGCATGGGCTTCCTCTCCATCCTCAGATTGTTTTTCCGCCATTGAGTTCGGATGCATATTTGTTAACTCAAGTTTGGAATCGATAAAAAACTTTATATTTGGCCAAAAGGCCTTTAGTTATCGTCGGTATTGTCTTTGCGATCGGTGCCCAGTACTTGTTCCAGCTCTATACTCGAGCCGGACGTCAAGAAGAGCCGTGTGGCTTTTCAGCACTAAAGGCCCAGAGGCCTTATCGACGATCCATTATGGAACGGAGCCCATTCAAGAGATGTCCCGTTTGCAATTACAAGTATCCTCACATCGATGTCCACCCGGTGTGCAACAAGTGCCTGTCTCCGGATCACGATGAAGCCAGCTGTATGGCTTGCTTTTGGTTCCGATCCAAGAAAACAATTCGCCTTCGACGCGCGGCGCGGAAGGAAGCCCAGCAGACGGCACCGGACCCCGTGAACATCTTCGATGCCGAGGAAGATGAGGGAGTCGAGCAGGAAGTTCAAGGGAACCTGTCTGATCCTGCATCAGAGATCGACTCCAGTTACGACGCAGATGTGGAAATGGTCGATAATGAAGACGTCGTCGATGAGGTAGGAGACGTCAATGAGGCCTTTGGGGCCGTAGAAGATAGCTCGAGCGAGGAGCTAGGCCCAACCGTTGGTATGGGGGCCGAGACTAGAACACTCTATAAGGCTCAGGTCGAGGGATCGCCACATGGCCTTACCCAAGATCAAACGCATAGTTCTAGAGCCACGCCTCAAGGCCCGGCTACGGACATTTCCAACGAGCCATTGGTTGATCGATCAAAATCGAAACCAAAAACATCGGTGTCTACAAAACCGAAAGCACAGGAAACGAAATCGAAACCGAAAGTACACATTACTTTGGTCGGATCGTAGGCTTCTGAACCATCGGCTCCGACGAAACAGAAGAATGTTATCGACCCGGGGAGGTCGCTAAAGGGTGTTGAGCCGAAAGCTGGGGCACCGAAGAAAAAGGTCAAGGACATCGACCCAAAGAAGTCGGTGCCGAAGACCGTAGACACAAACAAGGGACTCGAAACTCAGAACGTTCTCGATCCTAAACGTCGACTCGACAAAGCAAAGGTCAGTAAAGACCTCAAGTCCAAAACTAGCATTGGCTCTAAGGACCCCGTCGAGTCAACACAACCATCTGCCTCTTTTTCGAAGCAGGTGTCGGACTCGCTGCAACGCATTAAGGAGAAGGCTATTGCTGTCGGACCGAAGGCCACTCAACCCCCAAAGACAGTCAGTAAACCTTCAAAGTCGTTGCACCGATTAAGTTTACACTGCCGCCGCCAGTGGCACCTAAGGCGTTTGCCCCTAAGACGGGCATCGAAGCGGCCAAGAAGGTGTCCATGGGGCCAAAGCCTACAACGACGGAAGGGGCCACCAATCATCGACAGCCTCTGCAGGAAGATCAGTCAAGGCAATTCATCGACGCTGAGACTGGTAGACTTTCCATTTTCAAGCGAAAGATCGCCCCAGAACAGCCTATGGAGTCGTATAAAATTCCATTAAAGAAAAAGATGGATTCTGCAACATCACCTCTTCTTTTTGAACCTCTGCAACAATATGGACAAGAACCTGCTCCTTTTTCACCCACACATTCAGATGTGGATGTAGGGGATGGTGACAATGAGGATTACAGTTATCCTGTAGACACTGATCCAGAAGACCACACTGAACCCTGGACAGTCACTGTTGACCCAGGGGAGCCACAAAATGCCCCGGACGGTCATATCTACGCTGTTAAAACCTCACCTACAGAAGACACGGCTGCGTTTAACGCACTTATTGAGAGGGCAGCAAAAAATCATGATGTCCAGCTCCATGCTGACCCTACTGAAGAGGACTTTTTATTTGACCCCTTCTCTACCTCAGAGATAACTGTCAAGACTCTACCCATGCTGAAAGGTGTCCTGAAACACGCTGGAGACATCTTTAAGGAGACCACAAGGGCAAGAGTGGTGAACCCCAGAATTGAAAAAAAATACAAACCAGCACCTGTGGACCCTACGTATATCAGGGGACAGTTGCCATTGGACTCTCTGGTTGTTTCAAATGCTCGTAAAAGAGCAAACTCGCAGACCACGGGTGATGCTCCTCCCCCTGACAAGGAATCTAAAGTGCTAGAAACATCAGGAAAAAAGGGTGGCAGCTCAAGCGGCATATGTCTGGTGAATCTCCAACACACAGGCACTCTTAGCCAGATATGACAGGGCTCATTATGATACACTTGAGACCCTGTTACAACACTTGCCAGATGAGTATAAGGAGGCAGCAGAAATGCTAATACAAGAAGGGAAACTTATATCAAACGCATCTATTAAGTGTGTACTAGACGCAGCAGACACTGCAGCCAGGGCGATTAATACAAGCGTTATGTTACGAAGACACGCCTGGCTAAGGATCTCCTGCTTCAAGCCTGAGATACAAACCACCATACTCAATCAGCCAGTTAACCCTGATTACTTATTTGTCCCAGAAGTGGACACCACCTTAGAAAAAATTAAAAAGGACACAGAGACTGCAAAGTCTATGGGGGCTCTACAGTCGCAGCAGTTCAGGGGTGGTTCTTTTCGTCGCTCCAACAATAGAGGAGCTTCCAGAGGCCAGGTGTCCCAGCAGACACAATACAGTAAAGGAGGCACGCAGACCACCTACAACAAGAACAATTGTGGTGGCTATTGTGGAAACAGCACAAAGGGCAGAGGTCGTGGAAACAACAACTCCCGATCCTCCCCAACTAACAAACAGTGACGTCTTGTCACTACCCCCCGACCATATAACACCAGTCGGGGGGAGACTACAACAGTTCCTGCCGGTCTGGAAATCCATCACTACAGACAGGTAGGTGAGGCAGCTTATCCAGTACGGTTATTGTCTGGAGTTAACATCCACTCCACCCAACATACCCCCAAGACACCGTCCTATATCCGCAGAGCATATACAGTTATTGCAGCAGGAGGTAGTCAGCATGCTGCAAAAAGGAGCCATAGAGCTCGTGCCTGTGGAACAAAAAGGTACAGGGGTGTACTCGCTGTACTTCTTGATCCCGAAAAAGGACGGGTCCCTCAGACCCATACTGGACCTCAGGCCCCTAAACCAGTACATCCTATCAGAACATTTTCATATGCTCACATTACAGCAGGTTCTACCGTTACTCAGTCAGGGAGACTTCCTCGCAACACTAGATCTAAAGGATGCATATTTCCATATACCGGTACACCCGTCACACAGAAAATATCTCAGATTTACCATTCAGGATCAGCATTATCAGTTCAAGGTCCTCCCTTTCGGAGTAACAACAGCACCCAGGGTGTTTACCAAGTGCCTAGTGACAGTGGCTGCACACCTACGGAGACAGAACGTTCACGTCTACCCTTGTCTGGACGACTGGCTTATCCAAGCAAAGTCTGCCCAGCAATGTGCCACCCACATGTCCCACACCATTCACCTTCTTCACAATCCGGGGTTTTCACTGAATTATCCAAAGTCCCACCTTCAGCCCGCCCGCGTACGGCAGTACTTGGGTGCGACAATAGACACTCTGGCACCCAAAGCACAGCCAAATTCAGTGAGGATCAACAGCATGCAATTGCTGATACGGAAATTCAAACCACAACACTCGCTTCCAGCACGAGTATTCATGCAGTTGATAGGCATGATGGCCTCCTGCATCTTCATAGTCCCGCATGCAAGACTACACATGCGCCCGCATCAGGAGTGCTTAGCACGTCAGTGGAATCAAGCTCCCGGACCATTGAAAGACCTAGTGTTGGTGACCGGTCGTGCATACAACTCTCTGCATTGGTGGAATCCACAAAACCTTTGCAGGGGCCGACCGTCCCACGAGCCTGTGCAATAGATTATACTGACGGACGCATCTCTCCAGGGATGGGGAGCTCATGTACTCCACTACACAGTGCAGGGACTATGGACAGCACAGCAGAAAAAGATGCACATCAACCTTCTGGAACTGATGGCTATCTTCATGGCAATGAAAGCATTCAAAGTACATTTGTGCAACAAGGTAGTGTTGATCCGGACGGACAACATGACGGCCATGTACTACATACAGAAGCAGGGAGGTACACACTCTCCACAGTTGTCTCATCTGGCTCAGAGCATGTGGAAGTAGGCCCTTCAGAGAAACATCTTCCTCATGGCAGAACACCTCCCAGGCAAGGACAATCAGATGGCGGCCCTGCTCAGCAGGCACAGCCACCAGATGCACGAGTGGGAGATACATCCATCAGTACTCCAACCATACTTCCAGCAGTGGGGTCATCCAGAGATAGGCCTTTTCTCCACAAGGGAAAACGCAAAATGCCAAAGCTTTGCCCCCAGGTTCCCACACCCACAGTCGCAGGGAAATGCGATATGGGTGAACTGGTCAGGCATTTTTGGGTACGCTTTTCCCCCAGCACCGCTAATACCGCTAGTGGCAAGCAAACTGAGGCAACACTCGATGACTCTCATCCTGGTTGCTCCAACGTGGGCACGCCAACCATGGTACACTACGTTTCTAGAACTCTCCGTGGTACCGCATCAAATTCTGCACCTCACACCCAGGCTTTTGACACAGAGCCATAGCGACATTCAGCATCCAGATCAACTACAGCTCAACCTGGCGATCTGGCTCCTGAGGTCTTAGAATTTGGCTACCTCAACCTGCCTCCTGACTGTATGGATATCATAATGGAGGCAAGAAGGCCCACAACTAGAGCATGTTATGCGGCGAAATGGAAGCGATTTGTCATTTATTGTGCCAACAACGACATTAATCCGCTAGATGCATCTACTCACAACATCATCTGTTATCTATTACATCTATACAAATGCAATCTGGCCTATGCTTCCATACGTATACATTGATCCGCAATAGCAGCTTATCTCCAAAACAGGCAGCATCTCTCACTTTTCAGAGTGTCTGCCATCAAAGCTTTTCTGGAGGGACTCAAACGAGTTATTCCTCCCAGACACCCACCAGCACCTATATGGAACCTGAATGTGTTCCTTACCAGACTGATGGGCCCACCTTTTGAGCCTCTACACTCATGCGAGATACAATTCTTAACGTGGAAAGTGGCTTTCCTAATAGCAATCACATCGCTACGACAAGTTAGGGAACTTCAGGCACTACCTATCCAGGAGCCATTCATACAGATTCACTCCAACAGGGTGGTACTACGCACTAACCCTAAGTTTCTGCCTAAAGTGGTTTCACACTTCCATATGAATAAAACTATAGAACTGCTAGTGTTCTTCCAGAATCCAGATTCATTGGCCGAGAGAATGCTCCATACACTAGACGTCAAGAGCGGTCTAATGTACTACATAGATAAGACAAAAGATTTCAGGAAGACAAAACAACTGTTTGTTGCCTTTTCACCACAACACAAAGGCAATCCCATTTCAAAAGCAGGTATAGCCAGGTGGATCGTTAAGTGCATACAGATTTGCTATCAAAAGGCTAAGCGCACATTAACGGTTCCCCCAAAAGCCCACTCAACACGAAAGTTGGGGGCATCCATGGCTTTCCTTGGAAACATTCCTTTAGAGGAAATCTGTAGAGCAGCCACATGGTCTACCATACACACATTTACAAAACACTACTGCGTAGATGTGCACTCCAAACAGCAGGCAGCTATAGGGCAGGCTGTTCTAAAAATACTTTTTCAGACTGCTGCAGCTGGCACGGGCAGCCACCGCTAATAGAGGGACTGCTATATATTCTATGCACAGATATGAATTCAGCAGCCCACATGCCTCGAACCGAATATGCTGCTTACCAGGATGCATCTGTTCTTGGCATGTAGGGATGGTGACATTCATATCGGCCACCAACCACCCCGGCGCCTGTAGCGGCTGCAGCACTCAGAATTACTCTTAGCATGGTCATCACTTACTGTACTACACTCCATCTCTACCAGAATGACGAAAAACAATCTGAGGATGGAGAGGATGCCCATGCGCACTGTAGTCCAGGGGAGGAGCCACCTATCTCGTGATACTTCGAAGACTCTTCCAGCACAACAATGTGCAATCATCCGGACCCAACACTAGGTGGCGATCTATGCACAGATATGAATGTCAGCAGCCCTACATGCCAAGAACAGATGCATACTGGTAAGTAGCATATTCGTATTTCTCCTTGCTGTGCTGCCCTACACCTCCCCAGGAATGGCGTAGAACTCAGACGTATTCCCAGGTGTACAAATCATTGTAAATCTGGGAATTTGTCAAAATGCATGGGTGTTACATGGGAACAACCACAGCAACACCCTTGGCAAGCTCCTTTCATGCAAAGTGCTGCAAGAAAAGGGTCAGTATTTACAAGGCCGCAAAAAGCCATGCACTGTGGCTTTACATGGCTTTGTAAATATGGAGCATCACACTATACCAATGGTGTGTCAAAAAAAGCAACTCTATGGCCCTTGGGAATTGTAAATGCTCTCCCTTGGATTGATGTTTATTTTAAAATAGCTCACCAGCTCTTATAACTACACTACAGTTAATGTAACACGTGGCCATTCTTGAAAACTCTGGAGCCATATCTGTTGTAGTAGTCTGTACCTCTGAAGGGACTTTCTGGCCTGGAATTTGTGCTGCTGCCACTGATGTAGATGGTCCTCCAGATTTCCTCTGCTTGATCAGCAGTTGGAGTGGTTTTGTATGATACGCTTTAAGCTGATATAACATGAACATCGGCCCACATAGGTCCAAAAAAAACTCCAGCCAAAATCTACCACCTGCTCACAATAAAGTTCTGGAATAGAAGATTCAAGAAGGAGGAGAGGGTATATACTTCATATTCATTTTACTGAAAAGTATATTACCCACTGATATTCCTTACTTTCCTGATCATGTGAGGTTCGCAGATTGCACTAGTTTTGCAGCAGTTTTTAATTCCCATGAGTATAGATAACAATTGGAAGTTTGATGGGTGTTTGGTAGTTATGTTCTATTTATGAGTTCAGATGTTAAGTTATATTTTTTAAACTGGTGTTTTTTTTATAAATGTGTCTTTAAAATAAAGTAAAACCAATATGTTACTAAACAACTAGACTCCAACGTTGTGTAAAATATGTCTATATATCTGTTTTACACTTTACCATTTGTATTTGTGACTACTGATGTAATTGCAACCACCGGTTTTGCTGTGAAGAAGGAAAATGCATTTTTGAGTTAGTTATTTCGACAAATGAATGCAAAGGGAAAAGTTAAATTAGTATCTCACTAAATAGCTACACTGAAACCTTATGTAAAATATGTCTATGTATGTGTTTTACACTTTGTTAAAAACACCCGGTATTCGCAGTGTGTCATTGGCAATGTCATTCATAGAATCATACAGGCACCAACTGTGCAATCATCAAGGACGTCCTTTCTCCACCACTCTGCAAATGTGCCTCCTGGCATAGTACTAGTTGAGGGAAGAAGTCACCATGGCTATTGAGGGTATTTGGGGGCCAACTATCCCTCCTGTTTCCTCGAGCAAGTCCCATACAGTCAGTTTGCTAAGAGGTCTTTGGCGGCCACGCACCCTTTCTTCACCTCTCTGCAAACGCATCTCCTGGCACACAACTGGTTCAGAATAAAGTTCTCTTGGATGCTAAAGGACCTTGGGGACCAAGAAGCCCTCCTGGTACTTTTTGTAAGTCCTACACAGTTGGATTCATGAGAGCTGGTCAGAGGCCCAGCCTCCTTTCCACACCATTCTGTAAACACCATTGCTTCCTAAACACGCATTTGCAATGCAATCAGTATCGCCTTTGGGACCTTACATGTATGTAGCTATGCAGCACATTAGCCTAGGTGCTGATACATCTACTGTTCTTTCACATGGAGGGAAAGTAAGCACCAAACTGTGTGACAGGCCAGGTATGGGAACACATCTAAACCTGTCAAAATCCTGCTATGTTTCACCAATACTACAAACTAGAATTTTGAGATTAGCAAATATATTTTGGTTATTCAAATTAGACTAAATCAGACGTAGACTGGCTTCTTTTCCTATCCATAATCAGGCAAACACGGATAAGAACAATAGGAAGCAGTGAACACAGAAGTCTTCCTAAAGTTCCAACCCATACTGCTCTAGAAAAACAAATCCAGATCAGTGACAAACAGCTAACTACCACAATTTTGTGCTCTTTCGGTTTAGCTGTCTAATCTGAAAAGGCACTATAAGACGAAAAGTTTATTTCAATCTACAAATAAAACCTTGTTACATGAAATAAATACCCATGGTTTAAATTAAAAAAAATGTTTTACCATTCTGGAATGAGAATTATTTTTGCTTCTACATTCCATAAAGGTGGCAGTAAAATGTCACTGTATCAAACATGCTCTGTTTAAATTGAAAAGTATGATTTCCACAAGCAATTGGTTTGAAGTTACGTACAAAGTTATTTACAAGTGTTTTGCTTACTTATACAAAAAAATTGCAATTGAGTGTTAGATGGCATGCTTACTCACTGAAAAATCTTTACATATTTGGTTCTTCAACATTAAACAGTTGACTGCATGAAGCTCAGTTTTGTGTGGAGGGGAGGATCGGTTAGTAATCACATATGGACCTTGTTGTCACAAGGACACAATGGCTGTCAGTGCCAACGTTTTGGAATCCAGAGCGTCATATATAAGCAGATACAGCAACTATAAAACCTGATATTGCGACGTGTAGGTTTATTGTAAAATTCTAAATTGCAGCAGCGGCCCTCAACAGAACTTTTTCAATAGGCGGGACTTAGGGTTTTAATGCTTAGTTAGATCACAGATTATTTTATACGTTGCCTCACTGACACTTCTAAATTTGGCGCAATTTTACATACCCACTACATGGGCCGATGCTTAAAATGAGTGATTAGAGGTCGACAAAGAATGAAACGTGTTAAGGCATGGTGACAGTATTGGGAAACAAGAAGATGCAAAGTGACATGATTGTGAGTGTCCAATTGAGTGGACGCTAATGGGGCAGGGTGAAATGTCACCTATGACTTTCACGATGAAAGGATTGCAGTGAGTAGAAAATAAGTGATGGAGGAGCAGGGAAAACATTCAAGATGAGGTGACTGCAGGGAAGATTAGCTGGTATAGAAGAGGAAATGGGGGCAATTGATGTCTGTTTGAGATAACTGAATCTGCAGTATATTGTGGAGGGCGTTAACTATGCCTGTGGGATGGCTATGTTGGGCGGTGGCACAGGCATGCCTGCTCACACACACTGCCCCATCCTCCGCTCTCAACCCTCAGCACGTGCTTCCGCCCTCCGCTGCCATATGCCAGTTCTGAAATCTAAAACAAGCACAATCCCCAATGAAAACAAAGATATACCAAGCACAAGTTCTGCCAAAAAGCCCAAAGTAGCTCCTCACTTTGACAATAGCGAAACATACAACTGAAGAGAAGAATTAATTGACCTTAAAGATATATCTCCATCAAAGTTTAAATATGCACTTGGAACAATTATTACACTGTAGGTGCTTGTTAATTTTTCAAAAAGATAAATTAAATGGGAGATGAACAAAATAGTTCACACTAAATTAATTTAATTTACTTTCAATTATTTTCAAGCTAAGACTGTTAAACAAGATGTAATTGTTAAATAGCATTCTCAGTTAGACTGTATTTGATAACTTTACAGAGAAACATTCACTTCTAAGATGGCCAACACGTCGCTTACACTAAACAGTGCTTCTGTATAAATGGACAGTCCCTAACTTTCACATATAGTGAACAATTACAATCCAGGCTCATTCACTGTCAAACTGTTGAAATAAGCAAATTTTCCAATGGTAATCTAAAAGCGAGAGGATAAACTAAGATACTGAACTAATACATGTGAAATCAGCAGTACCAAGCACTACACCCATTGCAGGTACATGGAGCAACAAGTAAAGACAGAATCGAGATTTATAGCTGCACCATCAGGTTACAGGTTGTCATGTTGAAGGATGGGCCCAGTGGGTGACATAGTACTGAATATCTGTGAGCAAAACATATACAGGGGCATCTTTTCAGCAAAATGATGTAGTGTGGTGTCATGCCAAAATTGATTGTTATGTGCTACAACATTTGGAAAATGCATGGACTCAAGGAGTTTTAAAACAAAAGGGCACCCCTGCATTTGCCCGAACACAGGTGCCAATATTAGCTGCCTTGCACAAATGCAAGGATGCCTGTTTTGTGACTAGGCAGCTAAATATGGCACTGGTGCTTGGGAAAATGCAGGGATGCCCTGTAGCATAGTGCATACAGGGCATCCCTAGATTCAGAAAATATTGGAGTGCAGCATAGCGGATTTTAATGCAGCACCACACTTCAACATCTTATTATGAATATGCCTCATTGTCAGTGAGGTAATATATCCATGCTCTGCACACACAGTGTGAGATCAACACTCTACAGGACCAGTCATGACAAGCACTCATTTGGGGATCAAACATACATTATTATTATTATTATGTTTCTTATATAGCGCAGAATCGACCCCCGAAGGGGTATCTCCGCGCTTGCCTTGGGAACCCGTCCTGGCTTTTCCCTGTGAGATAGCCCCTACAGGGCATCCCCAGAGTGAAAGCCAGGCATCCCGCCGCGAGGGGCCGTTGTGGAGATTAAGCAAGCTTAATGCCCAGAGTTGCAGAGTGTGAACCCATGATTAGGTCAGGCACCGAAGCGAGAATTATCGAGTCAATGGACATTTGAGCTCAAGACCCTGCCGCGTCAGGAATTGAACCCTGGTCCCGGGTCTGACCTCTGCTTCAGGGTCTGCCTGCTCTAACCAGTGAGCCACACTTCTCTCACATGGACTAAGTCACACAATAGTGGGATGGGGATCATTGTAGGTATCAAAGTCTTCTTGAGTGAACAGTAGGTGTCCAGCTGCGAAACAGAAAATAAATAGTAGTACTGATCAGTCTCCATGTGTCACCACAAAATATCTACACACAACATCTAGTAATTACAACCATCTTTATTCAGGAATGTGTTGGATTTGCATTTTGTCAGTGGTTTGAGTCGGGAATATATGATGTACCATTGTAGATTCATTGATATTTGGTAACAACACCTCAAAACAATGTGTAGGTTCATGTTGTATAGAGGAAGAGGTGATAAATGACAGACTCACACACAGCACATGCTCAATGCAGGATTGTGTTGTACAAGACAATCCAGGGACAATATGTGCTTCTTTTTTGACTACTGTTTGAGAGTGGTAGTCCCATCATTCATTGCTTCATTGCTGAAGTTCCTTTTGACAGCTGAGTGTCAGAGGACACCTAACCTACATCCCCTTTATTTCAGCCACTGCAAGTTGTTGCTGTTTTCCATCTCACCAGCACATCGGACTCTGAGACATCAGTATACCATTGTACTCACATACCTGGGTGCTTTTAAATAGTCATCATATTGCCAATGGAGAAACATTTTTGGATGCTCAGGTGGTAATGCGTTGTGTTCATTATTTACAAGGTGGAGCAGTTCCACTTAGCATGGCTTGGACCACCTTAAAAATATGACCCTTATCACTGCAGACCACTACAGCATAGGCTCAGGCAAAATGTGTTGGGGTGGGCATACAAACATTACTTTTGATGCTGGCCCAATTTGCAGGTCTGTGGCCAGCCCAAATCTAACAACTCAAAGAAAAATGTGGCCATACAAGGGGTACTGTTTACATTTCTCCATGAATTGTGCTCTGCCTATGCATACTTCATCCTGCAGCACACACAGAAGCATGCATTCACAGTGAGATATTGTTTTTGTGCAGAAAGGTGTCCCTTCATGCACAAAAACAATCACCCCTTCAGAGCAGGCACTTTCTGAATATGGCAGATGGCTTTCTGACCACGGAGTGGAGGACCTGCCTCTGCTGATGTAGTGGACTGTCAGGCAGCCCACCAAACTCTAAATTAGCCCATCAGAGAATTCAACATGTGCCTTCGACTGCTTAGAGACAGCACTTCTCTGGACTTAAAACATCCCGGTAGAAGTGAAATAGGTGTACAATGAAAAGGATCAGATGGGTCCAGTTAAGGCTTGAGGAGTGTGATAACAACACTTTTCATGCGTGCTAGAAGCCCGCCTCAGCAGTGAGCTAGGAGGAGGAGCATGATATAAGGACAAACATACTAACAAAAGGCGGCACTAAATGAGAATAACATTCTAGAACAGGACAAGGAACATTTCTACCTCCTTGATTGTAAAGAATTGCTTTCCTTGGAATATTCCAGTACAAGATAAATACAAAGATGAATGCAAGCCCATATAATACCTTAATTCCATTTCAGTAGGAGCATGATTTTATCTCCATGTACATTCCTTATTCTTCACTATGCTTTTCTTTGAGAGGTAAAGCAAGATGCATCTTAATACAGGAATGTTGTGGATTTGCATTTTGTCAATGGTTCCAGTCAGGAATATATGATGTACCATTGTAGACTCAGTATTGATATTTGGTGACAAAACCTCAAAGAGGTTAATAGGTTTTTTAAATCCATGTAAATCCATCCCCTAAATAGAACATTCATATGGATGGAAACTTTAAACCACTGGGCCTGGAACAAATTAATATTCAAATAAATAAACAAATTCAAGATACTTAATTTTATCCAAACAAGCATTAACAAGCATTAATACAGCAGTTTGTACTTTGGCTTTCAAAAGCTTTCCACATTCTCTGGTATCCCACTGCGCTGTGGAAAGCATAGGATCATATTTCTCTATTCATCTGTTACATCAAAAATGAAGGTTTCAATTATGCCTGGGTGGAATTTGCAATACGCCGGCATAATTAGTATAGTTTTGGTAATTCTGCTACACTCTTGCAATCTAAAATTCTCAAAATTATGCTATTACACCATATGGGATAATTATGTGCATAAACGTTTACAGAAAATGCACCCCTCACTGTGAGACTTGGCCACAAATGCACAGGAACAATGAGAACAACAGCGGAAGCGGGTGTTGTTCAAGGTGCTTTTGTTTGTTTGCATTATTTTTTATGATAAACCCCTTCTCATATCCAAAGTGGATGTGAGTAGGCATTAGGCACTACAATACAGCACCAGCTGCTAGTTTTGCATGTATTGTAATTATGTAATTATATGTCATTTTGCC
Source organism: Lissotriton vulgaris (assembly GCF_964263255.1). Taxonomy (NCBI): domain Eukaryota; kingdom Metazoa; phylum Chordata; class Amphibia; order Caudata; family Salamandridae; genus Lissotriton; species Lissotriton vulgaris. Next base: position 1,706,494,207 of record NC_141694.1, read on the forward strand.
AATATTTTGCATAATTACGTAAAAGAAAGTTATGTGAATTTCGCACACCCCTAGTTTCAATAGCCCATGTTTTTTAGGGGTGGGCCTAACTTGTGTAATTCAGTGTAGCGTAATCACACAGAATTACTCAAAATTCCACGAGATTATGTATAATCATGGGAAAAAAGTAATTCTGCGTTTAGCTCTATTTTATAATGAACAAATGCCCCCTCATATCCAAAATGGGCACTAAAATGCATTTTGCGCTAAGAAATAGTGCTAAAAACATCAGAACACAATAGCAAAAGTAGCAGCCACTCTTTAAGGGTCTTATTATGAGTTTGGCGGTCTGACCGCCAGGAGACTGCTTCGCCATCCGACTGCCGTATTACGAGATTGCTGAGGGGCCGGCGGTGCAGCTGTAGAGGCCTTGAGGTGGTCTTGAGGCGAAGTGCAATGTATTTCGATATGTATCAATGCCTGTGTGTACATTTTGAGTGCATATGTGTCGTAGACACACATATGCATGATAATTGTTGAAAAATACCACCAACGTATTTCTGAAGTACGACCCATATGTGAGCAGTCCTGGTAATGGGTATATGGTACCAATGTACTACCTGTACTTCATCACAGATGGGGTCATATTCCTCGGGTGAAGATGCTCCTGTGTAAGAGAGACCTAGAGAAAAGTATCCACGTCGAAATCTGCTGCAAAGAACAGGAAAGGGGTGAGTATGCACCCCAAATCCTTTGTCTCTGCTCAACTTTATCCAGTGGTCGGACCACTGCAGTCACCTCAAGGGAAAGCCAGCTTGTAATACGAATGGCAGTCTTGCTCCTCTGTACCGCTCATTGGAAACTGCCTTCCCCCTGAGCCAGAGGTTGTAGGTTTTCTGCCAGTGCCGGCAGTCCAGCGGCAGTCCCTGCACAGGCAACACTCCCGACTTGTAAAATAGCCAATGGCTCACCTCTGTCACACCAACACCGCCGGGACAGGAGTCCACGTACTGCCTAACTCATAATGAAGTCCTTAATGTGCTCTTGGGGTAGGATTTTCACCTAAGTTACCTCCTGCATTTAATGCTATTTTCCTTATTGCAAATGCCCTATCACATCCTTACTTTATTATACAGTTAATGAAAATCGTAATGTACAAACATAACAATACATAATAGAGTAACATTTTAAAATGTATAAAGTTGTGTTCAGATTCTTAGTGCTGAGCAGTACGCAGTGCGGTTAAAATAATATTAACAAACTTCCCAGCTCTTGCTAGGGCCTGGGCTGAATTGTTGCTAAAACACAAAACCGATGCTTCCCTACAATGCCTCAGTGACTGTTCCCAGAAAACAGGAGTCAGTAAGCGGCGTCGGTCTGTAGCAAAGAATGGGCAGCAGCATAACAGGTGGAGCCAGGACTCGTGTATTTAATTGCAAAGCCTGCAAGTGGGCTGCTCATTCCACCGAGCCCACTGCGGATTGAAGTCAAAAATTGGTAGGGCTAGCAGCCTATCACATCCAAAATGGGTGTGGGAAGACATTTTGTGCTAAGAAATTAGCATTTATTGCGCTGTTGGGGAAGAATTTTCTCCCATATTTCTTCCGACATCTAGCAAATAGATGCAAGGATGCATTTTCAATTAAGACTTAGCTCTAAATGAAGCAGAACACAAATAGTGAGTGTGAGTAGTCGCTCGTGGTTGCAAATTGTGAACTTGCAGTAGGATACATTTTCCTCAAATTACTCTTAATTACACGAGCAGGTGTAATTGCATTATTAACAGTATTCCGTATCAAAGAGTAACACTGAATTACCAAAATTACTCAGATCGTGCCAGCATAATTAAAATTGGGCCTGGGTCTAGTTTTATATCTTACAAATTATGTTGCTGTAGTTGTTCATGCATTGTTGCTATATCTTTCCAGGATGACCTCCTAACTTTACAAAAGAGATTCAAAATATTTGTCTTCAGAAGTTACTTAAACTAATTCTAAGATGTTCTGCAAGTACTGCTTCAAACGTAACCTTCTTAAATAAAATGTTCCTGTTGTCCCTTACTCTTTCCCCTCCCTCTACACACACCCCTCCATCTAACCTCCTGCTGTCTTTTTACCCCCAGCTCCTCTGCCCTGTTATTTCTCTGTTCCACCATCTCCCCTTGCCTATACCTGACCTTTATCCACCTCCTGGCTCTCATCTCTATTCCTCGCATTCTTCCCTTCCTTTCACCTCACTATCATACCGATCTCTTCCTCCCTCACTCACCGCCAAATAACACCCTCCTTCTTCTACCACCCACTCATCTTTATTCCATACGCACCATCCTCTACCTTTCTCTCCATACCTCTCCTTCCACTGTTGTGCCCCTCTCCTCACTCCCTCTCTTTCCACCCTCTCCATTAATCACCCTGCCGGCACTTCTACCTCCCACTCTTCCATCCAACTCCCCTTTCCTTTTCTCCCCTCTCCACTTCTCCATTCTTCATTTTCCCTGCATCATTATAAATAATCCATGATCCATGTTCCAGGTGGCTGAAGATCACCAGCAGTATGGGCTGTCCAGAAGAAATGGCATATGTCAAAGGGGCATATGTAGGTAGGCGTTTGCGATTCACAAACGCCCCTTTGGTATGTAGGTGGCACTTAGCAAAATAAGGAATCGCAAAAATTACGATTCCTTATTTTGCTCATAGCATTTAAGGAATCGCAATTTTAAGATTCCTTAAATGCTATGCAGAGGTGCCTTAAAAATAGCGATTTTGGCATAAGGAATTGCAAAATACTACCTACTTCAAGTAGATGGTATTTTGCGATTTCCTTTAAAAATTCATTTTTTTAAAAAAATTCAAAGTGCCATGGGGCGCACAGACATGCCCTTAGGGCATGTATGTGCGCCACATGTACTTACAGGTACATTCCAGGGGTGCAACAGGTGTCCTTTGGATACCCTGGCACCCTTTGAATTGTGATTCTCAAATTGCGATTTTCTCACAGAAAATCGCAATTTGAGAATGTATCCCCATTCATTCCTTAATTGCGATTCGCAATTTGCTAATCACAAATAAGGAATGTTAGAGATTAGTAAAAAATTGCGAATTATTACCTACATTCGATTTTGCTATTCTCAAATAGCGATTCCTTAAATATCGCTATTTGAAAATCGCAAAATGGAAATTACCTACATATGCCCCTAAGAGCCTTCCTGAAGTATTTACTTCAGCACTAGAGATAAGAGGTGAGGATTGCAGTCAATGATTGCAATAGAAAAGAACTGTGCCAAGGAAGAGTATGACAAACTCTTCATTTTAACCAGGGATGGGCACCTACCTGTTTAGGAATTTGGGTGATGTGCTTGGGCTCAAAGACGGATCCAAGACGCAAGACTCCTCTGACCATGACCAGCACAAATCCTGCACAACCACTTCTTTGCTTCTTCTGATGTGGTTGTTTCTCACCCAGCTGAGCACATTCATCTACTGCAGGACTCAACGGAAGTTGGTGAAGCCGAGAAGGAGAGCAGTTGCAGGGTGGTTCCGCTTAGTCGGCTATGCATACCTCACATCCCAAGGAGTGGCACGGCTGCCCAACAAACAAAAAAGCCACAGGCCTGGCCTGAACAAACTCTTCATCAAGTACCAAAGCGCACTGTGTCTAGGGGTGTGAGACATTCCTGCAATATGGTATTATGCGATTACATGAAATTTTGATAAATGATGCAAAATTTTGCATAATGCTAATTTATTGTTTAGTGCTATATTTTTGGGCACAATGCGCCTTGTGTCAATTGTGATGCAAGTATGCATTTTGTGCTAATAAATTGTGCAAAAAATGAAAGCACCATGAATGACAGCTGCTCCCGTTCTCTTGTTCTTGTGCATTGGCTGTTGTGGTGTTTACCATGATTTGCACGTTTCATGTAAATTTCCACAGTGAATGTATGGAAATTATCCAGCATGTTTTAATGGTGTGGTTGCTGTAATTTCGTGTAACAAATGTAATATGAAATTTCTAAAATGAATCAAAACTAGTTACTGGCTGGATAGTAATGTATTCATTGTTTTCTGTTGTTTCTTGAGCCCAAAGTCTCTAACCTCAAATCATCTCCTTGAATCAGCCTTAAACTGCTCGACCTCCCTACCCCCTGGGTCAACTGCTTGAGAGGTGTACTTGTTGTCCAGTTTTGGGTCCAACACTAAGGTTAACCCACATGACTCCCGTGTCAAACAGCTGTAATTGATACAACCAGCAACCTGGCTGCCTCAGAACTGTTGAAAAAGTTCCCACACAATAACTCTTCTTCAAAGCCTAGTTTGAGGAGCATGATGAACCTCCATTACAATACATTTTACTTACGTGATTAAAATATATGTTACAAAAGCCAGTGCATATTTCCAGTTTGGTTGCTGTCATGCAACACTTCAGTAAATTAGGAAACATGTGCCTACAGTTTAAGCTAATTAATACACTATAAAGATTAGCCTTTTAATATGTTACATTTCAGTTCTAAAGCAGACCCAGTGTTGTTTTTGATTAGATGCCAATATCTTCCTTTAGTAGAAATGTTCAACAGATGCTTTCCGTCAGTAATATTCTACAGAAGGGAAATCCAAGGGGCGAGATCTTGCATCACTGCACCGCTCAAGAAAGAAAAGAGTGCATAATTTGAAAAATACATTTAAAACCGTTCCAGGACCCAAAATATAACCCAGAAAATGCTCGGTCTCGCATGTAGTATTGAAAGCATCAGCCATACCTTTGCCTTATGCTAGCCTAAATCTGCATTTTGTTTTGGAACACTTGCACTTGAATTAATGATTTGTAACTCACAGTTTGCAGTCATCTCCTCACTGCTCAGGACGTGCTGAGCTCGAACCTTATTGGTCATGGGGAACCAATAGGAAAAGCAGGTGGGCGGAGTCAGTTAGAGCTCCAATCCCTTTAACGCAATGACTGCATCGCGGTCTCGCAGGGGACACCCATCTGCGCCCATCCGCAGCCTACCGGGGAAAGTTATTATTCTCAAAATCTGGTGTATCCATCCAGCGTCCTTAAAAACCTAGCTCCACGAAGCAACTAACTAGACCCATCTCTATTGATAAAAGTTAGTAAATTAGGTATCAAATCAGAATTTACCTACAACTACCTTACCTACATGGATACCAGCTACCAAAACTGCAACTACTAATCATATTATGTCTGCTTCTACTAAACATGAAACAAATCACCTTACAATCACACACCCCAAATCGTGCTCACTGGTCGAGCACCATCTTGAGATATTCCATTTCCTCAACTCCAAAACCCCAGATATACTACTAATGACCAAAACCTGGCTAACGGGCGAATCCACGGCTGAGATTTTAGCAGCTCTCCCTGAAAACTATTGTTTACTTAACACCATTAGGCCGTCAGGATAAAAAAGGCGGAGGGGTTGCTGTAGCTGTAAAAAACCTCTTATCTTCACTAAACTTGTCTGATACTAATCCCAATGTAATAATATTCTGTAGTAATGCTTAGAATTAGATGATGCAGTCATGATGCAGTGGAACTGCATCAATGTGAATGTTCCAATTTAAACCAGTATTTGTGGGTTTGCTGATGGTTGCTGTACTTGACTTGTACTAAATAAAAGTCATCTTAATTCAACAATTTGAGTGGATTACTACATATTTTGGCGACGAGGACCTGCGCAGAGGACAGGTAGTGGACAACCATCACCTCTGGAACGATGCTATATTAACTTAGCACTATTGAAGAAACGCAAAGAAACGCATAAAAAAGAAGAGATTCCATCTGAAAATTGTAAGTGCTTTCTAATTATTAATAACCAACAGGAGTTAAGTTCTATGAAGATTGAATTCAACAATTTTAAAGATTTCAAATGAAGATTAAATTCAACAATTTGAAAGCAGTATATTGAAGCCTTTAATAAGTCATTTTAAGTGGCAAGCTAATACTGTATATTTGAAACGTTTTATTTTGAGCGCTTATATTACATTCTGAGCACTTTTCTTTAAAGACTATAATTGCTCTGGCTCATTTTGGATACGTGTTAAAAACTTTTCTTAAGCAGTACATCTCGTTTTGCCCCTAATTCTTCAGGCGCGCTTTAAAAGAACTTTTGACAATCTTGTTATCGAAAATACATTTTGTTAAGAGCCTACGCGAGGAACTTAATTAAAAAACAGGGGAACCTAATTGAGAAATAAACATTGCTGCGCGTCCAAGCGCGAGGGAAGCCTAATCAAAGGTAAACATCGGCGCACATTGCCGCGCGTCCAAGCGCGAGGGAAGCCTAATCAAAGGTAAACATCGGCGCACATTGCCGCGCGTCCAAGCGCGAGGGAAGCCTAGTCAAAAGTAAACAACAGCGCATATTTCCGCGCGTCCAAGCGCGAGGGAAGCCTAACCTAAAACAAACATCGTGTTCAAGCGTGAGGGGAACTTGAACGGACATTAGCGCGCATTCAAGCCTAATCGAAAGTAAACATCAGAGCGTTCAAGCGTGAAGGCAGTCACATTAAAAATACATTAGCGCAAAACAAATGTGCATTTTTAGAAGACAAGCACACGAATTTAATGAGTGGAAATTACTTACAATAAGCTGTCTCGGTGTCTCTTCTATTGGAAGTCTCTGAGTAGCTAAAAATAAAGAAAGGACTTCATCAGCTTATTCATCACCTTATTCAATGAAATGAACAACAGACTCTATCTCTAACTGCGTCTCATACTACATCCCATATACATTAATTATTTTAGATTGTTATTTCAATCTATTATATTAATTAATTATTTTAATTAATTATTTTAGATTGTTATTTTAATTAATTGTGTAAGCCTATTATTTTCGCTTGTTATTTTTAAATTTAATTTACAGGTATGTCTGATGAATCGATGTCTGCACCTCCAAAATTTTTGGCAGTCCCTGGTGAACCTTCCATACCATGGAAACGTTGGAAGAACATATTTATAACTTATCTATTAGCTATTGGAGGGGACAAATATGGTCCTGTACGGAGACAAGCCATACTTTTACATCATCTCGGTGTGGAGGGTAGGAGAATATATGATGACTTGCCAGAAATATCATTGGGCACAGGAGATGGTCAAGCAGTGAATATATATGAAATGTCCTTACTGATGTTAGAAAAACACTTCACTCCAAAAGTAAATATTGTTTTTGAAAGACATAAATTCTTCTGCAGAGTACAAAGGTTTGATGAGAGCATCATGTCATATGTGGCGGATTTGCGTGGTCTTGCTGTCACATGTGATTTTCAAGGTTTATGTGATTCTTTGATAAGGGATCAAATTGTTAGATGCACAAGTAACAAAAGACTTAGAGAAAAATTATTATCTAAAGATCCTACTTTGGAACAAGCTATTAGAATTGGTAGAAGTATGGAAAGTACTGACATGTGGGTCAAAGAAATTGATAAAGGTAAAAGTGTTTCTGGTAATCCGGTTGTGGCGCCAAACAAAGAGAGTGCAGTAGAAGTTAAAGAAGTAAAGAATGAAATGTATAAGAAACCTCAAATAAAAAGCAATGATAGTGGATTGACCAAAACAAGTGATAAGAGACCCATAATTTGTTATAGGTGTGGATGTCCAGGTCATGTAAGTTCAAGCTTTGCATGTGGTGCGAGAAATGCAACCTGCAGAATATGTGGCAAGAGGGGTCATCTGGCAAAGGCTTGTAGATCGAAGGGATACACTAAAAGTGCTAGCATTAAGGAAATAGAGAATGGCGAAGAAGAAAAAGAAGAATTGTTTCTTTCTGTTGAAACTGTGGAAGAACCATCACAAGTTATTGGGTCAATGGAACACTTTGACTCTGATGTATCAAAGATTGGTGAAGTTTGTACAAATTTAAAAAGAGAAAGTACGACTAAATTAGAGAAACCTCACTGTGAAATTGCTCTGGGAAAAGGAACTGTAAATCTTTTGGCTGATTCTGGTAGCCTTTTTACTTTAATTTCAAAAGAGACTTTCATAGAAAAGTTAAATGGAGAAATAAAAGATTTGTTACCTGCGGATATGAGAGCTGTGGGGTACAACGGATCAAAAATTAATATTCTTGGAATGCAATGGATGGACATTGCATTCCAAGAATATTAATTTTTGATCTGTGGGGTACAACGGATCAAAAATTAATATTCTTGGAATGCAATGGATGGACATTGTTTTTAAAAAGAATGGAGTCCATGGAAGGGTGTATATTACCAAGGAAGGATCTAATTTGCTCGGATGGCGTCATCAGAAAGACTTAAGTATTGTACTCAATCCAAATGCTGTGGAACCTGTGATGATTATTGAACAAGATGTGGATAATGTATCTTCTGGTGGGGAGTTGGAGAATGAATGGGGCAAAAAGTTAATGGAAAAGCATTCTCAGATATTCTCTGATAAATTGGGTATGTTGAAAGGATTTTCACATCGTATAATTTTAAAGAAGAATGCTAAGCCAATAGTTCATAAAGTTAGAACAATTCCACACATGATGAGGGAACCACTTACCAAGGAATTAGATAAGCTATTGGAGGCTAAAGTTATAGAACCAATTGAATCATCAGAATGGTTGTCTCCAATTGTTGTCGCACCGAAGGAAGGGAACAAAATTCGTTTATGTATTGATTTGAGGGATTTGAATCGTAATATCTGGGTAGATAGACAACCTTTACCGAATATTGGAGAAATGTTGAGTAGAATGGGTGGAGGTTGTGTTTTTAGTGTGCTTGACATGTCTTCTGCTTATCATCAAGTGAATTTACATCCTGACTCACGGCCTTTAACATCTTTCGTAACGCCTTTGGGGGCATTTAGGTACTGTAGGATGCCGTTTGGGTTGGCGTCAGCTTCAGCAGTATTCCAACGCGTTATGCAGAATATTTTTAAGGGAATGGACAGAGTGTTATGCTTCCAAGACGACATTATGATTGTTGGAAGGTCATTTGAAGAACATGATCAGTTGATGAATGATGTGTTGCGTAGAGTTTTGGAGCATGGTTTGACAATAAAAAAAGAGAAGTGTCAGTTAAGGCTAAGTCAAGTTAATTATTTAGGTCATCAAATATCTGCAGATGGTATAAGACCAAAAGGTAGTATTGTGAAAGCTGTCAGGGATGTTCCATCTCCCACTAATAAGGAACAGTTAAAGTCATTTTTAGGTCTCGCAGAATATTGTGCTAAATTTGTGCCTAAATTTGCTGACTTAGTGGAACCAATGAGACTTCTTTTAAAAAAAGGAGTGTTATTTGAGTGGAGTGTTGGATGTCAGGATGCGTTTGTTAAGGTAAAGGAATGTATTTCAAAGGCTCCGTCATTAGGACATTTTGACTTTAAGAAGAAGTCCATATTAGTCACAGATGCGAGTAATGTTGGATTGGGGGCGGTGTTGATACAGGTGTCAGATGGTAATGAAACCATCATTGGATTTGCTTCACGTAGATTGCAGGGAGCAGAAAGATCGTATTCTACTATAGAGAAGGAAGCTCTGGCATGTTGTTGGGGGATAACACATTTTAGGTATTATTTGTGGGGGTTGCCATTTGTGGTAAAAACAGATCATAAGCCTTTAGTTCATGTTTTTAAAGGGGGACGAGGTCTGGATGGAAGTGTGACTCCCCGTATATCAAGATGGTTACTATCGGTCCTAGATTACAATTTTGTGGTGGAATATGTACGAGGGAGTAGGAATGTCATTGCAGACTGTCTTTCTAGGATGCCGGTTGATGATGATATTTGTGTAGAAATATTAGAAGATTATGTGGTGAATATTGACAGTGAATTTGCTGTTAGTCAAGAAGAGTGGAGAGAGGCTTTGGAGTTGGATATGGAATACAAGAAGATAAAAGAGTTGATAATGAATTCTTGGAATGGATCTAGTGAAGAGAATGTACATAAGCAATTTGTTTCTGTTAAGGATGAACTTAGTTTGCAAGGTGACAAGATTTTAAGAAGAAATAGGATAGTTCCACCAATTTTGTTGAGGTCAAAGTTGTTGAGAATTGTACATGAGGGACATCTAGGTAGGAGTCTGACTAAACGTAGATTGAGAGAATTTTATTGGTGGCCAGAAATGGACAAGAATGTGGAGGATCTTGTGCGTGATTGTCATGCTTGTAGCAATAGTGATAAAGTGAAGATTACAAGGGAACCTCCGTTGAGGTGTGTGGAATTGCCCATGAAACCTTGGGAGAAATTAGCCTTGGATGTTTTGGGTCCAATTGACAAATTGGGTTGCAATAATAGGTTTTTGCTTGTGTTGGTGGATTACCATAGCAAGTGGTTTACTTGGAAATCTATGGGGCAAGTTTGCACTTCTAATGTGATTGCATTCTTGAAAGAAGTTTTCTTGGAAGAAGGGGTACCCAAAACTCTCATAACTGACAATGGTGTTCAGTTAGTTTCTTCAGATATGACTAGTTTTCTTCTAAGTCTGGGCATTAGTCATGAGAGAGTGGCTTTGTTCCGTCCGCAAGCAAATGGACTTGTAGAGAGGGTCAATAGAATGATAATGGATTCCATACAACTTTCTTTGGCTAATGGTTTATCTTGGAAGGATGAGTTGCGAAGAATGATGTGGGGTCATAGAATTACATCACATTCAGTTACTGGAGTTTCTCCTTTTGTGGCTTTGAAGGGAAGAGAACCAGGTACTAAGGAGTCTCCAATGTGGTTGAAGGAAAAAAATCAAGTTTGGGTTGATAGGGAAAAAATGAGATCGAGAGCTATTGATTGTCAGTGGCGCAACAAGTTAGAATTTGATAGTAGGAGACATGTGAAGGATTTAAATTTCAAAGAAGGTGATTGGGTTGTTGTAAGGAAGTTTGGTTTTGTAAGAAAAGGGGAAAGTAAGTTTTCTCAGCCACATAAAGTTGTTTCAGTTAAAGGCTCTGTGGTTGAGTTAGATGATGGGAAGAAATGGAGTTTTGGTAGTTTGTGTAGAGTGTCTCATTTGTAAGTATATTTTGATGCAATGCAAACTGTAAATGTGATTTATTTGTGAAACAGTTCATTGATATGTATTGTACTTTGCAATGTGTTACATTTTCTAATGTTTTCTTATTTTCTTTCTTTTTGATTCCGTAGGGGGGAAGATATGTAGTAATGCTTAGAATTAGATGATGCAGTCATGATGCAGTGGAACTGCATCAATGTGAATGTTCCAATTTAAACCAGTATTTGTGGGTTTGCTGATGGTTGCTGTACTTGACTTGTACTAAATAAAAGTCATCTTAATTCAACAATTTGAGTGGATTACTACATATTCTGATTAAATTAGACTCACCTTACTCCCTTCTGCTGTGCACCCTCATGTACAGGCTCCATGCAGCATTTTGCCCAACTTTTACCTGACTCTATATCCTCATTGGCCATTGACTTTGCAAAAATCCTATTCCAGACAGGGGTTTGACCTGCCCACTCAACAGAAACAGTTATCCTTTCGGTAGTAGACGATATGACAGAAGGAGCAGACAGAGGCACTGCTCAAGCACTGGTCCTCCTGGATTTATTAACAGCATACGACTCTGATCGACAGTGTTGAGGCCACAGGACTGGATGAAATGCTAACTTTAGCTCTCATGTCCAATTAAATGTCAAATTAAATTGTGGAGTACCACATGGATCATCCCTATCCCATGTTTTTAATCTTCACACCCACCCTCTAGTGCACAATGAAACAGCTAGGCTGGTCTTCCATCAACCTAGGTAATTCCACACTAAATCACTGATGGAAAAGCTACATTGTACTATTTTCAAAACAGGTTGCACCATATTTAAAGCACTCCATGACAAGAGACCGGCCTTTATGTCCCCAAAAATTCTGAACTACACCCCCAAGTGTAACCTGAGATCAGCCCACCTGAACCTCTCAAATGTATCAAGATTTAAGAGGAAGAGATTGGGAGGGGCTAGATTTTCGTGATTGGCCCCCTACATGGTATTCGTTCCCTCCAGACATCAGATTTGCAGCCAATTATGTGAGGTTCAGGAAACTCTTGTAAACCTTGCTGTTCAAACAATCATTTGGCTAACTTCCTGCTAGCTGTCTCCTCCTACTACCATGGCACCAAGAAACATTGTTGGTTTACGTACGCTCTACAAATACAGTATAACATAACAAGACCACTGCAACAGGCACCCTGACTGCCTCCACCAGTGAGAACCACTGTCCCTGGACTTCACAGACTTCTTAACCAATTCACACTGTTTTCAGTTATTTGATGCTACTGCAGGCTGTGTCTGTTCACTTGATCACCTGTTTTTTCACAGGACAATAGTTGTTGAAATATTTGTACCATGGAACACCTGCCCTTAATTTCCTAGGTAATACAAGTCTTGCCCTCCTTTTTAGGTCTCGCCTAGACGAAAGCAAAGCAAAGCTTTGCTGTCTAGGGCGAGACAACTTATGTAGTTACTTTTGGGGGAATGTGGACAGCAAAGTGCCACACGCTTTTTCTTGCGGAGATTGTACCTTGTGAGCGCGCACGTCGCCGTGCCTCATATTCCCATGCGCAAAGAAAGCCTCACTCACGCATGCGCACATACACACACTGCATACACACATGCACCCCCCTTAAACAGACACACGCGCACACAGACAGACAGACGCACGCACGCACGCACAGACACACTCAAACAGACACACGCGCGTACACCCCACCCCCACTCACATCTCCTCTCCCTCAACACACTCACCGGTTCTGGCGGTGCTCGGCGGCGGTTCTGCCTCTCGGGCGGCGGTAGCGCTTTGCGGGGCTCTCTCACCACATGAGAGCCCCGCCTTCCCCATGCGCCCGGCCGCTCTTCACCCGGTCCCCCATCTCGGGACCGGGACTCAATCAGGAGCCTTTGTGGCTCCTCGGGCAGTCGTTTCTCTCTCTCGTCGCGATGGGGCGGGACTTCCTGTTGGGGCCGCGATGGGATTGGCCGGCTGCCCAACGGCTTCCGGGTCGTCGCAGGCAGCCCGGCGGCCCGGCGGGGACTTCAACTAACTCCTGGGCTGCGGTGGTGAGTTAAAGGCACACGAGGGGTGGGCTCCCTCCCTAATTTAAATATGCCACGAGGAAGGCACTCGCTTACCATGCATACGTCTTATGAAGACAGGCGCCATGCTATGTTTCACCTTGGTGCCTGTATTTGCAGGCGGGTGCAGTGATTCACCTTTCCATGCATGCATGATGCATGTTTATTTAAACACAGGGCACTTAGGCTTTACTATGGCAGCTGCCGCTTTGGTTTCCTTCTCCATGGCGCACGGGCGGCTCTGCACGTGAACTGTTACTGGAGACTGGTCCGACCTGGTCTATTGCCCCGCACAGTGTCTGCTCCACTGCTGAGACCAAGAACTCCAGCAGTTTCCTGTTTGCAACTTGAAGAACAGCGAGGGTATGTTTTTAAGTTTCTCGCTGTTTCTTCTCTCATGCCAGTTGCTTTTTAGGAAACTGTATATTAATTTAACAAACAACCCTTCTGCACTGCTAGGTGTAGCTCAGCCATAGACAAAGGCGCATTACACTTTAACCTTACTTAAAAAGCACATTTTTCATGAGTACTCTTTAAATGTGCAACATGAGTCAAAGAAAGCTTCCTTTCTGCAACATATGCCATAAGTCGTTTCAAAATAGTTCCATCTGGTTAGTTGTCTTGCCATTGTTTCAGCTGCACAGTTAACTCCGTACTTGAGTGCACGCACAGGGGTCGGTGTACATGCATAAGGGACTGGTATGAAAATGATGATCCATAAACTGCAATAGGTACTTTTGCAGGGGAGTCATCGGTCAGGAAGCCATTTAATAAAGGCTGTTGGTTATATTTATGCAAAATACATCTCCAACAGCACACCAATTTTTACATTTCATTTTAGCGCACTATAATGATACAGTGTAGAGGGTGTCCCCTTTTTTTTATTTTGGCGATGTTTACTACCCTGCAAAAGGCAATTCGCCCCCAACTAGACAAATACCTCTTTGCAGCGTTCTCAGGATCAGCACAGGTGGCTAACATGACAGTACTTACATTTGCACAATGACGTGCCGCACCCAGATGTCAGCAGACAAATACTGGTGGGTGTCACTTTGTTTGAGTTTAGGGACACAAGTCCTTAAGCACATGCCCTTGACTTGAAAAAGTTGACTGAGCAACAACTCTCATTTAAGATGGAAGTAGTGCCACTAGTTTCATTCGGCAGTCTCTGCCATGATAAAATCAAAAAGTGTCAGAAACTAGACCAGTTACAAAAGAAAAAAGCATTTGTAATGCAAAAGGTCTCGCATTTTCGAAACTTTGACCTATTGGTATTGTAAATGACAATCCCTTTTATTATTGCAGGTTTTTAAACACATAAATAAAAGGCATTGTCATTTACAATGCCAATAGCTCAAAATCTCACAAATGTGAGACCTATTGCATTGCAAATGCTTGTTCTGTTTGTTCTCACTTTTGATCCATGTCTCTCGGCTTCCGTGCCTCTTATTGCTTCTTCAGTTATTTCTCTCTAGTACAGTCCTGATCAGTAATTCTCTCTTCACATCATTGTCTGTCACTCATACAGTCACAATTGCTGTACTTTAAGGGCCTCAGGGCCATATTTATGAATATGTTACACAAAGTAATGCAGCAAGATACCTTGCTGCACTGCGTGTAAGGGAGAGGGCAGGAATGCAACATATCCATCAATGATATGGCACGTTCATGCTCTGTCTGTGCTGGCGTATAAACTGCTGCCTTGCACAAATACAGACACTCTTGCTCCAGTTGCAGACAGGATTGTTTTTGTGCAGGAAGGGGCACCTTCCTGCACAAAACAACCCTCTGAGGCTTTTTACTGTTTCTACCTATGCTGAAGAAAGAGGAGCAAACAAGGAGAAATAAAGGTAATTCTCCTCAGCGCACTTCCCACAGGAAAGCTTGGAATTTAGAAGGATTCCTAGGTTTACCAGTCTTGGTAAATCTGGGAATGCATCAAAATCAAAGATTGGGTGCATGGAAGCATCCAAACTCGACCCATGGAATGTCTTTTTGGGGCAGGTAACGCAAGGCAGCGACTTGCGCTGCCTTGCCTTACTCCAGACAGAATCATTCTATGTGTTGCATTGGCCTTGGGCTACCCTGTGTGGGGCAAGCGCAAAGCAAAACTTTAAAGAGTTAAGTAAAATAATGCCAAAAAGCACAAAGTGCCAACTGTGGTTTTCTGATCATGTTAGACCGGGTCAAAGTCTCAAGTTCAGGCCAACCATGATGGAGCACGGGGCAGATGCAGGTGCTCACTTAGGCCTGCTGAACAAAGTACCTCAGATGCTGGTTGTGGAACGATGCAGAGTCCAGTGTCGAAGGTGCATCACTCAACTGCAGTTCCTAGGAGCTGTGAGGATACGATGCAAGGTCCTACATCATCATTGAGGACGTCTTCGACAAGGGGCTTGCGATGCAATGCTATGTTTCAAAGACGCATTGTTGTAAACACTAAGGGAAAGGAATGGGAAACACAAACAGTTAACGGTTTCAGTTTAGCACGATAGAGGGGCAGTTTAAGTTTACAGTTTTAGTTATGAATAATGATGAGTAGTCAGCTTAACTGTTTCTTTATTTCACTTTCAGTTAAACCCCTGACGAAGAATTTTATAATTCGAAATGCATTGGGAAGTACTTTGATGTCATTTTTACGCTGTTGGAAAATGTTTGTCTTCACATGCCCTCGTAAAAGCCCAGAAAGGCAACGTGTGGTACTTGAAAATGAGGAATAAATAATTCCATGCACAAACATGATGTCTCCGCAGTGATGTGTTTAAGGAGGATACATGAATTAAGAGTTTGGATTAATGCTCATAACCAAATTATAAAGATGTGACTATTGAAGACAAGTTTCACTAAGGAATGATTTCCCAAACCGCAGTGCAACAGATGGGCGCAGGAGAGAAGTGCCCCCTTCGATTTGTTTCTAACCTAGCCGTGATGAGGTTTGACACGGCTTCTGATTGCACGCATTTTCGCTGAAAAAATGGAACACAAGAGTAACTGTTTAAGGGAAGGAGTGCAGCCGCTCAATTCACATAAATTTCAAAGACGCATTGCGGCATCAGTGGGTTCTGAAGAAGTTGCGGGGCTTGCAATGCAGACTCCTGCTTCATTGTCAAGCATGCTTTCGACAATGTAAAGACCTGCATCACGGTTGCATTGTGCAGTGGCGGTTCCGAGGAGACTGTGGGCAGCCATGCAAAGTCCTGAGTAGGGTATGCGTTGCGCTGTGGTTCTGAGGTGGAGTTTGGCAAGGCATTGTGTTGCTCTGTGTCGGTTCTGCTGGAACCACAGATGGGCTGCCAGAGCACCTTCAAGCCCAACTCCAAGGGTCCCGGACTGGGGTGGCATCACTTGGGAGGGTAGGACTCACAGTTGAAAGAGTCTAGGTGTTGGCTTCAACATTGTTGGAGCCTGTTCTGTCCCAGAGGCTCTGATCAAGAGCCAGCCAACTAGCCCTTAAAGTCACTCTGGTGACCCTGGGTTCCAGATGCACATCCAGTCCTTCTCACTCAGACAGCAGGTTAGCACCATAAGTGAGCAGAGTGGCAGTCCTTCTTGCAGCAACACAGCACAACAGTCCTTCTTCTGAGTTTTCCACAAGTTGAGAAGTGTACTGATCAGTTGGGTCTAAGGGTCCAATATGTATACCTGCGGCTCACTTTACAGAAGGAGAGGTTTCTATAGACTTCCAACCCCCTTAAGTGTCAGCTATCTCTTTCCCCTAAGCACCAGACCCGGCTTGTCTGGGAACACAAAAGTCTATTGACAAACCCTTGAAAGAGTGTTTTCCTGCAGAGCTTTTGTAATGTGCAAGAGTGGTAGGTGACAGCACCTGCCTCTCGTCAAGTCAGAGTGGCCTATCCTGCCAACACCGATCTCCCCTTTGTCTCACTGTCTGGGACCAATACATAAGTACCAATCACCAACTGTACCTAGTCATTGGACCCAGGGGCAGGTTGAGGCACCAAATGGTAAGGACAAGAAAATGCCAACTTTCTAAAAGAGGACTTTTCAGAATTGTGACTTACAATCCAACTTTACCATTAAAGTGGGCTTGAGATTACAAGACACCTAATGTGACCTGCCCACCTGCCCCTAATGAAAACTTATTACTTATTAAACGTAATGAGTTAACCTAATGTTATCCTATAGAAGTACATGTCCAATTTAAAATACACTCCACCCTGCTCTCTGGGCTGTGTAGGGCATATTCTAGGTGTGACTCATATGTCATAAAGAGGAGGGTTTGGGCCTGGCAAAAGGTTTATTTTCCCAGTGGCAGTTAATAACTGCACACACAGGCTGAAACGGCAGGCCTAAAACTTGATTTAAAGGGCTACTTAAGTGGATTGAACAATTAGTGCTGAAGGCACCATGGTAGCATTTAATTTACAGGCACTGGGCATAGGACGTATAAGTAAATTAAATATGCCAGTTGGGTGTAAGCCAATTCTACCATGTTTAGAGGAGCGAGCACAAGCACTTTAGCACTGGTTAACAGTGTTAAAGTGCACAGAATCCTACGGCCCCCAAAAACGAGACTACCAAAATAGGATGGGTGAAGGCAAAAAGTGAGCCTCAGCCTTTTTGTCTGAACCTACAATATATGCAGCCTTCCGCTACCTGAAATGGCCTCGGCTGCACTCACAAAGCTATGAAATGAATAAATAAATATAATTTTGCTGAGGAAATGCTCACAGCGGTTGTCTTTCTGCTCTTTCACATCTTTCATAACGTTTTCCAAGCAGATGATTTCTGCTGTCCCTTGGGGTTTTTTCCTTGCACAGCTTCACATGAAAACGTTCATCTGTAAGCAGCCTCAGAAGCTTCTGTTGTCCATAACCGTGCACGTGCGCTTCTGATTCACAACTGCATCTGCAGGTCACCACCGACCCAAGGCACTTCACATCTGCTTCGAAGAACAATGAATGCCACATGTCTAAGGCTTAACGCAACAGTGGCACAAACATGTTTACATGTACATTTTATTTGTACCCTTTTTGTAACTTCTTCATACTGCCAAATTGATGGTATTGCACAGTGTGGTTACTGTGGGTCTCTCATGCGAAATGAAGCCTTTCAACATAGTGATGTAAGGCAGTGGTGTGCAAAGGTGCATATTTCGTCCTTGCAATGGATGAGTAACCCCTGCAAAAATTATGAAAACCAGACTATGTACTCCTCCAAGGGGTACTTCCTTAGAAAACAGAGACGTGTCAGCAGTTCTCAAAATAAGTATCATTTACGGCGAATCACCCACAAGGAAAAACTAAACTAGTATAGACTGTATGTAAAATAATAATGATTTACCAACGTGACTCAGGTTCAGAGGGGCATATTTACATGTTCTGGCGCATCTCTGCAAATCAGCAGGGATGCACCAGAACAGATGCGTCATGCAATCCCCTCCTTCCGCCACCACAGATGCGCCGCATTTACATGATGCATCTTGTGGCGTATGGGCTGCGCATTGCTGGAGTCGCGTCGCAAGGGTGACCCAACTCCTGCAATGCACAGGGGCCACCCATACTCAACGTGGTGCGTCACTCCTTATGCCTGCTTCAAACAGGCGTAAGGATGTGATGCAGCAGCGTCGTAAAACTGACTCAGTGAAATCTTGTAGATTTCACTGCGTCAGTTTTACGGGGCTTTCCTGTGAGGGAACGCCCACCCTGTAACAGAACGCCCACATGAAACCTGATGCAGGTTTCATGTGGCGCATGGCTTTACAACGTGACGCATCTGCCTAGATGCGTCACGTTGTAAATAGGTCGCAACGTGGCGCATTGTTTATGCCGCCGCTGCATCACAAAAGTGGCGCAACAGCGGGTAAAAGTGTCGTAATGGGCTTGTAAATCTGCCCCAGAGTATGTATAGCAAAGGTGAATCAAGGAATGTACATGCCAAACAGGTGCCTGTGAATTACATGCACCAGTTAATGCTTGTGAGTGAAAACTGTCCGAGAGGGTAGCCGAAGGAAAAGAACTAAACTTAGGGGCATATTCACATGAAAATGGTACCACGCAGTACCGCAAGCAATTTTACTGCGCCAAGCTGCATCATTTTCAAAATGCAGGGTGCACCTTATTAACAGGAATACTGTGCATCCCTGTGCTCACCCCTGCATTGGTGCTAAAATATCTGCCTAATACCAGAATGTGCAAACAAAACAGGTGATGGACCGAATGTGGATCAATGTCACACATTCACCCCAGTCCAAAGATCTGGGCCCAAATCCGTCGTTTTTTTGCACTCCACACCACCCTGGGTTAGACAATGGCGATATGCAAATCAGCTCTGACCCTGTGCCCCATGGGAACAGTCCGGTCCGAACTACAAAAGCCATGTCCTTCCCAGAACGGAATCAAGCATCGGAGGACCGGACCGGTTTCGAGGTAACACCTCTCATCAGCCCGGCTAGCTTGACTCCAGTGGTGTGGAGTTTTGTTTGCAAATAGTACCAGAATGCAGCACACAAAGAAAGAGGAAAAAACGAGGAGAATTAAAAGTATTTCTTCTCATTGTGTCACATTAAAGCCTCTTTTTGAAAGGTGCTAGTTTTTTAAATGAAATGAATTTGTACTTGTAAAGCACACTGCTGCCCCAGCAAAGGGGCATCCTGGCGCTGTACTCATACCGCTGTGGAACCCTTCCTGGCTTTTCCCTGTGAAATGTCCACTCCTGGGCACCCCCAGGTATCCCTACGCTGTTGGGGCCATTGTTGAGATTAAGCAAGCTATTGCCCAGAGTTGCAGGGTGGAAACCATGATTAGAATAGGCACCGAGGCGAGAACTATCAGGTCAAAGGAAATTGTGCCCAAGACGCACCAAGGTGGGAATTGAACCCTGGTCCAAGGCCGGACCTATGCATCAGGGTCTGCCACTCTAACCATTGAGCCACACTTCTCCACAATTTTTGGTGCTGCCTCAGATTTACAGATACTTGTAAATCTGGAGAAGCGTCAAAAAGCCATAAGTGTTGCTGGGAACGCCCCTTTGCCACACAAAACTGCGATGCAGAGAGCCATATTTACAAGTCTGTGTTAAGACACGCAAAGTGACTTAACGTGGCCTTATACATATGGTCTATCATAGAGCACCACCGGAGCGTCTAAAAAAGTGATGCTCTAGTGGCACTATGTGCTTGTAAATATGCTCCTCAGTGAGATATGGATCAGGCGATAATCAAGAATTATTAGAAACCATGCTCTTGTAATAAAGCAGTTCACAACCCTAGTGTCTGACAAAAAACCTGGCACTGATACAAAATGAAATGGACATGAAAACGTGATCTTTTTTCTGACATTATTCCACATGTAATGAATTAAAGATAGATATATAATTAAGATAGTGTAATGGCAGAGTTTTTGGCTTTATTTAGCAGTGATATAGATCATTAATCTTGCTCGCATCTAGTATAGGTATTCTTAGCCTGTGTTGGCCCTTTTAAGCCCTTTTTTCCAGATCTAGAAGAGGATAGCTGCTTAATATGCCTTTATTCTTGACTTTAACCTGTCTATTGCCTATTGGCTTTGACATATTAGACACATTGGTATGGTTTATGTAGGTATTCTGACAGAGCTAAGGAGCATTTCACCCCTTTCAGGCCTACAGGCCTAGAGCTAGAGGGACTCCATCTTGATGAAGCTGAGAGGCTTTTCAGGGCAAAGGCAAAGTTTATAGTTAAGGCTGTTGTTCGCTTGGAGAGAACCGGCTCGGGCTGGCCCCTATCGAAGGAATGTATTTTTCTCCACTCCGAAGACACAACTTCAGGCTGGCCAGCTGAGAACGTGTCCTTGGTACGGGGAGGTACAAGAATTTGGTGGGTGGCAGGTTACTGGCCGTAACTTTCCATGAAAGGACAAGCTTCCATATTAGTGAGCTACAGGAGAGGAGGAGTGGTCAGTTCAGTTTGGAGTTCAGTCCAGCGTGGTGTGCAGTTCAGCGAGGTGCTCAGAACAGCTTGGAGCACAGAACAGCTGGGAGCTCAGAACAGCTTGGAGCTCAGAACAGCTTGCAGAGAGAGAGAGAGTGTCTGCTGGAGCTGCAGAATAGAGTGCAGTTCTTAAATGGAGAAAGAAGGCAGACGATTGCTGAAGATGAGGAGAGAGAAAGCAGTGCAGAGAGCATCAAAGAAGGCTGTCAGCTGGAGCAACTGAACCAGAGGCGTGGTGATGTGGTGAAGGAGGGAGAGACAGAGAGAGCCCTAATCCCACCAGCGGCAGAGAGAGAGCCCTAATCCCACCAGAGGCAGAGAGAGAAATCTTCCTTCTAATAGGTGAGGTAGTCTGAATTAGTTACACTTACACTTTATGTCTAATCTTTTCCCTTTCAGCGGAGTGTTCCTGTTATGTTTAATCTTTTCTCTTTCAGCTGTGTGTTCTACCTATAGTCTTTGTCAGTTCTGTGTAAAGGTTTATATTGTACTAATAATAAATGACCCCATTAATTAGTGAATTAGTGTGCATGAGTTCTTTTATGATAAAGTTATCCTAGCTTCAAGCCAGTTGCTGTTGAGCCACTGATGGATCAAAAGGGAGTAGGAGCGCTTAAATCAAGAAATAACTCAATCACATAGTGTGTATATCTTTATCCCCATACAGTGAGGGTAACCTTTCCTGGTAGGTATTACTGTTTGAACAGATGCTACCCCTGATCAGGTAAGTAATAGTGAGGGAGAGAGGAGACTTGCAACCAAGGGACTAAGTTAGTACACCATCCCATAATATTATTGTAGTAGCAGACCCTTAGTGAAGAGACTTCCCAATATATATATATGTATAGGTGTTCATAGGAATGTGGTCGTCGTTGATATGCGGCGTTAATGAGAACACTGGGGAGGATTACCAGTGTGGATACCCACTGGATTGTGGCTTGAATAAATGAGAGCACTAGGAGGTCGAACTAGTGTGTAGTTTTGCAGGATTGCAAACAGTTTGGAAAAGGGAGCATTGGGTTCTGCAGGCCCATGTGTAGACGCACCGGATTGTGTGTCATATCTGCCCTAGGGTAGAACGGTCTGGGTCAGGGTGGCCGCGAGACCAACTGATGTGAATAAGTGTGGTGTAGGGTATGGATATCCCTAGTAATCAGTGAGTATTCTTAGTATCCCTATAGATTTAGTGGTGTTTTTAATAATATGAGCTTGTATATTGCGAGTTCCCCATCCTCAGGTAGGTACCAGGTGCCTGGATAGTTGGTCCTGAGGAGGGAAGGTGAGTACGTTCTGGCTGGGTTGGAGGGGCCCCTAGGGGCTGATCCCACCTACTCAGAAAATCCGGCCATAACAGATAGGTTTGCATCTAATATGTAATTAAAATCGACAACTGCTGATTGCCCATGTTAAGAAAAACGATCAGTCTCCTTGAGTCACCTCATATCATAGAACTAACAAGAGCTTTGATCATACCCAAGCTAGACTATAGCAAGAGTGTTTATCTAGGCCAGCAAAAACCTCTCTTACAGATTCTACAAAGAATACAAAATCAAGCATCCAGAATTTACCTGCACTTCAGAATATTCAGAACACCCCGGGTATGCTAAATCTTTATTGTCACAGGATCAAATTTAAAATATTATGCATTAAGCAGAAAGCATGCCATCAATATGGCCTCAAGTGTCTTTGAACCATTGTCTTCACTATAACATCCAACAATTAATCTGAAATCAATCAAAGCATCCCAACAATGCCAACATATGAGCAAGGAAATTTAAATTTAGAGGAAAGTCATTAAAAGTCCTCCAACCACACCTCTGGAATATTCTGCTACCCCTGCTGAGAAATCAAGAGGACGTTTGTGAATTCAGGAAAAACTTGAAAACATTCTTGGTCACATGTTTTTCTTCTGCCTGCTGAAACTCCCTAGTTAAGACTGTTTTCATACCTTATCCTTGATCTGCTTTAACAGCCCAAGGAATTGCTTCCCAGCATAGACCACCCTCCCTTGGACCTTCCTTTAAATATGGGTCCCATATATCACTGTACTAGCAAATGCCCCAGCTAGTGGCGCATCGGTTCCGGATTCTTGGTTCGGAGCAGAGATCCTACCGATCTTTAAGAAAGACGATCGCTCTACTCCGGCCAATTATCGACCGATAAGTTTAATCGATGTGGTGCAGAAAATAGTTGCACGCCTAGTACTCGGGAGAATACAGTGTTGGATGACCGAAGCTGAAATCTTACCTCCTCTTCAGGCGGGCTTTCGGTCGCATATAGGGACCCTGGTTCAGGCATTTAGATTTCTGCTATTGTAGTGGAAAGAGGTGTTTCTAGGAGGGGCATGCTTTTTGCGGCCTTTTTGGATCTAAGATCCGCTTTTGATCTTGTGTCAAGGGCTAAATTATGGGAAGTACTTTTGGCGCAGGAGATGCCTAAGGAATTGGTTACAATCTTGGTTAAACTCCATGCCCAGTTCCGCTGGGGTAAACCAGGGGAGGTAACCGATAGGTTTGAGGTGTGTAAAGGTGTCAGACAGGGGTGTGTGCTGGCTCCCACCCTGTTTTCTTTATTTATTAACGGGGTGGTCCAGTACTTTGTTAACTACCCGACTGATGCACCAATACTTGCTGGCATGAAAGTCCCACCGCTCATGTCCGTGGACAACACCCTGCTCATATCTAAGAAGAGACAGGGATTACAACTAGCACTGTCTCATTTTGAGGTGTTTTGCTGTGAACATGAGCTGGAGGTCAACATGGGGAAAACCAAGTTCATGGTGCTCCATGGGTCAAGGCCGGTTAGAGCAAGGGTCCATATGGGAGGTGACCCTCTAGAGCAGACACCTGTTTTTACGTATTTGGTGTCACTTATAGCGATAAAATGAGTTGGACGCCCCAAATTGACATGCTAGCTTTAAAACACACACAGCTAGGTGGTGCTTTGATTAAAGAGCATATGCAGTCCTTAACCAAGCCAATTGCCCCACTCGTTAAAATCTATGGCTCTAAAATTTTGCCCGCAATTTTGTATGGTGCCGAATTGTGGGGCTTCAGCAATCTGTCCCCACTTACTGTTGCACAGAATACATTTTTGAGGTCGGCCGTAGGCTTACCCCAATCTTCCCCGCGTATTCCCCTACTGTTGGATCTTGGTTGCCAGGCTGTTGAGGATGTGGCATGCTGCAGACCCCTGGCGTTTTGGCGACATCTATGGACCAAACCAGAACTTTCTTTATATGCCAAAGCCATAATGGAAGTTAAAGGGATGGGTAGTTCCCATAAGATCACCTGGCTGGCTGAAATCAAGTCATTATTGACAGACATGGGGATCGGGATGGGGGAACTTAGGGCTAAACCGGATACAGCTGTGTTCCCATCCAAGAAGATCTGTAGTGCTGTGTACTGGGATATGATTAAAACTAAGAGGTACTCTTCCCAAGTAGGCAGCTCCTTGACAGCAACTTTTCTTGATACTAAGGACGAACCCTGCTTGGAAGAGTACTGGGATATTATTACGAAGCCACTAGATCATAAATTGTATCATCAGCTCAGAGTAGGCACACTACCACTACGATGGTTATCCAGTAGATGGAATCCTGCTGGCAGTGATAACTGTGTATTTTGTTTAGATCACATTGAAACCATCGATCATTTTTTATTTGTTTGCCCCGCGTACCAACAACCCAGGCGCGTATGGTTAAAACCTGTTTGTATGATTATTGGAACAAGATGAGCACAGGTTGCAAGCAGAATACTGAAAAATGATACCACTAATCTAGTTGTAATTGGCGTAGCAACATTTTTGAGTAGGGCATGGGTCCTTCGGATTAAAAAGGGTGGGGCTTAGTCTGTTGGATTGATCGACTCTATGGCTACCCGAAGTTGGAACGATGGTTGGGCACAACTATAGGATTTGCGACCTTCACTGAGATTCTAAATTAGAGATATTTTAGCTATGTCTAAGTCTATTGCCTATTTGCACATTTAATTCTTTTTTAGCATTTTTTAAATATTTAATTACCTGTGTATTACTGTTTTTTAGAAAGAATCTAATTTCTTAGTTTGTATATGATGAATGTTATCTTGCATGAATTTTGTATTACTGTTTTAGATTGTCTTTTATGATGAAGAATCGCAATAAAGACTTATTGACTTGACTTGATTTGTTTTGCAGAACTAATGAATATCTGTTTTTTTAAAAACATTATTCTACATGTTTATACAAAGTAATACATATATATAGGTACATACTTATAGTACAAATAAATGCTTATATACAGAGGGATATGCTGTATATTTCTGTTTGCGTATGGTGCTTATGTGGGGAAGAGCCAATTTTTCAGTAGTTTTCTGAAGATAAGGTGGTATTCATGGATCTTATGTTGGGGGGTAAAGAGTTTCCTAGTTTGTCTGCTTGAACAGAGACATATGTGCTGTTGTGTGACGTTTTAGTCTTCAAGTGAATTTTCCCAATTCATGCCCTTATATAGGTACAATTCACCATGCCCTAATATAGGCATAGAAATCAAGCCCTTATTTAGACATAGCCCATGCAGTCCATATATAGGCATGGCTACTTCCACCCGTACGAAATGTCACAACGATTTCTAGGAAAATCGGCTTAAGCAGTTAGGGAACTTCCCCTTGCTTGAATATTGATGTGTCCAAGAACTCATGTACTATGCGAAGAACTGATATTCCCTAGGGGTTCTTTCCTGACGTTATCATGCCCGACTTTACGTCAAACCAGGCACCTTCAAGGTATAAAGGTGCCTTCACTTGCCCTAGCAAGAGACAGTGGTTCGGAGCAGTTCGACTATGTACTTGCCCAACGCAGCTCGCTACAGCAAGTGCCGAAGGAAGCCTACCCTCCAGTTAACGCACTGATCAAGAAGCTGTCCTTTTTCTCACTGAGAATCCAGCTCCAGTGTTTCCAAGATCACCTTGCGGGGTATTGGGAAATCGAGTCACGAGACAGAGATACCAGACCTCCATCATTCTAAACTAAGGTATGGAGCTGATTAGAACCTAGGAGAAATCTTGGATAGATTCTTGGCAAGGAAAACTAAAACTTATGCTACACAACAATT
Organism: Lissotriton vulgaris; assembly: GCF_964263255.1. Taxonomy (NCBI): domain Eukaryota; kingdom Metazoa; phylum Chordata; class Amphibia; order Caudata; family Salamandridae; genus Lissotriton; species Lissotriton vulgaris. The sequence continues at coordinate 1,706,520,240 of NC_141694.1, forward strand.
ACTTCTTCCCTCATACTAGACTTAGGTTAGGTACATTGGGGTAGGTGTATTTTAGAAGAACCAGTTGAGTACTTTTAGTCATTGTTATTTATGTATGTAATTTTATATGGCTTAGAAACCATACAATGCTCTTACAGTATCATTTTATAATATTGTTCTTGCTGTACGCATTATACTTTGCAGCCTGCATTACGATTGTAGCAGTTCATTACTTCTGCATGAGAAAGAAGACTGTTCAATAAACGTTTTTATTGAAAACGCCTGTCTCTCTATTTCTCTGTATCTCTGTAGAAACAAAGCATGCACGAATGACTGAGTGAAATACTTATCTATTGTTTCCGCAACTCTAGAGATATATTTCTTATTCTTGAGAAACAAAGTGGTCATGTTTTTGCGGTTGTCAGAAACTAATCCCTTCTTGTGAATTCGAGAAAGTTTCTAGTGACCTCTGAGCTAGCTGGCACTATTAAGTTTAATATATTCAATAGAGACCTAGTCGACCTCAGTCCTACGTCTAAACTATAGAATATATTATTCCAATGCGCAGAGCCTATTAGGAATAAAGGAACAAAACTACAGTGACACTCTTGGTTTCCTTCTTGTGGCTTTGGATTTTGAGGTGAGGTGCCACTCTAGAACGGAGGTTCATTTGTTGAATATGTTTGGTAATTTTATTCCTGATGAAGAGCCGCCCGGTCCAAGTATCGCTTTTTGGGTGATACAAAGCAGCTTGTGGATCTTCTAGCAACTGGTAACCACTGCAGGACTTTCAAGACAGGGAAGATGTGGTCTTGCAGTTTTATATTTAAGAGTAGTCCGGCAGCCGAGTACTGAATCTGTTGTAGTCTTTTCATGGTGGTTAAAGGAGATCCGTGGTAGAGGCTATTGGCATAATAGAGTCGGGACAGAACAAGGTAGATGGTAGCCTGGACATTGTGTGGAATTCCCAAATGGGGGAAGATTAGTTGCAGAGTTTTTATAGTAGCAAAGCTTGATCAAGCTAGTTTTTCCACTTGGGCATTCATCGATAGCTTGGATTCCATGATCATTCCAAGGTTTCTTACTTCCTTCTATACTTTAGGCGGTGTTCCCAGATAATCAGACCAGGCAGCGAGTGGGTAATAATGTTTCCAATTGCCACACATGAGTATTTCTGTTTTGGAAGCATTCAATTTGAGATGGCGCCACGTCATCCATTGACCCACGGCTCTGAGACCACTGAAAATTGGTGACTTTCCAATGTCTTTGAGGCATTCCAGTTGAAGGAGTATTCGCGAGTCATTTGCATAGTTATAGCAAATGTAGCCACTCAGATAGTTTTTTAACAGAATGTATCGTTTCTAGATCTGTACCGGATGTAAGATGTGTTTCTAAGTGTTACAAATTGAGTTTGTTCCACGGTTAATAGGTTGATGCATATTTTTGTGATATGTAATGTTTGCCTGAACACAACAGCTAGGCCACCTCCTTTTGTGCCTATATGATGTTGGGTGATCGTTTGATAGCTTAGAGGAATGGCTTCATGCAGGACTGGAGCCACATCATCTCCGAACCATGATCCAGTTATGAATAGTATGTCTGGTTTTGCGTCAGTGAGAAGATCGTACATGTGCTAGAAGAGAGAAAGCTTGGCATTGGAGTTTGTTCATTTGTGTAGTTTGAAAGATGGGTGTATGTTATTATTTTGTGATGGTAAGTAGTATGCGTTGTTGCACTTGAGATATTTTGTTATGCTGGTATGTGTGAAATGTTTTGTTTTTGAGGAGTAGTGAAAAGAAGTGCAGACATATTTGTTTTATGGGATGGATTTATTTGGATAGTATTGTTTGTGAGTGGAATTTGTAAGGTGCTGGTAAGATGGGTGTCATCCTATATGAAGAATTGGAACTAAATGATACCACCAGAGGGACTTGCAAGTTAAGTTTTTGGGTTGAATTCATTTTGACTTCAAGACTCTTAATAGCAGGCTCAGAATTGGGATGAAAGTCAGATACAGACGACTAGGGAGAATGGTCTTTCCCAATTACAAGAATTTCGGTTCTTTTGAGATTAACCTTCAACCAATTGGAAGTCCTATGTTGTCTAATGTTGTTTAGGCATTCTGGGAGAGTAGGCAGAGGAGAGTTAGTATCGGATACTCCAACAATAAGCTAGGTATCATCAGGATATGAGAAGAAGCTACATCCAGATTTCCTAATAATGGCTAGTAAACATTTTACAGACATTAAAAATATAGGGAAATATTGACAAATACCGCAGCACTCCTGTCAAGATTTCAGAAAAATGTTTAGCACATTCTCCTAGCGTGGCCTTCTGGACATGGTTAGTAAGAAAAGAAAGAAGCCAATTTACATTTGGAAAAGAGGGAGATTGGAATGTCATGGTCATTTATGTCAACAGCTGTTGATAAGTACCGAAGGATAATCAGGTTATTGGTGTACCCACTAACAGCTAGTCAAAGATAGTCAACAACCACAATTATACTTGACTTCTAAATGGCAAGGTCTGAAGCCCACAAGTGAGTCATCCAATAGCAAATCAGTTTCCAGGTAGTCACCAAGTTTTTTAGCACCAATATTTCCCATTGTCTTAGCAACAGCAGGCAGGAACTTAATTGATGCGAGTTCAAGGGATCATCAGGATGTACATTTGCCTTTATTAGGGTCTTTTATAAATCTGTGCTTCAAGTCTGCTGGAACAATGCTGAGTCAATAATCTTGTGGATAGACTTTGTAACTACTACATGTGACTTATGAAGTATGCTGATGTGAAGTATATATCGGGCAAACAAAATTTGCACAACCTGAACAGTGTAATCCAACCAATTATCCTTAATTTTGTTAAAGTCATGAATTCAATTAATAATGAAAGAATTACTCCCTGAGTACTTGAAATAAGTTGCAATTAAACAACTACTATGGATGACAACCAACAACCAGTATTGATATCCTTGATAGATAGATAGATAGATAGATAGATAGATAGATAGATAGATAGATAGATAGATAGATAGATAGATAGATAGATAGATAGATAGATAGATAGATAGATAGACAGACAGACAGACAGAGAGACAGAGAGACAGAGAGACAGAGAGACAGATAGATAGATAGATAGATAGATAGATAGATAGATAGATAGATAGATAGATAGATAGATAGATAGATAGATAGATAGATAGATAGATAGATAGATAGATAGATAGATAGATAGATAGATAGATAGATAGATAGATAGATAGATAGATAGATAGATAGATAGAAAATTAGTGGGGCAAATCTAATATATTTAAATATTTATTTATTATTTTATTATTTTTAAATGAAAAACATGATCTAAAACTAAATGTAGGTTTTAAACTTTTATTAAAAATAAAAAATACATTATTTTAAAAATGTCTGTTATCAGCATTTACTAAATAATAGTAATACATGTTAGCAAGGGTAGGCAATTGTTTAATTTGTTTTCAATTAAATAATATACAATGAAAATAATATATTTAAAATTATTTTTAAATTAATACACATTTACCTCAGTTTAAATTATCTGAATTTAACTTTATATGTTCAAATATTCCTATTATTTTGAAAAAATAGTTCCAATCTATCCCAACAGGTAAATAGCTGTTACTAGTAATTTGACAATTGTAAATTATCTTATAGGAGGCTATACCTTCCTAATTTGAGAGGGTGGAGACATGTAAGACTATGCCTAGGTGTAAATCACCACTAAGAAATGGTAAAAAGCAAACATTTGGAGAGTTACATCCTGGTGTGGTAGTTAATATAAATGTGAGTATTTATACATGTGTATTTTTCACTTTGTTACTCTGGGTTATACTTTCTTACTGGTACAAAAGGGAGTGGTGATGGACGGAGCATCTGAATCAATCAAACACTCACACCCAGTCAAAAGATCTGGATTTAATCCATCACCTTTCTGTAGCCCACTCTGCCACCCCAGTTCAGACATGGCTATATGCAAATCAGTCTGACCCTGTGCCTCATGGGAACAGTCCAGCCCGAACTGCCAAGCCATGTCTTCCCTGGACCGGAAACAAGCTACCGAGGACTGGTTTCTGGCATTCCAGCCGTCTTCAGCCCGGCTTTCTTGAATCCAGTGGCAAAGTGAGCAAAGGACTCACGACTGAGCATACCCTGCCACACTTATGGCGGCCAAAAGCGGTACAAAAGGGGGTGGTGATGGACGGAGAATCTGAATCAATCAAACACTCACACCCAGTCAAAAGATCTGGGTTTAATCCATCACCGTTCTTTAGCCCACTCTGCCACCCCAGTTCAGACATGGCTACATGCAAATCAGTCTGACCCTGTGCCTCATGGGAACAGTCCAGCCCAATCTGCCAAGCCATGTCTTCCCTGGACCGGAAACAAGCTTCCGAGGACCGGTTTCAGGCATTCCAGCCGTCTTCAGCCCGGCTTGCTCGAATCCAGTGGCAAAGTGAGCAAGGGACTCATGTCTGAGCATACCCTGCCACACTTATGGCAGCCAAAAGCGGTACAAAAAGGGGTGGTGATGGACGGAGCATTTGAAGCAATCAAACACTCACACCCAGTCAAAAGATCTGGATTTAATCCATCACCGTTCTTTAGCCCACTCTGCCACCCCAGTTCAGACATGGCTATATGCAAATCAGTCTGACCCTGTGCCTCATGGGAACAGCCCAGCCCGAACCGCCAAGCCATGTCTTCCCTGGACCGGAAACAAGCTTCCGAGGACCGGTTTCTGGCATTCCAGCCGTCTGCAGCCCGGCTTGCTTGAATCCAGTGGCAAGGTGAGCAAGGGACTCACGTCTGAGCATACCCTGCCGCACTTATGGTGGCCAAAAACGGTACAAAAGGGGGTGGTGATGGACGGAGCATCTGAATCAATCAAACACTCACACCCAGTCAAAAGATCTGGGTTTAATCCATCACTGTTCTTTAGCCCACTCTGCCACCCCAGTTCAGACATAGCTACATGCAAATAAGTCTGACCCTGTGCCTCATGGGAACAGTCCAGCCCGAACTGCCAAGCCATGTCTTCCCTGGACTGGAAACAAGCTTCCGAGGACCGGTTTTTGGCATTCCAGCCGTCTTCAGCCTGGCTTGCTTGAATCCAGTGGCAAAGTGAGCAAGGGAATCACGTCTGAGCATACCCTGCTACACTTATGGCGGCCAAAAGCGGTACAAAAGGGGGTGGTGATGGACGGAGCATCTGAATCAATCAAACACTCACACCCAGTCAAAAGAACTGGGTTTAATCCATCACCGTTCTTTAGCCCACTCTGCCACCCCAGTTTAGACATGGCTATATGCAAATCAGTCTGACCCTGTGCCTCATGGGAACAGCCCAGCCCGAACTGCCAAGCCATGTCTTCCCTGGACCGGAAACAAGCTTCCGAGGACTGGTTTCTGGCATTCCAGCCGTCTTCAGCCCGGCTTGCTTGAATCCAGTGGCAAAGTGAGCAAGGGACTCACGTCTGAGCATACCCTGCCACACTTATGGCGGCCAAAAGCGGTACAAAAGGGGGTGGTGATGGACGGAGCATCTGAATCAATCAAACACTCACACCCAGTCAAAAGATCTGGGTTTAATCCATCACCATTCTTTAGCCCACTCTGCCACCCCAGTTCAGACATGGCTATATGCAAATCAGTCTGACCCTGTGCCTCATGGGAACAGTCCAGCCCGAACTGCCAAGCCATGTCTTCCCTGGACCGGAAACAAACTTCAGAGGACCGGTTTCTGGCATTCCAGCCGTCTTCAGCCCGGCTTGCTTGAATCCAGTGGCAAAGTGAGCAAGGGACTCATGTCTGAGCATTCCCTTCCACACTTATGGCGGCCAAAAGCGGTACAAAAGGGGGTGGTGAAACCGGTCCTCGGAAGCTTGTTTCCGGTCCAGGGAAGACATGCCCTGGCAGTTCGGGCTGGACTGTTCCCATGAGGAAAGTTTGTAGCAGGTAATATCAGATTTATGGCTGAACTGGAGTGTAGATTTCTCACCAGAACATACCTTCTAAGTTTCTCTCTCAAAAAAGCTGAGCCTGAGCCCTGGGGTGCTATATTAGTGCATGAGAAAGAGTTAAAAGCTATCCGCTTTTGAATAGAAAGCTGATGCAGGCTTGATAAAGGCTGAGCGGCAGACTGAAATCTAGGGATGTTCAGCAACATTCTTGCTGCCAAATTCTGAAGAATCTGAAGTTTCTTCAGAGCTAATTTGGGTAGATTCAGATAAAGCCCCTTGCAACAATCCACTCTGGCCATTACCAGGGCCAGCACAACCATCTTCAACATCTTAGATGGAAGGAATTGGGCAATTTTTCTAATAACGCGAAGCATGTAGAAGGATACGGAGATCACCTTGTTTACTTGCTCTTTAAAAGTCAGTCTGTCACCAATTAGTATCACCAATTTTGTTTTACTTTTTTTAGCGGTACTGGGAGTGAGCCAAGCTTATCTGACCATGATGGATTCCAATAGGAGGTGTTACCCCCAAAAAGAATGCCTTCCGTTTTTGTAGAATTCAACTTAAAACAGTAGTTGTCCATCCACAGACTCACCCCTCTCATGCAGTTTCGGAAGGTGTCATTAATGTCCAGGCTTTTCCTAGAGAGTGAGACTATTATCTGGGTGGAGTCGGCATATGATACCAGTGACAACCCAAAAGCTTTTAAAAAGGATGCTAGTGAGGTAACATAGGTGTTAAAGAGGGTAGAGCTTAACATAGAACCCTGGGGACACCACATGGGAGAGAGAAAGGTTGAGATGTGAATTCCTCAAGGGAAACCATTTTTACTTGCTCTGTAAAGAAAGATCTAAGTAACAACAGGGCCATCCCCCCTATCCCTGGGTCTTGTAATCTTTTTATCAACAGGTCATGGGTCACCGTATTGAAAGCCCCCACAAATTCAATAGGGTGAGTGCAGCACTTCCTCCACTGTCTACTGTCGTCCTGATCATCTCAGTGGCTACAATAAGGGTAGGTTCCATGGAAGGAGCTTTACAGAACCCGAATTGGGTATCATCCAGCAGATTATTATTATCCCGAAATGTAGAAAGTGGGACGTTCATTTCTTTTTCAATAATTGCGGTTGGAAATGGAGGCCTCAAGACGGGTCTGTAGTTCTTGGGATCTAGAGTATTAAGATTGGGTTTTTTAAGAAGTGGCAAAATTGATGCAGATTTCTAATTTTGAAAAGGGACACATCCACTAGTGAGCTTGTGCCCCACAGCATTTTCTTTTTACAAAGGCTAAGGGCTGACCCACTGCCAGCCCTGGCTTGCGATTTTCAGGAGTCTGAAGAGAGCCCCCCATTCATGACACACAGCAGCATCATATTTACAAGCAGTGCTGGCCGTCTAGGGCATAAGCCCTGTTTTCATCTGACTGGCTGTCAAGCAGTTCCACAGACTCTCTCTAACCTATTGGGAAAGGGTGATGTTTGCAGCCTGTGAAGGATTGTAGGCTGATAGTCGACTCATAGTCGCAGAGTCATAAGGCTCTGTGACTTCAAACCCATGCATGCAGTAAACAGCACAGATTTTCTTCTTATAGGACAAGAGGGCACACTTAGCACACTTAGCACTCTCAAGCCTCCTCTCTTGGGCAGGAACAACTGCACCACACCCTGTTGCGGGCCAGCCTGCTTGTTCCAGAGCAGGATTTTAAAGGTAAGTGGGACCAGAGACGGAGGCCTTCCATCATGCCTTCCAGCCTGCAGGCTGGCACAGCAGAACACACATTCTGAACTCAGGTATTTAAAAGTACCCCCTTGTACCCAATCCTATCAGCCATGTCCAAATCACGAGAAAAAACACACCGTTTATTAGCTTTAAACTCCCATATAAATAAAAAGGCACCCATATGGAATAATTCCGGTGTTCGTATTAATAAGAAGGTATTATCATGGCCAATATGGGAAGCAGCAGGTATTCAAACATTTTATAAAATTTTTTATGATGGTTACTTTAATACATTCACACAAATACAAGAGGAATTCGGTTTCCATCGCACCAATCCCTAAAATATAACCAGCTCAAGCAATGTTTGGAACAACAATTAGGTTCACATTCTCTTGTGCTGTCAAATTCACAGATAGCATCATACCTAAATACCTGGGGAAAACATAAAGGAGTGATATCTGGTTTATACAGAGTTTTTTCAAGACATCTTTTTTCTCAACCTCTAACACAGACACTACAATTTAAATGGCAGTCACGACTTTCCATTTCTTACACTACTGATGCATGGGAGACAATGATAGAGAATCTAGATAAAGGTGAAGCTCTACCTAAATTTTGTCTAGTTAAGATTCTTCATGATTGGCATTGGTCTCCTGCAAGATTAAAGAAAGCTGGTGTAAATTCAAATGGCAATTGCTGGAGATGTGATAACACCAACTGTGACTCAGCACACACTGCACGTGACTGTCCGTTGGTTCAACCTTTCTGCGCATATATGGGAAAAATCTTATCTTCTACTATGCCTTTACATCTTCTGTTCACTACTGCTGTTATTATCCTTCATGACCTTCAGTTATCTCCAAAACTCACCAAACCCCAATGTCGTCTTTTTCCCACAGAAATGGCAACAGCAAACATTTGTATTCTACGCCATTGGAAATCTCCATCTCCTCCTTCGCAAGAAGAATGGTTGGCAACTATGTTCCAAACAGCATCACATGAGAGAATAATTTATAATCTTCAAAATCAAACTGACATATTTCTTCGTGTTTGGTCACCTTTCCTGAATCTGTATAGTGGCATGGATATAGATGACAACACTCCAGGAGTGGATACTAATACCCCTTGATCTGACATTTGACAATATACTTTCTTTCTTCCTCCCTCCCCTCCCTCCTTCACCCCCTGGTTCTCAAGATGTTCTATTATTATGCTAACTTATAGTTTTGTTGTATTATTATTTTATTATTCTATTATCTTATTATTCTCTCTTTTCTAATTTTCTTCTGTTCTTTTATTCTTACTATTTCTTATTGACATCTAATATCTAATTTCTCTTCATATAACTTCTATTGATATGCTCTGTTAGTTCTTATATCAACTATTTTTCTATATTCTGTTCAATACTCCTTTCTCTATATATTTTACAATTTTCAATTTTACAAATGAGTTACTCCTCGATGGCTAAGGAGATTTGTCATGTTACTATTTTCTATATTTGTAGCTATATATAATGTTTAATGTTTATACTCAATTTATATATCTTTTGAGTTAACCTATAATTGATTATTTAAGACTTTTATATTTCTTATATATGTTGCTTGCATTATTTAAATATTTAACGTTTCTCACGCTATATTTATTCAACTCTATAGCTTAATATTTATCTTTAGAGTTGTAAGTGTTATTTATTGGTGCATAGTATGTATCATATATGCATTTTCTCTTTTTCTTTTCCATATATTTTGTATATTTATTCATATCATTCAAATTGTAAGTTATTATTAACTTTATTGTACTTTTTATGACATTTTCTCAAAATGTCAATAAAAAAAATTATAACACAAAAAAAAGAAAAAAGTACCCCTTTGTATTCTTTAAGCACGTGGCCACTTTTCACTTTAGTACATCAGTTTATATCCCTACATTAATAGCCATTTATTGAAACTATTATTAAATACCACTCAATACATCAGGGATAGAGTACCCCATGTTGTACATCTTAAGGATATTATAATTCACAGAGGAGTTCCCTAACCATATAAAGAAAGAAGGCTGAAGGCCCAGTTCCTTTATAAGATTATGGAACTTCGAGGTGACTTACAATATCCTTATCACCTACACAAGGGGTATTTTATCCCATATAATACATGGTCACACAATTACCTTTCCCACAAGCCCCTTAAAACCTTGGTGCATAACTCTTTCATATGAAGGAGAGGGCATGTTTAGAAACATGAAAAATAAAAATTCATCTTTTAGTGCAAAATAAAACTCATCAAAACCTGTTAGATATTTGCTGCAAAAAGATATTAGAAATATTTTAATACAAGTTATTTTTTTAAAACCTGCAGTATCTTTAATTTGTGGATTCTAACATTAACTTTTTCTATAATTATATAAGGAGTACAAAAAAAGCAGAGATTTGTTATTCATTTCTTTAAACAGCTGCTTTAATTATGCTTATGATCTGACCTGCCTGTCACCTCAGCCTCTGGCAGCAGGCATTGTGACATTGCAATAACTTATTGTAGTTGAGTTCTGACTATGAATGGCAACTGGGTGCATCACTAGTTGCCGATTATAATTAAATTAGATATGAGCGTTTATACAGGGATTGCAGAATCCCATGTATTACAGTGATAAAAACTGATGTATTAAAGTGAAACTCTCCTCATGCTAAAAGAATACAGGAGAGCACTTTTAAATATGTGAGTTCAGGATGGAGAGGTCCAGAAGTGACATATTTAAAAGTGTTCAAGTCTCTAGTATGCTTTTACCATGTGGGAGCGTTCCACTTTCGTACATCAGTTTATTACACTATATTGAGAGGCGTTTATTAACAGTTTTAATAAATGCCATCCAGTATAGTGATATAAATTGATAGACTAAAGTGAAACGCTCCCACATGTTAAAAGCATAAAAGAGAGAACTTTTAAATATGTGTGTTCTGGATGCACACATCCAGATCTGACATATTGTAAAGTTTTCTGGGGCCAGATGTAGGTAAATTACATTTACCGATTCTTAATTACCGAAAATTACCGAATTTTACCGATTCGGTAATTAAGAATCGGTAAATGTGAGGGGTGGGTATGTAGGGAATCCAGATGTTCCCTTTTACCGAATCGGTAAAAGTCGGTATTTACCGATTCGGTAAATACCGAATCGGTAAAGCCTATTGATTCCTATGGGCTTCAAAGCCCATAGGAATCAATAGGCTTTACCGATTCGGTATTTACCGAATCGGTAAATACCGAATTTCACAAGGGTGCAGGGGGTGTCACTTTGACACCCCCTGGCACCCCCTAAACAGGATTGGGTGCCATGTGGCAGGCATACAAGCCCTAGGGGCAGGTCTGCCTGCCACATGGCATAGGTGTGCATGCACACATGTGCATGCACACCGGAATCGGTATTTTACCATGAAGTTGGATTTCATGGTAAAATACCGATTCGTTAAGGCCTTTGGGACTCAGAAGAGTCCCACCTACATATGGAATTTACAGAATCGGTAAAATTACCGATTCGGTATTTTACCGAATCGGTAATTTTACCGATTCTGTAAATGTAGATTTACCTACATGTGGCCTTGGATTTAGGCCCCTACATACCGATTGGCCATTTACCGGTCGGTAATGGCCGAAATCGGCCGTTACCGGTCGGTAAATGGCCTGAAACGGCCACCTACATCGGGCCTCTAGTCTCTTCTGTGCTTTTAACATGCAGGAGTATTTCACTTTAGTACATAAGTTTATATCACTATATTGAGAGGTATTCATTGAAAATGTAAATAAACGCCTTTAAAATTTGTGATATAAATTAATATTGTGATATAAACTGTCGTACGAAAGTGAAACGCTACTGCATGTTAAAAGCATTCAAGAGGAGCCACACCACTTTCAAATTACACCAGCTGTCATTGGGAATCAAAGATCTTCACTCTGTGCATGTTCAAAAACACAGATTTGCAAATCAAAATAAAAAAAGTCTCTGCATTCAAAACCACAGTGATCATGAGAATTGCTTCATACAAGCTGAGTTTGTTGATTTGGTGCCTAAAATGTTCACAAGCATTGTAACTCGTACTTAATCTAATATTAGTTAAGGAGTATGTGTATAAGATAAAATGAAGATGTTCACAAAAATTGGAATTTGTACCTTTTCTAAGCCCTATATGGCTGATGGTATATGTGTAGGTTACTAATTGAGGGGGGTGAAACCCTAATCAAGCAGCAACCACAATTCTTGTAAGGGTGAAAACACAGGCACACCCCAATTCAACGTCTGATCAACCTTCTGGTAGCTTGGCACAGAGCAGTCAGGCTTAACTTAGAGGCAATGTGCAAAGTATTTATGCAGCTCATAAAGTGAAAATCCAACACAAGACATAACCACACCAATTTATGTTTTAGTAAATAAATCAGGATAAAAAAATAAAAATCCAATCAGTTGGAGATATGCAATTTTATAGATTTTATTGAAAAGGAGAGCTAAAAACACATAGGGGCACATGGATCAAGCTTTCTACCGGTCGCAAATGGGGCAATTAGCAGAATCTACCCAAAATTTATTAGCAAAATAGGTAATCACAATTTTTGTGATTACCGATTTTGCGAATGCTTTTAGGGAATCGCAATTTACGATTCCCTAAATGCAATGCAGGAACCATTTTCAAAATGCAACTTCGCATTAAGGAATCGCAAATTAAACTCAACTTCAAGTTGATGTTAATTTGCAAATCCTTATAAAAATGCACAAAATTACATTTTTCTAAGTGCCATGTGGTGCATACACATTCTCTTAGGGCATGTGGGTGTGCCACATCTGAACACTTACGTTTTTTGGGGGTGCATCACGGGGCCTTCAGCCCCCTAGCACCATTGCAATTGATTTCGCAATTGGAATTTACCTATTTGGTATTAGCAAATTGCGAATACTTTTCCATTCATTTCAATGGGCCTCTCGGCCCATAGGAATGAATGGGAAAATATTCCCTAATAGCAAATCACAATTTGCGATTCGCTATTAGGTAATGTGTAGGAATTGGTATTATTTTTGCGAAAACTACATGCATAAGGAATTGCGACTCCTAAATAGCGATTCCTTAAAAATCTCTATTAAGGAATCGCAATTCCTTATCTTGATGCATGTTAGAGCTGGGGGTCTCTAGTTGGCAGAGGTAGGTATCTTTGACCAAGTAGAGACCCTTGCTTCTAGTCAGGGAAAGGGGATTACACTCCTGGATAACCCCTGCTCACCCCCTTGGTAGCTTGGCACGAGCAGACAGGCTTATCTCAGAGGCAGTGTGTTAAGCATTTGTGAACACATACAGCAATACAGTGGAAACACTACAGATGGACACCACACAGGTTTTATAAAAAGAAATATTCTTTATATAGACTTAACACAGACCACAAATGACAAAAATCCACAATACTGTACTCAAAATAGACTTAATGGTGGTAGAAGTAAATTATGTTGATGATAAATGCAACACGTTTCTCACAAAAGTACCTTGGATGTGTAACGCAAAACAATTATTTGTCTGTTCCTTACCGGAGAGGAGGTGATGCGTTGATTCTTGTACTGTGTTTCAGTTGCAATGCGGCAAGTTTGCACCTTGATGCGATGCGACAATCCGGTGAGATGCAATAAGATGGCGCCCTTGATGCGATGCGATGCGACAACGTGAAGGCGATGCGAGCACGCCCGAACGACGTGCGGCAAACTCTAACTTTGGAGCCGTGACACGCTTCTCCGGTGATGCGCACCCTTCTCCAGTGATTTGACGGCAAACAGCTGCGACGAAGACGCACTTCTCTGGTGATAGGGCGGCAGCCTCTGCGGCAGCGACATGCTTCTCCGGCGATTCAACGGCAACAGCTGCAACACGCTTCTTCTCGTTGAGTGGCACTTCCAGCTCCCAGCGACATGCAGGCTTCTGCAGACAGAATTACCAGAAAGGAAATTCAGGGGGGAGCTGGTGGTGAAGTCTTGTAGCCCTGAGACTTCAGCAGGAGGCAAGCACAAGTTCAAGTCCTTGGATAAATATTCTGCAAGATGATGAAAGTTCCTTAAAGGTTCCTTCTCATTTCCTTGGCAATGAAGCAACCACTGCAGGCCAACCCAGCAAACAGCACACTGGCAGAGGGGCAGTCTAAACTCCTGCAGATTCCTTGGTTCTTCTCCATGGCAAAGGTGTGTCTTGTTCACCCAGAAGTGATCTAGAGTCCTGGGGTCTGGGCCCCAGTATTTATACTGCCAAGTCATTTGTCCTCTGAAGGCCTGTCCCTGGTCCAAACCAGTTCTGTGCAGTCCTGGAGCACTTTGTTTACAGGACTCCTTCTTTCCTTTGTCAGGGTGGGCTAGGGTCCTCACACACACCACAGGAGGTGGAGCCAGCATTGTGGAAGGCAGTCACAGCCCTATTGAGGCCCAGGTGCCACTCCTCCCACCACTCTACATGCAGATAGGTATATTTAGCCCTGTGCTGACTCACCATGTCTCCTAAAGCCTCCACAGCCCTTAACACTCACAAACCAGACATGCAATACACAAGCTAGCAGAGGCAGGCTGGATGGTTAGGTAAGAAAATAACTTGTATGTAGGTAGACCTGCACACCTTGTGAAAAGTTTAAACTACTATGAAATCAAAAGTTTGAAAATGTTTTGTGATGTATCCGCGTGCTCTCTCATTGAGGGGTATAGCCTTAACCCATGTACTGTTAATCACTATATTCAAGGCCTGGGAACACCCAGGTCTGTGAGATGCACAACCTAAGTCCCTGCGGTTTAAAATTGTTACCACAATTTTTTCAAATGGTTATATCATGATCAAAACAAAGTAACACAAACAGATTTCAAAATTTCTTTGCATTGTTAAGTACAAACACTTTTAAATGATGCAGATTTCTATGTATCAAAATTTAGAAACGCAACATGTGCAACTCTCTGTTGCATACTTATGTGCTTTTAAAAGACATGCAGCAACATTTGAAATAAAGAGTACAAAAAGAAATTCCCAATGTATTTCGGGCTGTTAACCCTTCTTCAGGGGTGTTTCCAAATGAAAATAAGATGTTTGAATTCCGTTCCTTCCGTGTAGAACTACAACATAAGTAAAGAATACACAGCAATGTCACAATCAGAATCAAGAAAGATGACTAAGACAAGCACGTTGAGGTAACCTCGTGTTACATTACATTTTCAGTGAGGAACTTTGCGCTTACGACTGCAGCGCGGGTATGAACTTTTATCGTATGCATGATGTTGGCACATTCACATCCGGTGTTGAAAGAAGAAATTAGTCACTTCTTGTCTTGTAGTCATAAAGAATAGAGTCATCCACATCCATGATTGTATTACTGAACAGGGTGACCTTTGAGTCCTCTGGGCATTACTGTCTTTCATTATTCATGTATTTAACCCTTCACTTCATGGGCATCACATCAAACCATCACACTGCAGCATAATATACTCTCCCTTCACTCTCTGGATACACCTGCCCCCCATGTGCAAATCCTAGTGTTTCTCATCATGTTGTCATCTTTATTGATTCTCATTGTGACATTGCTGTGTATTCTTTACTTATGTTGTACCACACACACCCAGCAACATTGCATTTACCAAATCAAGTGATATCAACGCAGCTCTATCATCACCACACCACAGAGTTGGGTAAGCAACTTTAAAGTCATCACCAAATCAGTTGGTTTCAGTGAACTTTCTTCTTCTGGTGGCAGTTGTTGAAGTAGTCATTCCCTGAGTCCTTCCATCATCTTCCTTACGCTGAGTAACGTGCCCAACTCCGTACCAACTGAGTCCCGACTCAAATGCGATTGATTAGGGCCCCAATATTGTAAATCATCACAAACACAATCAAGCTGAACAGTTGCAGTTAAACAAACACCCATTTTCCAGAGGATACATCTCCATCACCAGACTGAAGGGAATGGGCAGGAGTGAGGATGACGGGTGTAGAAGGGGGTGCAGGAAGGTTGGCTCCTTCTACCACATGATATGGGAGTGTCCGGTGTTGCAGGCCTATTGGATGAAGGTGGTGCGATGTATGCAGGATGTTTGGGGGGCTGAATTGCACCCAGAGGTGAAGCGTTGTATCTTGAATATTTGGGAGCCTACGGACCTACCAGCTAGGGGCAGACTGTGGGTCACACTCGGCCAGATGGTGGCGAAACGTAATATCGCAAGACATTGGGGGGCAGCCACCTCTCCGCGCCTCGCGGAATGGAAGCGTGACATGGACTGGTGCATGCTACAAGAGAGAACTGTATATGTAGCCTGGGGGTGCCCACAAAAATGGGGGGAGATATGGAGTAAATGGAATAACTATAGAGGCAACATATGCGAACCCCCCCAGCCTAGACGGGCAGTGCTTGAGGTAGATGATTAAGTGCCTAGATGTGCTAAAATCCCATTGCTATGACATGAATGTAACAGATAGTTCCCCACGTGTTCTGCTGTGCGCCTTTGTAGCTTGTTTGTATGACCACATAAGCTTTTGTTTGTTCTTAAATGCAATAAAAAGATTTATAAAAAATAAAAAAACACCCATTTTCACTGCTTGCCACCACATGAATTGTAAACACACTCACAAACAACAATCACTCAGCGCGCAATGCATGCCATTTACCTGTTCTTCTAATTCAAGCGTGGTCACCGTGGTACATTGTTGATCCATTGCTTCAGGAAACAGACATTGGCCAGTCTTGTAAATCAAATAATGTGGGGCAGTCCGGCTAGAAAAAGATAGATGGGAACGGGGTGGAGGCAGGTCCAAATTTGTTTCTCTAATGTCCTTGAGGGAAATGGATGGGCGGTGGGCTTTTTCACTGCACACTGGTGCACCTCTAATCCGGCAATAAAATTGTGTCTAAAATGGTGGGGATGCATTAATCAGTCAGACACAAACAAATAAAATAAAATCATGTTCTCCAAGCTATATCTTCTTTTATGTCATCAAAGCAGTTCGGCAATAAAGAAAATGTTTTATGGTTGGTGGCTCAGGCCTAGTAGTCAGGGAAGAAGAGTTTATCCTCAAAAGCAGGTGGTTCGCCCAGAAGTAGGTCAGCTAACACACTACTTCAATGAACTGAGTCTGACCGATCACCCTTATTTTCCCCCTGTCATACTTCAGGTATGGAGACATGTGGTTGTATAATGTGCTGATTCATTTGGATCATGGTTAATTTCACCATATTTTGCGATGGGAGACGGGTCCTCCTCAATGTGAAAACTGCACCAGCACCACTAAGCACACTCTCAGTGGAGACAGTGGCTACCGGGCCAGCCAGATAGTTTATTGCCAGCCTGCTAAGCACAGGCCATTGGCGCTTCTTCTCATACCAATAAACTAATGGGTTTTGATCAAGATGGACCTCTTTTGGGTCATCCAGATAGGCCTGGAGCATCCACGCAATAGTCATTGGTGCTCCACCTTGCTCAACCTCTTTTGCCTTTGCCTCCACATTGGAATTAAGCTCTATCAGTAGAAATCAATCATATGCAGATTTTAGGGCTGATGCTCCTGTTCCTGTGGGTGTTCTTGTTGTTGGTTTTGGCTACTTTGAGCCAACAGCACTGCCCTCAGGAACTGAAGTTGAAGGTTGTACCACATAACTTCTACCCTGGTGGAGGGGGCCTGTAATTCCTGGCCGTTCTTTTAATAGCTCACTGGCTTGCTCAGCAGTCCATGTTTTGTAGTTTGCAGCATCCCAGTCGGAAAAAGGAATGAAAGTGGAGAGTAATGGTTTGTACTGTGGACCTGGAATTTTGGAACAGATGTAATGTTTGGATGACACAATCTCTCTTTGCACCCTTGCATTAACTGACAAGCGAAGGATTAAAGTCTCCACCAACACATGCATCTTTTTTCCTCCACATCTGTGTACTTCTAAGACACCTCCTTTAGCTGTTCTTGTAGCGTATGCAACAACGGGTTAGCTTTGCACATGGTAGTCTCCTCCTTGCTAACTTATTGTGTGAACACCTCAAAAGGGAGCAGAATCTCTGTCAGGCATTTGACTAGTCCTTATTGGTCCTTCTAAATGACCATGCCTTTCACAGTTGCCATATTCATTGATCGGTCTGTACTGCTCAAACAGACTTGGCAGCATATAATGTTGATTTCCAATATGTTGGCACCTCCTGTATAAGTGCTTTAACTGGCATTCTGTTATTATGCTGAATGACCCTCAGCTGATTCCGGGCTTAAAATGACTCAGTGAAATGAGTGCAGATTCTTCTTCCGTTGGACAGTAAGTGGCTGACTCAGTCTTCATTTTTGAGAAAGTCCTTTATAATGATGTTAATGCAGTGTGCCTAACACAGGACCCCGAAAGAGCCACCATCTGCCCTGGCCTTAACTATATTATTGCCATTGCCAATGGCAACAAATCCAATACTAAGCCCTCTTGATCACTACAATTCAAAGATTTTGTTTTTAAAGTCTTCCAAAATGTATGGGATTTCTCCATGGTGAACATAACTAATGTTGCCTGCTTCCGAGTTCCATTAAAAATCTCAGCAGTGTGAACACCTACAGATATCTTTTCTCTGATCCCCACAAAAGAGATCCAGTGTGCAGTGATGCACATGTAATCAGTGGCTTGGCAACTGGTCCACATGTCTGTCAGGTGGATAGTGTGAACAGCACTCTACTGCAAAGCTTGTACTTTCTTTCCTTGGTGTCACCCGGACTCTTGTACCATTGCGATGTTCATGATGTGGATGATACTTCTGTACTGCTAGGGACAGGGCTGCTTTGCGTAGCGAAAATGTCTTCCTCTTCTTCACCTTCCACCGTGACTGGATTGGATTGCTTGCTCAGACTTTCACGCCCTTCACCAACACCACTTGCAGTTTTTTGGCCGCTAAGGTGCACTTCCTACTGGCCTGAGTGGTGTTTTCTCAAAAGGGTAGTTTGGCCTCTGGCACCTTCGTTTGTACCAATTTTACCCTGCCTAACACTTACTTTGCAAAGGAAGCATATGGCAATGTTTGGCTCCTTCTTGTTATCCGTAAAGAGGCCCTAAACTGGGAGGGTCGACTTTCTAATGCTGGTGCCACTGCCAATGTCAGATGAACTAGCGGTAGGTGGTGTTTTGATGTTTGCCTCTCTGCAGTACCTACTTCTACTGCGCTGGTTGTGGATGTAGAGCACTGCGGGGACTTTGCAAATATGGCAGCTGACAAGGTGGTGGTTGTATCTGTGGTGCCACATTCCTCACAGCAAGTTGGTAAGGGGTAACGTTGGTCGCCACTGGAGCTGGGATAAACTCCATGATGGCTGGCTCATCGTTATCCTCCACATCCATAAGCCTAAGGCTTTCAGGAATCTTCCTTTTCCCTAGTCTCTCGTGGGGTGTCTAACTTTCAGACTGAAGAGGTGTCTCAATTATCAGAAGGAGAAGTCTGGTAAACAGAGTGCTTCCAAACTGGTTTGGACTGGGCAAAGGCCTCTCCCCCTTCACTGAACAAAGAATTTTGGGGTATAAATATTGGGACCCTGATTCCATGAAATTAGATCACTTTTGAACTACAAGAAGAAACCTTTACTGAAAAGAGGAACCTGAAGAAACTGAGGAGAGACTATTCCCAAGCTGAAGTGCTGCTTGGGGGATTGGTCTGCAGTGGTTGCCTTACTGCCAAAGGAAGGAGAAAGGAACTTTGTGCTCTTTGCTTTCAACTTGTGAAGGTTTTCCAAGGGCTTGGAAAAGAGCTTGCCTCCTGCTTAAGTCTCAGGGACAACAGACTTCAACCCCCAGCTTCCCGGAGTTCTTTGGAAGTGCCTGCTACTGTTTTGGGCCTTCTGAGGGACTGCGTGTCATAAGGAGCTGAAAGCGCAACTCCTCGAAGAAGAAGCTTGTCGCCGTCACTGTGCCTGACGTCGCAACTCCGAAGGAGGGTGTCGCCGCTGGAACTGTCGCACTGCACCGCATCGCGAGAAGCGTGCCGCAACGATGAGGAAGCGTGTCGCCGTCGCAACTCCGAAGGAGGGTGTCACCGCTGTAGCTGTCGCACTGCACCGCATTGAGAGAAGAGTCTCGCAACTAGGCTGAAAAGTGTCGTCGTCGCTGTGCCTGCTGTCGCAACCCCGAAGGAGGAAGTGCCTGCTGGAACTGTTGCACTGCACAGCATCGAAGAAGAGCACCTCGCATCCCCGAGAAGTCGCTGCCGTCAGAGCTGCTGCCGTCGCATTGTAGATGTCACCGCTGTAGTTGTCGCATCGCGCGGAAGCTTAACGCATCGTGGGAGAAGAGTGTCGCCGCTGGAGCTGCTGCTGCCGTTGATTAGCGGAACAAGGGTGTCACCGCTGCAGTCCATGCATCGAACCGAGAACTTCTTGCATCCCGGAGAAGCGTCTGGAAGATCTTCACATCTTTATTTCTTTGCACCTGAACTCTGCCGCATTTCCTTCGCTGCGACATTGCATGTCGTGGAAGCGCAACACAACCTAAGGTACATTGACACAAAGTGTCGCATCTTAAGAACTGAACTGAACTAAGCTAAATCTACCATCTTAAAGTAACAGTATTGTGTACTTTTGTCATTTATAGTCTTGCGGTAAATCTATATAAAGTCTACCTATTTTTTATATAAAACCTTGTGTGATGTCCATCTGTAGTGTTGTCACTGAGTTACTGTATGTGGTCACACATACTAAATACACTGCCAAGGGGGTGAGCAGGGGTTGTCTGCTTATCATAGTTTCCTGTAATGATTGGGTACTACTTTGTTAAAGAGATAAGTCAATTTCAATGTCACTGCTCGTCGTTGTTGCCGTGATGAGACTGGCTGCCTCTGTGACAGATATGGGCTTGGGCCTTGGTTGGAATGGGCCCGTTGATGCTTCTTCCATCTTTCTCAATGGAGGTTGTTGTGAACAGGCACACTTTTTTTTTACCAAAAAGGGTCTGGGTCGACATACTAGTGGTGGTAAGCTCCTTCTTTTAATCACTGGACACTGTTAGTTGGCAGTTGGCAGTGGCACTTAACTTCACAAGCTGAAGTGATGTGTGGTCACGCGTCACGATGTGCACAGGCCTTCTGTCTGGTAGTACTGTGGGTTATGTTGTCTCTTGTGCACCTAAAGCAAACAAGCAAGAAGAACATCAATGACACACGGCATTGTTGCAGTTCAATTAGTAGTACAAATAAACAATATAATTTAGTGTGGTCACTGGTTACTTAAGGTATTTTAAATAATTAAAAATACAGTGTATCTATTCTTAAAACCACACCTACATAAACTTTCATGGTATACACTGTGGAAGGATAGGAAAAAGCAACAACAAAAACATGCCAGCCACATGTTCACAACAAGAAGCAGGAGGCCTGGAAAACCAAGAATGTTACCAAAGAGGGGTTTTACCCAAAAAGTCACTGGGACCTGGGTGCTAAGTGATACATATATAAGGGTCCCAGAGGATTAGCGTATCAAAGAGGGGTACGCAATTATTGATTTGAAACCTATATGATTACAAAGTTCATCATGTTTAATAGAGCAAAACTGTCAATCAATCACAATATGCCACTGAATTAATTCAAATATTTGACATAAAAATTAATAAAGCCCCAAGTACAAGGGAGGGGGAGGAAAGATAAAGTGTGAGATGAAAAGGAGTAAAAGTGATTCACAAAAAAGAACAAAATTTCATATTCAGAACAAAACATTCATAGTTAATGTAGAGAAGGCTATAACTTATTCACGCCAAAATTACAGTTAAACTAATACGAAGGTCATTCTACGGTCACACTTGTAAATATTTAGATCATGGATAGTGCCGGATGACAAAACAGGTAGAGCCGTCGACGTTTCGACCCCTACATGGGAGGTTTACTTGAGCCCTTAGACGGGGTCTTCATCAGGACAGGGAAAGTAGTGACGGGGCCAGACAATTCTAAAAGGTAGAAGAGGATTTAATGAATTCAAATGGAAAAGTGAGTTTAAAATTAGTTATACAATAATAGGAGATTATTATTTACCATGGTGTATCGGGCCAGCCGGCTCCGAGGATCAAGAATCAGGAAGACCAACTTCTGTATGGTCTGTTACTAGTGGGCAAGGCCAACTAGAGAGGAGCAAGAATGGTATCATGAATCAATAAATTGCCAGTGTCAGCTTCACTGAAACATAAATATGTTCTAAAGGAATCTAACTCACATGTGGTCTTTTAAGTTGGAGTCAGTCCATCAATGCAGGGGGGCTGTGAGAGTAGGAATTGGTTTACTCTTCAGCGTGGCCTACACTGGAGGAACAAGGGGAAATTAGTTTAAGTATCAATCTACCACAAGCACTTCTTTGAGTGTGTTTTATAATTCCTGATCAAAAGAACTTACATTTGTCAGGCAGTCCCGTCTATTACTCACTCCGCAAAATACGTATCAATCTACCACAAGACACCAGCACCAGCACTAACAACTAGAACAGCGCCAAAAACCGACTCAGGGACAATATGGGATATCTTCTTCAAAACATCACAACTCACTGTGGAGGCACTAAACTACCATTCAAACAAGATGGATGTGCAAGTAGACCTGCTAAACATCATGGCAAATGCAATTTCAGGGATTGACCAAAAATTGGCTGATCTCAATTCTCTAATCATGCGAGCACAGGCCTATGTGACCACATTAAACATGGATTGTGCTAACAATTGATGAACTGGCAACAATCCCGGAAGTTCTGACTACTCTTATTGAGGACTTAAAGACCAGGGTAATCAACGATAACAAATGTGTCCTGTCTCAACTAAATGACCATATCATCTTCTTCAATCTCCTTGACGTTTTCCAATCTGGTTTTAGAAAGGGGTGCAGCACTGAAACTGCTATGCTCAATATTACAGATGACATTCATCGCTCTTTAGACAAAGGCAAATCCTCACTACTTATCCTCCTCGATCTCTCAGCCGCTTTCGATACTGTCCACCATCCCACCCTTCTTAACACCCTCAAAGATCGTTTTGGCTTTGAAGGCACTGTACTCAAATGGTTCTCTTCGTTCCTTCAAAATCGATCACAACAAATTAAGCTCAGTCACTGCCTCTCCAAACCTCAACCTGTCTCACTCGGTGTACCTCAAGGGTCTATCCTCTCCCCAACCCTATTCAATCTTTTTATGGAACCACTCACCCTCATTCTCAATGAAGCCAAAATCAGTTACCACCTCTATGCCGACGATACTCAGCTATACTAGAGGATTAAATCCCACAATGACATCCTCCACATCAATGACACCCTGATTAAAGTCCAATCATGGTTCCATCTTAATCATCTCAAACTTAATCCTAAAAAAACTGAAGTCATCCTTTTCACTCCTAAAAATAATTTCCTTCCCATTCAACTCTGGATCAATGATATCAATGCACTTAATTGCTCCTTCTCCACCTCTAACTCTGGCAAATCCCTAGGTATTAGCATTGATCATAACCTTAATCTCATTCCCCACATCAAAAACACAGCCAAAAGTGCTCTTTTCTCCCTTCATCACCTCAAAAAAATTAAACCCTTCATTCCAGCAGATGATTTTAAAATCGTTGTCCAATCTCTTGTCCTGTCTAGGATTGACTATGGTAACACCACTCTTGCTGGTACCCCTAAAGTCCACCTAGCACCGATTAAATCTGTTCTCAACCTAGCTGCCAGACTTATTTCTGACTGTAAAAAATTTGACCGTATCTCCCCTGTTCTCAAAAACCTAAACTGGCTCCCAATTGAAGGTCGATCCACCTACAAGATTGCCTGCATCACGCACAAAGCTCTTCACCAAAACACCCCTTCCTACCTTTCGAGCACACTACAGAAAGCAGGGTGCTCCAGGTCCCTGAGGATCACTAACTCCCTTGTTCTTATCCCTCCTAAACTAAAATGTAATAAGACCCAATAACATGCATTCTCTGGCAATGCTCCTACAATCTGGAATTCACTCCCCAAGGATCTTCGCTGTAACCCCTCTTACCCTCTCTTCAAAAAAAGACTCAAAGTTGTCCTCCTCAATAAATATTGGGGTTCTTAATGTTACTGATGTTGTCCCTACTCTTTACTTCTATGCTCTGATTTGCTATTATTACCCACCCCCTCTCCCCCTTTTCCACTCACTCACCCTCACCTCTCCCCCCGCTCTCTCTCTAATTTTTACTCCCTTTCCCCTCTTCTATCCCCCAGTTCCTTTGCCCCTGCACTCATTTAATGCAATGTTTTTTATCTTGTTTGAATTTTCCTGCTCATTTTTAATTATATATTGTATTATAACATGTTTATTCACCATGTAAAGCGTTCTGATACTCCTGGGTCCAGCAGCGCTATATAATACATTTTAAATAAAATAAATAAAATGCTAGCACTGCCTCAGCACATCGACAGAGAAGAGGAACCAAATAAGTTAAGCGTAGTTTCTGACTCAGCACTGGCCAATCAATCAACAGTTACCATAGAAAATTTGAATCTGGAGGAAAAACAAAGAGCTTTAACCCAACTAACACAATCGAAAATGACCAGACGTATGAAAAAAAAAAAAAAAAAAAAAAAAGCTGAGAAGACAATACAACCTAGAAGAAGCTGGGGGCAGCCAACACATGGCTCAAATGAACCAGTAACAACAGCAAACCAGAAACAGGACCAGCAATCAAATAAAAAAACATATCAAATTTTTTACAAACAGATAAAAGCAAATAAACAATTAGGAAATGACAAGGAGACGGTGAACAGTCCAATTGAATTAGCTACCAGAGAAAAGCTGAAGAAAGTTGAACATCTGGCCATTAGAGAAACTCAGAAGAATCCAGAGCAAGAGGAGGCAGCAAAGAGGGATTTTACAGACACAATAACCATCAGCTTGGACAAAATGCTAAATGAATATCCTAAAAATAAAATGGGGGAAGGAAAGACCCTATCTCAAGGGGCTACATCTAAGCCTTTAGGAGAGACAGAGCCAGATGCAACTAAATCCCCGGCTAATGCAATTTTCAACAATTTCTATGAGGCATATAGAAGAGACACACGACTAAGCGTCTTCCAGCCATCTTATAAATCAAAGGGCAGACATGACATTATAAATAGGGGCAACCTATTAATGCTCCTACAACATATTCCATCTTTGTCTAACATAACAAGTGCAGACATGGAGAGTATTCACTTCGAACCAAGGGGCGAAAACCCCAACCAGGAAAACACGGATGTGACCTGGACAACTCATTACATCACAGAAGCTGTGCTCTTGGAAACAATAACCTTCAAAAATTGGGGCATAGTAGTCTCGACACCTGAACAAGAAAAATACCCGCAAATCTTACTTGAACTATCAAGCACGGTAAACGACATAAAGAAAGCAAAGCAATATAGCATATTGAAAGGTACCTCGAATAAACAACCAGAACAGAATTAACATAACCTAAGTACCATTGTAAGTACCCAGGGGGAAGCAACCGCACATAGAATAATAAAAGGAGAGGCACCCCAAAAAACCCAGGGAGGGAGAGAGAAATGTAATGGGAATTACAGTGATACACAGTGTTCCATTCTTCATACCTGACGCTAAAGAGTACAAGATGGACTTTTCGGGGGATCTTAAAGCTAAGTCCAAAGCAAACTTGTTAATAGAGGGAAACACTGGCAAATCAGGTCAAGTGCAAAAAATATATCAAAGTCTCAAACTTGTCTCCTGGAATGTGGCTGGCTTACAAAAAGCCCTTAGACAAGTGACAGCAACAAATAAATAGCTAGAGGGCGATATCTTATGCCTATAAGAAACCTGGGCAACTGAACCAGTACACGTGGAAGGGTACGCGGGTTTCCATCAACTTGCCACTAAACATAACCATCGTGGAAGACCATCAGGTGGGATCTCGATTTATGTCAAACACGCAAAACAATTAACGGTTAGGAATATAAACATAATTTCAAACATGCTACAAGCACTGCTAATGGAAGGAAAAAGCGGCAAGGAAAACATTGTCTCTTTGCTTGTAATTAATGTATATTTAAATACACCAGCCCAATGGAAACTAAAGGCTACAAAATATATGATTACAACAATACAGGAAACTCTATGCACATATCGGTCTCCGGCGAAACTGCTTGTGGGCGACTTCAATTTGTACCACTTAGGAACAAAACAGTGCGAAAGGAATTACCTAACTGGCGCAGAAAGAATTTTCAATACCTTTTTGCTAGATTACGAACTTACTTCAGCTGAGTACTTACTAAAAAAGGCCAGACCTAAACATCCAAAGGAGAACTACATTTAAGAACTGCTCCACAATTGATTATATTTTTTTATGTGACCATCTAGCCTTCAAAATTGAAAATTTTGAAATCAAGACAAATGACACAAGCATGCATTACTCCAGGTAGAACTTAATGTTACTACCAAAGAATGAGAAAGAATTATAACTGTCTCCCAATCAACAGATGCCGAAGAACATGCCCTGGTGAGAAGAATAAAATGTAACACTCACCAGGTGATGGCTCTAAAATATTGGAAAGAAAAACAAGAACACACAGGGAACAACCCAGGTGTTGCGCCCAATAGGGAAAATTGGTCGGAATGGAAAAATGACCTGAAACATGCCTGAAGACAGCTGATCCCAATCTTAAGGAGAAGACCATTACACAATCCACGGACAATAATACAAAATTGGCTGATATAACTCGTAACTTTAAAAGGACCGCCAGCTCGAAAAATACACGGGATAAGTACAACGAACTGCACAAAGAACAGAAACAACTGCTCTGGACAATCAAGCAAAACAGGCTTGAAGAAGAGTGGATCAAAATCCACGAATTAACAAAACCTCATAAAGAACGATAACTCTGGCATTATATAGCAGAGCTGGATAATATTAGAGCAGTCCAGAGTGATGCCGTACACGCCGACGCATGGGTGAGACATGTAGACGCAACATACGTGGACAAAGAAGAATTTACTAAATGTGGAAGCTCTAAGGTGTATACAGAGAGCATAAACAACGATGCGGAACCCACAAACCCCACAAACACAGCCATGCTTAAAGACCAGAACATAAGAGCTATTGAAAAAGTGATTAAAAAGATAAGAAAAGATGGGGCACAGAACCTAACGGTCTCCCAGCTACGATGTTCAGGGAAGATCCAAATTATTGGGGGAGAGTCCTATCCGGCCTATTCACCGAATGCCGATTACAGGGCAAGGTGCCAGACTCGTGGCGCGGGTCAATCCTACAACCCATGTTCAAGAAGGACAACAACACAGAACCAAAAAACTACAGATTAATAGCCCTGCTGGACATCGAAGGGAAAGCCTATGCAAATACCCTGCTGACAGAATTAACCAGATGGGTCGAAGAAAATGAAATTCTCCCATTCTATCAAACAGGGTTCCGCAAAGGCTGCACAACTATCGACAACGTTAAGGCAATATCATAATTAGGTCAGCAAGCCAATTGCAGGGAAAATAAACCAGTCTATGCCTGCTTTATAGATTATTCAGAAGCGTTCGAAGGAGCGCCATGTGGCAAACTTTGGTCCAAATTGCACAACGGGCAAATTCCACCTGGCCTCCTTAATGCCATTATCTCACTTTATAGCAATACTTGGATCAGAGTCAAACTGGTAAACAACATCACAACAAAACAGGGCTTTACAAATCGGGGCCTAAAACAGGGATGCGTACTGGCCCCAATACTTTTTAATTTATATACAGCGGACTTGGGCAAGATGATCCAAAGTGCAAACCTAGCAGTTCCAAAAATTGGTGTCAGCAAAATTCAAATCTTACAATATGCGGATGACCTTGTAGTGGGATCACACGAAAACAGGCTTACAAAAGGCCCTCAATGCTCTCAACGCCTACAATCTGAATATTGAATTAAAGATAAACCCAGAAAAGACGAAAGTTCTGATCTTTGGGAACTGTAAAAGTAAAACACTGCTAAAATGGCACGTGGGAAAGGAGACAATAACCGCCTCAAAGTTCTACAATTACCTTGGGTGTTGGTTGAGTGACTCAGGAAAAGCTAATATGCACTTACATGAAATGAAATCTAAGGTGGAATCAACAATATATGCTGTGTGCAAGCTACAAGAGAAAATGCAGAGCCCCACCACCATTCCAATCAGAAAGGTGTTACAATAAAATATAAGGGCATTCGCGGGATACGCCCAGCAGGCTTTCGCAGGCAAAATGAGTACAATGATGGATGAAGCATAGTGTCGGGCATATAAACGTATTTTCAAACTACCGAAATACACACGCAATAGCGTGATTCGCCTGGAGTTTGACCTGGTGCACCAGAGCAAATAATGCCTAGGTATGCATGCAAAATACTATTTTTCTGTACTTAAAACGCCGGACGGGAGTTTGAAGAGCAGGTTAAAACCCATTCATGATGGTTCACCCAACCCATGTCAGGCTTATCTACAGGAAGCATTAGAAGTTTTGGGCTTGGCAACACAAAACTGTAGCCAGGAAGGTATAACCTATTTAATTATTAAAAAGGCAATAAACAAACAATGCTATCGATTTTCAAGAGAAATCGATTTAACAAATCTTGAAAAAGGAAGAGGTCAATCTGGGGTGATAGCAACCTACGAGGACCACAAATCCCAGCCTTATCTTGATCAATCACTTGGGAGAAAGGCCCTAAAAAACATTCAATGGGCCAGACTTGTATCACTCCCAATAAAAGAGCTAAATCCGGGCTGAAAAACCTTGGAAAATAAAATTTGATGCAGAATATGCGATTTCAAAACAGAATCACTGCTACTTTTGATGTGCTGTTGCATAGGGCTCTTACAATCCTGGTGGAAGCTACTAAAACCCATATGGCTATGTAAAGGTGTTCGAACGTCAAAAGAAGTAGTTAAAGCTATATTATACTATTGCACAAAAATAGTCTCCATCTGCACAAAAGAAGTGACACTTTTGTGATAATGTCTTTTAAACTTAATTAACTTTTAACTTTTATATTGTTTTATGTTTTGCTACGGAAAGAAAAGAATTACAACAGTCATTGAATCACTCCCTTGCATTTTTGATTGTGATATATTGCAAATGGCTTTAAGTAACTGTGCAATAAATACGTTTGGAATTTTTTTTGCTCGCAACAACACCAACCAGAAAGAAGGCATGGGGAACAAACTAAGAAGAACACATGCAGGCCCATAAGGAAAGCACACTGGCTGGCTACACAAAATGGCCACCAGCAACATTGTCACAATAACAACAACCAGCAAGAAGGATTGACCTCAACAAAGAAGACATGCAGGCCTATGGCAAAAGCACACTGGCTGGCTGCTTACTGAAAATTGACGACAAACACATGGTCACAACAAGAAGCAGGAGGCCTGGAAAAAAGAACACGTGCAGACCTATGGACACTGACTATACACAGGACCCACGACTGGGTAAACAAAGGCAAAAATACCAAATGATGCACTAAATGCAAAACAATGCAAACATTCACTTCCAGTCACAAGAATCTGGGTTTAATCTATCATTTTTTAGCTCACCACAACACCCCAGTTTGGAACCCAGCCATATGCAAATCCGTCTTGATCCTGCCCCTCATGGGAACGGTCCATGCCAGCCCAGGACCTCCCTGGACTGGAAACCATTACCCTGGGACAGGTTTCAGGGTATCACCCCTCATCAGCCAGGCTAGCTTGAAACCAGTAGCACAGTGGGCATGGGAACCACATCTGGGCATACCCTTCCCACTTAAGGGAACAAAGGCAAAAAAGAACAAATGATGGACAGAATGCTGAAAAATGCAAACATTCACCCCCAATCACAAGGAACTGGGTTTTTAATCCATCATTTTTTGCTCCCCATGCCACCACAGTTTGGACCCAGCCATATGCAAATCAGTATTGACCCTACTCCTCATGGGAACAGTCCAGCCCGAACTACCAGGACAGGTCCACCATGAACCGGAAACAAACATCCTAGGATTGGTTTCAAGGTATCACCCTTTATCAGCCAGGCTAGCATGACTTCAGTGGCATGGAGAGCACAGGACTCATGTCTGGGCATACCCTTCCTATTTAGGGTGACAAAGGCAAAAAGAACAAATTATAGAAAGTTTTCTGAACAATGCAAACATTTACCCCTGTCACAAGGATCTGGATTTAATCCATAATATTTTTGCTCACTACGCCGCCCCAGTTTAGACCTAATAATATGCAAATCAGTCTTGACCCTGCTTTTCACAGGAACAGTCCAGCTTGAACTGCCAGGCCAGTTCCTTCCTGGACCGAAAGAAGCATCCTGGGACAGGTTTTGGGGTATCTGGGAGATGGGTCTGAGGTTTTTGATGTCTGTCGGGTCGGCGGATGGCTTCTTGAACAGGAGGTTGATCTCAGCATGTTTATAGTCGTCTGGGAGGGTGACAGTCTCAATGAAGCAGTTGCTGGTGTGATGTAGCTTGGGGATGATGGAGGTGGCTGTTCTATGGAAGATTTGGTGCCAGCATGGGTCCGAGGGGGCTCCAGAGTGGATGTTCTTCATGGTCTTGAGTGTGTTGTCTGTAGTGTGTGGGGTCCAGTTGAGCAGGATCTGTTGGCGTGTGGCTTGCTTAGGTGCGGTGGTATTGGGCGTGGAGGGAGGGTCTTTGGTGTCAAATCTGTTGTAAATCTGTCTGATCTTGTGGTGGAAGGTGCCAAGCTCGTTTGAGAGGTCTTGGGACAGTGTGATGTCTGTGATCTCGATGTTGGGCCTGGCAGACTCCTTGACGATAGCGAAGAGTTTTTTGCTGTTGTGTGCATAGGCATTGATTCCATCTTGGAGGGCCATTTTCTTTGTGGTTTTGACGAGGAGGTGGGGTACTGTGATGACAGCTTTAAAGGTTGTGTGGGCTCCCAGGATTTTGTTGTACCTCCATCTCTTCTCGAGTTGTCAACAGGTTTGTCTAGACTCGTGGAGGGTGGGAGTGAACCGCTGGCTTTCCTGAAGTGTTGCTTGCCGGGTGCTTTCTTGAGGTGTGTCGGGCAGTTAGAGATCCATTGGTGGAGGTTGCGTGCTGAGGTATTAGTGTCAATGGATGTCAGCAGTGTGGTAGTGCTGAGGGATGTGGTGAGATGTTCTTCTGTGACCTTGTTCCAGCTGCGGCAGGGAGGCGGTGAGGGCAGTGGTGTAAAGGAGGGTCTGGGGAAGACGACGTGCACTCAGTGGTGGTGGGTCCAGAGGAGTTTGGAGGTGTGGCTGTAGGTGATGTTTTCACTGGCAGAGAAGATTGGGTCGAGTGTGTGTCCTGCTTAACCGCGGGTGGAGAGCTCTGCTCTGTCCGCGGAGTGTGCAGAGATTTGCCTACTCTGCGTTCCGCAAAGAATGCGGAGTAGGCAAATCTCCACACACTCCGCAGAGGAGCGGAGTTGACCAGCTCCCGCCTCCACCTCCCAGTAAGAAATAATTAAAAAGACATTAAAGGTAAAAGAATAAAGACTTACCTTGACTACGGTGTCCCCGGGCTGCCGTCCTCCTCTTTTTCGCTGTCCCAGGGTGATCTGCGAATGCGCGCGTACCCATGCATTCCTTGAGAGAAATGTGCATGCGCGGGTGCACGCACATATGCAGATCACCCTGAGACGTTAGGGAAGAGGAGGACGAAAGCCCAGGGTCGCCGCAGTCAAGGTAAGTCTTTATTAGTTTACCTTTAATGTATTTTTAATTAATTCTTACCAGAGGGGGTGGAGGCAGGTGGTAGAGCAGAGCGGAGTTGGTTCGCAATTCTGTGGACCTCCACGTAGTCCCACTCCACCATCTCGGCATAGGGTTAGTCCTGCTGCATGGGTTGGAGAGGTGATTAGCTGCTTGAGTCCGATGGTGGCGATGTTATCCAGAAGGAATGTGGTGTTCTTGTCATTGGAGTTGTCTAGGAGAAACTTGAGGTCACCAAGTAGGATTTAATCAGTGGATATGAGAGCATGGGATGCGATGAAGTCAAAGATGCTATCACTGAAGGGTGGGCGGGGTCCCGGGGCCTCTAGATGAGTGTACCGCAGAGGGTGGTGTTTGGGTTGGTCTGCACCTCGAAGTGGAGGTGTTCCCTGGTTGTAATTGGGTCGGCCAAGTAGGTGGTCAGGCGGAGGATGTTTTTGTGGACAATGGCAATTCCTACTCATGGTCGGTCAGTGCGGTTCTTTCTGGTTATCTTGTAGAAGTTGGGGATGGTGGTGTCTGGGCTGTGGTTCATCCAGGTTTCTGTGAGGAAGGCGATGTCAGGAGAGATGGAGTCAAGGAGGTCCCAGATCTCTGTGGTGTTTTTGTGTTGGGAGCGCGAGTTGAGGAAGATGCAGCTGAGCCGTTCCCGTAAAATGGTGGTCAGCTGGGTGGCAGGAGGAGCTGGAGTGCGGCAGTGGGTGAGGGTGCAGCTGCAGTTCCGAAAGGAGAAGGGTCCTTGGATGTCCTTCAGGGATGTGAGGTGACAAGGGGCGTGGCGGCCGGAGGGCGCTGGCATTGTATTGGTGGAAGGTGCGAGAATCAGGGACTATGGAGCTCTGCGTGGTCCAGGCACGGATGGGTGCAGACAGGCTTGCCTTTGGACATTCTATACAACGCTGAACATACATTTTGCAAATGCTGTCATTTATTTTTCGGCCATAACGCAATGGTGCTATCACAAAGACAATAAACCAAGTCAGCTCTGCTGAAGCCTCGACACGGAAGCATGAATGCTATCATTATAAATACATGCACATTTCCATACTCTAATTAGAGGAGCACTCTGCTGTCATTTGTCATTAAGAGGTCATCACTATCATCAGCATTGTACAACTGAATTCTGATTACCCTCTGTGACCAAGACCGTAAATGTATGTGTCTTGTAAAGCGCACTGCTGCCCTGAGGCGTTGTGGCGCTGTAGACCGCTTGGGAACCCATCCTGGCTATCCTTGTGAGATGGTCCCTACTGGGTATCTCCAAGGTGAAACCAGGCATCCCCGGCGAATGTGGGGGGCCGTTGTAGAGATGAGGCAAGCTAATGCCCAGAGTTGCCGAGTGTGATCCCTGGTTAGAGTAGGCCCGAGGCGAGAAATATCGAGTCTGCTGACCCTGGTCCATGACCCTGCCGCGTCGGGAATTGAACCCTGGTCCCGGGCCGTTCTCTGCTTCCGGGTCTGCCGCCTCTAACCAGTGAGCCACACCACTCCACTGTGACCTACATACCTTGCCTTCAGGTAATGGGAATTTAGATCCTCAAGTAGGGGATTCTTGGCAGAACACCCACCCTAGGCTACTAGGTTAGGTTATGCTTATGTAGGAGTTCACTATACCCAGTACTTATATGCCAGCATATATACACTGCTTTAGCACAATGGTGGAATTGTTCATTCTTTTCATCCTTATATTGCAAATTAATTTCATCTGCTTCTGTCTATTAATCATTTTAGTGCATACATTTTATACAAGACTATCAATAGTTCAATAAATATTGAAAACGCCCCTTTGTGTATTTCTCGTACATCTCTCTGAGTGAGCACGATTGACTGAGTTAAAAGGTTCTAGATCTGTTAGAAAGATTCCTTGGGGGTCAGAGTTGTCATATTCTCAGGTTGCCCAAACCATTGCTTACCTTGCCATGTTTAGGTGTACTTATGGTGGCATGGTGAGCTAGCAGGACTATAGGTCAGCATATCCTGAGGTGGTGCATGGAATCATTCTGGCACCATCCCAACATGTATGTTGTCCCACAAATGAATAATTCCTACTGAATTTATAAGTACGGAGGAAGTCTACTATTACAATAAGATGTTTTTTATTTTTATTTTGTCCCCATGCAAAAGGTAACATAGTCAACTCCTTTTTTACAGGAATCGGATGAACCACTATTAGAATGGAAATTGTGGTTTAGATCTTTCAAAGCATATTTGGGTGTAGTTGATGCTCAAACATAAAGATCAGAATAAAGAAGAAATTGATGTATTATTTAGGAGTAGGACAAAATATCTTTGCTCCCCTCCCTGAGTGTATTCCTCCTGAGGGAGGAGATCGCAATGAGTTCAACACATTTTGTGGTACATAAATCCAAGTTTTTTTGAAACAACAAAAATAGCAAATGTACCAATTGACTCATATGTTACCTCATTGAAAATACTAGCAGTGAAATGTGATTTTGAAGTTTTACTTTGCAATGAATAAGAGATTAGTTTATTGCAAGGTCTCATTTGAAAAGGATTCAAGAAAAGCTTACAACTTGCAATGTTGGATAAAGTTAACGATGTTGCAAAAAGTACAGAAAGTTCATGTGAATTAACAAAACAGTTAGAGGTATCGTTGTTTAATATCACAGTTTCAGTGGCGGCAGCTGACAAGTCTGCTTAAAACACTACCACAGAAACATGAAACAAAACGTGTTGATTTTTTCCCATTCATATTCTCAAGTTAGATGTATACATAAAATGATGTGTTAAAGATGTAGGTCGAAGTTTGTAGAGGAGGAAAACTAAACAGCATTTGTTGTGTATTAAGTGACAACAAAGAAAGCAATGGAAATACTGATGAACATGCATGAGAAGTAGTATTGGTGGTAAAAAGTGAAAACACAGTAAAAGGTTGGGGAATAGCAGATCTTGGCACTAATGTTCTAATTCAAAAACAATGAATCAAATTGTTAGTAGATACAGCAGCTCGTATCACTATTGTGGCCATTGACAACTTTAAGCAACTATGGTCTTAGATGTTATTACTTCCACCAAATAAAATGACTGTTGCTTTTGAGGGCATCAAAATACAGACAAGTATGCATGTCATTAAAGTAAAACATGAAGTGTCACCTAATAAGCACAAACTATTTGACATTCCACATAGTGTAAGATATTATTTGACAGCCATGAAAATTATTGAAAAGATAGATTCCTGTGAGTGTCACCAATTGTTCTTGAACCGAAGAAGTCAGGTGAATTAAGAATGTGTGCTAATTTAAGGAGCTTAAAAAAAGCTGTTTGCATTGACAATTTTCCACTGCTTAGAATTGAGGATCTGATTACTAAAGAAGGTCAGGCAAGCTGTTTCATGGATTTAAGAGAAGTCTATCATTCAGTCGAAGTTTATGTCTTTCCATTTGGATTTTCTAATTTTGCAGAATGCCATTAGGCCTTTAAAGGCTGGTGTTGAATTTTTCTCAGGGATGTCGTCATGGTGTAGCATTTCACAATATATTAATATTTTCCAAAACAGAACATCAACATGATATAACTTTGATTGAAGTGTTGAGTATATGATAAGATAGAGTTATTACACTACTAGAGTAATTGTATTGTAGAGGCTCAAGTACCAACAACAAAAAAACTAAATTAATATTTCAAGGCTTATGCAAATTTAATACCAAATTTATTAATGTATGAAAAATC
Source organism: Lissotriton vulgaris (assembly GCF_964263255.1). Taxonomy (NCBI): domain Eukaryota; kingdom Metazoa; phylum Chordata; class Amphibia; order Caudata; family Salamandridae; genus Lissotriton; species Lissotriton vulgaris. The sequence continues at coordinate 1,706,555,272 of NC_141694.1, forward strand.
ATGCAAAATTGATGGAGTGTTTTTGGAGTTTTTTAAAGAAAGGTACTGCATTATAATGTTTGAGTGTCAGAACCTGTTTGAGAAAATTAAACAGGAGATTTTGCAAGCCACAGCTTTGCACCCATTTTTATAGAAGGACAAAAAAACTATCCCTATGGTGAAAGTGCTTGAGTATGGATTGGGTGCATTATTAGAACCATATGATGAAAAACAGGAAACTAGGGGGCCGATTATGATGGCGGACGGACCCGAGTCCGTCCGCCACCATAGAGTAGGAGGGAACCTCCGCATGGCCTGCGGAGTTCCCTCCTGTGCAATTAGGATGTGACCGCCACCCTGGCGGTCACATCCTCTATTTTTACCATTGCGGCGGGTGCGGCTTCAAGCTGCATCCGCCGCAATGGTAAAAATGCATACATTGCATTTGTATGCAGAAAGCGGCAGGCACCGTGCGGTGCCTGCCGATTTCTGCATACAAATGCAGGGGGGTACCATAGATAACCCCATGTGCACCCCCCACCCCCCTTCACCCAGGGGGCCCGCAACGGGCCCCTGCAGTGAAGTTACACATGCTTTTCCACAGCGGAAAAGCCGCCGCAGAAAAGCATGTTTCACAGCCCATCCTAATCTGGCTGACGGTGTCTGAGACACACCGTCACCATATTGAGCTTTTCCGCCGCGGTTGTAAGCCAACCGCGTCGGAAAAGCTGCGGATGGAAACCAGGACCCACCAGCCATCCTAATGTGGCGGTGGGTCTTTAGTGGGTCCGCAGAGGATTTTCCGCATCCTCCGGGCCGGCGGTGGCTTCCGCCGGCCCGGAGGATGCGGAAAATCCTCCATCATAATAGGCCTTTAAATTTGGATTAGGACCCCTGTACCATGTTGTCTCTATTGTTCAGCAGCAGGGTCACCATCAAAACTTTGAGCCCCGACCAGACCCTTCTACCCTCAGAGTCCTCCACCTCATCTCTAAACCCACACAGTGGACCATATAGCCAACCTTTCCCACCAACACCACTCAGCAATGACCATGCAATCCATATACCACGAAACACCCTCAAACCCCTGCCTTCACCACATCTTCATCAAAGGGCTTAACCCCTTCAGTGCAGCTCTCACACCTATCCATTATTCACAGCCACCTACCCAGACATGTGGAAACATTCAACTGGACTCACCTTCTTAAAAAAACAGTCAACTGCTCACCTATCTCCCTGCTACCCTACCAAGCAAATGTCATGGAAAAGAAGATAAAAAATGGCTAGCCACCCACCTCACTGAGAACCAACTCCTCAACAACACTGAAACCTGATTCAGGCCCAACCTTCATACAGAGGCAGCCCTCATCTCTGCTACTGATGACAACCGGTGATTATGGACAGTGGTGGCATGGCAGGCCTCTTTCTACTAGATCTTTTCACAGCTTCTGACACCGTCTCACACCACATCTTTATCCAACCACTACATGAAGCCATCATCCAAGGTCCAGCAATTTGCTGGATTAGTTCTTTCCTGACTGGATGCACTCAGTCAGTCAGCCTGGCCTCCTTCTCCTCGGACGCCATCAGCCTCATTTTCGAAATTCTAAAAGGATCCTCAATCCTCCCCACTCTCTCTTTAACACATATATGACCCCACTTGCCAGCATCATTTACACCTCACTGGAACATTATATTCTATGCTGATGACACCTAGGTCATACTCTCACTATGCGACAAGATGCCAAACATTCAGACCAATTTCTCCACACGCATGACCTAAGTAGCAGGAAGGATAAAAAGAACTGGCACAAGCTCAACTCAGACAAGACAGAAGTAGTAATCTTTGGCAAACACACCTTATTCTGGAACTCCACCTGGTGGCCTGCTAAATTCAGACTATGTCCCTCCCAGCAATCTCTGCAAAGAACCGTGGAATAGCAATAGACAGCCAACTTACCAGGAATGGGCAAGTGAATGCAGTCTCTATATACTGCTTCCACACACACAAGATGCTCAAGAAGATCTTCAAATGGATTCCCATTAATACTTGCAGAACCATTACCCAAGCCCTAATCACCAGCAAGATGGACTATGGAAACACACTTTATGCTAAAATCAACACTAAACTTAGAGAAAGACTCAAGATCATACAAAACTCATCCACCAAGCTCATCCTCAATCTCCCACCCCACGCGCACATCAACCGTAACTCAAAGAGCTCCACTTTCTCCCAGTCCACAAACAAGCATTCTTCAAACTTCTGACATACACCACAAAGCTTTACACAATATTGGTCCCATATACATCAACAACCGGATAAAATGCCATAAACCTACCAGACACCACCCAGCCAGACTCCTACATGCAAACACCCTCAGCATATTCAGAACCAGATACAGCAGCTCAAAATTAAACGATCCACAGCCAGGCTAGCAAGTTTGTCTGCCAAACATTTAGAATTCTCTTTCCAAATATCATACATTCCTGAAGGGTAAAATGGCAATGCTGATTGCTTGTCAACATTGTCTGTGAACAACAGGGAAGAACAAGAGTTAGGAACTGAGACTAGGGAATGTTTAATTGCATGTTCTGGATATGTTAGTATATGTGGAAGAGAAAATGAGTGAATTAATGAATTGGACACACATTACATCTTAAGCAATGTTATGAATTTCATTAAAATTGGATGTCCTGTGGATAAGAGTTTTTCATACATTTTTGAAAGTGTCTGATCACCCTTTAATTGAAGGTAGTATATTAGTTCCATTTCCCCCCTGCGCCTGCCACCTGCCATCTGCCATAGGCCATAGCCGCACACCAGCAATTATTTTTTTAAGGATTATTCCATTTTGCCCCTGCACCCGCCACCTTTCATAAGTAATAGACACTCACTAGGAATAACTTTTAAGGGTTATTATATTCTCTAACTGCTCCCACCAAATGCCATAGGCCATAGGCACCCACCAGTACTATTTTTATTAAGGATTATTACATTTTCCCTCTGCGCCCAGTGCCTGCCACAGCATCTCATAGGCCTTAGAGGCACATAAACAAAACTTTTCAATATGTAAATAAAAAAAATTGTAAATTGATACTTGTATAGCGCACTACTCACCCGCAAAGGTCTCAAGGCGCTTGTACGAATACCACTGTGGAACCCATCCTGGCTTTCCCTGTGAGGCGTTCACTCCTGGGCACCCCCAAGGTGGAGGCCAGGCATCCTTAGCGTTGTGGGGGCTATTGTGGAGATTAAGCAAGCTATTGCCCAGAGTTGCAGAGGGGGACTCCATGATTGGAATAGGCACCGAGGTGAGAATTATCAGGTCCGTGGAATTTTTGAGCCCAAGACCCACCTAAGCGGGGAATTGTACCCTGGTCCCAGGCTAGACCTCTGCAACAGGATCTGCCGCTCTAACCATTGAGCCACACTTCTCCACAATATGTAGGTTATAGAAATATTATGTTATTATGGTTCAGAATGGATACACTATAGTTATTTATTTGTGATGTCAGTTCACTATATTTTATTGTCTGTAGATTCAAAATACACATGCCATGTTTTACAGAATGTTATCTTGCTTGTTGGCCTTTAAGTACACAAGAGACAATTGTGAAAAGTGGTGGACCTTAAATTTCAAGAAGTTCCAAGGGAATGAGAGGATGAAGTCACTTGATGGTGTCCTTTGAATTGAACTGTAATCAAAACGGAATGCAAACAAGTGATAAAATCTCAAGAAAGACTGCTCAATTAATGAACATTTTTCCTTACTACAAGGTCCCCAATACCATATTTACATTCATGTGTAGGACACACAAAGCTTCAGAGGGGTGTCATGCTTCATCATCGGCCACACCCCATTCACCAAAGAACCTTACACTGGTGAATGGATTATTTACAGTGATAAGAAGAACTTTTTAAGATGGTGGGTGAATATAGAAGAAGGATCTAGACTCAATAAAAATCCCTGTACCTAATTCTAAGGGTTTTCCTTTAATGTGGGTAGTCCTGTGCATCATCAGTTTTTAATCATCCCCTAGTACTGACTTGATGCACTGGATTAGTGAGTATCCCTCCATCAGTTGAGGTCAACATGTGCCAACATTATGCTGGATCTGGTGGCTTAGTGGACTAACGGGGCCTGTGTCTGAACTCATATTCACATCTTCAAATCCTGGTGGGTCTATTCCGCCTTTCATCCTTCTGAGGTCAATCAAATGAGTAGCATTGAGTTGAGTAACGATAAACATCTGATATTCAACACCAAGATGCCCATGAGTAAACGTGTGCTTTACAATATGTTATATGTCAGCCTATAAAATGGCCCTCAAGCAGGTCCCAGGCTTTCTTCAGGACACTAGATCCCAATTTTCCTGACTAATAATTTTGAACGGACACTTATAATCATACAGCACCAGGCACACACTACCTATTAGTACGGTCCTGTGAACCATGCTGGAATTGCATATTTTGTATGGGGCCTGCAAATTTAAAAGCATAAAACGTAGAAAATCATAATTTAAACCACCTGATTGGAGACATGGACAGACCAAATATATTGATAGTAAATAAATAAAACACATTAACTTTTTCGTGTCTTGAGATGTGCCATTCCTAGTTGTAAGTTTACACATGTTTAGTGCACATAGCAAAACACTGTAAACTTGTGTATGTAGTGCAAAACATGTATAACTGCACTTGTACAGCTTCTTGTTTCCTTACCCTAACCACTACTATATAGGACCCCATGAAGTGCTACGTGGGGAAATCATTATAGTAACTCGCTGGAAAAGTATAGACAGCCATAAAGGGATTGAAGATCTCACTGGAATAAATGCGTCCGCTCTCCACCCTCCACCCCCCAAACAGGTGTCCTCGCCAAAGGTATTGCCCCTCTGTTTCACCAACTGCAGTAGAGCGAACCCTCTGAATGTTAATCAACCATCTAATGTGCCATGGGTTATAAGAGTCTGTTCAATTGAAGCATATCTGCAACGTGGAGCGGGACGCCACATACATGTGAAGCCACGCAAGAGACACAGTGACGTCAAGCTGCCATGATGGGCCTAGCATATGGCACGTGATGATGGGAGTTGAAGTACTCCCGGTCAGCTCCTGTGTACGGGTGAGTCTGAAGATCCTGTCCCTCATGCGGTGAATGGGAAAAATTCCTTTATAGTGTGCATACGTATGCTATGGCTGAAACTAATAACGTGCATATAATAATGGTAATATTCTTTTGCCGAATAGGAAATTGTTACTTGTACCAATTTATTTGCTTTGCCTTATTAACCCATGTGATTTCACGAACCCCTGGTGAGACGTGTGAGCGGGGGAGAAGCTGCTGCAAAAATACTGTGGGCCTTGGTGCACATACAGTAGAAACATTATGTTCGCCATGAATAAATATGAGGATACCATATATTACATTAAAGACTGTAAAAAAAGAAGTGTTATTGAAAGAGCTGAAGAGGAATACAAAATCAATGAATTATCTAGTAGTAATCTTTAGCCAGGGCATATTGTGTTTGAGGCCTTCAGTATGTGTCCTAAGGCAGTACACCCATCATTGATCCATAGTAAATAGAATCTTTAAAGTGTTACTGTGGATGGTCAACATTCTCTTTCACGATGATGACCCATCTGATATCATTCTCAGTATGATTTTGCTTTATAAAGTATTTTGTCATTTTAGTGGAGCTGTTTTACACCTCAAGTTGCTCTGATTTTCACTGCTCCTGATGCAAATTCTCCAAGAGGTCATCCCGATATGTCTGTTTCCACATGGGCACGCATCATATAGCTGACATTTTCAATGTTACAATTAGTGTGACGTTTAAGGAGCCATGTCTAACTTCTTTTGCAGTGTCAGTAAATGGGCACGCAGAGCATCTACCAAGTTCATGGTGTCTGGTCACAAGTGGTAATCCCCATAATGTTCTGTCCAGTACTATTTGAATGATCTAATTTCCGGAGTGTACTAGTCTGTCCCTAAGACTTTGATTTCTTTCATAAGAGAATAGGGGGAGATCCCAATTATTCTGAGTACTGATGATGTTCCAGTGTTCCCTTATAATTTTGGCTACTTGATTAGATGTTGTTGAGAATGTGGTGACACATGTATGTCTATTCTGTTGTGTTTTTTGGTGAGTCTAAAAAAGTTAATCACAGTTGTTGTTAGAAGCAGGTTTACCACCCTTCCTAGTTAATCTTTTAGGGTGCATGAAGCCAGTAAGTTTCTCAGTCAATGCATATGCTTGTTCATTGAATGTCAATAAGTTGGAACAGTTGTGTCTCACCAGTAGGTATTGGTCAAAGGGAAGATTCTCACAACGCAATCTGAGGACAAGACTATCAAAGCAGAAAAGTCATTCATGTCAGTGGGTTTCTCAAAGAGCTTGGTTTCAAACAGTCCCTCTTTCACCTCAATTTTCAAATCTAAAAATGTAATACTCTTGGCAGCAATGGTATGAATACATTTTAAGAATGGGTCACAGTTGTTGACCCACTCCACAAATGATATCGCCTGAATTTTATTACCTTGCCAGATTACTAGCACACCGTCAAGTTATCTTTGCCAAAGTCGAATATATTTTTTGAAAGGGTTGGATTCATTACATATATGTAGTCACATTTTAATTGGTGGACATACAGGCAGTCCAAGCAAGGGGTGAAGGTACTATCCATACAAGCGCAGTGGACTTGATGGTATAGGGAAGTATCATATGAAAATACATTTTTAGTAAGTGTTATCCGAGTGCATTACATAATGGAATGTACGGGGTAATAGTATGTATAGTGGAACTCCTGAGAATACCATCTCTCACAATGAAAATTCTTTCTTGAGGTATTCTGGTGTAGAGAGCCTTGATATCCATGGTAATAAGGAGGTCCTTATTTTCATCAATGGTAGTGCTTCGTAAGGGACACAAGACAACTTTAGTATTTTTCAAATAAGAAGGTTTCTCTTTCACCAATGGTCTCAAAAACCAGTCTTAAAATTGGGAGAACGGTTCTAAAATAGGATAGATACTGGAGACTATTGGTCTACCCGGTGGTGGAAAATCTATTGTTTATGAATTCTTTTGGCAAAATATAGAACTGTGCTCCACTGGGTTCTTTTGCCACTAGGAATTTGGCTTCTTGTCCTGTAATCCAACCTAATCCTAAAGCTTCTTCTGTTATGCTCTGGGTGATAGCAGTGGAGTGGGGTCTCATAACTCCCAGTTTCAAATAAGACGCGCTTGCACTCAGAGTCAAACATCTCGCTGGATATGACTACAATTGCACCCTGCTTATCTGCTGGTTTAATAATCAAAGGTCAAATGTATGAAAGAACAATTTTGAGATTCTCAAATTGCAAGAAAATTTATTCACAATATGCAAATTGGAAAGTAGGATGTACAAGAGCATGGAGAAAAAAATAGCAATTCGCTAATTGCGACCCTTACTCGCAATTCGCATTTCCTTATTTGGTCACAAAATGTGAATGAGGGTTGCAAATAGCGATTGGGGATTATAAATAGCAATTGAGTATCGCAAAGAGCTACTGGGAGTTGCACATATCATTGGTGGTCACAAATAGCGACTGGGAATTTCAAAATTGTGACTCGACAGTGCAAATAAAAATAAAATAAAATATGCTTCCTGGGTCATAGCAAGGATCCCAACCACAGGAAGTGGTGGCTAAAAAAAGCCTGGTATAGCAGCCACAGTGAGGAGGACAGAGGTGCAGCACAAGACCAGAGGAGAGCATTGGAATATTACGCAGGAATGTCCAGCCGCCAGCTTCAGACGGAGAAAACCCTAAGGAAGCTCAAAATGAAGTTCTCAGAAAAGAACTAGAGATACTGACAGTGGAGTGCTGCAACTACCATGAGCCCCTGTTTGGACATGCATCCTTGACCGTTCCTGAAATCCAGCAGCACAAGATCTGGAATGACATGGAGCAGAAAATGCATGCTGTAGATGCTGCCGAACACTCGGTTGAAGAAATACGTAAGAAGTGGAACGACAGTCGGTTTCGCACCAAAGAACAAGTGGCCAACCGCCTGAGTGAGTCCCAGGCAATAGGAGGTGGACCATTAACCGTACTCTCTCCAGGAGACTGGAGGCAATATTGGAGACAACTCTGGGGCAAGAGGTAGTTGTATTTTTTTTGGCAGTCTTGACACATCAGCAGCTTCATCATGCAAGGTAAGTGCATCCCTGTGTCAATGTGTGGTAGATGCATGTGAACCTAGTACTGAGACAGGCAGTAAAGAATGGTGCCATTACATAGCAACCGTAGCCCTCTAGGTGCATCATGGGACTTGAAGTGAAATAAAAATCCAAGGTACACTCGGTCTTACACATTTATTAAAAATAGTGCATACAACTCGATTGCATCCCCAAAGAACAAAATAAATGGAGTTACTTTTCCTCTAATAGATGCATGTAATGAAGAAATAGACTCTCCAAATGTAGAGGTAGACAAACAGATCCCAACGGATGAGGATGGAGCAGTATATTGAAATAGTGTACTCACTACACCTCATGCCCACTCCAGTGATGAGGCAGTCTCACCACAGTGACAGGGACATTCATGTAATGAACAGAAGCCTGTCCAACCGACCAACACCATCCAGCCACGAATTGTCAGCCCCCAGCAACAGCATACTGCAGTGTGTGCCTGCAGGCGCCATGACAGCCCTCATGTGCAGGCGCCTTCTGGCTCCCAGCCCAGTGCAGGACAAGAATCAATGTTTGGTGATCTTAAGGTATCCAAGCTGCATACTCAGCACCCGCAGCACAAATAAACTAAAGGAGTGAACTATAAATTACATAACATCTAGCATGCTATGTCCCTGGGACTCAATAGAGTGGCCACTCAAATGGACATGCTGACTAAGGTAATTGACAAATTATGCATGCATTTGGCAGAGCACAGAAGCAACAGGAGGCGCATAGAGAGGAGCTGTGATGCACACATGGCTGCCTTAATAATCTTCATTGTATGTCTCTCACATGTGGCCTCAGCCTAATTCAAACACACTGTGAGACAGGCCAAAATGGGGCAGGTGAGTGGGAATATGACAAGGTGCCTTGGTCAAATCAAAACTGTTGTGGAGGCTATATAGAGTGTGTAAATTGTTGGTGGGGGTGTTGAGTGCCTGTCTGACAATGAGGTTAGGCCAAGTGTCAGCAGCCTCTCTGTCACTGAGGTCCAAGTGCTGTGACGCAGTTCTACCCATACTCCTGCACCTCCACGTGATGTAGCCACACATAGTGGACATACCTCGAATGAAAAGTGGGGATTATTGATCCTGTCAGGTTGGTGATGTAACTAACCAGCATGCTTTGGGATATTGCATACGTTGATGTGCTAAATTGTTAAGTTACATACATTTTCTCAGATACATTATTCCAACTTTTGTGCTCGTATTTTCATTCATAATGGTAATAGGACCATGACCGACCTTGCTAAGTGATGTGTTGCAATGTGGACCCCTGCGGCGCCTTCACTCTGCTGCTCTATTCTCCTCTGTTGGCAGTTGCATTGGTGGGACAAGTTGTTCATCCTCTGACACTGAATCAAAGATTTGTAGGCCTCTGATGCAGACAATGTTTTGTAGGATAGCAGAGGTAGCTACCATGTTTGGCACATACTGCAGGGCACCACCACTTTTGTGCAGACAGCGAAACCCTGATTTCAGCAGGCCAAATGTGTGCTCTAACATTGTTCTGATGTGCAGAAGGGCTGTGTTGTACCTCCTCTCATTCTGACTGGATACTGATAGACAGGGTGTGAGGATCCATGGGCGTAGGGCATACACACTGTCACCTCAAAGATGTGAAATTGTGTGAGCCAACAAACTTATTGTGTGTCTTGTGCAACTACATTTATGTTTGCACATGTATTTTCAATACCTAATATATATCCATCATCTCCTCAGTTTCAAGTCGTCTGTAAATGGCGCTGTGCCAAAAACATGTTGGACTCACAGGTGCTTTAGGGAATTTTGGCACAATGTCTGTGATTATGTTTTGGGATTGCACACAACCTGTATGTTGAGGGAGTGTGTATTTTTACAGTTTCTAAATAGATAGTCATTGAGGGATGGTGGACAAATGGCTACATGTGACCCATCTAGACACCCTTTGACATGGGATAAATTGGCTAGCCTGAAAAAAAAGATCAATTTTGGTGCTTTGTATTTTCTGCGCATTCCTGGGCAAGTATATGTAGTGGTGGATGTATGGCATGGCATCTAGGAATCTCCTAAAGAAACGCAAAAGCTCACTTTGGGACACCCCTCCCTGGACCGCAAATAAGCATCTTGGGACCGGTATCAGGGTTTCAACCCTCCTCAGACAGACTCAACTGAATCCAGTTGCACAATGAGCATGGGACGCCCATCTGGGCATACCCTTCACACTTAGGGCGACAAAGGCAAAAAGTCGCAGGTTGTCTCGCTGCCCTGCCCTGCTTGAAATCTTAATAAACGGGGACCCTTATGCACTCAGCAAAGTGTATGGATAGTGTAGCACATGTCCACTCCTTTTAGAGTAAAGAAAGTTAACGCAGCTGCAAGCACTCTCTCATGCAAAAAGTGCATTTATTTATGTGGGAGGTACACACTAACATTAAAAAACTTATTGCCTGAACATGTTTCCACATCTTTCTATCCCTATATCTATTACATATATATACATGCATATATACAAATTCAATTAGTTTAATACACACATGTAATTTACATTTTTTAATAAATGAGCACAAATAAATGAGCACATTGACATTATATATAAATATATTATAATTCTATTTGATTACTCACATTGTGAATAATGACAATGGACATCTACTATTATTAACCAGCTTTCAATATATATATATTTGTAAGCACAAAAACAGATATACTATACATGTGTGTGAGTGTCTATATGTGCATAATCATCACATAAACTTAACTTAACTGTGACTATACTGCTTTTAGAGAACATAAATATTATTCACGGGCCCCACAACCTCAATGCCTAGCAGGTCAAGCAGGTCCAGTTCCTTCTCTAGGCTGTCTGCCCATGAGTGCGTCAGCTGCTGCTAAGTGCACTGCTTTCATGTGCTGCGCGTACAAACTGCTTCACTCACCCCAGATGTTCCCGTAGGGCGTAATCCTTACCAGGCCTGCTGCCACCATGAGAAGGAGGTTGCGCAGCACCCAGAAAATGAGTGCACACACCTCTGCCTCACTGGAGTTTTGGCAGGACTGCACCCCTGCCTGCTTGCGTCGCCCTCTTGGGGTGCTGGTGGCACTGCTTGCTTGTTCTGCATCTGACATTAGGAGGGAGCTGGATTTGGAACTGGAAGGTAAGAAATAAGTAGAGTTGACAGGACAGGAAAGGAAAGGAAAACTAAAACTATTGGACAAAAAAGTCACAAAATACACACTGGGAAAGTCAGACAGTGATAAGTAAAAGGCCGGATTGAGAAGTGGGTGACCAGATGGGGCAGATTTGGTTGCGTTGGAGTGGGTTGGAATTTGGAAACACAGGAGGGAGAAAGGCATGTAGGGCAGTGGCAGGGAAAACAAAAATGGCTGTGCGCTTGCGCACCATGTGCTGCTGTTTGATCTGATTTTCTAGCACCGGAACATGCTACCTGGCCGAAATCATAGCACGAGTAGCATATGGTCTGGTACTTGCCGAGTACCCTATTTGTCTTTTGTAACTGCAGCCCTTGTACGGATGGGGTAACCCTCCCTCTTTCAAGGCAATCAATCAGACCACACCAATTTTACTCTTTGGAATAGGGGGAGTTACCCCCCAGACGTATTTTATTACGAAATTAAACATTGTTTATTCATATTATGTACAATTACGCAGAAAGTCCAGATACATTGTTAGACAACTGATGTAAAGTGGCTAACCTTAAACTCTAATACACATGACACTCCTACCGTAAATCTAACAATGCATATATTCACTTTCTGCGTGTCCCCTCTAGAGCCTATGGCAAGGTCAATGACAGGCAGCCTCTAGATCCCAGTAAACTACAGCTTACTCCGCTGAAGTAGGCTTGCGCTGAGGGTACAGCTTATCAGACGGATATTCTCCCCCGGGCCCCCCCGACACCTTGAGCCTTACACTCCATAAACGGGGGCTGTCAAATTCGGCATACTTGCGCCTTGATGCGCATTCGCGTGTGAGGGTGGCCACAGGCCCACTGGGAAGAGTGTCTCTCTCCCGGCCCCCACACCCCGACAGCTTACCTACCGGCTGTTACTGCCCCTGGAGTTACATGGTTCTGACCGCTAAGGACCGAGACAATGCTTACCAATCATGACTTTACCGCCTGACCGGAGACACACTACTAAATACGACATTACTGCCTGAAACCAAAATTTCATGTACTGAGATTTTAATAAATGTTACACATTTCAACTACCTACTCTGCATGAAAATTCTTGTACTGCCATAAATAAAAATAGACACTTTTATTACAATTTTATCAAATCATAATATTTACATTCCATCTTCCCTCCCGAGATACCTGCAATGAAACGTTAAGAGAGCAAAGCAAATCATTCCTGAGAACACATTTAAAACGCAAGTTAAGAGAACAAAGCAAAACATTACTGAGAACACATTTGAAAATGATTACTGAGAACACCCTTAAAATGCTTGCCTTAGGGGATGGTGGGTGGGGAAAACAAATTACGGGCCGCTGGTGGCCCGGGTGCTGCACCTGCGGGGAGCAAAAGAACAAGAGACTGTTTTGCTCCCCGCACCCTCTGTTTAGGCGCCCTCGTGAACCGGAAGCATTAAAGTGCTTCCGGTTCACCTCCCCCTGTACCCCGCCTATGCGCCCCTCACGAGATTTGGGAGTAGTCCCACCCCCACCACCTCGTCCCCGGGGATCGGCACGACCGCCATAATGGCGGCGCCCGCTATTCTATCTTTCGCCTTGCCCATATGGTCTAGTACTTGCTGAGTCCCCTCTTTGTCTTTTATAACTGCAGCCCTTGTACGGATGGGGTTACCCTCCCTCCTTCAAGGCAATCAATCAGACTACACCAATTTTCACTCTTTGGAATAGGGGGAGTTACCTCCCGGCCGTATTTTATTACAAAATTAAACATTGTTTATTCATATTATGTACAATTACGCTGAAAGTCCGGATACATTGTTAGACAGCTGATGTAAAGTGGCTAACCTTAAACTCTAATACACATGACACTCCTACCGTAAATCTAAAAATGCATATCATATATTCACTTTCTGCGTGTCCCCTCTAGAGCCTACGGCAATGTCAATGACTGGCTGCCTCTAGATCCCAGTAAACTACAACAACTAGGCTTGCGCTGGGGGTACAGTTTATCGGGTTGATATTCTCCCCCGGGTCCCCCCGACGCCCTGTGCCTTACACTCCATAAACGGGGGCTGCTAAATTCAGCATACTTGCGCCTTGATGCGCATGCGCGTGCGAGGGTGGCCACAGGTCCACTGGGACGAGTGTCTCTTCCCCGGCCCCCGCACCCTGACAGCTTACCTACCGGCTGTCAATGCCCCTGGAGTAACATGGTTCTGACCGCTAAGGATCGAGACAATGCTTACCAATCATGACCTTACTGCCACAGGACAGCATAGTTGCCCGGCTATCTGTCCTCCCCATCAGCCCACTAGGAAGGTCATGCCCTACAACCCGCCTCTTCTGAAATCAAGTGACCCTTCGTCTTAGGCGAGCTGAGCCATTACCCAGTAGGTGCAAGACCCGGATTGGAGGTGCACCCTGCATGCCACCACGTGCCTCCTGCCCTGTCCCTGAAACTGTTCTCATCCCTAACTTTATGCACCCTAGCCTCGTGACACTGGGACAATAAAATTAGAACGTCCATCAATGTATTGCCCTATTGACAGGCTAAGACTTACACTACTGCACTTGATACTATGCAACGGTGTACTGACGCAAAAGATTTCTCCCTGAGTCACAGGGCAAAGAAAATTGCAAACTTACGCTACTGCACGAGATACTATGTATCAGTGTACTGATGCAAACCAGGGTCTTGGGTGATTAGCGCTCCTAGCCTTAAGATAAGAGGTAACACTTACGCTACTGCACATGATACTATGTAACACGTAAAAGATTTCTCCCTGAGTCATAGGGCAAAGGAAATCGCAGACTTACTCTATTGCACGCGATACTATGTAACAGTGTACTGATGCAAACCAGCGTCTTGGATGGCGCAAACCCCTGACTCTTGAACTGCAAGACAGTGAAGCGTAACACATTGCCATGTACCCAAAGTGGCCCTGACAATTTGCTGACATTGTGGTATGGGTCAATTCACAGGTGTCATCTTTATGGATTCACCATGTATTAAAGGAAGCGAACACACAGATGATTAGCGCTCTTAGCCTCAAGATAGGAGCTAACCCTTATGCTACAGCACATGATACTATGTAACAGTGTACTGACACAAAAGATTTCTCCCTGAGTCACAGGGCAAAGAAAATTGCAAACTTACGCTACTGCATGCGATGCTATGCAACGGTGTACTGATGCAAACCAGCGTCTTGGATGGCGCAAAACCCCTGACTCCTGAAAGACAGCCAAGCATAACACATCGCCGCGTAGCAGAAGTGGCCCTGACAATTTGCTGACGTCGTGGTATGGGTCACTTCACAGGTGTCACCATTATGGATCCACCATACATAAAGGAGCAGAACACAGATTATTAGCGCTCCTAGCCTTTGGATAAGAGATGCCCATTGACTATATGATGGGACTGTACCCTCCCACGCCCTCTGTCCAGGGTGCATAGGCATGGTGTGATATAATACGGACATCAAATGCGCAAGCAAAACGGATGCATAGGTGCTGTGTGCAGGGCGGGCCCTAGGCATGTGCAAACTGTGCACCTGCACAGGGCCGCCAAACCCCAGGGGCCGCCACGACGAGGAATTGTGCCGGTGCTTTCCGGGGCTTAGCACCGGCACTTATTTATCAGGGCCGGGTCTAGACCAGCTTGCCACTGCCATCTCATATCAACAAACTGAGCGTGCATCAAAAATTAATTAAATCGACCGTGCACAAGATTCTCACTCTCACGTTGTTTCCCTTGAAGAGCTGAGACAATTATAAATCCATTTTGTGTTGCCGGTGGCCGGGCCTCTGATTGGCTGGATGTGGTCATGTGTGGCTGCGGCAGGCGCAGCGGCTGCGTGCGTGCGTAACCTTTTTAAAATGACACAATGCCAGCCCGCCTTATGATCATGAAGCACACACGCACCGACAGTCCGCCACTATTATTTGCAGAAGGAGCATGACGTGAAGTGTGCAGCACCAGCAGTCTCGGTAGGAATTTCTTCAATGTCAAGTTTTACTGACAGACAACGTTTTAGAATAATAAAACAGACATATTTGCTGTAACAGATATGCCTTCTCAGCAGCAAAGTTTACTGAGGTCAATTTACTTAATGTTTTAGGCACATTTAAATGTATTTCGTGTACATGCTCTGCCCTTCCTCTCTCGCTCTTAAACTCTGGTACGTCTCCATGGACGTAAGAAAGGCCCCTGCAGACAGTGCAGCCCCACAGTGCGGTGGGTATCAGGAGCTCCGGGGTGCCCCTAGGCACAGTGTGCTCACTGACTGGATTTGGGACCAGTTCGTTTTACAGTTATGCTCCTGCGCACATGTCCCACGATGTGCATCACAACAAAGATTCACATGAGCCATTAGTTACACATGGTGCACTGCAAGCTGCGCGCCGGTGCGTGGTCTTCAGGGCGGGGCACAGGTTGTGACAATATTGTGTCAAGCTCGATGTAAACTGCACATGTGCGGGGGCGGTGGACCATAATTTGGCAGCAGTCTGTTCCCGCTACAGAAGCTGCAGGTCACAGGTGAGACAAGTGAAATAAACTAAGTCATCACGATATTACAATCACGTCTTGCGGTGAAGGTGCTGTATTTACAGACCCCAGGGTAGCGAGAATCGAGCCCCACAATTTCCTTATTGTTAATGCCCGCGCTCGTGGGTATGGATTGCTCCCAGCAAGCTTTCCGTTTACTAGCATACACGTGAAAATCTCTGCCACTTCTCAAATTTGGAGCCCAGTAAAAGAACACCTCGTTAGCGGCATCACTGCATTAACCACTGCTCGGGTTACAACACACCAGCTACTCTGTGGAAGTTCAGGTGTCCACCCAAAGAGCAAAAATGCTCGAGTTAGCTCAATTTGTAAAACGAAATCTAAAGCATCATATAGGTTAATCTACGCAGCCCTTCTTCCAACTCCATGTCCTGGCGCATGCAGGTTAGCAGTTTTAGAGGCCACTATGTCAGTCTGTGTATATAGTTTTCGGTATTGGATTTATAATATTATGCGGACAGTTTGAAATCCTTCTCCAGCCCCTCTGTAAGGTAAATAGAGAAGCCTGCAGAAATATTTACATGCATACAACTAATTAAGCAGTCTGATGTTAAATGGGTGGTTAAATCTGTACGAGACGTAGTGGTTGATTGTGCATGAGGCATGGGTGTCAGTCATTGGAGGGTGGCAATTTGTGGTTTGAGGAAATGAATAGTCAGTTATTGTGTATTCAATTTTGTGTATTCAACTTTGTGCATCTGACTATGCTCCACAAGCGCCCCGCCTCCTCTCCATTTGCTTTGTAGTCACTTACAATGCATGACGTCTATTACAGCATTGCTTCCAGTACCTTAATTGCACCATAGCAGGCAGTTTTATCTTGAGCAAGAAATGCACATGTAAACTCCAACCCGAAGAATTATGAGCCCGTTTTGGATAAGGTGTTTATAAATAAGGCAGATGTTCTTTGTTTTAACAAAGTTATGCAGTGTAACGATGAGACCTGCGTGGCATTGGGAAGCACATCTAGCGACGTGCAGAACAGAGTCAAAGATTATCCTGGAGTTAGGCATGGGGTATGCGAGGCACTCTGGATTGTATGTGGGAGGGCTCTGGTTTGGAGAAGTGTGGTGGGGGCTTCAACCTTTAGACAGAAGACCATTGACAGAGCCAGTGTGCATTTTAGCATGGCAATATTAGAGGGTTAAGGAAGCCAGGTTAGGCCACATTAAAAACCGAGGCCTCAAGCTTCTGTACATGGCCTGAGCCTGGAGTGTAGGTTTTGGGGAGCACAGCCGCCAGCAACTTCAAATTAAAAGGAGGGGGGGGTCAGGAGGAGGTGGAAGGGTGATTCTCAGCCTGGATTTTTGAGAACAGTTAACAATGTAGAAAGATAATATGTAAAAGCATCGTATTGTTATTTTTGATAGTGTCATGTTAGTATTTTACTTATTTTTTACTTATTTTGTGGAATCGCAAAATTGCCCAGTGTGTTTGGTCAAAACTGGATCGAGCTTAAACAACGTTGCAGACGATTTTGTGTCCTGCTGTCCCTCAGTCGCATTCTAGGGACATCTGTGGCAATCGCAAATACTTTTCTAGGTGCACAATTAAACTGCGAAATTTGTGAAAAGAAATATGATTTAATCAATGTTTTAAAGTAAGGTTTGGGGTTCTCCCAAGATTGTGAGAGGCAAATTAGAATCAAACACTGCATTTTGATGCACTTTGCACCAGAAACATTGGTAAAATCTAGATCAGACTGAAAGACAAAGTCAAGGAAGATTCATGGTATGCCCCAAGGGATTTTGAGAAAAAATATGTAGCAAAAATACCACATTACAAGGACCCTCAATCTAAAGCATTAATGAAAATGAATGATATTAAAGGTGGATCTGAAATACGCGCCTCTGTCTCTGTGCAGTGGCATAACATTAGCCCCCGAGGCTAATGTTGCGTGGGCGGCAGACCCATGGCTTGAGAGCTCCTGACTGAGTTAAGACTGTGGACCCCACATGTACTTTGCAGGGGAGGGGACCTCAAGCTACGTTACACCACTGTACGTCTCAGTATGTAGCCTCCTTCTGAATGGGAGCCATCAATCATGGTCTTGTCAGAAAGAGAAGTTTCTAAAATCGTACTAGAATATTTCCATTTGAAGTATTTTGCATACTGGAGCAGTTCTCACTTGTTAAAGAAGCTAATGTGCATTTTTTAATTGCTATCCTTTCTTTGCAATTGGAAGTGTTCTCTTCTTTAGTTTACTAATGATTGATTCAGGAACTGTTTTTTTTTAATTTGTGGACTCAGAGCTCTAAGCATTAACCAGAGTGTTATGACAACACATTTGTGTGTGAGCTGGAGGTAACTTGTGGTACGATCAGTGCTGAATCTGCTCATGTGATAGCAGTTCGTGGTGGACTCAGGCACTCAATTTCGCTGACCAGGGCTAGTAATGTGTACCGAGTACACTGCGCTGTGGTGCACGTTTGCGTAACATAGTTGACAATGTGCAAAATATAATCCCTCAAGGGAAATAATCATGCCTTACTTGTTTCCTAGATGTGAAGAAACAGAATGTTTGTAAATATTAATCACTGGAAGATGCTGTGATGGAATTAATGACTATCAGTCAGTGCAGAGGAATATGGCCAGAGAAACATATTTTGATTTGTGTGCCTACCTATCAGTTATTTTAGACGAACCACCAGTTGGCTGAGGCTATAGATTTGTGTGTGACAGTGTTTGGTGCTTAGAACGTTTACTAATGCCTGTGTGTTTGAAAATTATACAATGCAACATACTAAGGATGGGATTGATGTATTATACAGTATAAAATGATGTCATATTGTTTTTTAACATGCATGATTCTGCCACTCCAGGAAATAGTTGCTCTTTCAAAGAGCATTCATTGCCAGAGAGAAAAGGCTGTGAAGACATTTGCTTTATCTAAATAAGCCTTCAATGTGGCATGATCCAAATTGTCCAGTTGGGAAGGCAATTTGAATGCTCTGTGGCATGCTGAAAGTCCAAGAGTGGTAGTATGTGTGCAGGTTTAAATTCCACGTGTGTGAAATAAGCAAAAAAGCAGTTGGATAATTGGTGCTGCTGGTGCTTTGTTGAGAGGACCCTTATACTGAGGTTATGAATTCTGGAATGCATCTTGATTTGAAGATTCAGGATTCGAATCACCATTAATTTAGGGAAAATATTTCCGCTGGATAATCAAGAAATGTCTGGGGGCTTCTAACGTGGGAACATCGAGGTTCAAAGATGCTTCATCCAATATTTTGTTGACCAGGTGAATTTTAAGAAACACGGTGCATATAGAAAATATGTGCCTCTTTTGTAATCTGTCTGGTCTGTGATACAGAACTACATTTGGAAACTCCAGTTAAGTTCTATGTTTTTTACTATTTGAATTTTAATAAATGCACATATATTGCTACGGGGGAGTGAGTAATAGTAACAAGCACAATTGGTAAATTAATCGCTTTCACAGAATACTGAACTATTTACGATCCAAATGCTTTTGGCCACTGGAAGTGATAAATGGCTCATTCAAGTGTACTATATGATTTTATTTTTGCAGGGCGGGGAAACTCCTATCAAAAACTTACTTGAGCAAGGCTCACTTGTTGAAATTCAGATCCGGTATTACATCTGGCTTTCAGCAGTCCCAGTTGAGTTTCTGGGTGGAGCCAAAAGAAGTGGGTGGAGCCAGTGGAGAAGTGGGTGTGGCCTCCAACAAACATTTGAGCACCTGGACTTCATATTTTACAAATTAAGCACTGGGCGGCCCCCTGGCAGGGATTAGGAATATAGTGACAGGAGGCTTTTTGAAATAATATGTGGTCTGAGGTTGTATAAACGGCAGTAAGAAGGGCTGACGTTGTTGTCAGATGCTCTATGTTGTCCCATGTTTTGTTGCTCAGTTTGGCTGGTGATAGTATTAAAAGCGCAGATTGTTTGCATCCCTTGTGACTTCGTACTTGGTTCTTTAAAAGTCTGAGCAGGGTCCCGCAGCGCGGGGGACCGTTCCACCGGGCTTTGGAGATTGCTGCCTGTCCCTGAACCCTTGCACAGCATGCCGCACTTTACTCATGGCCCCTGGAGGGGCTCTGACACCATAAAAGTCCGAGCACAGTCCTGCAGCGTGGGACACGCCCGGACGAAGACCTGGGCGTCCTAGACCAGAATAAACTGGGCTGGGCCACGGACCTAATATAAGTAGGGGCCCCCTGAATTAGATGCAGGGCAGACCAGCAAGGGAAAAACCTTATCTAAGATCAAGAAAAGGAAGTCAGCCCCATGTATTTAGATTAAAGGCTCTTATAGAGTCCAAAAAATATTGTTCAATGAACACAACTTTGAGCTCACTTTCAATCAGGGCCATTCACTGAGAATTCGGACACAGGATACAAAAATATATCATTTTATTTTTCTCAAAAGCATGATTGTACAAAATTGACAATATTTCAATCACATGGAATTCAATAAGATGCCCCAAGTCTCCCATTCATTCTTCATTCTTCATCACAGCAACATTCTACTAAGCTCTCCTCACCCATTCCAACATTCGTATCCTATTCATACATTCCGTATACATCGTACACTAATACACTGGAGTTGTCCTGCGACATCCACTCAGCAACTCGCTGGGGAGAAAGATGGTGGTAATAGCAGGACAGAACGTAACCACGCCAACGTGCGTTTCAGTGCTAGGCCCGATCTGCGGCCGCACCTTCGTCAGGGCATGTATACGATGGGAAACAAGCAGGGGCAACAAGAAATCCGGAAAGCGGCCACTCTCATATAGGGGGGGTCACATGAAAACAGTCTGGTACACTCTCGAGGATGATGTTAAGAAAAATCCCGTTGTTCTAGAGGGAAATGTTCCATCAGGCAGAAATGTTCATAACCAAGTCCCAAGGAATGGAGCCTTATCTGCATAGAATGCTAAAGGGCAGACGCAGCTGCGTAGGCGCGGTCTCCAATTGGGATGGAATATTTAAAAAAATGTGTTTTGGAGAGACGGTGCCCGGCATGCGGAAACGTCAGGGGATGGTGAATTTAGAGGTTCTCGGGGATGCCGATTTCTGCTTTGCTACACTGCTGGTCCGTCCGTTCAAAAACGCGGGTTCAGCTGTCATCTAAGAATCATATGTAATGGAAATTATGAGAAAGTGAATAATGCTAAAATATCTAATTACTTGGCTTAACTAGTGTCACCTTCCTGAGCTCCGCCCGTCCGGACCCCCCTCTTCCGGGGCCCCCACCTACGCTCCCTGCACAGGGCCACCATGAGCCTAGAGCCGGCCCTGCTGTGTGCCACCACATTCGTATCTAGTGCAAAAGGTATTATATGATCTGACCTAGGCATCTAACGCTGAAATGTGCCCAAGCACAGGTGACAACACCAGAATATACTGCTTAATTGAACAAGCCCAAGGGGGCATAGGTACAGTAATATAAAAAGGGGCATCCAATGCATAAGTATTTGGGCACAAAGGGTGCCATGGACATGTAATGAATAAGTGCTAAAGGGGGTGAGCAGGGGTTATCTTTGGCGTGTAACTTCCTTGCTCTAACTAGAGGGGTGGTTTCTGCTAGACTTTGGCGCAAGCCTCAGCCATCCAGAAATCCCAAGACTGGCATCAAAGACTTGGGATATATTTACGTGATATTACAATGGCTAGTGATGTCTTCACGTGACGCCAATAGTAAGCAGTCATGTTTCATCCGGAGAAAACGCCAAAGTTTTGACCATACCGTGGCAAATAGTGGGCATTCCATGGATGCGTAGTATTGCGTTCTTACTCTATGAGTAATTTCTACCCCAAACTATGGCATGAAATTAGCGCAAGCAGGGATATATTCGCTTCCGCAAGGGGCATAGCTCCGGTTGCATTAAGGGAAGAACATTGAAATCATCTTTCACTTAAAAAAGTGCCTCGCATAGCGCCAGCTGTTTTAAGTGTGGAACATTGGAATCATACTTCCAATTAAAAGCGCCTAGCATAGCACCCGGTTTCATTAACCCCATCGCTGCTAGAGAGTTTCCCCTGCTGTGCTGGACAGCAATAAAATCGGGTGTGGTCATGATGAGCTCAGCTCGTCATGAGCACAGGAGCACTGTGCTGCATGACGAGCTGAGCTCGTCATGAGCATGGAAGGTGTTAAGGGAGGAACACCCAAATCAACGAATCCAATTAAGAGCGCCTAGTATAACACCGGTTGTATTGCACGAAGAACATTGAAATACGATTTTCAGCGAATTTGAGAGCGCTAAGCAGAGTACCTGTTTCATTACATGAGAAACATTGCATTTGTGTTTTTCAATGCGGACGCTTAGAGTAGCACTAGTTGCGCTACCTTCGGAACATTGAAATCAGACATTCTAATGAGAGCGCTTAGTGTAGCAACAGTAGCGTTAGCTACTGAACATTGACATCTGACCACTTGCGGACTGTGTAACTGGGGCTAGCCTCCAGCCATCACAAGATCTGTGCCGAATCGTACAGTGTGCGTTCCCACTGCTACCTTGTACCATACTGTTTCGACCACCATGGTCACAAATGACAACCCATATATCAGAACCTCAGTTTGCTACCCATAACAGCCATCTAGCTGGGTGAAATTCTAATTTCCATGTTTTTAGATATTAGTTACTCTCAGCATTACGATTAGTGTAAGAGTGCATTGGCTCATTACAGAGCTGGCTAAAATTCTCCTAGTTGAAATAGGATATTATGTTGAGAGCACTTAGTATAACCCAATTGCATTACATGAGGACACATTCATATTTGTTTGTACGGGGAGATTAAGTGGTCTCCTGCCTTACCCCTGCGTATCATGCGATGCAGTCGTGCTAAGATGGACATGATAATACATGGTAACCATTCGCTTGCAACAATTCCCTGAGGCGGAAGCCGGGTAAGCTCTCTGAGAACTCTTCCCATAATACTCCCCTCTGAATTCTGCAGGTTGAATGTCAGCACTGGGACGCCCCTGGGTAGTTATGCTCTTTACACATCTGAAATCAAATCAAATCAAATCACAAATTCTGAAATCAACCACCTATGTGGTAACATCTATGTGGTACTACCCAGAAACGACCCTGTGGTAACATCACTGCAGCCACTTCCATGTGGCAATAGCCACTTTAATAACACACAGTAATACTCTCAGTAACCACTACTTGTTACCCCCTATGTGGTAACACACAGTCAGTCATGCGGTAACACCTACGTGGTAACACGGTCACAGGCATGTAAAATGGTCACAGCTACGAGGTCACTCACGCGGTAACACCTGGCCAGTCATGCGGTCACACCTACGTGGTAGCACACGGTCAGCCACATGGTAACACCAAGTCACATGGTAACAAGTTCACAGTCGTGCAGTAACACCTAAGCAGTAACACAGTAGCGCGGTAACACCTAAGCAGTAACACAGTCATGCGGTAACACATACGCAGTAACATGGTCACGCGGTAACACCTACGCGGTAACATGGTCACACGGTAACACCTATGCTGCGGTAAACTTCAAAATGGTAAACATCCACGCGGTAAACACCCATGTAGTAAACATCTGGCCACAGTCATGCGGTCACACCTACGTGGTAACATGATCAAAGTCATGCAGTAACACACAGTCACAGCCACGTGGTAACATTTACGTAGTAACACAGTCACGCGCTAACACCTTCGTGGTAACACAAAGTCAGGCGCTAACACCTACATGGTAACACAAAGTCAGGCGCTCACACGTACGCTGTAACACGTAGACAGTCACGCAGTAACACCTATGCGGTAACATGGTCAGTCAAGTGGTAACATCCATGCAATAACACGGTCACACGGTGACATGCCAAAACAAACCATATAGGGCATATAACTATCATCAATAATACCCAACTCAACGGCCAATAAAACTTGACCCATTTGGCAACGATGCAAACTGTGGCGTGAACAGTGTGACTTTATTACTATTGACATCGAACTACTTTGGGTGACGCCCAACAGGTGCGCATTGCAAAAGACTACACTTGAATTTGGCGACTTTGATCTAGGAGCATGGCGTCTCTTATTTGTTATCATTTCTTGAAAGGCTTGCAACACAGCTGATTTAAATGGCTCAGACTAAAATTAGGCTATCGCATGCTCCCTGCTACGACCTAGACGTTGGCAACACACACAACCAGAGGCGTGCTCTGCTGCAACCATCGTCTGCTAGCAAGCTTAAAAATAGTAACCCACAGCGAAACACCAACATACACAACCAGAAGCGGGCGCTGCAGCCGCAACATGTGTCCACAGGCAGGTATAAACAGTGACAGCACACACAACCTGAGGCATGCTCTGCTGCAATGACCATCTGCTAGCATGCTTGAAAATAGTAACACACAGCGAAACACAAACAGGAAAACACACAACCAGAGAATGGGACTGCAGCATCAATGTGTGTTAGTTACAGATGCGGGCACTGCAACTGCACCTAAATCAAACTGTAGGAATGGATACACTGAAACACACACAAACAGCTACTAAGACAACCAAAGGTGGTGACTGAAGATGAACGTGTCTTTTCGCAGGCCTAGATTCAGTGACACATGTGTCCTCTGGCAGGTATAAACAGTGACAGCACACTCAACCAGTGAAATGCTCTGCTGCAGTGACCAAGAAATAGTAACACACGAGAAACACAAACAGGAACCCACACAACCTGAGAATGGGACTGCCGCAGCAACGTGTGTCAGTTACAGATGCGAGCACTGGAACTGCACACAAATCAAATTGTAGGATTGGATACACTGACAATCAAAGGTGGTGACTGCAGATGAGCGTGTCTTTTCGCAGGCTTTGATTCAGTGACACAAGCACACACACTGCCCATTGGCACCAATGGAAACTCTAAATCACATACAAATTCAAATTCACACCGCGTGAACCATTCTTGAGACGAGGGCATGCCTATGCACAGAGACACGAAAACAAAACACAACCAGAGGCACATGCTGGTGTGTGAATGTGTCCGATAGACTTTGAACACTACCACTCGAACGTAGAAGTGAACACATCACCGGGGCAAGTTGTTGGGCTCTATCGCCAGGCTTGCAAACAACGAAAGAACCCCACACCATCACAACCGGGTGCGTACATTCTGCAAGAGTGTGCCATCTTTTTGACACACTGCTACATTTTTGGGAAACACTACAGATAAATAATATCATGCAATGATGCGTGAGCACACTCACAAAATCTAGCGCACATGACCGCAGACATGTAGCTACCTTTCAAACACATGCACGAGGAGATAGATGCCCGTTATCAATGAGAGACACAAAGACACACGCAGACATTCACTTCTCCGGCACATAAGGTATTTGAAACGTGCTCGGAGAGCTTGGGCACCTATTTCTACATTAATGCAAAGTTCGGAAAATTGGGCCGCAGCGCCACCTCGTGCAGCTAAATGTATATTATAACTGGAGCTCGAACACAGACCACAGTTTCCGCAATCTGCAGCTTTGCCAGCCGTGCCCAGTTCTCTCACTAGACTGGGGATCCGCGTCCTGCCCAACCCTGGGGGCACTAGTCTGCTCTGCAACTGAGGGGCCATTATTATAGACATGGACACTGGCACGTAATCTTCACTGGAAGGCCCTCAACGATTCCAACAATCCGGCTGGATAATAACCCTACCCCTTTATGCATACCATATCCTAATAAAAGGAAACTAGTATCACGAGCATTCCAGAAACAGGCACAGCAACAAAACCAATGTGGCGGGAGCATCCATATACGCAGACCGACCGCTTATAGAGCTAGCGTGACCCAATGAGCAACTCAATGCCGGGGGAAACTTACAAACTATCCCTCGCCCCTGCACCCACAGCAGCCTTCAGCAGGGCAACATGGTGTGCCATGAATGCAGCGACAAATTGTGCTCCCACGTCGACAAGGCTGCATACCACGCCGCGGTGCTTCCGGATGAAATCCTCTCTTGTCCGCTCTTGTTCAAAAAACTCCTCCGCCACTCCCCCGCTGCCAAGACCAGTTGCCGGCTCCATAGCTCACGACGGCAAGCCTGTAGAGGAAACACAAGAGGAAAACAAATTACGGGCCGCTGATGGCCCGGGTGCTGCACCTGCGGGGAGCAAAAGAAAAAGAGACTGTTCTGCTCCCCGCACCCTCTTTTTAGGCGCCCTCGTGAACCGGAAGCATTAAAGTGCTTCTGGTTCACCTCCCCCTGTACCCCGCCTATGCGCCCCTCACCAGAGGTGGGAGTAGTCCCACCCCCCCACCTCATCCCCGGGGATCTGCGCGACCACCATAATGGCGGCGCCCACTATACTATGTCTCGCCTTGCCCATGATGTGCATTTTCTGCCCTATCGCCGAACTCCATGGAATCTCGTGGAGTTTTTTTGTAACTCTGTGGAATTCCGCAGATTGAAATACTGTGACTTCCCCCTACCCTTAATAATTACTAAAAATGTGAACTATATGCATTTTATCAGCTTTAGCAAAATCAAGATGCTAATTTATGAGTTGGCAAGTTACATGCATCTGTTTGCAGCAGGTACATAGTGCTCCAACCACTGCCACTTCACCACTGCCACCCTCTGGTTCACCCATGCCACCATCTGGTTCATCACTGCCACCCTCTGCTTCAACCCTGCCACCCTCTGGTTCACCCCTGCCACCCTCTGGTTCAGCACTGCCACCCTCTGGTTCAGCACTGTCACCCTCTGGTTCACCCCTGCCACCCACTGGTTCATCACTGTCACCCTCTGGTTCATCACTCCCACTCTCTTGTTCACCACTGCCATCCTCTACCGAGACCTTTTGTGACGCAGCGGCAGCACAAAAGATGCGCCATGGTACTGGGTATTACCAACGTGACAATTCTGAGAGATGCGTCACGTTGTAAAGCCCTGCGCCATCAGGAGGTGTTCCAGCGCAGGGGTGGGCGTTCCTGCACAGGAACGCCTCCTAAAAGTGGCTGAGTGAAATCTACAAGATTTCACTCAGTCACTTTTAGGCAAATGCTGCGTCAAAACCCTGCACCTGCTTGAAGCAGGTGCAAGGCTTGATGCAGCATTGGAGAGATAGGGCCCCCCCGAGCATTGCTGGAGCTGCGTCGCAAGCACGACGCAGCTCCAGCAATGCACTGCTTTTACGGCACAGATGTGTGACGCATTTGTGCCATTTTTGCCACATGGTGCACCGCATTGTAAATGCGGCGCACTAATAGTGGGCGGCCAGCTACGCTCCGTGCACGGAGTGTGCGTAGTGCCGCCCACTCCGCATTTTGCGGAGCTGGCGGAGCCAGGCGGCACTACGCACGCCCCGCAGACGGAGCGTAGCTGGCCGCCACCCGCCTCCCTCCCGCCCTCCCGCCCTCCCTAAATACTTTAAAATAAAGGAATGCAATAATTTAAAAAGCACTTACCTTGCCGCCGCTGCCCGCCGCGTCCCCGGGGCTCATTATCTTCCGTCTTCTTCAGTAATGCGCATGCGCGGGCGGCCGCGCATGCGCATTTTCACGAGAAAATGCGCATGCGCGGCCGCCCGCGCATGCGCATTGCTAAAGAAGACGGAAGATAGCGAGCCCCGGGGACGCGGCGGGCAGCGGCGGCAAGGTAAGTGCTTTTTAAATTATTTCATTCCTTCATTTTAAAGTATTTAGGGAGGGCGGGAGGGAGGCGGGTGGCGGGGCTGGCGGCCAGTGGTTTTGCGGAGTGGGGCTACGCGGAGTGCGGAGGTGGGCGTAGTTTCTCGCCCACTTCGCGTAGCTCCGCGAAGCCCCACTCCGCGAACTCCGCCCAGGGTTACGGCGCACCATGGGTGGCGGAGCTGTGGCGCACAATAACTGGCGCATCCCTGGGGATGCACCAATTATTGTAAATCTGCCCCTATACATTTAGCCAATGAGGGAGCACTTACTGATTAGACAGTAGAAAGTACTCCAGTTGAGTGGAGGTATTGCAGTAAAAGGTGGCATCTTCGTGGACAAACACGCAGGGCGGGATTCATTCTGCCCCCTCTTAGACTCGTTTTTTGTGCCCTTCTGCCCTCTGTTAGACTCGTTTTTCCCTTGTTTTTGTGCCCTTCTGCCCTCTGTTAGACTCGTTTTCCCCTTGTTTTTCTGCCCTTCTGGCCCCTGTTCGACTCGTTTTTGTGCCCTTCTGCCATCTGTTAGACTCGTTTGTCCCTTGTTTTTCTGCACTTCTGCCCTTTGTTAGACTGCTTTTTGTGCCTTTCTGCCCTCTGCATCACCACATAATCACTCAGGGCTACCCCAGCATCACTCAACACCACCATATTATCACTCAGCACCACCACATTATCACTCAGCAGCACCACAGCACCACTCAGCACCACCACAGCATCATTCAGCACCACCAAAGCATCACTCAGCACCACTACAGCACCACTCAGCACCACTACAGCACCACTCAGTGCCACCACAGCATCACTCAGCACCAACACAGCATCACTCAGCACTGCCACATTATCACTCAGCACCACCACAGCACCACTCAGCACCACCACAGCATTACTCAGCACCACCACAGCATCACTCAGCACCACCACATCACCACTCAGCACCACCACAGCATCACTCAGCACCACCACAGCACCACTCAGCACCACCACAGCACCACTCAGCACCACCACAGCACCACTCAGCGCCACCACAGCATCACTCAGTGCCACCACAGCATCACTCAGCGCCACCACAGCATCACTCAGCATCACCACAGCACCACTCAGCACCACCACAGCATCACCCAGCACCACTACAGCATCACTCAGCACCACCACAGCACCAATCAGCACCACCACAGCATCACTCAGCGCCACCACACCATCACTCAGCGCCACCACACCATCACTCAGCACTACCACAGCATCACTCAGCACCACCACATTTCACTCAGCACCAACACAGCACCACTCAGCACCACCACAACATCACTCAGGACCACCACAGCATCACTCAGCACCACCACAGCACCACTCAGCACCACCCCAGCATCACTCAGCACCATCCCAGTATTACTCAGCACCACCACGGCACCACTCTGCATCACCACAGCACCACTCAGCACTACCACAGCACCACTCAGCGCCACCCCTGCATCAATCTGCACAACCATTCAACAACAACTGGTTCAAATATGTTCTCTCAATGTTTCAAACTTTATTACAAATGCCACAAAAAGATGTTAATATTTCACTTCTGTTCTTGGATTTTCGTCA
Organism: Lissotriton vulgaris; assembly: GCF_964263255.1. NCBI lineage: Eukaryota > Metazoa > Chordata > Amphibia > Caudata > Salamandridae > Lissotriton > Lissotriton vulgaris. Next base: position 1,706,584,384 of record NC_141694.1, read on the forward strand.
CAATAAAATACACTGAACATAATCTTCGCAAAAGTTATTTACAAAAGTTTAAGCTATTATCATTATAAATTAAAATCACTTTTATTTAAGTATTAATTATTTAAAAAAATTAAAAGCCATTGTAATTTGTAATATCAATACAGCTTAGTCATGTAAATACGAAACATGTTGCATTACAAATGCTATAGGTGTCACATTTGCAAAAGTTATAACTATTGGCATTGTAAATGACAGAGCTATTAATTTAGCTATTTTCAAAACCAACACATAAATAAAAAAAATTGTCATTTACAAGACCAATAGCTCAAACTTTACTAATGCGATACCTATTGCATTGCAAATGCTTGTTTTTATATCTGTCAGTGCTTCCTGTTGAGGTTTAATTTTGTGAGAGGCGCCTCATTGCCTACTTGTAACTATTCTCTGACCCTGCTTCAAGGGTCAGAACAGGGTCAGAGAATAGTTGCAAGTAGGCAACGAGGCGCCAGGGAGCACTTACAGGCTTACAGCAGCAGGTGCCCAAGTTGAAGTTAATTTCTTTGTAACCCTTTTGTAAAAGGCTTCAACTTTTGCACCTGCTGCTGTAACCTTGTAAGCGCTTGGCTGAAAATTTGTCCCTGCTGATTCGCGGATTTTACCGCAGATTGCGAAATCGCGGAAAATCCGCAAATTCCGCAAGCGGAGCGAATTTTCAGCCCATGCTATGACAACTCAGATTTGTGGATAACAGGATTGCCTCAATGAGTCATTTGCATGCTGCTGACACATGCAGTCATTTTCAAGGCACAAGTAAAAAACTCAGCAAGGGCATGGCAGTCTTCTATACTACTGAAACTGGCAAATGTTGGTACCATAACAGTAACACCATTTATTTACAGCATTTAGAAAAGGCAGACGTGCAGTATGACACTCTATAAAATGCTGCTATTTGACAGGCTGCTGCTGCATGCTAACCATTTTTAAATATGCACTTTGCAGTATTGCAGGGGCTGATTGGTCAATATCCTTATAATGCTAATGATTGATCCAACAGATAGAATCAAAGAATTTTGAGATCTTCCCTGCCTCTCCACGGATTATGACATAATCTGTTGATGCCTAATTTATCATAATTAGCATCAGAAAAGATTAAACTTTAGTGCTGATGCTCACACCCCTCCCCTACTTTGGTAACACGTGTTGTCCCTCACAGGCACTGAAGAAAAATTGTTTTCGCAGTAAGTAGGACACTTCATGCATGATGATGTGCCCAATGTACCAGATAAACCTGCTTTGTTTACTAACAAGTTGCAAAGTTATATGTAACCTCACAACACATAGACCCAACCTCCTACTCATCCAACTAACCACCACATACCATAAACTACCAAAACACACTCCATCTGATGCTCATCAATGTAGGTTTTCAGTACTCCGTGCTCCAGACGTTGAAGACCTCATCATAACCATGATGCACTCCTCATCACACAAAAATGACTCAACCCCATAACCTCACACACCCTCAGTGCTAATCTTTCCACAGGATAAAGCATACAGCATGAGACAGGTTCTCCTAAGAAGGAAGAAGGCCTTGCTGCTACCTATAAGTCCTCCTGGTCATGCACCAAAGGTGAGCAAGACAGACTCAACCCTATGGAGTCCCTCTCATGCCACTCTCCATGCTCAGTAATTGAATCTACTACTTTCTACCTCTTTTACAGGCCTCCTGAATAGAGAACCTCATCCATCCAACACACTCACATCACTGTCCTCAGTGACTTTAACATGCTAGGCAACTCAAGCGTGAAAAAAGCAGGAGCTACCCACATCAGACAAGCTCTCCACCATAAACATGCTGAATGTGGTACAATGAACACATTCTAAAGGACCATTTTGTCTTGCCATTCCCATCATCCTGCTTTGTAACCAACCAACATTTCGAGGCTGGACCAATAGAGAGCAAAAAACCTTTGGTTCCTTCAAAGACTTCTCAATTGACAACTTAGAGCTCAAACTCATCTCTCACTGGTAACCCTCCATGTCTGACATTAACACTATTCTAAATTATTTCAATTTATTTCTTAAAAGTCATGTAAACACGAACGCTCCAGCTCAAACAGGAATGTGGAAGATGAAACGTTCAGCAGTCTGAAAATCCAAAGACCGTGCCGAAAAACAAATGTTCTATCTTTAGACATGAAAGACAAACAGATCCGCAACAACCTCACACTACTAAAATCCCTTCATTGTTACACTCAGAATACTCATCACATCAGCCAAACACAAGCAATATGCCAACACCATCAAAGAAGCTACCAAAAAATTAGAACATGCTGCAAACCAAATTATGCAATGCATCAATCCCCTATCCACACACTTCTCCTACGCTTCCCATTGAGAAGAGATAGAGACAAGTGCAATGCCATGCTCAATAAACACCTGTTCTTAAAAGATCTCACCAACTGTTCAACTCCCTCAAAGCTACTATCTATGAAAATAATGTCTTACACTCATCCTTCATCACTGACCCCTCTGGAGAAACTCTCTTACCCATTCTCTCGGTCATCAACTCCTCTTTACTCAATACATCTTCTCTGATACTCTTACTGAAGGTGAGATCTCCCCTCTCCCTAGGTAATCCACACTGGACTATAACAGCCTTACCAACTACTCACTCAGCACTTATCTATCTTGCATTGGCAAGATCATAAAAAAAGCTGTCTATACACAACTTCAAGACTACCCCAACACCAACCATCTCCTCCTCAAGACCTTTATTAGGCTTCAGTTCTCCCTGCAGCATGGAAGCAGCTATTTTACAAATCATAGGTGATGCCCTTCTGGAGACAGATAAGGACAACCCTTCTCTCCAGACAGTAGTGGATCTCTCAGCTGCTCTGTACACCGTCAACCACCCCATCCTCATCCACACCCTGAAGTCACGAATTGCGTTCATGGGAAACATCGTTTCCTGGTTCGCGGCCTACATATCCAACCAACACAGATTCATTCACCGGGCCTTCTCCAGGTCTCAGAAGATAACCTGCAGAGGTACCTGGTGTTGCATCTCACCTATCACCTTCAGCATTTTTATGGAGCCCTTTGGGATTCTACTCACAGACAACTTCAAAAGTCAACAATACACAAATGACACACAATTGTATTTAAATGCCTTCAAACATCCAAATATTCAAACACTGATTGACCCTCATCCAGCCCTGGATAAACAGACTTCCTTTAGTTCATCAAAAGCAACAAGCTACAACTAGTTCAGATCGGGCTCAATGCCATCAACATGGGTGGATTTTTACCCGAACTGTTTTTTTGGATTCATCCTGTGGCTTGCAGAGGGTTGGGTTGGAAAATATTGTAGTTGGTATATCACCAAAAAGTCTCCAAAATTCACTGATAACAGCCAAAGTTTTAAACGTTTGTTTAGAAAAAGTTTAGAAATTCACTGAACAAAACATAGTTGAAGTGGAACTACGGTTGTGAATAAAAATCATAAACCAACGAAATTTGCAAAATAACTAGCACAGTAGACATGGAAACAATATGTGTATATGTATTTTATGTTCCATGAATTGGTCGTTGACAAGAACTATGACTGATTGTCAGGCCGGTGAATAAACGTGCCTCTCTGTTTTCGGTCTTTTTCACCTAATTATTTATTTCCCACACATCAGACATTATATGCTAATTAATTTCAGATTTCAACAAATAAATATTGGTATAGCTCAAAATGCCTAAAATTATACTGACGTGCAGCATACGTTTTCTTTCTCCCACATAATGTAGGCACCCTGCGCTTGGTTTAGTCTTTCATTGCTGCATAATCCTCGTGTGCCGACAATGGCAAAGATCTACAGAGTGGTTTTGAGGGCTGTCCTTATGATGATAAAAACTGATTTCACCGGGACCCATATAATATTTTCCAAATGTCACTGGTCCAGCCTGATGTGCATGTGTGTTTATATGTTTATTTTTATTTAAAAGAGCCAAACGCTCCTTTAAAACTGACTAGATTTAGAAGTGTATTCACGCACATCTACAAATTTAAATTTGTGTGTGCACACAGGTAAGCATATTTGAAGTCATAATGCTGATACATTTACACATAAACAGAATGAATTTATATTTATTGAAATAACTTTCATCGAAGATATTTCCACCTCTCGATTTCTCAATTTGTTTAAAGGACAACATTTCCCCATACAGTTACTGAAACCGATTTAGACATGCATTCCGCTGAGGAAAATGTCAAGCTACTATAATACGTAAGCGAAATATCAAGGTCATATTGCACCAGGAAATAAATTAGCATGCAGAGAAAAAATGCATTACGTTTTGGTCCATCAGTTATAAAACACTATCTCGTGAGTCACAATCAATCTGTAACCGTAGCCATATGAGGCTGCCGCCTTTGTTCTTCGCTCGTGCACTCTGGCTGAATGGTCTTCACTGCTCCACTGGGAGAAAAGAAAAAATATATCGACTTAGTCAACTATTTAAAAACTTTCTTTACTGTATGTCCAAAAGTCAGTAACTGATCCCTGCTGCTGGAATTGAGGAAAGAACAACAACTTGTTCCAGTTGCGGATTCTCTCAGCTCTTGGGCAGCAGTTCATGATCAGTTCATGAGTTTTATGAATCAGAACCAAGGACCCTCAAAATGAACATTCTTTGATCATTTTCCACAGAGAAAAGACAAAAAGCAAATAAGTAGGTTAATTGAAGGCTGTTTTGCTGTCAGTTCTCCGCACAATCCCACTGCAAATGAGCCAGGAGAAGAATGCACAAACAGACCAGGTGCTTCAATTCCATCTGTGGTCAGAGCTGATACAGCAACGTTCAAAGGCCAGTTAACTAATGATGCTCCATTCGGATTAGTGCATTACAAACTAGTACTGACAAACACTCAATAAAAAGAAGCACACCATTACGTCATGCTAATCCAGCTAACTCAATTAAAAATTAAATTGACAATTATGTCATTTGTTTTATTTTCTGAGGTGAAATTACTAGCTTAAAGGACTTGCGCCCAGTCTACACACAGCTTGTCCAAATGCAGTTCTAGACAAATATATTTTCATTTTATCAACCCACGCTTTCTTTTTTTGATTTCAAAGTATTTTTTTCATGTTTATAAACAGATACATTAGCATTTCTGTTACAAGGTTAGCCAAACGTAGTTTGTAGTGAGTGATTACAGTTACTTTGAAAAATATGTTTAGCTACTTCCCTCTACCTTGACTAGCTGAAAAATTAGACAAAGGATGATAGAAAGAAGGAAGCAGGAAAGAAAGGGGTGAAAAGAGGATACAAGAGAGTTACTGTCGCAATGAGCCTAGTTGGACTTATAGCCATGTGGCAAAGTCGACACCCCATTGGTTAGCTTGCGGCAAGATTGGTAGCCATGTAAGGCCCCCCGACGCCTCTTCGTCCATGGTAGTAGCGTTCCAACTCGCTCACCCCCCGCCCATGAGGGGGAGGGAGGAGGGAATCAGAATGGTTTCAAGGGGGTTCGTAAGAGTCTAGGTACGTGTCGAGTGACTCCTACATCCCCCTGGTTGCTGGCCGCCAGGGGTGAGTTCTGTAGAGCAATGTTATCTGCGCCTCTCAGGTGTGTCACCCAGTTGACCAAACCTTTGTATGAGGTCTTAGTTGTGTCCTTCCAATTGGTCAGGACCATTTTTACTGCCACGGTCAAAAGCAGGTCTAGTAGTTCTTTGTCATGCTCTGATCTCAGTCTTGTGGTAATGAATGCGGTGGCGAGGGAGGAACATTCAGCTGTTAGTGTGCAGCCCAGTGCATTATTTATACCACCAAAGATTTTCTCCCAGAACATTTTGAGTATTGGGCAATAGAAGATAAGGCGTGCTAGGTCCCCCTTTTCCTTGCTACAGTTCCATCATAGATCATCTTCCGTGAGGCCTAGTGAGAATAATCAAGCGGGGGTCCAGAATTCCTTGTGGAGTAGCCAGAATTTTGTTTGTGATAGCACCGGGGAGATTTTATTACGTGAGGCAGAGGTCCATAATATAGCCAGTTATTGCTCATTAAGTGAGTTATTGCCTTGTTTTACCCAATAGTTAGTTGTCTTATCGTTAAGTTTGTTGGAGTTTGTGCGTAGATGTTTGTAGAGGTGTGATACCTGGTGACCTAGGGCCAGATGTAGGTAGCCCAATACCGGTCGGTAACGGCCGAAATTACCGAATTTCGGCCGTTACCAACCGGTATTAGGTTATTGAGATGTAGGTGGCTACATTTCAGATTTGGTAATTTACTGAATTGGTAACTTAAGGAATCGGTAAATTACTGAATCTGAAATGTAGGGAGCACTCAAATGAGTGCATTGCATGGTTAAGGATTCAGTATTTACCACCAAATAAAAGTTGGTGGTAAATATCGAAAACCTTTGAAAAAGCAAATTTGTGCCTTTTTCAAAAGTGCCATGTGGCACACATACATGCCCTTAGTGCATCCATGCACTATTCAAGGGTGCAACAGGGTGTCATTGTGACACCCTTGAATGTGTTCCCCCTTTACCGAATCGGTAAATACCGATTCGGTAATTCCCATTCATTCCTATGGGCCTCCAGGCTCATAGGAATGAATGGGAATTACCGATTCGGTATTTACCGAATCGGTAACTATTGAATATTACCGATTCGGTAAACTTTATCGAACACTTACCTACATACCATTTACCAGTTCTAAAATACCGAAACGGTAAAATTCGGTATTTTAAAATCGGTAAATGGAACTTACCTACATCTGGCCCCTAGTCTTTCGATTTTTGCCATGTACTGTGGTATTGACGGTTTGGCGGGCGATAGTTTGGCTTTGGATAGTGCTGTTTTGATTTTCAGGAAATTATAGTACTCAATGTTAGTTATGTCTAGATTTCAGTACGGCAAACGTGGTGGGATATCCCCCTTCTTCTAGCTGGGCTGGGTGGGAGATGCCTCTCTCTATCCGTGTGTCAAGGGCTAGACATTTTCCCTTGTATTTGATCTTGCTATTGGCCTAGTGTGATTCCAGCTTCGAGTCCTTTATCTGTTCTCCATTTTCTTATCTATTCTTAGTAGGGTAATTTTTGTGTTTTTAAAAATGGAGCTGGAGGCTTGAAGGTGCATATTAGTTGTTAGCAGCTCCATTGGGTTTAAATTGTTCAGTATGGCTCTCTCGACTTGTAGCCATACCGGTGTGTATCCGTGAGAAGGTGATGTCCAGTAAGCCCCTTGTTTTGCCAGAAATGATGTTTGGAAGATTCTAAAGTCTGCTAGATTTACCCCTCCCAGTTTTTTCTCCAGTCTTAGTTTTTTTATGCTTATCCATGCCTTCTTCCCACACCATAGGAATTTAGTAATCAGATTATCTACTTTACAGTGGAAGTCATCTGTGAGTAGGAGTGGGAGCATGCTGATCAGGTAGTTGATCATTGGGTTGATCATCATTTTGATCGTTTCGATTCTGCCCCACCAAGTTATGAATTTCGGGGACAAGGCCTCCAAGAGTTTCTTTAATTTTTCTAGCAATAGATTCTCGTTGTGGCCTAGTGTGCTCATGAGGTCGTTACCAAAATGTATACCTAGGTATTTGATAAACCCTGTTTGCCAGGCCAGGCCTGATCCCCAGGATGTCCCTAGGGCAGTGGATGTTCAGGGGTTTGCATTCTGATTTATCCCTATTGAGCTTATATCCTGAGTGTCCTAAATATATCTCTATGGTGTCTATCAGGGCCTCAATTGAGGTCTTTGGGTGCTCCGTTACAATTAGAATGTCATCCGTGCATGTGGCCAATTTTATTTCAACGCCATTTATATTGACCCCTTTTATTTTCGTGTTTGCCTTGATGTCGCTGATCAGGGGTTCTAATGCCAGCAGAAAAAGTGAGGGGGACAGTGGGCAGCCCTGTCTAGTGCCGCGTTGTAGTGTAACTGGTTCGGAGAGTTATCCATTAATGATAATACGGGCTCTTGGGTCACCATACAGAGCCATCACCTTCCGTATATAACCTTCACCTAAGTTGAAGGAATGCATGTACTGCTCCAGGAAGACCCATGATACTTTATTGAAGGCCTTCTTTGCATCAAGGGTAATAGCTACAGCTGGCTCTGTTTTTTTGGCCGTATGTTCTAGTATGTGGCAGAGAAGTCTGGTATTGTCGTTAGACATTCGGGTCCTTAGGACACCTACTTCAGAGTTGCTTATTAGGTTGGGTAGGACTGAATTTAGTCTGGGTGCTATGATGTTTGCATGTACTTTGCACTCTACATTAACTAGGTATATGGGTCTGTAGTTCTTGGGTAACAACTGATCCTTACCCTCCTTTGGGATTACTATTATGTTGGCTTCCGACATGGATTGTGATACCAACCTATTCTCCACATAGTGATTGAACCTCATGGTAGGTTTCAGCTGCTCTAGAAAAGACTTGTAAAAGGTGACTGTGTACCCATCTGGGCTGTGGCTTTGTTATCCTTCAAAGATTTGACTGCCATTTCAATCTCGGCATTGCTAATTTCTTGCTCCAATCTCTGTGTGTCTACACTGGTTAACTGTGGAAGACCAATTCTGTTGAGGTATTTTGTGCACATCTCCCGATCCAAGATCTGGTAATTTTTATAGAGTTCCTGATAAAACTCTTGAAAGGTCTTGAGGATGTCTTTGTGTCTGTGTGGGATTTGTTGTTTGGGTTTGTGATGAATGAGATGGTACATTGGTTAAGTTTATGCTTCAGGTAGGAGTCTAGTAGCTTCCCCACCTTATTTGCTTCACAGAGGTTAACCCCTTGCGTGCTGCCGTCGGCCGTTGGCCAACGGCAGCACTACCTCCCTAGTGCAGCCCTGCCCACTCTTCAGAATGCCCGCACCGCGGCAGAAAAAACGCTGCGGTTAAGGAGTTAATGGCCTTGTATTTATTGGCTCTCTCACTCAGGATCTTGGTATATTCATACTTTTTCCTAGTTAGGTCCGTTAGGAGCTTGGTATCATGAGTGGCCCTGGCATGGGCTGTTTCTAGGCTTTTGATGTCCTGCTCGAGCTGGGTCAGCTGTAAGTTTGTATTTTTGTTTATTTTGGATTTAATTTTGATTATTGTGCCTCTGACGGTAGCCTTCAGTGCGTCCCATAGGGTAGTGGCGCTAATCCCCGGTGAGTCATTGTGTCTACGGTATTCCCTTATAGCCTCCTCAATCTTGTTTTGTTCTAAGGGATAGCTCAGACGTCGCTGTTAAACCGCCACCTCCGGGGAATGGATTTGTTGTGGCAGCCGCTCAGCATTAGGCTGATACATGAATTGTCTGACACTAGCCTAGGCGCTATGTCAGAATATTCTATTAGGTTTGTGTGTGGACCTGTGATTAATATGTAATCTATCCTGCTGTATGAGTTATGCGGGTTGGAGTAGAATGTAAAGTCCCTAGTGTACGGGTGCTGGAGCCGCCATGGATCCTTGAGGATGAATCTGGATCAGATATTCTTGTGTGTAGTGTGCACACTTGTGGGTTGGTATTGGCAGGGTGACTGCCTATCCAATATATGGTCCAGTGGCATATTAAAGTTTCCCGCCACCACCGTGAGGTCGTTCTGTGGGAGGCTATAAAGTTTGTGCGACACCCCTTCCCAGAAGGTGGGGTCGTCTGTGTTTGGGCCGTAAATGTTAGCTACGTGGATGAGCTCCTCCCCCCTTCTCAGGTGTGTTACCAAGAGTCTACCTACTTCATCATGGTACTGTGATTCTAGAGTTAGATTGGAACTTTTAGATACCAGTGTGATTACCCCTAGTTTCTTCCCTTCTGCCAGTGAGCACGCCACCTGTGAGATCCAATTACCTTTCACTAGCCTGACATCTCCCAGGGATAGTTTGGTTTCTTGTAGTAGGGCCACATCTCCTTTAGTTTTAGCCAGGTAGTCTAAGGTCTTCTTGCATTTAATGGGGTGGTTGAGCCCTTTGAAATTGAGGGATACTATCTTCGGGTCTGAAGCCAAATTAAGATTGCTGGTGGGGGCCATTATCTAGGGTGAGTCATGTCTGGTAAACCTAATCTACGTCCCCAGCTCTCATTTGTTCTAACTCCTCCCCTCCCGCACGACCTGGCCACATGATGTGGGACCGGTGTCTGCCTTCTGCTAGCCACAGTGTTAGGTCTCTCTCGTCTAATGGTTACGAGTGTCCGGTTGAACCTTCTCGTCGAGAAATGTGAGAAAAAAAAAAAAAGAAAATAGAGAGGAAGACAGAGAAAAAATGCAAAGAGTTTAGTGACCCCCCTCACCCCCTCCCTCCTCCCCCATCACAGAAACATTGTATGCTTAACGTGCGACAACAGGGTCACCGTCCCGTCTCACTGGGAGTTGATGGGTAGTAGTTCTGTGCTTCTATGATCCACAGAGTCTACATTTTCAGTTTATTTGCTGTGCTAAAATCTGCGTTAGTGGCCCCCTCCCCCACCCTTATTCACTGCCCTTGTGTCTTTATAGGAAAAAAGGATATGATGATTGTCTCGGTTTCAGGGCATGGCATCAGATATGTAGGTTGTGCTGCCTGTCCTCCTACAGCTTCCAGTGTCTGCTGTTGAGGTCGTGGTGAGGTAGTTTGCAGAGGTCTCTAACGAGGTAGATGATATTGATGGGGTAGGTGCTGGATGTTGGCGCTTGTGCAGGGTTGAGTCATTGTTCTCCCCACACGTCGCACAAGAAATGCTCTCATTTTTGCTAAGTCTAGGGCCAGGAGCTGGGAGCCTCCATCAGCTGTCAGTTGTTGATTGTCGAGGCCGAGGTGCCAGTCCGGTTGTGCCCGGTTGTGTGCATTCTGCAGGGTCTTCGATAAGACTACATGAGTACTTTGAGGTACTTTGCGATACCGTGGGGTAACTTTGAGGTAGTTAGAGAGTGTTTTTTGAAGTTGAGGTAGCTAATGAGGTAGATCGAGTTGTTTCAGTAGTTTGTTACGATTCCTTGTGTAGGTTTTGCTTCATTCCCCCCCAGCTCTGGTGATGCTCTCCTTTTACTGGTTCCTGCTTGGGCTGGTGGGCTGTCCAGGTATTTGGCTAGCTCTTTCGGGTCGTCAAAGAGATGGGAATGTCCGCTGTTGCTTATCCTGAATTTTGCGGGGCCGATAAACAAGAACTGTATTTTTTTCTTCCTCATTTTATCACGCAAGGCCAGGAAACCTTTTCTAGTATCCACCGTGGGCTTAGAGTAGTCCTGCGTGAAGATAATCTTCTGCCCATTCGAAGTGATCTGGTGGTTTTTCTGTGCAAAATTGAAGATGGCTTCTGTGAATTGTGATCTCAGAGGCTTGCAGATTATTGGGCGAGCCGCTATCCGTGGATCTGAAGGTGGGGACTCTATAAGCTCTATCAAGCTCAAACTGATGGTCGAATTTTAGGTTTTTAATTTTGAGGACCATATCTTTGAGGAAGGCCAATCATGAGCCCGCTTTATCTTCCGCCCCCTCTGGGGCTCCCAGGATTCTGATGTTCCTCCGCCTGATGCGGACTTCCAATTCCGCAGTTTGCTTCTGGATTGTTGCTGTGATTTTTGTTATGGTTTTCAGCTCCTTATTTACGGTTAGGTCTGCATCTTCCATATCGCTTATTCTTTGTTCTGCTGCGGTTAGCCTATTGTTAACTGTGTGCATGTCCGCCTTGACCGCTGCTATCTCCAGTTGTATCGCATCTGTGGTCTGCTTTGCTGTCTTGGCCAGGTTGTGAACATCTGCCAGTTTTTTTAGGATCATCTCTAGGGTTCACCCTTGTTCTTTTTCAGCTGTGGCTGAAGTCTTGCCTCACTTCCCGCCATGTTCGCTAGTCCTCTCTTCTCCTGGTGTAGCGCAAATCTCCCCTTTCTCCTTGTGTCTACGCCTGGACCACTGTGGTTTTGCGTTATGTTCTTGTGTGTCTGCTGGGGGTGTTTGGGGTCCACTGTTGACTTACTGTCTGTCTTTCTTGCCGTGCTTGGAGCTCTGGATTCACTCTAAAGGTCTTGCAGGACCTCACCCTCTTGACAGGCTTTCTTCTCACGTCCGGGTAGTAGTCTGTGTCCGTGCCTTATATTCCCCCCAAGCTGTGCCTGTGCTGGTGTTAACTTTTGCAGTTGGTGTTAGGGGATTGCACTGTGCCTGGTTGTCTCCCTAACATGGGTCCCTGTCTTCCTTGATTTGGCTTCCTTGGTTGTGGCACTGTCAGGGCTCCTGGGGAATACTTGCAGCTTTCACCTTAGGTAGGTAGGTGTGTCAGGTGCAGGTTGCCCGTGCAGCACTTTGTGAGCCTTCCACTCTCAGCAGGTTTTGTCTGGCTACCCTTCTTTCGCTCTGACCCTCGGTTCACTCTTTTGGAGGCCTTCCTCACTAGGCGGGCAGCTGTGAGGCTTCTGTGGGCCTGCTGTGGGGTTTTTTGATGGATGCACTGATTGCTGTCAGGCTTCTGTGTGGAAGGCAGCTATGGGGCTTGATTACTGTTAGGCACCTCTCTCCACACCTCTCACGCTCCCCTCTTTGTTCTTGATGGCAGTCTCTCACCTCCTATCACCTTTTCACCAGGACTGTACCGGGATTCTCGAATTGCACTGTGACTCACTCACCAGCACACTTCCAGCGCACCTCCGGCGCCCCTCTATGCACTTCTCGTCGTCAGCACCACCTCTTCCGCTTCGTTTGTTACATGGCTCCTTTTTTTTCATATCCCGCACAGTTTGCCATTATTTGGTTGGGTGTGGCGCCGCTTGTAGATTATGTGTTCCGGTGTGCATTTAAGATGCAAGACGCGCCGACGTTTCACTCCCACTGTGCTGTGGCCGAGCGTCTTGATTATACCCCCCTCAGTGTGTCCCATGGCTCTGGTGAAGGCAAGGTAATAACACCGTGTTTTTCACGCACTTGGTTCCTGGGTCCTCTCTAACCAGGTCTCTGATCTCTATTCTCTGGCTAAAATGGCAGCGGCGCTGCTGCTGTCCAGGAGTTCATTTCAGTTTTGTTCCGAGTCCGCCATTTCCCTTTGTCTTTTGCTGAGCTTCTTGTTTGGGGGCTCAAACCTCCTCACCCATGTGTCGCTGTAGTCCAAATCGCCATTTACCCCCACTTGCTGGCTGACTTGCTTGCTGACTGCTTCTTCGGGATATCGGCAATTCCGCAGCTCTGCTGGTCCAATTGCAACCTCCCAAGCACTTGCGTTTCACTGGTCACACACAGTCTCCTTCCATTTATATTGGTTCATATGTTATTGTGCAGTGGTCGTGTCGCCTCACATCATGCTGAGCTCTCTGATAAGCTCACCTCCAGGGACCTGGTCCCTCCACCCTCCACCCTCCAACCCTTCCACCCTTCCAAATGCCCACACAGACCTATATAGGTAAATCTACTACTTACTTTAATATGCATTAACAAACTTGTCTGATATATAAAATTTAAACTTGTATCTTCTAACATAAAATTCAGAGCAAATAAAACAGTAGTTTGCGTTGTCAAAGTCTTTTCTTGTATGAGAAAACAAACAAATTCCATCTACTATCCACATCCATATCCCTTTCCAGGAGGAAGCAGCCCCACCAATCTTGGTCAAGGCTATTCATTATTCATAATACCAAATATATTAAGACTGGCCCCCCACTAAACTGTTAAAGCATCTGTTCAGTTGCCCATTTTTGTCTCTCCACAAGGAAGGCTTAAATGCAATGAGCAAATAAAAATGAACAGTAATAAGCCATCTGTACGGCTCGATACTACAGGAAGGCTGTGATCCCAGTCCAATAAACTCTCTCTTGTTAATGTAAATCCGTGGGAACTACTCACCCTTATGGGTCTCAAGGCACTGGGGACCATTGTCGTAATTAAGTGAGCTGCCCTGGCTGCTGCACCACACCTCTCTTAACATTGAATGAACATTGAATGATACTTATCTTATTTGCGTTGCTAAGTTAAGATTGAGGAAAAAGAAGAGCCTCTGCTAGTTAAATCTTGCATGTTTCTTTCATAAAGCCACCAGCACAGTGCATACCTGAATGTCACTATATCTAAGTTTCACTAGCATCATACCCCCTCTACTTTATAACACTATACAATGGTATTTGTATGGAATCAATGTATGTTCACTCTTTTGGGAGGTTGAGTTGCATCACGTCTGATTTCTTCGTGTTGATTTTCAAGCCTGCATACTGTGTATAGATGTTGAAGTGAGAGATATTTTCCTGCATATGCTAATAATTGTGAAAGAGCAAGGCCATTTGCATAGTTGTGGTCCTTTAGTGTAGAGAATGTTGCCTCTGGCTTGGTCTTCTGTTGAACGTCACATCACCCAATCAATGACTAGGTTGAAGAGTAACTCTGACATTATACATCCCTACTTTACACCAGTCTTCACTTTGAACCTTTGCTCACTATCTCTCCTGCCTTTCAGGTACAATTAATGTAGAAGTTCTTGATGAGGAGTGCACATACCAACCAGGCTTTAAGTATATGACTGAAGCTGTCATGGTGGATGCTGTCAAAGGCTTTCTCAAAATCAAGTCAAGTCAAGTCAAGTCAAAGAATTTATATAGCGCACTACATACCCAGAGGGTCTCAAGGCGCTTAGGGAGGGGAGGAGGATTACTTGTCAAATATCCACGTTTTAAGTTGCTTTCTGAATGCTAGGTGGTTCTGGGTAAGGCGAAGGTAAGTGGGGAGTGAGTTCCATGTTTTAGCAGCCAGGTATGAAAAGGATCTGCCTCCCATGGTGGTCTTGTTGATGCGGGGTACAGTGGCGAGGGCTTGGCTGGAAGAACGTAGTTGGCGGGAGGGGGTGTAGAAGGACAGTTGTGAGTTGAGACATTCTGGTCCGATGTCGTAGAGTGATTTGTGTGCGTGGGTTAGCAGTCGGAAAGTGATCCTCTTATTGACGGGTAGCCAGTGGAGCTCTTTCAGGTGACCAGAGATGTGTTCGTTGCGCGGGATGTCTAATATGATCCTGGCTGAGGCGTTTTGGATTCGTTGGAGTTTCTTCTGGAGTTTAGCGGTGGTGCCTGCGTAGAGGGTGTTTCCGTAGTCCAGTCGGCTCGTGACCAGAGCATGGGTGACTGTTTTTCTGGTTTCGGTGGGGATCCAGCGAAATGTTTTTTTGAGCATGCGGAGAATGTTGAAGCAGGATGAGGATACGGCGTTGACTTGTCTGTTCATTGAGAGTGAAGAATCCAGGATAACGCCTAGGTTACGTGCGTGGTCTGTCGGGATGGGTGCTTTTCCAAGGGCCTCTGGCCACCAAGAGTCGTCCCATGCAGAGGGGGATGAACCTAAGATGAGGACTTCTGTTTTATCTGAGTTCAGTTTCAGACGGCTGTGTTTCATCCATTCGGCGACTTCTTTCATTCCTCCGTGTAGGTTAGTTTTGGCGGTGCTGGGGTCATTGGTGAGAGAAAGGATCAGTTGAGTGTCATCCGCGTAAGAGATGATGTTGAGGTTGTGTTGGCGGGCGATGGCCGCGAGGGGGCTCATGTATACGTTGAAGAGGGTGGGGCTGAGTGAGGATCCTTGTGGTACGCCACAGATGACTTCAGTGGCCTCGGACTTGAATGTAACTCAAATGTATTGTTGTGATGTATTGTTATCTCTGCTACTCTGTGCACTGCTCTATGATGTTGTGTAGAGTAACAATCTTATCAATACACCTTCTACCGTTGCAGAACTCAGTCTATTTTTTTTAACTGCTTGTCCAAGGATCAAAAGTGAGCTGTATAATGATTTTCACCAGGGGTTTACTCGGGGTTGACAGAAAGGTGATTCCACACCAGCTGTTCAATGCTCTCTTCTTTTGAATATTGACAAATATGCCTTGGTTCCAGTTGTCGGGTATCTTGTTTCCTTCCCAAATCAATGTAAACTCTTGCTGGAGGATCTCAGCTATTGTCTCTCTTGACATATCCGCATTCAGGTTGCCTTGGCCAGGAGTTTTTCCATTCTTGAGAGATCAGATGTCAGTGAGGGATTCTTCTTTCTGTGGTGGGCCGGTATTCAAATTCAAGTCTGCCTCTGCTTCTTGGATGTCTGCTTCACGTGTTAGTGCTGATCTGTTTAAGGAGGCACCGCTGCCATCATACTCCTTGATCTCAGTGCTGCGTTTGATACAGTGGATCATGATAAAGAATTAATATTGCAGGAGTTACTGATAATACCTTAAAATGGCTTACTTCATTTCTCAAAGACAGTGCCTTTCACATGTTCAGTAAATCTTGTTTCTCAATTGTGGAGGGCTGCATGGTTTGTCACTCAGCCCCATGATTTTTAATCTCTAAATGCGACCACTTGTGAAAATGGTGCTGTCCTTCAGGATATCAATAGTTTCATATGTGTACGACACACAGTTAGTGTTCTCTCTTGTGCCCTTACATGGACCTCAATCTACACTTCTGGTGCCTTCCCTGGAGAAGGTAGCTAGATAGATGACCAACTGCTGCCTTAAGCTGAACAGCGACAAGACTGAAATCATGATAACAGGCAACAACAGGAATTCCCAACCTATATTATTCTGGCCTGAGTGATTAGGCGCTGTCCCTACCACCAAGGCATCTATACTAAATTTGGGGGTATGGCTTGATAAGTCTCTTTCATTGGATGCTCAGGCAATGAAGCTATCAACCATTTACTATGGCCTTCTTAGAATTTTGAGGAACATTTTGCACCGGCCTACTCCCCTTTCTAGAAGGCTCTTGGTACAAAAAAAAGGCCTGCTCTTACCACAATCGTTAGTTTCACCTTATAAATCTGGTAGGACCCTGAGGGCAACCAAGGCTCAGCTTTTCAGAGATCCCCGTAGCCAGAGAATGATAAGCGGAAGTTGCTCCTTTGCTTACATTGTTGATAAACTGTGGAACTCTCTGCTGCATTCTGTACATCTCATCAGTTGGGGCTGCTCCCGTGAATCACTAGTGGGGTGGGGAGGGGCGGGAGTTGGGGTAGGGGGAGAAAATAAAAATTTTAAAAAATCACTTACCTGCCTGCCGCTGCCTATCTTCCTGGCTTCTGTTGGAACAGGAAGCAGGATAGGCTCCCCTAAGCCAATCACAACACTATCATGCAGCGTTGTCATTGGTAAGTACCCAGGCTCCTCTGAGTTAATCACAATGCTGCAATAATGCAGCAATATGATTGTTCTGAGCACCATGGTTCTGCACTCAGATGGGGAATGGAAGCTTGGGCATGTTCTCCACCCAGGCTGTCATGCAGTCCGGGTGGAGAACATGCAAAGTGTGCGTTAATGTTTGGCTCGCCCCAGAGGGGTGACCAAACATTCATGCTCACTTAGGAGGATGCCACCACTCCTCCACCCTGCGCAGACTAGCCCTGCCCCACAAAGCTGCCACAGCACAGAAAAATAAAACAATAATAACATCTCGTTATTAAAATTTTATTTTTCCATATTTACTGTGCTGAAAGGCTTAGCGGATGAGCCGCCCCTGCATCTCATAGATAACCAAGTTCTGTTCAGGAAGGACTCCAAACTTGGCTTTTCGGTAACTAGCCTTACCAACCTTCGCTCCCAATGTTCTCATTGTCAGTCTATGTTGCAGATGCTAGCGCTGGGATGCCTCAGGGTAGCCATACACTTTACAAATCCGATAGAATAGAATAGAAAAGAAAATAAGGCTTCTTTGAAGTGTAAGGCCAAGTATGCTTTCTACTCTTTCTCTGTTGTAGTCTACCTTGCCTGTCAATGTTAGGGGTGTTGTATGTTACACATGTTTGATCACTGACTTTCCTTGCGATCTTGAAGACCTTGACCTGGTCTCTTCTACTGGCTGCCCCCTCTGCTTGTCTGCTCTTATCATTGTTTTGACTGCTCTATTTGCTTTTATGTGGTGTTAATTGTACTTCTGCAGCCTCTCAGATTTGATCTCCAAAACCTCCTTTTTTGCTGTCCTTTGGCCGTTAATGGCTTGCCATGTGTCTTGTCTTATCCATTCTACCTCTTCCTCTGCTTGGTCCCTAGGCATGTTTCACTGTTCTTCGCATATATTGGAGTCCTGCCCCAATTTGCGTCTTCAGCTGGCTTAGACTGATCTTCTGTGTCTGCCAGGAATTGAAACATGTTTTTTGATTTGTAAGACAAATGCCTTCTTGGTCTTCTGTTCCTGGAATTTGCCACTTCGAAGTGCTGTTGTCCTGCTCTTTTGGTTGGAGATTTACACATATATGTAGGAGTAGTTCTAATACATGAGTAGATCAACACATGCAAATGTACCTTTTTGAATCAACACCATACATGTTAAAAGGATTTGTCCAACATAGCTCGCCTAAATAAACTGCTAATATAAGTTACAAGATCAATTTTCAGTGTTCCTTGAGACAGTCTGTACTGAATGCTTGTATATATAAACACTTATAAATGAGAAATTAAATAATCAAAACATTTCTATTCCCTGGTTGCACGCAGGCAAATTTTCTAGAAACCTATGCATGCAGTCATATATTGTAAGGGCTCTGGTTAAAACATGTTTCAAAATGGTAAAACGACAAACGCACTATGGTTAAGATGTAATCGTTTATTTAATTTAAATGATATTGCTAATTCAAATTGACCTTAATGTTTAGCCCATTGGAGAGAAAAGGAGCCAGACCATAAGAGGTGAAACCTAGCAATGGGTTTCAAACATCATGAGAGTGCGATATGAGTGAATAGTCACACAGCTGAGCTGGAAAAGCCCTGGAAGTAAATCAGAAAATTGTAGCCTGCTTCTCTTTGGCAGGTTACATGGAGGAAGTTGGAATGCTAGCTAAAGAAGAAGTGTAGCAAGCCAATGTCTGTCATTTTTTAGTGGAAATTAGACCACATCCAACCTGTATTCATGGCAGGAGTGGTGCAGTGCTCTGTGAGCCTCTAAGTCTGGTAGTTGTTGTCTAAGACATTCTCTCCCTCTATGAGCTGAGTTAAAAAGCCACTATTATTTTCAATGCTTTGTGACGAAAGGTAGGTCTGATGTAGGCATATCATTGGAAATGATTGACGGGTCTTCATTTGTTTTTCTAAATAAGAGAGACGTCCCATAATTTAGGTTCTGTAGGGTGTCAAATGACGATGATGATGATGCATTTAGGGCTTGATGAAGAAAAGGGCCAGAGAGGATATGACAAGATTGGTAACAATTCAATTGTCGATTTTTTTATGGCCACAGGTGCCCTATATAATGATATGATTTTTGTAACTTTCTTTATCTTACCTTGTAAGAATAATATGAGGGGACCGGACCACCGCAACTCTAAATCTTAAACTTGTGACCGGTAGATAAGCTAGATGACGAGATGCTTATCCACAGTTAGAAGAATGTCATCAAGTTCCTGCAGAGATGTTAAGGAGTAGCATAGGAATATTAAGTTTGGTGAGTAAGCAAGATGTTTCTGCCATGTAGTGGTTGAACACTAGCTGAAGACAGTCACTGTCTTTTGGCTGATTCACCTTTGTATGTCCCTGATATATACACTTTACCCATTTGTTTGTAGCTTTGGTGTTATTGTTCACGCAATGTCTACTACATAAAGTGACTTAGCTGCATTCCGTTGTAATGTGGGCAATATGTTTGTGGCCTATATTCCGTTTAATGTCTCCAACACTTTGGTTGGTACAGTATAATGACTGGCAGGGACATGCTACTAAAAAGTAATGAGCAAGCTTAGAGTCTCTTTATTTGATTTGTCATGAAATCTTATGTATTATATAATACAGTAAGAATTGATGTGGCTTATCTGTATATGCAGAAGTAAAATGTAGATGGGGCAGAAGCAATGGTGCTGGGACCTGGCAAGTGACAGGGACTTTTGAAATAGAGTATGAATAACTCAAGGATGCTCATGATCTTCTAAAAGCAAATACTTTCGTAATGACTCGCGTTACAAGGATATTGGAGAAACACAACAGCATGCATAGTTTTTGGAGTTTTTGGAGTATTGATTGTGAAGCCTTAGAGTGGCCTTTGTATAAGATGTTGCAGAAATGTTAGTGTGACAAGACCATGGCTAGGATAAGTCAAATTTTCAAAGTGCAAAGAAGCAATGGTAGAACCCATTCCAGCAGACTTAAATGGCTAAATGCAGGTTATAGACCGTATTTAGGGTATAATTACGATGGCTGTTTGACTCCCACCGTCAGGCTGTTGGTGGCGGTCCCACCGACATCAGCCCCTACAGGTCCACCCGCCGCATTTCGATGAGGAGGCATCTGGTGGAAGGACCGTCCGCCGCACATCCTATGGGTTCTAGGAGCCCGTCAGACTATCAGAGGGACAGTAATCACTACGATAGGGATGGTGCCTGCTCAGACACTGCCGTAGGGATTACAATGTCCCTTTCCAACTGCCCTTTCATGGAGGTCCGCCCTCCATAAAACAGCAGGACTAAAGTGACTTTGGGGCCTCTAGTGGCCCCTCTTCCCCCCTGGTCCTCCGCTATGCAATCTGGAGGGCACCCTAAAGATCCCTGCACCTTGTGGCAGGCACCATGCAGTGCCTGTCACAGGGTAAAGTGATGTTTGCAAACATGCTTCTTATCAGTGAGGATTGTGCTGCAGCCCTGTTCCAGGCCGCAGCACAAGCCTCAATGCTAAGAGGCAAGTTTCCGACCACCTCCATAACGGTTCAATCGTAATTTGCCTGGCGAGACAACTGACTCCTTATCGGCCGATCCTTTTCCCACAAAGATGGCAGTCAGATGCACGTCCGACTGCCATCATAATCATCCCCTAATTTGGGAGGTAAATAACAGATTGCAATAAAGTAGCATGGTGCAATGTGTTATTCCCATAGAACACTGTTCATGTTCTGTTTTTGAGTGTTGCTTTTGTTCTGCGTTCAAAGTTATATTAGAGCTGGTGTGGGGTAGCCTGCACCCGGGATGCACGTTTATAGACTCTGACATCAATAAAGGGTTCTGTCAATGTCTTACCCGCTCCCTGGTTACTTCACCACATTTTGGCAATGTGGATCGGATCCAAAGACACACATGCAAAGAGCAATGGATCACTACAGGGTTGTGCTCGCCGGAGAGGGTCTGGCACCTCTGCAAGCTCCCATCACCGGTCATGGGAGAAATGGAAAATAGTGGAGCTCCCTTATCGTCCAATGAGTATGTGACTGGATGATTTGTTTTATTTTCCACTCTTCTCCCTTCATTTGTTATACCATTTAACCATGCTAGCCCTGCTTTTCACTCTATATTTTATAACTTTTCTGCTTCTTTTCACCCTAGCGTCCCTCTTCACCTTTTAAATGTTATAGCACAAACTGATTTGTTTCTTTGTTTGCTTTAAAATTTTTAGAGTACATGCTGATTTGTTTCTCAAATCTGCTTGTTAAGTATTTTATCTTTGCCTTTTAGAATAGTGTTCCTCGGTCTGCCTGAGTGTTGCTTTGATCTGGGGCAGTGGTACTTTTACAGTTGTGTGGGGCTGCCTGGCAAGGATCCACTGCTATAGGCTCTAACTTCAATTAAGGCTTTGGTGAATGTCTTACCTGCCTCCTGGATTACTTCACCACATAGTACTCCCCAACTGTAAACTGAATCCACAGGGATTGGAGGAGAGCCCAGGTCCTTGAGCCAGGACAAAGGGAAGGGCCTTCGAAGAGATGATGGATAAGAGAGGATGGAGAAGGAGCATCTAGTGAACACTGGACATGGTCCAAATTACAGTCACACATTCAATCAAAGTGTTTGGTCTCCCAATTTCTTCTAATTTGTCTGAAATAGGAGAACTAGCATCATGTTCAATACCAAACATCTCACCTTTGCATGGACAAGCGCTAAAGGTGCATTTTATCCTATAGCC
This sequence comes from Lissotriton vulgaris, assembly GCF_964263255.1. NCBI lineage: Eukaryota > Metazoa > Chordata > Amphibia > Caudata > Salamandridae > Lissotriton > Lissotriton vulgaris. The sequence goes on from NC_141694.1 coordinate 1,706,606,150, forward strand.
AACACCAGGTGCCTGAAAGATCTTCTCTTCGTTCCTTCAAAAAATCCTCATCATGGCACATTGAAGTAACTTTCAAGAGGTTGGTGGGCACAGTCAAGTTAACTTATAACATATTTTAATAGGTTATGGTCAATTCCGAAAGTGTTTCCCAGCTTGTTTTGACCAAGCAGTCTTACATGACATTGGATCTCAAAAGTACATGATAGTCATAGCTACCTCTGGGTTTGTACTTTGTAGGCAACAAAGAGTAAAACATTAAAGGAAGACTAGCTCATTCATTTTTATCAAACATGAGTCATTTGAGTCATGCATTTTCAATTGTTGAAAAGAAGTTCATGTGACAACTCCAATAAAGATGTACAGACTTTAGAGATACTGCTACTATGCTCCTGTTCATCTCATTCAGATGTCTTGCTTATGTTTAATGCTTACTAAGTCAAAATCTCTCCTATGCATGTTTCTAAAACAGTGTTCCTGCTCCTTACGAATAGGTCCATAGGGTCACACATAGGCCTCATTTAGGGCCTGATTTCGAGTCTGGCAGTTTTGCGATCGCCAGATTTGCTCTAGCGGTGGTCTGTCAGAAAAGTTGTTCCGGTGGAGGACCAATGGATGTGTCAAGGAACATGTTGGCGGATGTAAAATACTAAGTGGTATTGGCGCAGTCCTTCTGAGCATTTTACAAGTTCCGCCATTACCATCCATTTCATGGTGGGAGCCCTGCCATGAAAAAGCTGGAGGTGAGATACATTCAGTGGGGAACAACATGTGCCCCTCTGTCTGTATGCCCCCAAAGTTCCAGCACAACATGGACATCACCGTCCGTAGCGTGCTGGAATGTTGCCGTTCGCATTGCGGTGCCTGTTTTCCAGGCACCGCCATGGGAAAGGCGAAGGACCATCCACCGTACATGAGTTCAACTTGTAATATGCTGGCAGTCCTTGTGCGGGTTTGTTCCTTTTGCTTTTCCATAATCAACTGCAGTTGTTGCCTTTCTTTTTGTATGAACGGTTTTATGCTATATAATACTGTAGGCTTGTGGTGCCAATTCACTCACAAGATATCACTGATTAATATAGTATCCAGATAGGACAGTAAGACACAACATGTTTTTTGAAAAGCTGGGCTATGTAAGTTTAGTTCAGATTAATACCCACGGGCTGCTGTGCCAAAAGAATGGTAGAAGTGCACGTTTTAAGAAGAGCCGAGCCGTGATTGTAACTATTCTATACAAATGTCAGAAGCTAAAATTAGATTTTAAATATAAACATAGTTTGAAAGCTAAAGATCAAAATGTCAATTAAGTTCCTGGACTCCAGTTCACTAAGAGACCCTTACCCAACGGAGTGCAGCTTGTTGGACTTCTGCATGAACCTCTACTATGGTAAGCATATGGTGGGAAACTATGATGTGAATGCTTTTAAAACGTTTCTGTCAGATAATAATAATAATAATAATAATAATAATAATAATAACAATAATAACAACATCAACAACAATAACAAAAATAATGACAACAATAAGAAGAATCATAATTTTAATAATCATAATAATACTAACAACCATAACGACAGTAATAATAACAACAATAATATTAAAAATATTAATAATTATTATTATTATTAGCATGATTATTATTTGTGGCGTTAATATTATTAATCAGTGTTATTATTATTATTATTATTATTAATAATACCATTCATTATTATAATAATAATATTAACAACAACAACAATAATAGTATTAACCCCTTCGCCACGCGGCAAATTCTGCCGCACTGTGAGGGGAGGGGGGGGGGCTGGGCATGCCACTTAGGGACCCAGGACGGCTCCCGGCCGTCATAAATCACGGTGGGGGTGTGCTCATGACGGCAGGGAGCTGTCCGAACTCCGCCCACCAATTAATTCGCCCGTACAGGGTGGGGAATTAACCACGTGTGGGCAGAGCGGCAACGGTCGGACGGCTCCCGGCAGTCATGAGCACACGATCACCGTGACTCATGACGGCCGGGAGCCGTCCTGAGCATCGATGAGGTTAATAATAACAATGCCACATTACATGCCAACTACAAGGAAGAGTCGTATTGTTGCATGTGGGTCATTGTAGGTATGTGCATGCCTCTCTTTCAGAGCCCAGCTCTATTCTCTGCTGCTTGATGACAGAATAGCTTTGTTATGTTATGTTACTGTCCATTTATAGAGCGCATGTACACCTGACGGTCTCTTGGAGTTAGGTAACTAATCAAAATTCATCCCCATTCAATGGTAAGCCTGTCTCAAAAGCCATGTTTTCAGACGGTTTCTAAATGTAACAAGATCAGAAGTGGACCTGAAGCCTAAAAGCAGACTACTCCGGACTCGAGGGATGATAACGGAAAACCTAAGCCCTCCGATCCTTTGTTTTTTCCAAGGGGGAATCACCAGAAAGTGAAGGTGGCTAGATCTTTGTGCTCTAGTAGGGCAGTATTTTTGATCCGGGTCTTCACAAATGCGGGGTAATTCAGGTAAAGGGACTTAAAATCCAGACAACAAGCTTTACACATTGATCTATGTATGACTGGCAGCCAATGAAGGTCTATAGTTGCCTGGGAGATGTGGCTCTGTTTGGGCAGAGTGTATATCAGTCGAGTAGCCTGGTTTTGAATTAGCTGGAGCCTGCGCAGGAGGATTTTGGGAAGACCCAGGTAAATCGAATTGGCTTAATCCATTGTAGACATAACTAGAGCTATGATTACTTGGCTTACAACCTCCCTAGTAAGGATTTTTTAAATCTTTTTTATGCGTCGTAGCTGGTAGAAGCTAGCAGAAGTCACGGCTCCTACCTTCTGCTTGAAGGAGAGTTCCTCATTGGTTATAATACCCAAGATTTGTACCACCTTTTTGGGTGCAGGTGGAGAGCCCATCTCGCTAGGCCAGAGCAATGGGGACCAACAATTCATCTTACTTTTTGTAATAACTATTTCCGTTTAATCACGATTCAACTTCAGATGACTGCTGTTCATCCAATCTCGGATGAACAACATAGTATCCTGAAATACCTGTCAAGACGTGGGGCTGTCATTAAGTGTGAATAGCAGTTGCATGTCATCTTCATAGTTTAAAATGTTGATTTCTTTATTTTTAAGGGCACTAAACAGGGGGTGAATATAGCTGTTGAAAAGGTGGGGAGGCAGCAAAGAGCCTTGAGGATGTGTAAGGTTTGCTCTTGCTTAGCTTGGTTTTTTCAAATGAAACTGAACCCTTCAAATGCTGAACCCTTCCTGCAGGAGCTTCTTGTACTCATGCACCTTCAGTCTGACTTACTCATTTTCAGGAGAAAAGCTCATGATTTAGGTAGTCAGTTTGCATTTATCTTTCTTTTCCTTTTGTTTCAATCATAGGAAATCACTGCATAGAAAGAGAGTTTATACATGAATGCATACTATGAAGTAGTGTAATGTCCCAGTAGGTGGTCTGCTTAATTATATGCATGTTAATTATACCTTTTGCATGTTAATTGCACCTTTTGTCTGATCCAAGCTCTATGGCATGTTCTCATCGAGAATCTATTTCTTTCCACGAAACATTGTGTAGCACTATGTTCTCCCAGGACCACAAGCTGCTCTAGTCTGCACAAGTGATGTCCAAGGTAAAAGCAGAGGGAGGCGTCCACTGTTCACACCTTGATGTCTCAGCAGTTATCACAAAGCTTGACCAACGTTCTGGATGAAATAAACTCTAAAATTATCAACTATTTGATGTTTGTTCTATACCGAGCTTAGAATTCATTTGCAGAGGGTCTGTTCTCCTTCAAGGGATCTTGCCGCTAAACAGCAACATGAGGGTCATATGCTTTATCAGCCCCAGGAGGATAAGAGGCCGAGTGTATCTGCGGGAATTCGAACCTGTGATCAGGAAGCCGAGCACAAACTACTGCAGTGAATACATTAGCATCCTGAGCCATCACACCGCATCTGTAGTGCTGTATTAGACAGATATTGAATCACTTTCAGAGGTTATAAAGTCAAAACAGAATCTGCAACAACTGCTTTAAAAACATTTTCTCCGTCGTTTCGAGCTATTTTCTGTTGGCAAAGAAAAGCCATTTGTGCGTGACACTTGCACCTAACATTGCCAGTTTCTATCTCGACCAGTTCAAACAAGAGCAAACCAAAGTTACAAAAACAATATTAGGATATAGAAGTGGGACATGGATGTGCGTTTTGTGATTTGGAATAAGATTAAAGATCTCCAATATTATTTATAAAACATATTTACAATGAAAATATCCATCCTAAATTCGCTGCAGATGCACAAATAAGAAAGACATATTTTTTAAATTTGGAATTTGAACTTTGAAGGTTTCCTTATCTCAGTTGTTTTCTGCTGTATTACAGCAGTTACCAAACTTACATTTGCCAGAATAAATTGCATTGAAGGCAGTGCCTAGGACTCAAGGAAAATGCATTCATGGTAACCAACTTCATGTACTTTATTTGTATTCTACTTTGTAGACAATACTCTAAGAGTGTATTGAAAGTGTTAAACAACAACACATTATATTCTAATCATTATATACTGCTTAAAAATAAAGAAACAACCAATGGCTTTGTAAACAAATATAATTATTTGCACATTTTTTGGAGCACATACATCTTCAATTAGAAACCTGAATTTCCATCTACTTTTCTGTTCCAGTGTGGAAGAAACTCAGCCAGCTGATTTGCGTCTGCTTCATAAATAGACAGTGTGAGAAAGTCAACCTTTTTCCCTGATTACCCCCATGTTTTTGAATGATACTGGTGGTAACTGACTCTGACTGCTCCCTGGGCTATGCTAACAAGGCCCAGGGAGAGTGCTCTGATTAACAAGCATTGGCAATGCCAATCAGTCTCGCCTTTGTGACCTTAGAAGTGTTTAGCCAGAGCTATTGGCTAACACATCTGCTCAGGTTGACCAGGCACTTCCCAAAAGCGTTAGAGGGGGTAGAGGAGGGAATGGATGTGGTCACAGCATTAACCAGTATGACAAATGTTCATGTTCCGTACTTATCAAGACACCTACTATATAAAAGGAAAGTAGAAGGAATTAGAGGGAACTGTTAAATAAACAGGCATTTCCTCATAAACTAGACAAATAATACAAAGAGAAGACTATTATATGAGGTTGGAGAATAAACAGAATAGGAGACTGTTAGCTCAACTGTCAATATAGCATATTTACATTTCATTTCGTTCTCACTCTCCTACACTAAGGCAGAGGTCTTCAATCTGTGGGGCGCGACCCCCAGGGGGGTCGTGGAGTCCTTTGAAGGGGGTCGCAGATTCTGTCCCTGGCTTGGGCTGATGAGGGTGCTCATGGCGAGGCCTAATTCACACCGAGGTGTGAAAAACATCGAAGCCTCATTAACAAGTAAAAGACTTGTCAAGTACTCGGGTGTGTCTGTGTGTGTCCCTGAAGCCGTTTCGAGCTGGGGGAAGTCGGGGAGGGGGGCTGGGGGAGCAGGCTGTAGTGTAGCCTGCCCTTTGAGGTCAATGGATATTGCGGCGCCTGGAGCTGTGGGTCCCGTGACACATCCCCCGCCACCAGCAGGGAGGCACAGAGATGCCCTCCCATGATCGGGAAAAAAGGAAAAACACGCAGAGAGATACTGACCCCCTCTCCCCCATGAGAAAGGCACAGAAAAGGTGGGTGAATGAATGATGGGTGGATGGATGGATGTAAGGATGAAGGATGGATGGATGTGTGAAAAGGTGGGTGGATGAATGATGAATGGGTGGATGAAAGGGTGGATGGATGAAAGGGTGGATGGATGAAAGGATGGATGGATGAAAGGGTGGATGGAAGGAAGGATGAAAGGGTAGCTGGATGAAGGATGTATGGATGGATAAAAGGTTGCATGGATGAATGATGGATGGATGGATGTGTGAAAAGATGGGTGGATGAATGATGGGTGAATGGATGGTTGAAAGGGTGGATGGATGAACGATGGATGTATGGATGGATGAATGATGCATGGATGGATGTGTGAAAAGGTGGGGGGATGAATGATGGGTGGATGGATGGATGAAAGGGTGGGTGGATGGATGAAAGGGTGGATGGATGATGGATAGATGTATGAATGGGAGGATGAAAGGGTGGATGGATGTATGGATGGATAAAAGGTTGCATGGATGTGTGAAAAGGTGGGTGGATGAATGATGGGTGGACGGATGGAAGGGTGGATGGGTAAAGGATGGATGTGTGGATGGAAAGATGAAAGGGTGGATGGATGATGGATGGATGGAAGGATGGATGGATGTGTGAAAGTGTGGGTGGATGAATGATGGATGGATGTGATGAGGTCTAACAGGCGCATTTATGGTTGTCAAAAGATGATGATGAGGAGTACCAGTTTCTAGAAACTTTTGTCAGAAGGGGGTCCTTACCCCTAAAAAGGTTTTACAAGGGGGTCTCGGCATCAAAAAGTTTGAAGACCTCTGCACTAAGGATTAATTAGCATGCTTTCAGACATGCTCGTCTACCTCTTTGTAGTGCAGGATGAAGAGGGAAGGCGACATTAGAGAATGTGTGTTAAAGTTAACAGAACCAGCATCGCCTATGTTTAGTACCCACTCTCTTTACTTTGAAATAACTACCTCCTTTATGACAACGTGCCACCCACCCTTCTCGCGACCAGCACTTAAAGGTCCTGACCTGTCCACCCGCAGCCTGCTCACCTCTCCGCTAGTCACGCGCTCCTCCAACTGCCGCCGCCAATCTTCAACCAGTGAAGACACTAGCTCACCAGCTGGGAACACCTCCTGGTCATGTGGCGAGCACCGAGTGACAGCAGTGGAAACAGAGAAAGGACAGATGGAGATGCACCGGAGAATACAAAATTGTCAAGTTATCGCAACAAGAATTTTAGATTCTATTAAGGACACAGAGGCGAAGATTATGCTTTCTCATTTCTTTACTGCACAAACAGCAGCCAATGAAAGTAAAACTACAGTGATAAAAAACAACATTTCCCATGAGGCTTTGAACCACACCTCCATATTACATCCAATCACAGTAGTAACAAGCATATAAAGTAAAGAGACACTAATCTGGCCTCCTCTTTCTTTGCGCGAACAGTCTTGTCATAGTAAACCAAGTCTTGAACTCTCAACGGAGAGAAAACAGTTCTTTTAGGAATTCTCAACGGAGAACAATCCATAACCAAGAAGGAATCATCTTCCGCCAGAAAGGGACAGCAGCACAATCCAAAGAAGGCAATCAACTCTTGTTGGAATCATTACCTGAAACAGAAAAAGAAGTTTGAGAAAAGGAGCCCACCAACTACATTTCTCATAGGGTGGGTACAAAGTTGTTAAACAACATCATTTCAAACAACTTTACAGTTATATAACTGTCCCAACGGGTGGGATAATCCTCGCCTCCGTGTCCTTAATAGAATCTAAAATTCTTGTCACGATAGCTAGAACATTTTGTATTCTATGACAGGACCGGAGGCTTCTGATTATGCTGGTTCAAAGCTCATCAATCAAAGCTCATCAATCACAGCATCAGAAACATGAGGAATAGGTTTATAATAAAACACTTTAAACATTGAATCCGAAGACCAATCAGCCGCTTTCAGGATGTCCTCTAAGCGGGAACCTAATAAATAGGCTTTAGAAGCCATCGCACCTCTAGCTGAATGAGCACCATACACAGAGATATCGATGCCAGCCTCTGACATAATCCATCGAACCCATCTGGCTAAAGTAGCCGCAGCGACTGGTTTGAAGGGTTTCTGAACAGAGATTAGCAACTGGCCTAAAGGTTCAGCCCTGTGAGCAATAGTACGCTCTTCATAGCATTTGAGACACTGCAACACACATAATTTGCTGTTATGAGGAAAAGCGGGGTACTCCACTGAGCGTGACATGGTCTTAGTTCGTCGTGTAATAACAAAGGAGAAACCTTGTGGAGAAAACATCCTACCAGCCAAGTCTAAAGCTCTAACATCTGAAACTCTGCAACATGAAATGAGACACAGTAACATAGTAAGCTTGGCAGAGAGCTGTTTTAAGGATAAATCACCATTATCGGGCCAGGTTTTCTACAGATTAAGAACTTTTGTAACATCCCAAAGCCTGGAATACCTGGGCCGAGGAGGGTTGGCCACACGAACTCCTTTAAGTAACTTACAAATCAAGCGATGCATCCCCACAGGCTTACCATCGATGTGGACGTGACCAGCAGAAATAGCAGACCTGAAATTATTAACCGACCTGTAAGCCAGGCCTGAAGCTGCACATTCAGACAGAAAATTCAGCACATCAGTCACATTTGATCCCACGGGATCCACCTGTTTTGCAAGGCACCAACCCACCCACTTCTTACAAGATGCAGAGTATAGTTTCCGGGTGGAAGGAGCCACGCTTGTTGCATAAAGCTGGAAGCTACTCGTGAAAGGCCTGCAAGGCATTCATGTCTCAGGAGAGCGTCCACACCATCAAGGTCAACTGATTCTGGCAAGATCCCACTGGGTCCTGCAGAAGCGTCGGGAAAACTGGGAGCCGGAAGGGAAGGACCACAGATAACTCCAACAGTGTGGGAAACCACGACTGAGTCGACCAGAACGGAGTCACCAACACTATTGTCGCCCTCTGCTGGCGCACAAAGGCCATCGGATCTGGTCTCCAACTGTAAAACAGGGGAAGATGAGCATTGAGGCGAGAGGCAAACAGGTCTATCTGACAGGGGCCTCGCATAGTCATGATCTGAGCAAACAGCGATGGGTGAAGCCTCCAATCGCTGAAGTCTCAAAGAAACCGGGAATTCCAATCTGCCACCTGATTTAATTTCCCCGGAAGGTATTCTGCCACCAAAGAGATCTTGCGATCCAGGCAAAAGTGCCAAAATTCCTTCGCAATGTGGACCAGCATGCGGGACTTCGTCCCCCCTAACCGATTGATGTATCTCACCGCTGAGACATTGTCCATTCGAAGGAGTATACAACAATTGCTCTTCAGCGGTGAGACAGACCTTATGGCAAAGGACCCTGCCAACAACTCTAGACAAATTATGTGTAGTGTGAGTTCGTCCGCTGACCACCGTCCTCCTGTGGTAAAATCTCCACAGCGAGCGCCCCAGCCCCATTGACTGGCGTCCGATTCGACTACCACATCTGGGGCTGCGCCGAAGATGGCTCGGCCATTCCAGACTGACATGTGCTCCAGCCACCACTAAAGTTCCTCTCGGGCCTCGGGGGAAAGAGGAATCAGATGATCGTAATGAAATTTCCTCTGTAAGTAAAAGATTTTCAGTCTCTGTAGGGCCCTGTAATGTAAGGGGCCCGGGAAAATGGCTTGGATTGACGAGGCCAGAAGGCCCACAATCCTCGCCAGCACACGCAAGGAAATCTTCTCCTTGGTCAAAGTAGATTTTATTTCCCTCTTGATGGACCTGATCTTGTGAAGGGGAAGGAGTAGTTGAGCTTAAACAGAGTCTATCAGAAAACCTAGGAATTCCATCTGCTGGTTCGGTATCATCACCGATTTCTTGGTATTGATACCGAACCCCAGATTCTGCAGCAGGGACGTCGTCCACTCTAGGTGGGTGAGAAGAAAGGACCGATCTTGGGCTAGAATGAGCATGTCGTCTAGGTAAGCAATGAGACGCACTCCCATCTCTCGGAGGCGAGAGATCACAGGTTTGAGAAGCTTGGTGAATATCCAAGGGGCTGAGGACAGACCAAAGGGAAGCACCCTGTAACAATACAATTGCCCTTTCAAAGGGAACTGTAAGTACTTTTGATGAGAGGGGCAGATGGGGACTGTCAGATAGGCATCCTTTAAGTCTAAACGGACCATCCAGTCGTTCTCCAACAGAAGATCTCGTAAAAGATGGATACCTTCCATCTTGAAGTGGCGATAAGTGACATAGGGATTGAAGTCTCTTAAATTTAATACTAGGTGCTGTCCGCCTCCTTTCTTCTGTTCTAGGAAGACGTTGCTGCAGAAGCCTTCTGGAATGAAGGGTCCTACAGCAATAGCCCTTTTGGCTAACAATTCTTCCAGCTCTGAGTCGATAAAACTCTGTTCTAGACGGGAAAAAAGGAGAGGCTGAGGGGGGAAGGTCTGAAGGGGGCATTCTAACATCTCTATCTGGTAGCCCTGGACGGTCTGTAGGACCCAAGCATCTGAAGTGAGACTCGTCCAATTTATCACAAAGTGAGCAACCTGCCCCCTAAAGGAGCCAAGGGGCACCTTGGACTTATCAGAGGACTGATTGTCGAAGTTCTTGTAACCTCTGTTGACACCTCGATTATAGCAGCCTCTGAAGCCGCGGGATCGTGACGGGTAGAAACCGGCCTGGTCCGGCTCTTGGGTGTATCCTCTGCCACATCTATGTGCGTACCCCCTTTGAGGACTGGAATTCGAATAGCGGCTGGTCGAGCATCCTCTGCCACGTCTGGCCCTATTAGAGACCTGGTGCAACACCCTCTTCAAGGAGGCTTGAGATTTATCAAGGGACGCAAAGGTATTAAGAAATTTCGCAATATCTTTCACAAAGTTGTCTCCAAACAACTGTCCTTACGCCAAAGGACCCGGCTCTGAAGAAGCCAACTCTACCAACTGAGGGTCAATCCGGAGCAGGACTGATTTCTGTCTTTCAGAAGCTAAAGCGCAGTTGGCGTTCCCCAGCATGCAGATGGCACGTTGCGCCCAACCCGCTAGGACCTCAGGATGAATGGCATCCCCTGTCTCGTGAGCTTGGAGGGCCAGTTCCAGGATCTTGGCCAACGACCCCGAAAGGTCAAGGACCTTATCTTGGCACGCTCTGAGTGCGCAATCAATCCCTTTCTTGGGGTCTTTTTTATATTTCTTGAGGAAAGTGGTCATGGAAGTGTCAATGTCGGGGGTAACGGCCACCTTGTGGGCCAAATCGGGACGGGGACACTCGGACTTAAGGCGTGCTCTCACCTCTTTGTCAAAACCTTTACGGAGCTGAGTTTCCAGGTATTCCGCCACAGCAGGGGGAGGGACCCAATCAGAGGACCTAGGGTGCACAATGTCCAATGGGTCAAAGGAGAAAGGCGAAGGGTTCACAGAAGGAGAGGCATGCTTACGTTTCTTAGTGCGCTTGCGAGGAGCATTATCCGAGGAATCTGTATCAGTATCAGTATCAGTAGTGGTATCATTTGGGGGGGAGAGGAGGGGACGGGACGGTAAGGCCTTGTCACCAGCAGAAGACTCTTTGGATTTATATAGCTTATCATATGACTGGGCGTGGGGCCAGGCCGGGTCAATAGCCACCTTCTTATGGGGGGGGGGGGGCGGGAATGGTCTTGGTTAGGAAGAGGAAGAGGCTTACCAGGGACTAACAGCTCCAATTTCTTGGCTATAGGAAGCAGGGCCGAGGAAAGGGCTTTATCAAGTTTAGCGTCCAGCTTTTTGTCAATAATATCCTCCATAGACTCCTCTTCGTAATACTCCACATTGCCCTGGTAGTCACACGCAGTACCATCCTCTTCGCAGTACTCCGTATCTGCCATATTCACAAGGAATTGTCAAACTCCACTCTAAATCCCCAGAGGGAAGCACAATTGCCCGCCCAGGCGAGGGCGTCGATCAGGGGAAGTGCCAGGCGCAGGAGCCGAAAATACCAAGTAAAATCAGGCGTATAAAGTCCAATTCTAGGACTAATGGAGGGAAGTAACCTAGCTCAGAGAAGGGGTTCCAAAAATTGCCCCACTTCCTCAGTCACAGGGAAGAAAGGGGTTAATGTCCGATACCTCCGATGTAAATTGGGAGTGAAAACACTGCTTTTTTAGAGTCAAAAGCAGCCCCTCGGCTCCTGGCCAAACTGCGTGATTCCCCACTTCAACCGGGGGCAGAGCGTCTTATCGGCACCAGTGCCGGGCTGCGCGCGCACACTGACGCGCGCGAGTCCCTGAAGACGCACGCAGGGCCTCCGCCGGGCTCCGACGTGCGCCTCCTTCCCCGAGGGGGAGACCAAGTCCCTCCTAATCGCGGACCGCGATTAGAAGCAGCCGCAGCCGCAAGCAGCAATCAGGGGCATAACGGGGACCTACGGGCGCAACACGCGCTCCAAGCAAAACTAACTGGACACGTAGCGGGCCAGAGAAGCCCCGCTCCGAGGTCGGGAAGGGAAAAGAACGCCGTCGAGGGCGTAGATCAAGGAGTCGCAACAGCGCTAAGCCTCAAACACAATAAAATCAATGCAATTAAACACAATACGAGTAGATGCAATAAAATGAACACGCCAGGGGCGATATCTGCAACATGAGGCCTGTCATGCAATCGAACAAGCATATAAAGTAAAGAGCACTTATCTGGGCTGCGGAGCAGCAAAGAAAGAGGAGGCCAGATTAGTGTCTATACTTTATATGCTTGTTACTACTGTGATTGGTTGTAATATTGGAGGCGTGGTTCAAAGCCTCATGGGAAATGTTGTTTTTTATCATTGTAGTTTTACTTTCATTGGCTGCTGTTTGTGCAGTAAAGAAACGAGAAAGCATAATCAGAAGCCTCCGGTCCTGCCATAGAATTTCGGGATCCGTCTGAGTGCGAGTGTTACCTCTATCGGCTATGTGTAAATAACATTTTTTACTGTTTGCAGACATTTGTAAAAACGATTTTTTAATAAAAAGAAGTTTTAAAAATGTTTTCTTTACGAAAAGAAAAAGATTCTTGAAACTATGTTTTATTTTAAAATATGTCGAAATAATAAACTTACATACATCTACTCTTAATATACTTATAACACCCTCCATGCAAATGCAGAATGGAAGCATGCTACACCAAGCCCACAAGTACAAATCTTTGGGACACAGCCACAGCATCCTCCAGGCAGGCCAGCTGACCTGGGTGAGGAGTGGAAGAGGTCGGCTTCAACCTTGGCGAGGGTGCGGTGTGCACCGGGTGCCCCCAAAGTTGGCACCTGTCTTCCACTTACAGGGCTTCTGTGGGGGAGGATTTGAGGGAGGGAGAGCATGCGGTGCACAAAGCTCTGAGCTGGGCTGACGCACACGAGCTCCACTTTCCATCAGCGCCAGCCATCCTCCCAGTATAGCAGCGGCTTCCGCTGCACCAATGCACTTTACCCACTCCATGTCGGAGCCACAGAAATAACGGGCTCCTCCTGTCTCTAAGGCAACAGTGGCACAACGGCGCTTTGCCTACCTACCAGCTGCCGCCGCTATAGCCCTGCTATCAGAGAGCAGAAAAGAAAGCGACGTTGAGCACCAGAGACGGCAGGAGACAGGCAGCTCCTTTTACCACACAGCAACCCCCGTGCAAGTAGCTGTCAGAACCAACACAGTGACAAACATCACCTCAAAGAGCAAATGTGCCGCCGCGAGTCACCGGTTGAATGACGTCTTTGGCGCCTGTGTAACGTGTCATGGAAAAAGCATTCTGCCCCTCTCAAAACCAGCCACAGGAGGGTGAGGCCAATCACTGTTCGGGATTCGCTCGCTGGGGGCGCTGTGTTTTTAAATGGGAGTGCCAGCGGTGGAGAAGGTGTGCAAAAAAGGAGTGCTCACAGTCCAAGTACGGTTTGACACTCGCAGTAAAGGGGCCAATAGCCATGGAAGGTGACAAATGACGACCTAGTTGTCATAAAGAGGGACTAACAAGCCTCAAAGTAAATCAGAAGACAGGATTTACGGAGGACAAAGATGCAGCCAATGGGCGGAGAGTAGGCAGAGTTTTCACGAAGCTTCCCCGCTATAGTGTGTACTGCATGCCTCGCAAAGTGAACAGCGCATGTGCGCTGCAACGCTAGGTGAGACCTAAAAATGTATATGTAATTAGGTGCAATTATAATTGGCACTGACAACCTACCGTTAAGTCCCTAGTATATGGTAGGGCATGTAGGTTTAAAGACCCAGCCGCTTAGAGGCACTTAAGTGTGCACTGCTGTTTTGCCTGCCGTCATTTTAAAAGTTACCCCTGTTCTGCAAGCTGCTTTTAAACTGAAAATATTTGCAAATTCGAATTGGACTTAAAGGTACTCCCAAAGTACTAAACTACCTTATTTTTACATATAAGTCACCCCTAAGGTCTACCTAGCTGCCAGCAGAGCATGGTGCCATATACAAATAAGCAGGAATATTTTAAAAGGTATTCTATATGCCCTGGTGAGGGAAAAACTACCAATTTCCTTGTCCCCCATTGTAGCCTTTTAGCTCCATAGGCTAATGTGGTAATGCTGTAATAGAGTGTATCTATTGAGAGGAGGTTGGTTTAGCCAGCTCTTACTCCCAAGGAGAGAAATTCTCCATCTTGAATATTTAAGTGCAGTGTTTTTGTGGTACAAAATTATGCCACACTTTCGAGGAAGCTGTCATGCTTTTGGGTGGCATCCTGTACCCCATTGGTCAGGGGTGCCCCCTGCTCATCGCCCCAGAACTTTGGATAAATATATGTTATGTTATAAATGTTATAGAGCGCATAGTTGCCGCAGCAAAGGGGCGTCCCAGCACTAATCACCAACTAACATAGGGCAGAACTTTAGACTTTCAGAACAACGAATTGTGTAGGGAAAAGATTTTTTTTATGGCTTTACAGAAATGCGTGTAATTCTGAATGCTTCCAATACATGCAGGGAGGGAATTCCAAAGTTTAGGGGCAAGAGCACCAAAGCAGCGCCCTCCTGCCCATGCTTTCTTGACCTGAGGAACAGCCGCCAGGTGCTGGCTAATAGAACGCAGCTGGCGGGTGGGTATATAGGCTCTAAGAAAATTAGGTAAGATGTAGAGCGATTGTAGATTCATGATTCTATGAGAGATACAGAGAGCTTTGAAATGGATACGTTTCTCCACTGGAAGCCAATGTAGTCTACGGATAGAATCAGAGGTAGAGCAGGTTCTCGGCAGACCAAGGACCATTTTAGGCCCTTTATAGGTGATGTATCTCTGCTCTGTTTGCCCCAGGTACAGCGAGTTTGCATAATCCAGCCTAGATAGTACAGTGGTCTGATTGATCACTTGGTGGATGGTAGGATAAAAAAAAACCCAGCAGGGGTTTGAGACCACGAAGGAGCCCAAAACAGACACCGGCTACCGCATTTGTTTGGGCCTGAAAGGTCAAGGCGGTGTCGACCCATACTCCAATATTTTTGACTGTCTGCTTCGGGGACAGGTGGGAGGGCCAGAGTGGGAGGCCACCAATGCTCGCTCCAAAGATGGTTATCTTTACCCACCAACAGAATCTCAGATTTACTGGCATTCAGTTGAAGACAGTTAGAGGGCATCCAATCTGTGATAGCTGTTACATTGTCTTTAAATTTAAGAACATCCTGTGCAGATGTATCAGATAATGCAACCACCAACTGTGTATCATCCGCATAAGATACCACAGTTAATCCCCTGTTCCTCACTACTGATGCCAGGGGTTGAATGTAGATGTTAAATAGAGTAGGACTCTTGAAGGATCTCTCAGATAAAAAGGATGATATGATAGCCAGTCCAAGGCCAGGCCACCAATACCGATATCCTCCAGGCAAGGTTATGCAAGTTAAGGGCACACATTGAAAGTGTGGTACAGAATAAAAAATGATCAGGACAACGAAATGTCTCGCCTACTGTGGTTGGAAATAAAAAATAACAGGAACCTAACCGCCAGCTCCTATTTAAATCTAGCAATTGAGGAGTTTGGTATAACACCTATTTGGAACACCACAGTTGTCCAGAAGAGTTTTAAAAAAACAGTAAACAAACTTACGGATTATCTCTCCTTGATAAAGGACAAAGATATCTTTGTTAAAAGAAACATGCTTGGCCAATTGTGAATGGTTTCAATAAGAAAAAGATTCAAACCTACCTGGAAACTTCATGGTCGAAAAAAAACAAACACATTTTTATTAATGCTAGGTTTGGCTATTTTTCAGGCTTATGCCACTTGGCACCATGGAAAAGATCTGATGATAACTGCCTATGTGGACTATGTAAATTAGGTCAAGAAGACATTCTGCACTTATTGTGTCTTTGCCCGGACCTTGAAGTTGAAAGAAAAAGTACAAGAAATTGTTTAATGAACGTGGTGTAAGGACTCGTAGGCAGGCATTAATTGCAAGCTTAAATCCAGAAGACCTACCAATTAATTCATCTTTTGTTAAATTCCTTCATATGGTTCAAAAAAAGTTGGAAGCCTGTGCTTGATTAAATAATGAACTGTGTGAATATGAACCTCCCAAATCAACACAAAAATAATTTAAAAAGATTTACTTTTTTATATCAGTCTGACGAAAATTATTGGATCATGAATTGTTTTAGTATTTTATATTGTAAATGTTTAAGCTGTTTTTTTGTAAGATTTTAATTAATCAAACAAATAAAAATTTACAGATATCCTCCCGGCGCTGCAGAAGGATCTGATGGGATACTGTATCGAATGCAGCACTTAGGTCCAGAAGGACCAGTACTGAAGTAAGTCCTACATCTACCGAACTCCGTAGATGTTCTGTTACAGCCAGAAAGGCAGATTCAGAGCTTTGACATGGGCAGAAGCCATTTTGAGAGGGGTCCATTAGGTTGTTGGCTTCAATGAAAGTAGTGATAATGAAGTTGATGTAGGCTTTAGTAATCTAAGCTACCAGAAGGAGGAGAGAAATAGGGTGGAAATTCACCAGCTTTGAAACATCCAGCATAGGTTTTTTGAGTAAAGGAACCACCTTGGCATGTTTTTAGGCCATGGGGATTGTAGCAGAGGACATAAATCGATTAATGAGATCACAAAAAGGAGAAAGAAGCTGAGGTAGAAATGTATGAAATTGCTCTGGTTTAAGTGGTTCTGCTGGGGATCCTTATTTGAGTTTGTTGCAAAAGGTGTGCAACATTTCTTGGGAGAGCGCTGGAACAGAAGAGTGTGGGGTGGCGCAGAGTGTGGGGGCCTGTTTTTCTTGCAGTGTGGGGAAAGGTTCTGTAAATATCCTCAACCTTATTAATGTAAAAACAGCACATTCCTCGCATTGCTGATTATAGGAAATAGGGGATGTTTTAGGTTGCCCTGAGGATTTCAGATCGTTATGCAAGGCAAAATTATTTTTTGTAGGGTTACTGCTGTTTCTAATTTTCTCAACATAATAGGTAGCTCTTTCCTTCTGGATGGACTTATGATAATTCTTAATAGCTGCTCGATATTGTATTTACAGAGGAATATCATAGTGTTGTCTCCACGCTTGTTCTAGGGCTTTACAGGCCTTCCGGGCCAGGGCCAGATTGTCATGTACCCAGGGCTCGACTGGGTTCTACGACTCTGGGACTACCTGGCGGGAATGAGAGTATCAAGGCAAAGCATAAGCCAACCCGACAGGATGCTATCCACCCTGTCAAGGTTATCTGGAAGATTGGGCATATGACTGAGGAGGAGGGTGTGATAGGGGTTGGCATGCAGTTTATGCCAGGGGCGCTTTAGGACAGATTTTCGAGGAACGTCCTGGAGGGGCCCTACTCTCTATAATGACATAGATACCAGATAGTAGTTAGATCAGCTCATAGGAAGGGGTAGATCAAGAGGCTTTGACACTAGAGGCAGTTACCAGTCCTCCTACCAATCTCAATTCTATCCTCCAAGAGGCAGAGGCTTTCGATCAAGAGGTTCCAGAGCATGAGGAGGACCTACCGACAACAACCCACAAAGTAAGTGCTTTGACTTCTTTTTCCCCTCCCACGAAAGTCGGAGGCAGACTAAAATTCTTTCTAGAGAACTGGAAACTTATCACTCAAGATCCATGGGTTCTGAACACCGTCACCGGTTTTACAATAGACTTCATAGATACACCGATTCAGGTTTCTTTTCCAAAAATAATGCCTCTCTCTCCCGATCAAGAGAAGATCATAGAAGAAGAAATCTCTTCAATGCTCCAGAAAGTTGCAATCACAGAAGTCCCTAAAGAATTTCTGAGGTTCATAAGTACACTCTTTCTCGTAAAAAAGAAGGACAAAGGCTGGAGACCCGTTATAAATCTCAGAGGACTCAACAAGTTCCTTGTTTACAGACATTTCAAGATGGAAGATATCTATCTTCTGAGAGATCTCTTGTTGGAAGGAGACTGGTTGGTCAAACTAGATCTCAAAGACGCCTATTTTACCATCCCTATGGCCAAGGAAGATCAACCCTTCCTACAATTTATTTGGAAGAACCGTGTTTATCAATTCCAAGCTCTCCCCTTCGGTCTCTCATCAGCCCCTTGGTGTTTCACCAAAATAATGAGGGCAGTCGCCTCATCTCTAAGAGAGAAGGGTATTCGTATGATTATTTACCTAGACGATATCCTTATTATGTCTCAAGATCATACTCAAATTCTTCAAGATCTCAAAACTGTTATGGATCTTTTAGAAAACCTAGGTTTTATTGTAAACAAAGAAAAGTCAATAATGTCCCCCTCAAAGTCCATGGAATTCCTAGGTTTCACTGTAGACACCACCAATTGCCTTCTCCTTCTTCCTCCGAAGAAGATTTCCAAAATCAAAAAGGAGATAAGATATGTCCTCAAACATCAAAATCTTTCCTTAAGGGAACTAGCCCGACTCCTAGGTCTTCTCTCATCCTCCATTCAAGCTATCTTTCCGGGCCCCCTAAACTATCGAGCCCTTCAAAGGATAAAGGGAAAAGCTTTAAGATCAGGTCTCTGGTACGGAGACCGTGTTTCCCTCAACCAAGAATCCATCTCAGAACTAACCTGGTGGTTGGAGAATTTGGATGCTTGGAACGGCAGAGCGATTTTTGGTTCAACACCAGACTTTATTTTGGAATCAGATGCGAGCCTTCACGGCTGGGGTGCCTGTCTCCTAGATCAAAATACTGGTGGAATTTGGTCTCGAGAAGAGTCTTCTCACCATATAAACTTTCTAGAACTGACTGCGGGTCTTTATGCTCTAATGAGCTTCAAACACTCTCTTCAAGGCAGATCAGTAATTCTAAAAATGGACAATATTTCTGCTGTTGCTTACATAAATTGCCTAGGTGGAACGAAGTCAGAGGACTTGTCAAATTTAGCCAAAAAACTTTGAATATTTTGTCTAGAACACAAAATATCTTTAAGAGCAGAATACCTTCCAGGAGATTCCAACCTTTCTGCAGATTGGAATTCCAGATTCCTCTTGAATCGTTCAGATTGGAAACTCAACACCTTAATATTCAGATCCCTCAACTATTTCTGGGGTCCCTTCCAAATAGATCTCTTTGCGAGCAGACTGACTTTTCAACTAGATGCTTATTACAGCTGGATGCCCGATCCCGGTGCTCTAGCAGTAAACGCATTTCTTCAATCATGGGCGGGACTCAACGCTTATGCCTTCCCTCCCTTTGCTATGATCCAGAGGGTCCTCCAGAAAGTGATACTTCAACATGCCTCCATTGTCCTGATAACTCCCTTTTGGCCTTCCCAAGCCTGGTTCCCAACTACTCTGGAGATGGCTTACGACCTTCCTTTCCTAATTCCTTCTCTCAACAACCTTCTCACAGACATAGACGGTCTAATTCACCCTCTTGTTCAAACAGGGAAGTTGAACCTTCTTGCCTGGAGAGTGTCAGGAGATCCAATGATCTCTCTAGACTTTCGTCAACAGCTTCAACTCTCCTCGGAGAATCTTGGGCCCCGGGAACACACTACCGGTATAACAACATTTGGAAAATCTGGTTACGTTGGTGCTTGGAAAGGGACTTGGATCCCGTGGAAGCACCTGTCGTTGATATAATCAATTTCCTTGGAGAACAATTTGATAGAGGTCTGAGTTACAGATCTATCAATTGCTATAGATCAGCTATTTCTGCTGGTCATTCCTTAATCAACAATAGAACGGTAGGTAAAAATCCTATTATTTGTAGAATTCCTTAAAAGTATAAGACTTAGAAGACCTCCAAAACCTAGATATCAATCTCTCTGGGATGTTAAATTAATTCTTGACCTTTTCTGTAGTTGGCCAGATAACTCACTTTTGAACAGAAAGAACCTTTCTATCAAGCTAGCTACTCTTCTTTGTCTAATCTCATGTCGTAGAGTTTCTGATGTTAAAGCTCTAGATATTTCCTATAGATCCTATGATATGTTTGGAGTTAAATTTGAACTCCACAGAAGAACTAAAACTATGTCTGATTTTATTTTCTATCCTCGATTTGATGTTTGTAAAAAACTTTGTATTGTGGATTGTATGAAACAATATGATTTAAGAATGCATGCTCTTCGCCCTTCTGGCGTTAATCAATTGCTTATATCCTTTGTTAAACCTCATAAAGGTATCTCCTCCCCCTCTATTGCAAGATGGGTCAAAATTGTTATGAATTTTGCTGGTGTTGATCTAAACATCTTCAAACCACATTCTATCAGAGGTGCTATGGCCAGTAAGTCCTTTTGGTCAGGAGGTAAGTTAGATGATATTCTTAAAGCTGCTGATTGGTCAAATTCTAGAACCTTTGCTCATCATTATTACAAACCTATATCTCATATGTCTGATGTTGTTTTACAAAGCTACCAACATGCATAATGGTAGCCTCCGGTCTTGTAATGAAATTGCGATTCTCCTATTAACATGACCAGAGAATCTGGATTTCATTAAAGACACGGAGGCTAACATTATCTCTCCCACCCTTCCCTGGGTGGTTGATGGTTAATAATATTTTTCTCACTGTTTAGCATTGTTAATCTTGCTTTTAAAATGTTCAGATTACATTTAATAGAATGTTTTATTTTAAACTCTTTAAATTCCTTTTTAGGATTTATCGTTATTTATATTCCAAGAGTTATTTACATTTCTTTTCTTTTCAGATAACCTTTCGTGAACCTTTGTTCCTGTTCCCTTTCCTACGGATCTTGGAACTTTTACTTACCTTGGTTTATATGAAGTCTCATCGTTTATATGAAGTCTCATCGTTTATTTGAAGCCTCATCATTGAATTTCTCATTTGGACATTTCCTTTCTTCTTTATTCCTTATTTAAAAGAGGCTGATTGCCTGGTGCTTTCTAGAATTGTTTTGTTGTTACTGTTCCATTGGAACTTTTGCTTTATGACATATGCGGCTGTTTGGAGTTGCATTAAAAGTTATATGCATAATGTTAGCCTCCGTGTCTTTAATGAAATCCAGATTCTCTGGTCATGTTAATAGGAGAATCGCAATTGACTGTAAGAGCAGGTAGATTGGAAAAAATAGGGTCCAACAGATGCCCAGCTGTGTACAGCTAGAGACACATTGCATGAGTTGGAAGGGAGAGAGATCTGCTAAAAATTGCCGATCTCACTGTCTTGGTTCATTTCTAAATGCAGGTTGAGATCGCCAATGATGTTGAAATTAGCCGATCTAGTGGCTCATATGGCATCCCTATAGTCTGTGGAGGACCTTGGGGGCGGTAGATCAGGAGCCCAGACAGTGTGAAATTGGCATTAGGGAGATTTTGAAATATGCACATTCATACCCCACAAGGGCCTCTTTAATCAAGACACAGGTATAGCCAGTTTTAAATATAATTGCAATGCCACCGCCCTGGGCCCCTCTATTGAGTGTCTCAATATTGTAACCCTGGGGAATGGCCAGACTAGGCTCAGCCACCGTGGTAGCAGTGAGCCATGTCTCTGTGAAAAAGAGGATATCCGGAGCCTCATCCTAGATTAGGTCAGACACTTCAGCCAAGTGCTCGACCAGGGAACGGCAGTTCAAGCTAAGAAGCTTGATGGTGGGTGAGGAGGGAGGTGTGGGGGTTGCAGCAGCCAGTGAGCTAAAACTGTGATACAAACTGCAAAAGGGGCTGTCCAGCGGGACACAGTACTGATGAGCACATGGACTGATCTCAGTGCTGATAGCCATTATGTTATCCTGAGAATATGACCTTTTATTGCAAACCCAACCAGCAGCACGTCTGGCGTCGTCCAGGCGCAGATGGGCTTGCCTTTTGCGCACCCACTGCACATCCGCGCCACTGCAGGCATTAAATGGCTATGGGACACAATTGGCTCCACCTGGTCAAGCTCCTGATTGGACAAGGAACACCAATCAGTACTCAGCTTAGCTGTGACGAGAGTAGAACACAAGTGAGGCCAAACACAGTATTTAAAAGCACAATAGCAAGTGAATACATTTTTTTAAACATGAAAATGAGAGAGCAGCAGCGAGTGTCAAGTAGTGCCTTAGATTAGATAACAAAGCACCAAGTTCGCGCCACGGCAGGCATGAAATGGATGGGGCTGCCTAGAAACTCAGATCTGCTGCCTGAAACTGCAAGGAGAAGAATGCCTGCCCTTCTGGAACCCTGGTCTGCACCTTAAAGGATTGCACCCTGAAGGAATTCTCCTGCTGCACACTTGGAACTACATCCTGGAGGACTTTGTCTTGCTTCAAAAAGGATTAAAGAGTACACTCCCTGAAATCAACAGGTTAGCAGATTTCACATGCACCATCTCACCCAAGAGGATCCCAGTCTGGAGTGTGTCCAGTGGGATTTTTAAGGATTTGACCAGCTTAATTGTGGGAATTATAGTCCCAAACGTCCGAGGAGCACCTCAGAGACTCAGATTTGTGTTACAGAGACTTTGAACCCTCATGAGGAATTTCAGGAGGAAGTTACAGAAGGTTGAAGCAATTTTTTTGGAAAAGCTCCATAAGGTGACCCACCCGATGTCGAGAGTCAAGCCAACTACCTTGCACCGCGACCCAGCCTGGATTTCAGGTTTGTCCCGCTGAAAGCTCCAGAGCTCAAGACTTCCAGGAGTTGACCGGGGCTCCCAATGAAGCAAGCCAACAAATCAATCAATCAAACAGCACTTGTAAAGTGCAGCACTGTCACTCCTCAGGTTAACTGGGCGCTATGTCTCCATTGAAGAGCCTAGTCTTCAGTCTCTTCCTTAGGTCTGCCAGCTCGGGGACTGTACGGAGCTGAAAAGGAAGGGAATTCCAGGTCTTGGCAGTGATGTAGGAGAAGCAGCAGCCACTGCTCGGGCTGCGACACATGCAGGGTATGTGTCCGAGGGCAAGTGATGAGGGGTACAGGTGTCTTGAGGGTTGGTGGAGTTTCAGTCAATGGTTAAGATAGGCTGTCCCTAGGTCATAGATGGCTTTGTATGGTGCTCCTGTGCTGTAGTAGCTCGAATAGACAATAGTACATTGCATACCATCATGGTTCTGGCGCTGGCGCAACCCCCCAAATGGCGCAGGCTTAGAGTATTTGACCTAAGTTTGGTATTTCTATTGTTTTCTCTAATTGCATATTTCCTACTGATCCAAATCTATACATTGCTTAGAGTCGTGGGAGTTATGGTCCGGTACTTGTTTCTGTCTGGACCTAGTATTTTCGGGGGAGGGATGGCTGGTGGACTCGCACTGCTTGCTGTTGTGGCTCTTCATATTCGTGAATACCGGTTCTTTGTTACTGCGTGTCGTATTTAAAGGTTCAATGCAGATACTAGAAAAGTATACCATTATAACGTGGGACATAATGGGTATGGGCACGATACATAAAAGACACCGAATACATGCCCAGCTACAACGCCGCAAAGTACATATTGTATACATGCAGGAATCACACATGGTTGAAAGCGAAGTCTCGAAGCTCCAGAGAAGATGGCATGGACAAGTGTTCTCCACTGTGTATTCTAACTATGCTAGGGGTGCCACGATTTGGGTTAAACACGGTGTACCTTTTGTGGCCCAAGATTGACGTATTGATAAGCAGGGTAGATACGTGTTTGTTAAAGGGATCCTGGATGGCCAGCCGGTGGTACTGGGCACTTCTTTTTTCCCCCAACTGTGAACAGGAACAATACTGGAACTTGTGAACAGGGCACTGGCTGGTTGGGAGACATATCCCTGGCTGCTGGGTGGGGACTGTAATGTGGTTTTAGACACACTGCTTGACAGATCGCACCCACCACTGCAGGGCACGATGGTTTTCAAACAAGCTGAGGCTTTCTCGCACTGGATGTCGAATTGGGACCTACATGATGTGTGGCGTATGGGGCACCCCATTCATAGGGAATATTCATATTATTCTGTAGTACATGACCTCCACACCAGAATAGACCAAATCCTCTGCACGAGTAGGATAGCTGCGCAAATGCTGGACTCCACTTACCTCCCCAAGACATTTTCAGACCACAACCCATTGGAAGTTGTTGTTGCATGGGGCAGAATACCAACACCGGTCCCTACATGGCGCCTACGGCCACAGCAATTGGAGGATCAGGTTTTTCGAGACACTCTGACTGCTACTATTGTAAACTACTTTGCAGACAACCAAAACAGCGCATCCAATGCACTAATAGAATGGGATGCGTTTAAAGCTGTGGTAAAGGACAGGGCTATAGGCAGGACAGTGGGTGTGCAACAGAAACTGCCATAAAAGACACAGAATACATGCCCAGCTACAATGCCGCAAAGCACATATTGTATACATACAGGAATCACACATGGTTGAAAGCGAAGTCTCGAAGCTCCAGAGAAGATGGCATGGACAAGTGTTCTCCACTGTGTATTCTAACTATGCTAGGGGTGCCACGATTTGGGTTAAACACGGTGTACCTTTTGTGGCCCAAGATTGATGTATTGATAAGCAGGGTAGATACGTGTTTGTTAAAGGGATCCTGGATGGCCAGCCGGTGGTATTGGGCACTTTTTATGCACCCAACTGTGAACAGGACCAATACTGGAACTCGTGAACAGGGCACTGGCTGGTTGGGAGACATATCCCTGGCTGCTGGGTGGGGACTGTAATGTGGTTTTAGACACACTGCTTGACAGATCGCACCCACCACTGCAGGGCACAAAGGTTTTCAAACAAGCTGAGGCTTTCTCGCACTGGATGTCGAATTGGGACCTACATGATGTGTGGCGTATGGGGCACCCCATTCATAGGGAATATTCATATTATTCTGTAGTACATGACCTCCACACCAGAATATACAGAATCCTCTGCACGAGTAGGATAGCTGCGCAAATGCTGGACTCCACTTACCTCCCCAAGACTTTTTCAGACCACAACCCATTGGAAGTTGTTGTTGCATGGGGCAGAATACCCACACCGGACCCTACATGGCGCCTTTGGCCACAGCAATTGGAGGATCAGGTTTTTCGAGACACTCTGTCTGTTACTATTGTAAACTACTTTGCAGACAACCAAAACACCGCATCCAATGCACTAATAGAATGAGATACGTTAAAACTCTGGTAAGGGGCAGGGCTATAGGCAGGACAGTGGGTGTGCGACAGGAACTGCTTGGCTCATTGAAGGACGTGGAGACTAGCATGAACGTCCTAGAGAGAGAGGTACTTACAGATGAGGGAAAACGGGAGCCCCTGCAGGAGGCGCGGATACACCATGCGGAACTGTTAGAGTCGCTACGAGTGATAGACCATGCAGCATACACACAACGCGTTCACAGCGAGGCAGATAGGGCCAGTCCCCTATTGGCCTGCATTCTTAAAGATCCCCCGCCCATCTGCGGTAATACCCCGTATCGTAACGGAACCGGGTGATGAATTAAGTACACAAGGGGATATTAACACTGCATTTCGTGACTATTATGCCCTGTTATACAAGGCACCTGAGGTTCCTACTGGTCCATACACAGATGCCTTCCTGTCGAACTTGACCTACCCAACAATCCCTGACCCACTACGCAAGGGACTTAAGGGCCCAATCACAGCACAAGAGATTAGAGAGGCTATGAAGGAACTGCCAAGTAATAAAACGCCCGGTATCGATGGCCTACCCATTGAATTTTATCGCATCTATGCGGAGGTGTTGGTACCACAGTTGGTGAGATTATATAAGGAGGTGTGGGAGTGTGGATCTTTACCGGTCATGACAGCGCAGGCACTGATAGTTACGCTACCCAAGCCAGGCATAGAACACACGGATATGGCAAATTACCGACCACTATCATTATTATCTACTGAATACAAATATTGAGTAAAGTGCTCGCTCATAGGCTAATCCCGCACTTACCGAAGCTAATTCACAACGATCAAACTGTCTTCCTACCTGCCCGAAGTACGTCTTTAAATATACGGAAATTACACTATCTACTGACAGAAGCCCTGAGTACCCACCCGCATGCCGGCTGCATCTCTCTTGACCTGCGGCAGGCTTTTGATTCTATACATTGGGAATACATGTTCCAAGCGCTTGAGAAATTTGGCATCCCGGATGATTATATCAAATGGGTGAAATTATTGTACGCGGCCCCTACTGCACGCACTATAACAGGGGGACATATATCAGTTGAATATATAATACACAGGGGAACACGCCAGGGATGCCCACTGTCCCCCCTCCTCTTTATTTTGGCGCTGGAACCGTTGGCCATACAACTGCGTCGCGATTTCATAGCTCAGGGGATACGTATGGGTAACACGGTCCACTTTTTCTCAGCTTATGCTGATGACATACTGTTGTATATATTTGATCTCCACACTCCATTGTCCCCACTGTTCGAAGCGTTTCGCAAATTTGAAAGTGTTTCAGGACTGGCTTTAAATACCTCTAAGTCACATGCCTTTTTCTTCCGGAGCAGGTCGGACCTAACTGCACTAGATATTGGAGATACCGTAATTCAGGTAATGCCTGCAACGTTCCGTTATCTAGGTATTCAAATTTATAGGGAACTGGACATCCTGCTAGAAGGGAACTTAAATAGGGCACTTAGGGCGCTAAGAGCAGTGTTGTGTTTTGGACGTCACTGCCACTTTCTGTTCCAGGCAGAGCAAGTATAGCAAAGATGGTGGTGCTGCTCAGACGAATATACTACTTTACGAACCTACCACTGATAATACCACAACATACTTTTAATTTATTGAACACCTTGCTGATCGAACTTATCTGGGGTACGGGTAGGAGACGCATTAGTCTAAAGAAACTCCAACTTGGAACCGCGATGGGAGGGCTGGGAGTGCCTGACTTCCGAGCTTACTATTTTGCATGCCAACTTCAGTGGTTAGCCTACTGGTTATTGGGACGCAACCTACATGAAATTGATTATACTGCATCAGACATAGATAATGGTAGCCTACATGCACTCCTACTGCGTGGCAGTAGGGTTCCGAAAGAGCTCCCTCTACTATTGCAAACAGCCCTGCGCTGCTGGAAAGCGTCACTTAAATACACAAGACTGGGTGGCAACTATGCGGGCAACATACCTCTACTGGAGATTACTCTTCAAAGTGGAAGGTTAACGAAACACATTCTAACGCCTTGGCTAGAAGCTGGGGTGAGTACTGTAGCTGATTTGTTTGGAGCGGAAACACTGATGGACCACAATACATTCCTGCAACATACTGGTGCCCCGGCATTCATGTTTCTAACGCACACAGCCCTAGCCGGGTTCATTAAAAAGACCTGGGCTCCCCAAAGGACACCCCCCCTGAAAAAAAACTGGTAAAAATGGTATATTACATGGGTGGCGGGCGTCACTTGATCAAATAGTTATACACAGCCATTAGCACGCACACGAGAGTCCCCCTACAAGCACTGAAGTTACATTGGGAAACTGAGCTGGGAAGAGATGTATCGGACAGGGAGTGGTCGGTAGTGTGTGAACACCACAGGAAGATCCCCCGCAACGCGAGGTTCAAATTTATACAAACAATGGTGCTGCACCGTGCTTATCTGACCCCACACAGACTGGACGTGATATTTCCCCAGACACTGTACAAAAGGGGGTGGTAATGGACGGAGCATCTGAACCAAGAAACACTCACACCCAGTCAAAAGATCTGGGTTTAATCCATCACCGTTCTTTAACCCACTCTGCCACCCCAGTTCAGACATGGCTATATGCAAATCAGTCTGACCCTGTGCTTCATGGGAACAGTCTAGCCCGAACTGCCAAGCCATGCCTTCCCTGGACAGGAAACAAGCCTCCGAGGACCGGTTTGTGGCATTCCAGCCGTCTTCAGCCCGGCATGCCTGAATCCAGTGGCAAAGTGAGCAAGGGACTCACGTCTGAGCATACCCTGCCACACTTATGGCGGCCAAAAGCGGTACAAAAGGGAGTGGTAATGGACAGAGCATCTGAACCAATCAAACACTCACACCCAGTCAAATGATCTGGGTTTAATCCATCACCATTCTTTAGCCCACTCTGCCACCCCAGTTCAGACATGGCTATATGCAAATCAGCCTTAACCCTGTGCCTCATGGTAACAGTCCAGCCCGAACCGCCAAGCCATGTCTTCCCTGGACCAGAATCAAGCATCCTCGGACCGGTTCAGCCGTCATCAGCTTGACAGCTTGACAATACGGCGAAGGCGCAAAGGTAAAGGGATTCCCTCATTAGCATGGGGCATCACCCCATGCAAATGAGGGGACTCCCTCTGGTGAAAGCGCAGGTGCTATATGTGCGCCAGTGCTATCTGTATTACAGAAAGGGCCGCACAAGCATCTGCAGGACTTTCTGTAATACCTTAGTGCCCTGGGGGCGATCTATCCTCCTCCTGGTCTTTCTAAGGAGTTCAAATCTGCCCTTATTGAGGCCGTCAGTGTTATGGCTATGACATCTGCCAACTTCTCTTTCCCGCACGTAAGGGTACGCGCGCGTACGCATACGGTACGCGTACAGTGCACGTACAGTGAGCGCATATAGATATATAATTTGGCCAAATTCAATTTTCTCAACAACTACTGGAGGGATTTTCACCAAATATAGAAAAGGCACTACTGCATACCTGTCCCTACCATTTTGCGAAGTTTGGTGTAATTCCGTTCAGCCGTTCGGGCTGTAGCCGTGTCTAAAGGTCCAATAGAAAATGCCATTTGAAAAATTTCAAATTCAATTTACTCTAAAACTACTGGAGGGATGTTCACCAAACATAGCAAAGGCACATCTGCATACCAGGCCCTACCATTTTGCCAAGTTTGGTGTAATTCCATTCAGCCGTTCGGGCTGTAGCCATGTCTAAAGGTCCCTATGGAAATTAACATGGGGAAAACACGTTTTGGGACCCCCCTTTTTTCTCGACCCCCGCTTTACAAATCCCCCTGAAACTTTCAGGGAAGGAGCGGAGCGGAGCAAAGCAATTTTACATATACATAAAGATGAGCAAAATGTCCCAGGCCCCCCGCCTGGGACATTTGAGCGGCTGTTAGCTGGTGCTGGCGGCGAGGTTAGGACAGCCTCACACGATATGTCACAACAATAATACTTCAGTAACTAAGACGCCGCACACTACTTGAAGATGGTTATTTCAAATTTATTTGCCTGTTGGTTTCTCCCACCTACGCGTTTCGAACCTTGCGGTCCCTGGTCACGGTTCAGCAAACATTTGTCTATTTTTTATGTTCAGTATTTATACAAAGACTCCATTAAGCCTGTTATGATGCATTTTGGGCTTTGTAGTAATGTTTCCAGTAGCTCATATCAAGCTTATCCTGGTGTTGTGTTACCGGAGCCCAGCAGTTTAAATACTTATAAGGGATATTATTAACGCACTTATATACTTATCGGCGTTATATAGTCACATGATCTATGGCAATCATAACATATGGTTAGCCAGTGCGCATTAGTTGCGATTAATCGATACATGTGGCATGTATAGTAGAGTGTCAATGAGTCCATGATGGCTGAGTGCCTTTATGACTCTTACCCTTTGCGGTGTTTAAATGCCGGGCTCACAGTTTCTCAACATTCGAATAACAAATTAAAATAAAATTATGGGTGTCGTATGTCTCTCATTTTTGTAATCATTACGCCCATATTCCTGTACATAATATTTACATCTATATACAGTGACAAAGCCATGTTTTAATACAAATCACAGTTGGATATCAAGTTGAGAAGAAGGTCTTTCAGTTTCTAAATCCACTTCATTTGTAGTGGAATGATATATCACGCTAGACAATTCTAGACATGCATTTCCTCGTCACCGTTCAATCCCCAGGGGGGTTCTAGTTTTAAAGCGGATGATTAACTTGGATTCCAGACGTCTCAGTTTTTGGATGCAATTTCCGCCCCTTTCATGTTCCTTTACAGTGGCTAGACCTGAATACTTAATGTCTTTCCAGGTTCTATCAGTGTGGGTTTTTTAGATGTTTGGAAATGGCATAACTGTAATCGTTATTTTGGATAGCTCTTATATGCTCCAATATCCTCTTCTTGAGAGGGCAGATGGTAGAGCCAATATATCTTTTCCCACAATAGCATTGTATTAGGTATATCACAAACTGAGATTCACAAGTTATCTTATCACGTATCTCAAAATGTTTGTCTTTTTGGTCCTTGATGGATTTTAGATTTTTAACCACCTTACAGGCTTTGCAGACTAAGCACTTGGTGAAACCTAATTGTCGCTTTTGTAGCCATGTTTCTGGTTTTTCATTCTTGAAATGGCTATTAACTAGGGTGTCTTGGATCGATGGGGCCTTTCTATAGGATATTAGAGGTCTCTCTCCTATAAGAGTCCCAATTTCAGGATCCTTTTTTAAGACACTCCAGTATTTGGCCAAAATTTGACGAATCTTGAAACTTTCTTTAGAATAGGTTAAAATTAACCAAGGTTTTTCTTCATCCATTTTAGTTTCTTGTTTGTTCTTTACTACTAGTGTCACAGCTCTTGTTTTGGATCTTGCTCTTTGTTCTCCACGTACAATGTCAATATGTTTGTATCCTTGTTTGATAAAGCAAAACTTGGTTTCTGTGAATTTGTTTTCCATTTCTGCTTGCTCTGAACAATTACGTTTCATCTGCAAAAATTCACAGTAGGGTATGCTTTGTTTTAATAATGACGGATGAAACCTGGTGCCATGAAGCACACTGTTGACGTCTTTTTCCTGAAGACAGTTGTCTCTAGCTTGTTGTTCTTGACATATACTTTGGTATCAAGAAATGCTATTTCTTTTTTCTGTATGTTGAAAGTGAATTTCAGACCGACTTCATTTTGATTCAAAATTTCTATGTATTTGATTAGTTTTTGTTTGAGACCCTTCCACAGGAGAAAGAAGCCATCTATGAATCGAAGCCATAACACCACATCCGTGGTGTATGGTTCGTTTTCCTCTCTCCTAGCTATGTTTTTCTCCTACCAACCCATGGTGAGATTGGCATAGCTTGGAGAGAAGGAAACTTCCATGGCACATCTGCATGTTTGGGCATACATGTTTTTATTGAAAAGGAACACATTTTTTATTAGACAGAATGTTATGTCCAACAACTTATTAGTGTGTTGTAGCTCCGATATAGGCCTTTGTTTTAGGAAGTATTTAGTCGCCTTTAGGCCTATATCATGTTCTATTGACGTGTAGAGTGACACAACGTTGATTGTGGCTAGCCAGTATTCCGGTTGCCATTCTGTTTCCATGATGATTCTAAGGAAATCTCCGGTGTATTTGATGAAGGAGCTCAATGTTGGGACAATTGGTGCCAAGAAATAATCGACATATGATGCCATATTTTCACACAACGAACCACAACTGGAGATGATCGGACGAGCTGGTGGTTTATGCAAGGTCTTATGTATTTTTGGAAGGAAATATATTGTCGGTGTTATTGGGTGTAGTACTGTTAGATAAACTTTTTCGTCATTACTGATTAGTCCCTTTTCATGCCATACCATTATGGATTTATGTAAATTGTTCATCATCTCTATGGTAGGATTAGATTTTGGCAGTTTATAATTTGTTGGGTTACTTAGCTGTCGATTCGCCTCGTCCATGTAATCTGTTTTCTTTAAACTGACAATATTGCCCCCTTTGTCTGCAGGTTTTATTTCTATTGCAACATTATTTTTGACCTGTCGGGATCCCCAGCTCAGCTAGAAACAGGTTGAAGGGGCTGCCATGGCATGGTTGAAGGGGCTGCCATGGCATGGTTACAAAGCTTTCTTGCGGACCGCCAACAAGGTGTCAAATTAGGCTCCCACAATTCCATCTGTAGGAAGCTCACCAAGGGAGTGCCACAGGGCTCCTGCTTAAGCCCTACGTTATTTAACGTATATGTGGCCCCCCTGGCTGACATCATAAGATCTCACGGGTTCACCCCAATCTCCTACGCTGATGACACCCAGCTGCTGTTTCCCTTCCAAACCCTCACACCAACAGTTGTACAATCTTTTCAAAATGGTATGAGAGCCGTGGCAGATTGGATGGCCCATAACTTCCTCCAATGCAATGTGACTAAGACTGAAGTCATGTTGTTTGGAGGGGCCACCCTGCTATGGTCCCCCGACTGGTCACCTGAGCTAAGACCTGTCCCAGTACCAAAGCAGACTGTCAAAAATCTGGGAGTGCGCCTAGACCAAACAATGATATTAAAAGACCATGTCAATCAAGTTACGGGGACTTGTTTCCGAGTAATTGGGTTGCTACGACGCATTTTCCCCTTCCTGCCTGACATCCATAGGAAGACGCTGGTACAAGCATTGGTCATCGGTCGGATAGACTATTGTAATGGACTCCTCATTTCTGCCAATCAAGAACAACTGGGCAAACTGCAGGTGGTACAGAACACCGCAGCAAGACTCATCTTGAATGCCTTGCCCCGAACTCCCTCACGCCCTCTCCTCTCTCACCTTCACTGGCTCCCGGTGAAACAACGCATTAACTTCAAAGTATGCTGTATAATGCACAAATGTATTTACGGGTCCGGCCCTCAATACTTAAGAGACATATTTGTCCCCTATTCACCTGGACGTGTCCTACGCTCCAGCAGCACTATGCTGCTTCAGGTTCCTAGGGTGACGAGAGCAAGACAGGGAGGACGGGCCATCTCACTTAAAGGCCCTATGCTCTGGAACTCTCTGCCCCCACTGCTGAGACACACCCCTAATCTTCTCTCCTTTAGAAAGAAGTTAAAAACATACCTTTTTTCACAAGATTAATGACTTCTTTTGTAATCATTGCAGTCTCATGTTCCTGGTCGTTCCCTAATACCATTCCAGAAGCTACGCGCGGAGATACCCCTTCGGGGCTGATTCAGGCGCGATATAAGCATATAAATAAAAAATAAATAAATAAAACAGGTTGTCTGTAATTTCTGTGTCCTCTATCTGATGAGTTAGTTCATAGGCAGTTCTGAGACTTGTTGCATCAGCAATTATATAGTCCTCTTGTATTTCTGCCTGATTAAACTCGTCAGTCATTATGTGTGGCACACCCCTCGGTCTGTTTCTCGCTAAGAATTTCTTTAGTTTTAATTTTCGGATATACTTGTACATATCTATCCTTGTTTCCACTTCGTCTTGATGTTTCTCCGAACAGAATGTTAATCCTTTGCTCAGTAGTGTGCGTTCTGTTTCTGACAGTTGGTAATTGGATAGATTGACTATTAGATTGGGGTCCGTTTTGTTGGTCTTTATTGTAGTTACTTTTTCATTACTGTCCTGTTGCGAAGCTGGTACCTTGGATTTCCTCCTTCTTCTTGTTTTCCGCCTGGGTTTTGATTCCCAGTGTGTCCTCTTCCCCTGCCTCTTGT
The DNA here is from genome assembly GCF_964263255.1 of Lissotriton vulgaris. Lineage (NCBI taxonomy): Eukaryota > Metazoa > Chordata > Amphibia > Caudata > Salamandridae > Lissotriton > Lissotriton vulgaris. Next base: position 1,706,639,520 of record NC_141694.1, read on the forward strand.
TCTCAATGTTCCCCATCCTCTTCCTCTTGTTTTTGGATTTTGTTGGTCTTTGTACAACATTTGCATTTCGTCGAAAAAAGACAGCTTTTTAATCCCCATCGATCTCTGATCGTTGTCATTTAAGTTTGATTCAGTTTCGCTTTGTGAGGTGTCTGTTTTATCTTGCTGGTTTTGTGGATTGGCTTGTTGTTGTTGTTTTAAGATGTCAAATCGTTTGGCAAACATAAATATTGTACCATTTTCAAAGTCAGATTCATCCCGTCTGAGCTTCCGTTGTTTTCCTTCCTGGATTTCATTATCGTGTTTGTCCAAATTTTTATCCATTATTTGATGCAAATTATTGTTTGTTTTCTCACTTCCACCCATATCTTTGATCTGTTGTTCCAACTCATTGATTTTATTGTGGAGATCATCCACATTTATCTTGGCATATTTTATGATAATTAAAATCATTCTATGCGAACATTCCATGTTGTTTTGCCCCCATTCCTCCAGCATTTCCGGGCTGGTGTCAGGGTGGTTGGGCAGAGTGAAGATGCATAAGCCTCTTGGGACCAAAACCAATTCCGTGTATTTTTCCAGCGTTATAATTTCCCAACTGCGTGAGATTTCTTTGCGAAGAAGTTTTTCCAATTGTTGGAATAGTTGTTTCACAGTTGCATTGGTTGTTTTTGTTGTAGTTGATTTAACAGTTGTCGATGATGATCCTGGCACTGTTTTAATAAACATGCTTTCTGCTTTTTCCAGACGTTTTGCAGCTCTTTTCTCCATTATGACACTTATTTGGTTCGTTATTCATTTATATATTGTTGTTTTTGATTGGACTTGATCGTAGTAGGAGAGAGATATGAATCACTATATTCCTCTGACAAATCTGCTCAATGTGGGAGATCGTATTGTTTTGTATTTAGGAAAGGATTATCTGGTACCTTCCCAGGACAATATACATATATATATATATATTACCTACTGGCAGTCGCCAGTAGGTAGTTATAGTTAGGATTTTTTGAATAGGGAAATCGCAACATTCTATTGTGAATAACTTTGGCGCCGGTTGACAAATCTGCCTGAAAATTTCCTCAAAAATGCCTGACGACGCTCAGTTCCTTCCCTAAAAGTTTGGGGGGGATTCATCAAGCGGGGGCCGAGATAAAAGGGGGGTCCCAAAACGTGTTTTCCCCATGTTAATTTCCATAGGGCGGTCGACTTCACTTTTAGCCCGAACGGCTGAATGGATTTCCACCAAACTTGGCAAAATTGTAGGGACTGGTAGCCCGATGTGCCTTTGCTATGTCTTAAGATATGTGCTCCAGTGGATTTTGAGTTAGGTTCAAAAAAATATATATATCTATAATCGCGCCCTGGTACGCGCACCGGGGCGCGCACCAGCGCGCTACGCGAGTTCGCGCGCGGAAAGCTGATTGGTTCTCGGGTGTCTGTAAACATTCCAAACAGTCCGGAGCGGCCGCCATCTTGTGTCACGGTAGGATCGAGATTCAAGAGGTGGCAAAAACAAAGAGGGAAATGACCAAAAGGGGGCAGGATAGAACCCCCTGACCCCCTAGGTTTGATGTGGGGGGCATAAAAGGGCCCAGCGGGGCAACATTTTTTTTTTTTCCGATTTGCGCGGGGGGAGCGCCCGGTACGCGCACCGAGGAGCGTACCGGGGAGCGTACCATGGGGGAAAAAGAATGACAGATTTTTTTAAAAATGTAGCCTTTTTTTATAAATTGGAGGTAGTTCTAAAAAGAACTGTTTTTTTTCTTCTTTTTCTTTTATATTTTTTTAATGTTTTTTTGAACATTTTGTACTTTTTTTGGCTTTTAAGAACTATTTTATATTTTTTTTTTATTTTTATGGGGAGAAACAAAAAACAGGGAATTGAAAACGGCTCAACTGGAGCAAAAAAAATCAGGAAAAAATTATGCTTTTTTGGGGCAATTGTGGTTGTCACCAGCACGGTTGATGAGCTTTATGCTTTGCTCACCATAGGTGATGGTTTTACCACAAAAAATACAAGTGATCTTGTATTGCCCAAACTTTGGTTGTATGTTTGGGACCATCTCCCTTGTCTCGATGGAGTGGGTTGCTTTCTTTTGGAGGTGCTGGGTGAAGATTCGGGAGGGTTTGTGGCCAGTTCTCGGACCTCTGCCGCTGTATAGTTGTTGGGATGCCTGCGCTGCATGTGGCGAATCATGGTATTATTGCCAAATTAATATTTCTTATTAGGGTTCCCCATTGAAAGTTCCATGTTACAGATTAGGCAAGTCACCTTTGGAGCATTCACCTTTTTGAGGCCACTTGGGATGGAAAAAAACTCCCATACAATGTGCTGCTTTGGCCTATATGGAGTATTATCTTCTGGCAGCCACCTCCTCCCCTCCTCCTCCTCCTCCTCCTCCTCCTCCTCCTCCTCCTCCTCTTCTTCATCTCCACCACTGTGGTGTTGTGGTGGTCCTCTTGGTGGTGGTGGTGGTGGCTGAGATGCTCCTGCTGCTGCTGCTACTGAAGCCATTTTAAAGTACAAAATATTAGTCACAGATCTCCAAACAGGTCTTCCTCAGTCAAAGGACAAAGTCAGAATTAGGAAAAAAGGTGGGGGCTTTCATCATTTGGAAAACAAAACTGTTCTGAACCATTGAAAAGTGTTGTTTTCAGGTAACATGACCCGACGCGCTTACGCTATGCGCCCCGGGGCGCTTACGTAGCGCTTTCGTATAAGCGTGGGTGCTTCCGGGTGCGCTAACGCCGTGCGTATCACGCTGGCGCGTCAAAAGACTGCGCTTTCCGGGGCGCTCACCGGTACGCGCACTGGGAGCGCTCCAGGGCAAAAAAAATAAAAAACCATGAACATGAGTGATGTCACTGACCATGTCATGAGCGATGTAATATGTGACGTCATCAGCAGTGCATTGCAGGCGCGCAAGTTATAGTGAGTCCAACTAACTATAACGTGGGAACTTCAATGGTTTTATGTCAGTAAAATTTCCAGCTAACTATGCCTGGTGTCAAACCTATGGTTTTTTCTGTGAATATATATATGTATATATATATATATATATATATATATATATATATATATATATATATATATATATATATATATATATATATATATATATATATATATATATATATATATATATATATATATATATATATATATATATATATATATATATAAAAATATATATATTACAATGATACAGACAAGCAATAAATTAAATGTGACGTCAAAACAAATAACGCATGCATAATACATGTGCCAAAAGACCAAAAGATGAATCAAAGCATATATATATATATATATATGTGTATATTACCTACTGGCGGTCGCCAGGTCGCCAGTAGGTATATATAGTTAGGATTTTTTTGAATAGGGATTTCTGAAAATTCTATGTTGAATAACTTTGGCGTTGATGGACGGAATTGGCTGAAATTTTCAGGAAAATGGCACATTTTGTTTCTGAGCGTCCCCTGAAAGTTTGGGGGGGTTTCGTCAAGCGGGGGCCGAGAAAAAAGGGGGGTCCCAAAACGTGTTTTTAACATTGAGTTTTCCATAGGGCGGTTGGACTCACTTTTAGCTCGAACGCCTGAATGGATTTCCACAAAACTTGGCAAAATTGTAGGGACTGGTAGCCCAATGTGCCTTTGCTATGTCTCAAGATATATGCTCAAGTGGTTTTTACGAAAAATTAACTTTGAAAAATATATATTGGGCTACATTGGGCTATATATATGTTAGAGCCCAAATGTAGCCCAATGTATCCCAATGTAGCCAATGTAGCCCAAAGATGGCCACCAGAGACAAAAAAAAACAAATGTAGACCAAATATCAGCCAGATGTAGCCCTACTATAGCCCAGTGACAGAATGTCCCAGAGTGTTCTAAAGAACAACTAGAGCGCTAACAGTCTTACTTATGACAAAAGTATGGCACACCTGAAGTCCTCTTGATTGGAATAAAGTGTTAACACTTAAAACATTTAATTTGCAAAGGAACAAAATGAGGGGTTTCATTTTCCCATAGAAATGTTATATATATATATATATATATATATATATATATATATATATATAGACAAGCAAGATCCCAACCGCTCCTGGTCGCGGTTCAAAAGGGCGCAGACCTCATAATCCTCAGACAGCAAAGTATGATGTTAAATCATCCAGCCAGCACAACGGTCCAGTGTCAGCAGTGCATTTTATTGTGCAAAAGTGCAAGAGCAAGTGCCCTCCCTGACGCGTTTCGCTCCGCGGACGGAGCTTGGTCACATAACGCGTCAGGAGTAGGCAGTGAGTTAAATTGAGATTAAAAGCCCAAGCGCCTAAAGAAACAGGCCGCATGGGTGTTACAATGATACAGACAAGCAATAAATTAAATGTGACGTCAAAACAAATAACGCATGCATAATACATGTGCCAAAAGATGAATCAAAGCATATATATATATATACATATATATATATATATATATATATATATATATATATATATATATATATATATATATATATATATATATATATATATATATATGTGTGTATATATATGTGTGTATATATATGTATATATATGTGTGTATATTACGCCAGTAGGTATATATAGTTAGGATTTTTTTGAATAGGGATTTCTGAAAATTCTATGTTGAATAACTTTGGCGTTGATAGACGGAATTGGCTGAAATTTTCAGGAAAATGGCACATTTTGTTTCTGAGCATCCACTGAAAGTTTGGGAGGGTTTCGTCAAGCGGGGGCCGAGAAAAAAGGGGGGTCCCAAAACGTGTTTTTAACATTGAGTTTTCCATGGGGCTCGAACGGCTGAATGGATTTCTATGAAACTTGGCAAAATTGTAGAGACTGTTTGCCCGATGTGCCTTTGCTAGGTCTCAAGATATGTGCTCCAGTGGATTTTGAGAAATTAACTTTCAAAAAAATATATATATCTGTGACAGCTTCCCGGTTAGCGCCCCGGTTCGCGTACCAGACGCGTAACGGAACTTCGCGAGGAGAAGCGGATTGGATTTCCGGTGACTCTCAACATTCTAAACAGTCCGGAGCGGCCGTCATCTTGTCTCTCGGTAGGATCGAGAGACAAGAGGTGGAAATAAACGAAGGGGGAAATGAATGAAATGGGCAAGGTAGACCCCTCCTGACCCCCTAGGATTTTCGATTTTTCGCGGTGGAAGCGCTACCCGGTACGCGAACCGGGTAGCTCACCGGTAGCGTAACGGGAGTCTGCCATCTTGTGTTTCGGACGAATTTAGTCACAAGATGGAAGATAAACAATGTTGGGAATGGGTATAAGGGGGCACGGGAGACAAATCCTGACCCCCTAGGTTTTCTGAGGGTGGCTGAGGATGCCCATATATGTAAAAATTTTCGCACGGTTAGCGCCCGGTCCGCGCACCGGGTAGCGTTCCGGAAAGCGTAACAAGGGGAAAACCAAGGGAAATAGTAAAATAATATTTTAGAGTGCTTTGAGGTAGGGTAGCTCTAAATAGAGCTGTTGTGTTGTGTGGGTGATGTAAGTACCAACATGTAGGTACCAATGAAGAGTCTAAAATTCAATGTACACCATCTCCTCTGTAGATATTTTGTATGTTCTTATATGGGTTATTTAAATGTAAATGTGTGGAAAAGCACTTCATGCTTTAAAGCAATTGTATTTTTGAACTGATTGTTCTTTCCTCTTAGTCCTCCTCTTTGTTTGTTTTTCCCCACACTCTTCTTCAGCATGATAGTTGATAAATTCGTTCCCTCAAAAAATGTATATACATAAAACAATTATATTAAATACATATACAATATATTTTTCCTTTAAAAGAAGAATACATTTTACAGCTTTTGATATTTGCTATTAAAAAAACATTGAAATTCACTGAAAAAACCATAGGTTATAGACCATATATAGTTAGGAATTAGCATTTACAAAACCTTATTATACTCACACAAAACCATCATCGTTTGACTATGACTTAACTATATATGGTCTATAACCTATGGTTTTTTCAGTGAATATATATACATATATATATATATATATATTACCTACTGGTGGTCGCCTGTAGGTAGATATAGTTAGGACCTAGTTTCCATAAGAAATCCGCAACATTCTATTTGGAATAACTTTGGCGCCGGTCGACTAATACATGCGAAATTCTCCAAAAAAATGGCCTGCTCCGCTCCTTCCCTGAAAGTTTGGGGGTGATTCGTCAAGTGGGGGCTGAGAAAAAAGGGGGGTCCCAAAACGTGTTTTCCCCATGCAATTTTCCATAGGGACCTTTAAGTAAGGCTACAGCCCGAACTGCTGAACGGAATTACACCAAATTTGGCAAAAAGGTAGAGTTCGGTTCGCAGATTACGCTTTTTGTTAAATGGTGTGAATCCGTTCAGTAGTTTCTTAGAAAATCAAAAGTAAAATCATAGATATATCTTTAGACGAAGTACCGTACGTGTACCGTGCCAGGACAGTACGCGTACCATTACGAGCACGAGCTTCATGCTAATTGGCTGAAAACTGTCTGTCAACACTCCAAACCAGGAAGTGTTAGCAGCCATCTTGTGTCTCGGTAGAACCGAGGCACAAGAAAAGTGATAAACAAGTGCACAAAAGACGCAAAGGGGGCAGGGTGGAAAGACCCTGACCCCCTCGACCTGCTCAGGGGGTCCCACAGGAGAGGTGTAATGAGACCATGCCCCTTTTTACACCTCTCTGCAATGCAGCCCCCTGGCGCACAGGTTCCTGGTGGGCTAGTTGGCCCCCAGGCACCCCCAGTATTCAAAGGGAATTAGTTCCCCCTCTGCAATCCTGCCAAGGGGCTGCGTTGCAGAGAGGTGTAATGAGGCCACACCCATTTTTACACCTCTCTGCGACGCAGCCCCCTGGCGCATACTGGAGGTCCCTGGTGGGCTAGTTGGCCCCCAGGGACCCCCAGTATTCAAGGGGAATTAGTTCCCCCTCTGCAAACGCGCCAGCGGGCTGCCTTGCAGAGACATGTAAAGAGGCCATGCCCCTTTTTACACCTTTCTGCGACGCAGTCCCCTGGCGCATACTGGAGGTTCCTGGTGGGCTAGTTGGCCCCCAGGGACCCCCAGTTTTCAAGGGGAATTAGTTCCCCCTCTGCAAACATGCCAGGGAGCTGCGTTACAGAGAGGTGTAATGAGGCCACGCCCCTTTTTACACCTCTCTGCAACGCAGCCCCCTGGCGCATACTGGAGGTTCCTGATGGGCTAGTTGGCCCCCAGGCACCCCCAGTATGCAAGGGGACTTAATCCCCCAACTAAGAATGTGCTACGGGCGTATTTGCACAGTGGTGAAGGTAGGGGGCGGGGCTTGAGGTGATATGTGTGTAAACATGCCCTGTGGCACGTTTTAAGTTGGGGAATTAATTCCTCTTCAATCCAGAGGTCCCCTAAGGGCCAACTAGCCCACCAGGTACCTCCAGTAGGCGCCACGGAGCTGCGTTGCAGAGTGTTGTAAAAAGGGGGCGTTGCCTCTGAACAACTCTATGCAATGCAGCTCCCTGGCACATACTAGAAGTACCTGGTGGGCTAGTTGGCCCACAGGGGCCTCAGGATTGAAGAGGAATGAATTCCTCAACTTAAAACGTGCCACAGGGCGTGTTTGCACACAATGTCACCTCAGGCCCCCTTCCTTCACTATTGAGCAAAATATTCCTCTAAAATCAGGCGAACTACGAATTCCAATTTACTCACCTGTTATCAGGAGAGACCTCAGTGCTGCATCTTTCAGCCCACTACTGATCCTGAAAAGTAATTCTAACCATACTTACAATAACTTCAATTTCCTTCCATAGGCTAACATTGACTGGTTTCACTTGGGAATTCTTCTAAGTGTGGAGTTTTGGAATTTAAAAAAAATCCTCTAAAATCAGAAGAACTACGAATTCCGATTTACTCACCTGTTATCAGGAGAGACCTCAGTGCTGCATCTTTCAGCCCACTACTGATCCTGAAAAGTAATTCTAACTATACTTACAGTAACTTGAATTTCCTTTCATAGGCTAACATTGAATGGTTTCACTTGGAAATTCTTCTAAGTGTGGATTTTTGGAACTTTAAAAAATTCCTCTAAAATCAGCCAAACTACGAATTCCGATTTACTCACCTGTTATCAGGAGAGACCTCAGTGCTGCATCTTTCAGCCCAATACTGATCCTGAAAAGTAATTCTAACTATACTTACAGTAACTTGAATTTCTTTCCGTAGGCTAACATTGACTGGTTTCACTTGGAAATTCTTCTAAGTGTGGAGTTTTGGAACTTTAAAAAATTCCTCTAAAATCAGCCGAACTACGAATTCCGATTTACTCACCTGTTATCAGGAGAGACCTCAGTGCTGCATCTTTCAGCCCACTACTGACCCTGAAAAGTAATTCTAACCATACTTACAGTAACTTGAATTTCCTTCCATAAGCTAACATTGACTGGTTTCACTTGAAAATGCTTCTAAGTGTGGAGTTTTGGAACTTTAAAAAATTCCTCTAAAATCAGCCGAGCTACAAATTCCGTTTTACTCACCTGTTATCAAGAGAGACCTCAGTGCTGCATCTTTCAGCCCACTACTGATCCTGAAAAGTAATTCTAAACATACATACAGTATCTTGAATTTCCTTCCATAGGCTAACATTGATTGGTTTCTTTTGGAAATTCTTTTAAGTGTGGAGTTTTGGAACTTTAAAACATTCCTCTAAAATCAGCCGAACTACGAATTCCGATTTACTCACCTGTTATCAGGAGAGACCTCAGTGCTGCATCTTTGAGCCCAGTACTAATCCTGAAAAGTAATTCTAACCATACTTACCAGTAACTTGAATTTCCTTCCATAGGAATCCATTGTCTGGTTTTCTAAGTGTCTATTTTCACAAACTACAAATATTCCTTAAAAATCGCCTGTATGATTTAAACGCATTATTTCAACTGTTTACAGGAGATGCTCCAGTGCTGGAACCAGGATCCACCACTGAGTAAGAAAATGTAATGATAACACTACTTACCTGCTAAGTGAATTTCCTCCCATAGGATAACATTGGTGATTCTATGTGAAAAAATGTGTCAACTTTTAAAATACAATAATATTCCCTAAAAATCACTACTGTAACTAAAACACTGTTACTCAACCGTTTACAGAAGATGTCCAAGGACTGAATCTAGGACCAAGTCCTGTGGTTAGAGAAAGTAATCCATAAAGTAACTAATTGCACTTAACTAGAAAAACACATTGAGGTCAATGTTGCATTGTGTTTTAAATTGTGTTGTCCATTGCAACAACTGTAACTACTGTATTTTAGAGTCTATTGCCTAATTGCAAAGTCTTTAAACTAAAGTAATTCATTCTGAGAAGGTATATTTTGTAATGTAGTGTATAATGAATTACAATGTAGTTTAAACAATAAAATATCTAAAAATAATTAGTTTAACAAATGTAGTAAATCAGTATAACAATTAATACATTTAAAAACTGTAATTTACAAAACCTTCGAAATTCACTGAAAATTCCAAAGGTTTCAGGCCTGATATAGTTAGGAATTAGCATTTAAAAAACCTTTGAAATTCACTGAAAAAAACATAGGTTGCAGGCCTAACATAGTTTGGAATTAGCATTTAAAAAACCTTTGAAATTCCCTGAAAAAACCATAGGTTTCAGGCATGATATAGTTAGAAATTAGCATTTAAAAAACCTTAGAAATTCACTGAAAAACGGGGGTTTTAGGGGTGTTATAGTTAGCTGGACATTTCACTCGTACAAAACCATTGAGATTCCTCCGATATAGTTAGTTGTACTAACTATATCTTGTGCGCCCGCAACCCACTGCTGATGATGTCACATATTACATTATTCATGACATGGTCAGTGACATCACTGATGACATCTCAAATGACATTACTGATGACATCACTAATGACATCACTGATGACATCATCCACGTGACAATACACCTCATCATACACTAGTATAACCTTACATCACTCACTGTAAAATACTGAGTTCCATATTTGAATCCATTTACACACCAATACAAGTTTCTAAAAACCCACTCAGTGATTCCTAGATCTATACACACATCTAATCACTTACCTACAGATTCACTCATACATGCAGTCAATGATCAATAGAACACTATCAAATATACTAAAATTGCAACCGCATTCAGGCCAGACGCGTTTCATGGAGCTCCGTTCCCTTTCTCAATGGCTCAGTTGCTGAAATGGAAGACCGAGTTCTCCGAGCACTTAATCACTTCCAATAACCATCCCCAGTGGGCGTAGCCATATGCAATGGCTTGTGGTTCCTGTAGTGCTGGAGATAATAAGTCTCTTATGAGTCCATCTTTGCAGACAGCAATTAATACATTTAAAACACCCCAGTGGGTTAGTGCAAAGTCTCTCTTGGCTGCCTGCCCCGCTCTGTAGTGGAAACCTGAGAAACTGCCTCCCATCATCGCTCTGGCACCTTCCTAGCGCCAACACGGGGCCCGCTGACAAGCGGTGGGCTTCTTTCTGCGGCCGGGCTAGCCGCTAAAAATCCAACGAAGAAGGTTGCCCCACTGAAAAGAAGCCATCAGGCAGGTGAGTATTTCTTTCTTTATTTGGTAACAACTTGCAAGCAGGCAGCAGCAGGAAAATTGCAACCGCATTCAGGCCAGACGCATTTCAGGAAGCTTCGTTCCCTTTCTCAATGGCTTGGTTGCTGAAATGGAAGACAGAGTTATATATATATCCTGGCCCCTGCTTGATAACTGATGCGAGGTGCACTCAGACACTGACAGCGGACCTCAAGCGTATCCCACAACACAGGTATGCAGGCTTTCCCCTCCCGATATGCTTTCACAGTTCACCACCATAACGCCGACGCCTTTCGAATTTCCCATTCTTCTTCACAGACTGGTCGTTAAAGGAAAACACGCAAGACTCTTCACTGTTTTCCCACATTTCTTTTATTGCGCGCCCTCTTTGGGCTACTTTGAATAAGATGCTGATTGGATGCTGGTACATGCTGTGTGGGACCCCTTTGTTTAAAAATGCGTGAATGTTCTGCTGCTTGTGTTGAAGAGCTCACCATTGAGCCTCGGTCGGTTCAAGCCTCCTTAATCCTCTGCCAACATCCCACATAGGAAGACTGCTGAATGCTTGCCCCCGTGGACCCCAGGTTATCGGGGTGGTGCAGCCTCGGTGGTTAGAACACCGCCTTTAGATCCTGGCTCCTGCTTGATTACTGATGCAAGGTGCACTCAGACACTGACAGTGGGCCTCAAGCGTAGCCCACATCAGAGGTATGCAGGCTTTCCCCTCCCGATATGCTTTCACAGTTCTCCACCATAACGCCGATGTGTTTCAAATTTCCCATTCTTCTTCACAGGCTGGTGGTTAAAAGAAAACACGCAAGACCCTTCACTGTTTTCCCGCATTTCTTTTATTGCGCGCCCCTTATGGGCTACTTTGAAGGAATTCCCCTTGGTTACAGACGGTCCTTGGGGGCCAACAAGCCCTCCTGTTACCTCCTGTAAGTCCCACACATGGGGATTTTTGAGAGATGTTTGGAGGCCACGCCCCCTTTCTCCACCACTCCGCAAATGCGCCTCCTGGCACACTACTGGTTGGTGTATGGATTCCACATTACTCCTGAGGGCCTCAGGGCTAAAGTGAACTTCTTCCCCAACCAGTAGTGCACCAGGAGGCATGAGTGGTGGAGAAAGGGAATGTGGCTTCCGGAGGCCTCTCAGCAATCCAGCTGTGTGGGTCTTCCTGGAATTATAGGGGTAGGGTAGTTGGCCCCAAAGAACCCTCAAGAGCCAAGGGGATTTCATCTCCCAACTATTAGTGTATCAGGAGGTCTATTTGCAGAGTCGTGGAGAAAGGGGCCGTGGCCACCAAAACCTCTCAGCAAACCCACTGTGTGGGACTTACTGGAGGTAACAGGAGCGGTAGTTGGCCCCCAAGGACCCTCAATAGCCTAGGGGACTTCATCCTCCTACGAGTAGTGTACCAGGGTGCATGTTTGCAGAGTGGTGGAGAAAGGCGGCGTGGCCTCTGACAGCCTCTCAGCAATACTTCTTTGTGGGACTTCCTGAGGTAACAGGAGAGTAGGTGGCCCTGAAGGACGTGCTTGGTGTCCAGATACTCCATCTGTTATATCCAGTATGTCCCACACACCAGGATTGCTGAGACACTTTTGAAAGCCATGCCCCCTTTCTCCAGCACTCCTCAAACTCACTTCCTGGTGCAGTACTGTGCTCGTTGGGGCATGAAGTCCACTTTACTGCTGAGGGACCGTTGGGGCCAAGAAGCCCTCCTGGTATCTCCTGTTAGTTCTACACTGGGATTCCATAGAGCTGGCTGGAGGCCCAACCACCTTTCTCCACCACTCTGCAAACGTGACTACTACTTATAAAATGTGACGACTACTTAAAAAAACAATCTGTAAATGGGTTTGTGAATGGTTGTGTGGGAGTGGTAGTCGCTGTATGAAAGGTTCTATGGAAGTGTGAGTGGGTGTGTCAGTGATTCTGTGGATGATTTCATCAGTGATGTCACTGACCATGTCATGAGTGATGTAATATATAAAGTCATAAGCAGTGCAATGCGGAGGTGTGAGTTATAGTTAGCTCAGCTAACTATAACTGGTGAATTCCACTGGTTTTGTGTCAGTGACCCTTGAGCCTAAGTATAACGTCCATGTAACCTTTGTTTTTTTAGTGGATTTGTACGTTTTTTAGATTCCATTTCCTCAGTATATAATGCCTCTGTAACCTTTGTTTTTTAAGTGAATTTCTATGTCTGTTTTAAGTGTTCATTCCTAGCTATCACGTCCCTGTTTCCTTTGTTTTTTTCAGTGAATGTCTTTGTTTTTTTAAATACTAATGATGTTTGCAGAATGGTTGGAGAAATGGGGCGAGGCTTCTGACCAGCTCGGAGAAATCCTGCTGTGTAGTACTTAGATAAAGTACCAGGAGGGCTTCTTGGCCCCCAAGGTCCCTCAGCATCAAGAGAACTTCATACCCCAACCAGTAGTTTGTCAAGAGACGTGTTTGCAGAGCAGTAGAGCAAGATGATGTGGCCTAGAACACCTCTTAGCAATCCGGCTGTGTGGGACTTAATGGAGGTAACATGAGCGGTTGTTCACCCCCAAGGACCCTCATCAGCCAAGGGGACTTCATCCCCCAACTAGTAGTACGCCAAGAGGCATGTTTGGAGAGTGGTAGAGAAAGGGGGTGTGCCACAAAGACCTCTCAGCAGTCCTGGAGTGTGGGACTAACTGAATGTAACTGGAGGGGTAGTTGACCCACAAGGATATCCTTGTGACCAACAACTCCTCCTGTTACCTCCAGTAAGTCCCACACAGCGCACTTGCTTAGAAGTCTTCGGGGGCCACGCCCACTTTCTCCATCTCTCTGCAAATGCGGCTCTTGGCGCACTGGTGATTTGGGGATGAAGTCCCCTTGGCTCCACAGGGTCCTTGGGGCCAACAAGCCCTCCTGTTACCTCCAGTAAGGCCCACACAGTGGGATTGAGGAGAGGTCTTCGGAGGCCACAGACCCTTTTTTCACCTCCTGGTGCACTACTGGATGGGGGTGAGGTCCATTTTACTCTTAAGGGTCCTTGGGCGCCATCTAGCCCTCCTTTACTTCCAGTCAGTCCCACACAGCTGGAATGCTAAGTGGTTGTTGGAGGCCACACCGCCTTTCTCCACCACTCTGCAAACATGCCTCCTGGTGCATTACTGGTTGGGGGAAGAAGTTCACTTAATGCCTGAAGCTCCAAGAGGCAAGGGTAGTTACAGTTAGGACGGAAGTTTACATATGAAAAGCGTTTTATGTTTTGCCAATAATTTTGGCCCGCTTGACAAATCTCCAATCATTTTCACAAAACTTCCCATTGTAGGTTCTGCTGCACAAATGCCTTTCTCAGACAGGAAGTGAATGCTACTCTGTGATACTACGTTTATTTGTAGCTAACAGTTGTTGTTTGCTGTCAGATAACATCAAACTTCCAACCTTCCTAACAGGATCCAGGCAACGTTGCCATTGTTCCATCTAGTAGAGTACCTTGATACTGATAAAAAGATTACTTTCTTCACAGCCACATATTCTTCAACATTTATTTACAGTAAAGTAATGCCATATAAAATCCAAACCAACTTTTTTGATCAAATGCATATTGTCTTGCAAGTGGAAAAGTATAATATTTATGACATAAGTCTATGCTGAAAAGCCCAGTCATTTAAAATAACATAAAGCCCAAGTTGGCTCAATATACCACATTTTGATAACTTCAATAGAGAGTCTTCACCGTCTCTGATGTATATTGATTGTATTGTATTGTGGTATACTTATAGAGCGCAGCCTGTCACCACCAAGGGCATCCTGGCGCTTTGAACCCTGATCCAGCAACTTCAGCAGCTAGCCTGTCCTCGGGAAGAGGTAGGTTTTCAACGCCTTTCTAAAGGCTGAAAGAGCCTCAAGACTCCTAAGGGATAATGGCAGGGAGTTCCAGAGTTTGGCCGCCGCTACTCTGAACGATCAGCCACCCATCCTCACTCTCTGGAAGCGCGGGACTACTAACAGCTTGGATGACGAGGAGCGTAAGGCTCGAGATGGAAGATACCAAGCAAACATTCTCCGCAACGGGATTGGTCCCAAGCCATGAATAGCTCTAAACACAATACATGCCGCTTTGTAGCGAACGCGAAGGTGAATCGGCAGCCAGTGGAGTTCCTGTAGCGCTGCTGTAGACGAACTGTAGTAGGGACGGGAAAGGGCGATATTGATATTGATCTTCAATATTTATTTGTGTTATCTGCAGAAAAAAGAAGGGTGCAATTACTAATACTCTGAAATTGTCCACAATCCAAATTTGTTTTAAAAAAAAAGCTGTAAAATTAAAGAATATCTACAATAAAAACCCAGAGAGACAATTTATCTCAAATGAACCCATCATTCTTCATCATTATTGAAACAAGTGGAACCACAGGTATTGACACTGATGATATATCTGGATTCAAGCTGTCATAATAGCTGTAGTAATTTTCATTCTCCACCTCTCCTTATTTTTTGGAACTTAGCCAATGCCAAAATGTACTCGTTTTTTTGTAATTACTGTTATGTACCTCTGTTTAGTTGTTTCTTAAATTGCTCTGCAATGTTCTAAAATACCTTTCTTCACAGGGAAGACTGTACTCCCCATATATCATTTCCCACATGGGCAATCCAATACATATATTGTATACAGCGTTTTACATGACAGATTTTTTAAATTTCTTTAATGTATGGGATTTGATATGTGTCCTAAACTATTTGAACAAGCTTTACATTCAGAGCATGCGGGAGAAAAGCAGACTATTCTCAAATGAAGTAGAGGTCTTTACCTGCCCAAAAAAGCGTCTAACCATTGCACCCTGCAACAATGTAGGCCCAAGTTTGTCATTTCTTCATGAAGCACAATGCAGCAAGCCACCTTGCTGTGCTGCGTGAAAAGGAAAGGGCAGTAATGGGCCATATTTAACATTATACAGGGCTTGCCTGTCCTCTTCTAGTGCTGGCGAGCTTTTGGCTGCCTAGTGCCAATGTAGGCACCTTTGAGTCATGTTGCAAGCATGCCTGCATTGTAGGCAGGATTGTTTTTGTCGAGAGAGGCACTTTCCTCTTTCTGTGTGTGCTGCAAAGTGCAGCACACACAGAAAGCAGAAAAATGAGGAGAAATAAAGATATTTCCCCTCGTTACGCCTCGCCTAGGGAAGCATAGCATTTTGACGCATTCCCAGGTCTACCACTAGAGATAAATCTGGGAATCTGCCAAACTCCATGGGAGGGTGCTTGGGAACACTCATGCTCAACCCATGGAACGCCTCCCTGGAGCAGAGTGTTGCAAGGCAGCGATCTGCACTGTGTTGCATTACTCTCGATTCATCAAGCCACGCAGGACCACGCAAGGTGGCCTTGCATGTTTTGATAAATCTCACTTATTTGAATCACCGCTGTCTGCCCTTGCCCCCTCCCCCCTTGAATGGCACCGGGGTGACACAAAACCTTGATAAATCTAGCCCTTAGTGCTTTTGAATGTAAATGTAGGTGCTGGGCCAATTACGTCTTATAGTGTCAAATTAGAATCACTCCTCAATATATTTAAATGTTTGTTAAATATTTTTCTCAGTTTAAAGTATAACGCACAAAGATCATCACAGTACAACACCAACTTACAGAAGATTTATCACAGTGATTAGAGAGCAAATTTAAAGAAGCTTGTGCAGGAATAAGAGTGGTCGTAAATGGTTGGTTGACTGTCCTTTAATTGTGATGCAGGTTTGGAGCAGGAAAAGTACAACAGAAATCGATTACATTCACACCAACTTTCAGACAAGGTGACATCACAAAAATAATTATCCTGGGAACATAACTGCAAGGAGCCGAAATTATTAAATACAAAAAATAGGGAAATTCAAATATCTCTGAAAAATTAGGTTAGTAAATCACTAACAGCTGAAAATTTCCATTATGCCTGATGCACAATTACAAAATAATGAAGACAAGTGTGCTACTGAACCGTAAACATACCTCAATTTGGTGCAAAGAGTCTAAGACAATGGAAAATGGAAGGCAGTTGAATCAAACCAAGACAACAAGCATAGAGCCATTCACCATGGCAAACGTGAAGAAGCTTGTATTTATGTGGGCTAATTTTTGATATGGGGACTGGTGGAGAAAGGCAAAAACCTTTCATTCTACCTCTCCCTTGGAATAGAAATAGTGCCCAGTGCTAATGTTAAGATGGTCCTGCAAGCCACCCCATTCCTTTTTTCACTTTTCCCCCCTGGTTGACTGGGAAGCCCCTCAGTGTAGGTAGATTTGGGTGCTTACCCCTATTGTTCCCCTTTCAGGGGGATAGAGAAAGCATACCAGAATATCAAGAAAAAAGTAAAAAACAGAATGTGCTGCATCCTCCTCATCAGCACCACATAATCTTCCTGCCACCCTGGGGAAGCAGAATAGGGGGGGTTATCGCCTTTCAACTTCCCCCATGTAAAAACTACTCACAAAATTATCCAAAGTTTCTCTTGCTTGCCATATAGATAGGAATGTTTTACGCTATAGGGGGGGCAGAAAGACTGTGGGGGCTTTAGCAGTAGGAATGTGGTCTGATGTGAGGATGAGCCAGCGCCCACCTGTTTAATTGTTTTTTACCTGCCCTACAGGGTCAAAAAAGGTATCCGGGTTTTAGCGGTTCGGAGGCTTCAGTCTGATGCCAGGACAGGTTGGGACCCACCATAATTAAAAAAAAAAAGATCCCTGTCATCTCATAAGCATTCTGCCCCCCTGTGGAAGATTAGGGATTAATCCTCCAATCTGCCCAGTGGGGCTGACAGACTGTTGGGACTTTAGTAATGGGGATATGACCCAATGCTAAATTCAAAGCAATTAAAAAAAGTAATATCACTCCTAACAAAGCAATAGTAGTTAAAGTGTTGGACTTTGCAGGGGTCAGATTTACAGTTCAGTTTCCCTTCCCAAGAACTGTCTCTCAACAGTTACAGTTAGCACAACTTCTACCGGCTGCCAGAGACTGAATTCAGGGTAACATTGTGTCAACAACTGCTGTGGTTCTTTCAGCACACCGATATCTGAAGCCTTTAATAACTTATCTACTGAATCCAAAAATTGAAAAACTCTAGGTAGAAGGTTTGTTCCAGTGTATCTTTGAGGGTGGGGGAGGTCTCTTTAGTTCCTTCTTCACCTTTAATTATAACAACAGATTAAAGTAATTGGTGTTGTGAGGAGGGCCACATTTTGGAATCAGGATATTCAGGGTCAGTGGCCCCAGATTGAAGAGATACATTTGTCTAACTGAAGGGCACTCTCAGCAATATGTCTAGCTCTTTAATAGTGTTGTACATTTATTCAGGGCACAGTAGTTTTGATTAAGGGTGAGCGTAGTTCGCGAAGTAGCGCTACGCGAAGCTACGCGAAGTGCACTTCGCACTACGCGAACTTCCCTTCGCACTACGCGAGCTGCGTAGTAGCATGTTCGCACTGTGCAAGATGTGTTTTCAATGATTGCACAGTGCGGACAAGCATCCAGCACTGTGCAATCATTGAAAACGGCATCTTGCACAGTGCGAGCTGTAGTTTTCTGCTGCTCGAGTAGATTATTACTCGAGCTGCAGCTTTCTCAACACGAACTGGTAGTTTCTGATTGAGAGCGGTCGCGAGCATGCGCAACCACTCACAATGAGAAACCTTACCTTCCCGCGTTGAGAATCTCGCCGGGATGTCATTTTGCTTGCTCGCGGTTGCGAACATGACGTTCAGGACAGCGAACAAGCAAAAAATGAGCGCTGCACTACGCTACGCTGCACTAGCCGTGTTCGCACTGTGCTACGTGCAGCTCGCGAAGTTGCGCAAACTTCGCAAACTCCGCGAGCGTAGAGTAGTGCTTCACCCAGGGTTAGTTTTGATAGAAATGGACAACCAAGTAGTGAAAGCATTTGTCAATTGAGAGGGTGGAACCAGGATTCTAGCTTTGACCTAACTCACTCAAAAGATTTAAACTGTGCAAAAAATAATCTGATATCTCTTAGGGCAACCTATGCACTGGGAAAAGAAAATCAAACATCAGACAAGTTAAACAGATTTTCCCTTCCTATGTAAATCACCATCTGTCAAAACAATCTTTTCAGATGATTGTGGATCAGTTAGGACTTCCATGGTGTCATACCTGTGCAGATGATGAGTATGGAGCACATACGGAAATTTTTGAATCCTGCTACTTGGGCCATAAACATCGAACCCCTGCTGTAGAACGATTATTGAAGCAACAAAAATCAAATCTACTTATATGTATCACTAAGCCGACCCAATTTTTAGAGAGCAAACAGCGTGTGATCCTTTTACCAAGAAAACCGCCGTCGGGTGGTCTATACATTATTTTCCAGCACATCATCAATGGACGAATCCCCTCGCTTGCGTTAGGAGTGAAGGGAAGTGCAGGAGCATATTGTGAAATCAATCAGTTGTTACACCATTTGATCGTATAGGAGTGGAGATTTGCCCCCTCTATACATTTTCTTTAGCTAAACACTTTTGAAGAACAGTGTCGGGAGGAAAATATTCCCGTGAAGAAAGCCTACCTGCTTAATTTGTGACAAAAGTTCTGGGAGATATTTGTAGTAAAGCCTGAAGAAGGAGCATGGACCTGTGATTACCTCCGAAACGCGTCGCTTCTTGGTCTACTTGTAACAAAAGTTCTTGTGAATCATATGGATTGTTGTGGAATATATATTAAGGATAACATACAAGATGAAATGCTGAGTTGCTGTTTATGATTGTCCTTGAAATGGCACTGATCGATTTGCACTTTTTATATAAATATGTTTTTATGTTGTGTATTTTTGTGGGTATTGTTTTTTTAACATTGTAAGTGATTGTCAAAATATATATATAAAACATTTTTTATATATGCAAGAAGAAAAAAGTTTTTAAACCAAGCATATGATGTTAATTTGGTGATAGTTAAATGTTGAATGTGGTGTTATATTACCATTGTATGCAATTGAAGTATCCCAAAGGGAGTTTATGTTAGACCTAGTGCCATACCTGTGCATCCAAACAGCTCTTCTTCACCGATTCTGCATGAAGACCTATTGTCAGGAAGCCTGGAGAGTGGGAACCCTGTCTCAGTTGGCCCACAGCTCTACTATATTTGTTTCATTTGACTACCCTCCTTATAAGGGTGCAGTCAAAAATTCATATGGAAGCAGTTCAGTGATTTAAGTGGCACAAGTTTGGCCTCAATACCCATGCTTTTCTTTTCTCCAAAATCTGTCAGTTGCACCGGCAAGTGTTAGGCACAGCAGTGTCAAATACCAAATGCACTTAGATTGCATACCCCTCGGCGCCCTTACATACTCTGCAGCAAGCAGTGTAAGTGCATTCGTTATTTGGCAACACCATTTCTTAGTACAAAATGCATCTTAGCATCCATTTTTAGATGCAAGGGTGCACTCTGTCCCGCTGCAGAATCTCACTGGGAGGGAAGTGTTGAATCTAGAAAAACATGTGATTCCAAAATATGCAACCTGCACTGATAGATAACCGTACACAGCGCACACAGTCTGGAAGGAGCTCTGCAGCTCATCATGCAGCCTTGAGCCTGTGGATGACACATGTTATTTTTCGCGCTGATGAGTGGTCATGAAATTGTAGGAAATATGTTCTAAAATTCCGGTGTATGCAAACAATTTCCAGATACAATGACTGAGTAACAGAGTGTGCTGCAAGCACAGGCTTTAATTAATGTCCCAAACATGCAATGTCTTTATTACAGGCTCAGCTACACACAGACTACATACTTTTTCTCTTGGTACGAGAAGCACTGAGATTGACAAGTATTGTCTCTATCAGGAACCACACCATCCTCATGGCAGAGCAGCAGCACGCTCCCTCAGCTCAGACGCTTGTGGCCTAATGTTATTTTACAATACAGCTGAGTCATTTAGAACACCTTCCAGTGCTGTTCTCTTTCCCATCCCTCCATGTTGGTCTTTTGGCGCTTTGCATACTGCACATTCTGGTCATTACATCAGTATTGCTATTTCCAGCAAGTTGTCTTTCTTTCTTCTGCAGAAAGCAGGTTATTGTTCCACTCTGGTCATGTTGACTTTTCACCCTCAAAGTACATTGCTTTGTGTCCTCTTCTAGATAGGCTAATCTCCAAAAAGGCACTTTGAATGTGTGCTTGTCACATTCTTGACATGTTGCCATATAAACCAGTCCCTGATTTATGTTTCCTACTGGACACGGTGTGGAACAGCATCTGCAGCACACATATTTGTGTCCTCTTCTATCAAATAAGGGCATACTGACTTGGGTGCTGACCTGACACACTGACTTGTGATTCACTTCAACATTGTGCAATCATCACACAATGGTTTTTCTTCCAATGGACAAACAGACTTATGCTTTTCCTGGACATGGTGAATAACAGTATTTTGCTTTGTGTTCTCTTCTTGACATGTAGACCTGTGTCTGACCTGGACACAACTTCTTTCTTGGATACAGCTAAGTTAGCACTGACTAGTTTGTCTACCTTGAATAGAGTTGCATCCTCTCCTGGATGTGCTGACACACAGCATTTTACGTTGTGTTCTCTATCGGGCTCGCTGAACTGTGCCCCATCTGAACACAACTTCATAGTCAGCATACACTTGTATGCTTTGCATCTAGCGCAAGTGATTACTTGTCCTCTTCTGGACAAGCTACTGAAGTCTCACCTGAACATGTTGACGTCAGCATCAATGCTATCCGACATACAATTGTGAATCTTTCATGGACACGTTGACAATTTACCATCATCAGAAACCCACAATTGTCAGCAACTAGCAACCTGGATAATACCTTATTTTTGTCTGATGCTTTGTCACTCCGGGCTATTTTTTAATGCTGTCCCTCTACCAAAACACACTAACATTGTTCATGAACACATTCTATTTGGTGCCATTAATGTTGAAGTCACTAGTGCCACCCCTTCAGGACATGTTGTCAGGGGTCATCTGTGCATATCATGTGGCAGGCTCTAACACAAATCCCTATCTGTGCATCTTGAAGTTATGGTTTGACATCATATTTGTATTTTCTCTCTCTTTAGAACATCACAAATGTGGTCCAGTCCTGAGGTCTCCTTTGTATCGCTTACCATGATGCTTTATGCAGAAGTACATGACATGTGGTACTCTTTGGCTCGTGCAATTCTTTCTTCACTGGACATTAGGTCGTTGTCAGCTTCCTGATGCCTGATCATCATAGACCGATTCTCACAGCAGCCCTCCAGCTGTGATTCTGTACTTCTGACTAAAACCATCTCAGCCTTCAAGCTGCTTAGTCCCTTCATCAGTCACAGAGTCAGATGTCCAGCTGTCGCTTCCCTCTCATGGCTGTATATGTTATTCCCCGTTGGGCCACCGGGTGACATGGCACTGATGGGATGTGTTTTCTTCTATTTTTTCCTACTTGACTCTTTTTTCTTTCTTCTACATTCCTTTCTCCTCTTCCAAGTGCTCATTGTCACCAATGTTAAAATGACTTATTGTGCACAAGTTGCTTATGCATTTGAGTTACCTTAGTCTTCCATTTCAGTTACAGGAATAATAAATAATCAATATTTAACTCCGACATCTCACTCCATGAGAAGTTACAGATATCTTCAGCGTCAATCTTACATTAAGACACTCCAGTTGTCTAGGGCAAGCACCCCTCAAAAATGTCAGCTCAGTGCAGTCACACAATACCCAAGACACAAGAGTAGGCTTTCATGAAGCTCATATCCTTTCTTTAGTCCATTCCTTGGTTTGCTCTCATGCTTAAGTAAGGTTCCTATAAGATAAGTGAAATTAAGCCCTTGTAATCATATACCCTACCCGTGCACACAAAGTCATAGGAGCCTATTCACAACCAGATTTTTGTAGTTTGCGTTATAGTACTGCTAAAAACTGCTCACAAACCTACAAATGAAGGTTCTGGCTCTACTTCTCCTATCTTTTTTCTGTGCAAGGAACTCCTCCCGACTGTTGAGCCTCCTCACATTCAAATATTCATTTTAGTAGTAAATGTAGGAGGAATAGATGGAGTGTCTGTAAAATGGAGAACATGTACTTCTAATGAGAGGGGTTAAGGATTAAGTTAAGGAGTTTAAGGGTGGTACCGCCATTCACCCACAAAAGTGTAAGCCCATTCCTATTCAGAAACTGCACTTCTAAAGTTAGTACAAGCAAAAAGACCTAAACCAGTCGTAAATGTACTCCAGCTCAGAGTAAGCCCAGCAACCATTGATACTGCAACACCCTCCAATAGAAAATAGTGAAGTTAGGGATTTTAAAATAAAATCCCATAAGAACTAATGTTAAGTGTAATTAAATTATTTAACATAGTTAAAATTATAAATACATTTATTTAATGTTAAACACATAACACATAATTAAGATTTAATTTAAAAAAAGGTTATTAACCTTTTTAAATAAAAAAACGTATTGTAACCTTAATATTTAAAATAAATAAAACCCTTTTAAATAATTGTATGCATCACTTTTAATACTTTTTAAAATATAATACAAATCTAATCATTTTATTTTACCTCTGATTTGTTTTTGATGTATACCTCACCAATAATTTTGTTTTAAATTAATGCATTCAAAATAATAACATTTTAAATTTAAAATAGTTTTTAATGCTGATAATTCTGTAACATTATATTGCTCTACATTCACAATAAATATATAAAACGAATAATAATAATAATAATAGTTAATAATAATAAACAAACTTAGAAAATCCAGTGTAAAATGATTTGTATGAAAATACATATCACAAGAAACCAATTCTGCTCATTAAGAGCACTGTTCTGAGCCAATGCATGGGCATTGGATCTCCCGAATCTAAAAAAAAAATGGATACTTGATTTGGATGTCTAGCTGAGTAGGTCTCTTTTCCTTCATTGCCACCAAGTTATGAAAATCAGCACTGCTTTTAGCCATACCTCTTCAGTGAAAAATAGCTTATGAGGAGCAGGTTCAATAGAAGGTTGTGCTAGTGTCCTAATTTAATCACCTTCTTGTCATCCAATCATGTCTACAAAATATTTTGACATTGATATTATAGTATTGTCAATGTTTGCTCAATAAAGCATCTCCCAGGGATGTGAACTTGCTATTGACGAGATCTAGTAACACCCAGTTGAAAAGATGAGGGAGATACGTTTAGATTTCTTCAACAAAACTGAAAAGACCACATGCTTTTCCACGGCGGAAAAGCCGCTGTGGAAAAGCATGTTTCCTGCCCCATCCTAATATGGTTGGCGGTGTCTGACAGACACCGCCACCATATTAGACCTTTTCCGCCACGGTCGTAAGGCGACCGCGGCGGAAAAGCGACGGACGGTTATCCCATCCGCCGATGACCCCCCAGCCATCCTAATCTGGCAGGGGGTCTTTGGAGGCACTGCTGCGGTGATTCCGCATCCTCCGGGCCGGCGGTGGCTTCCGCCGGCCCGGAGGATGCGGAATCACCGCAATCCTAATCGGCCCCATTGTACTAAATTTCACTGAGGTTATCTGCTTCCAGGCAATGAGCCCAGTCTTCGGTTCCCCCCAATCCAAGGTGCCTCTCAGCCTGGCCAATATGGACCTTGAAAGAGCAAGAATTCAGCAGTAAAACATTATTATGAATACTAATTTTAAGATCATATGGTACATATGGAGACATAGGAGATGCTAACTCACACTCCAAGTTTTAATATAACAACTTCTGTGAACAGAAATAAAAGAAACACAAAGGGCAAAACTGAAAAATAACAGACAAGCAGCAGTTGCATAATACTACTTAGCTCGTATTCAGTGCAACACTAGATTCTGTATGAGCCAGAATTAATTTTTATTGTGCAACTGTCTATAACCTACTAATTTGTGAAGGTAATTTATTAAAGCTCTTACCACATTCAAAAGTGTACAATAGAATCATCCTCATCGTCAGAATTAGGGCAGTGAGTGCAAAGTACCACTTCTTGTTCTCTGAGGAAAATATTGACCTTAATAATACAACTTGGGTCCAATCATAATATCATTCTATCCCCAAAGTTCATTAAATAGGGGTATCTAAGAAAAAAGTGCAATTTTTCAGGCCCCCCAGACATTGTGATCACCACTGAAAAACAAACCTTCATTGAAGGAAATTTTGTATGTATATTCTTCAAAGGGTCTTTAGGGGATACCAAAAGAGACCAATAAACCAGAGAACAATTCCAAGGATGATATAACTTCTTTATCCTACGTCTCAGTAAATCAAAACCCATGAAAAAATGGAAATCCTGGGACTCCATATCCAATAAATATCCCCAATGTAATGTAGAAGCTCTAACCAATGACCCCTATAAACTGAATTGGCTACTGAAAAGTTCTTCTCAAATCCTTCTTGTAAAGACTGCAAACTACTCTCTGGAGCAAAACCAACATGTGACAGATCATTAAGTTGACCACACTTTTTAACGCCTTAACTGCGGCCGTTATTTCGGCCCAGTGAGGGTGTTCCATTAGGTGGGCGGGGCTCCGTCGGCCAATGGCCGACGGGAGCACGGAACGGGTTAAAAGAAGATTCCATTATAGATACCTTAATGGAAAAAGAAACAGGTAATCATAAACTAAGATTCCCAAGCCCTGAGTTCTCAACCTCCACACTGGCAATCTGAGATGACAGTAGGTGGTCGCTGGAAGGAGATGGTGATGTAGGGGGGCAGGCAATGTAAGAATTATCCACTTTTTCTTCAACAGAATTAGATGAAGGGGAAGAAGGCAAGATCTCCTTCCCTATATGGAGGAACTAATAGAACTTCTGCCCGTTCCCTATGAATCTTGAAAAGCACATTGGGAAGATGGGGAATCAGTGAAAAGAGAAAAAGAGGAGCTTTTGGCCAAGAACATAGAACACATTGTATCCCTAATTCCTGTGGAGCTAGAAACCTGGAGAAGAATTGAGAAAGAAGAGTAGTCTGATCACTTGCAAAGAGGTCTACCCTTGGGACTTCAATTCAATGGCAATCTGTCTGAGCACAGGATGACTGAGAGAACATTTCTGAGAAGACTGAAAATCAGAATTAAATGATGTGCTCTGATTTTGTCTCTTCCTCACATGTGGCCTGCTGAGCGAAATTGAAGATTTACTTGGACTCTGTTCTGAACTGTCAGTCTAGATATCCCTTGGCCACCATATCGTCTGATCAAATCACCATTGCTAACCCCTTCACACTGCATGCAAAACTCTGCAGCACTAGCTAAACTGTCATAATTTACTTCCAGTTCGATAATTGAGACATCTCTTTCCAGAATCAATGCCCCGAACAGAATCAGAACTCAGTGTCCTCCACAGCCCCTTCCAGGTCCCCCAAGCCCAAACAAAATGCATCTGTTGTTAGGATTACTGGCCTTGGAAAGGAGAAGCTCACCCCTGTGCCGAAAACAATATTGAATGATCTGAAAAACTGGAATCAGTGCATCATAGTTTTTTTTTTACAACTCTTTATTCGCGACTGCACAGTATTAATTACATCAACTCGAATTTACAATCTGTACAGCATAGTCATTTTCTCGTTTTCTCCCAACTAACCAGAATAAACATTTACAAATCATCATGACATATCATGTAGTAAAGGTGATATCACGTCGAAGACAGTTCTCAGTTGTACTACACCATACTATCACCAACATTAGCAAAAATTTACCTGATCCCCATTCCTCCCTCCACCCGCACCTCCCACCCCTATCCCACCCGTCTCCTGATCTCATTGAAAACCAGTATGTGTCAATCTTCTACAGTAATATCGAACAGATCCAAAGCGTTACAGGGTTCAAACAGCCTGTGCGTAGGAGGGTTCCCACCCACCTTGACTACACCCTCGGGCACCCAATGTATACGTTCTCACGGCCTATCCGCCTGTGATGGTACCAGTCCATACCTTCCAGGTCTAACAACATGACCTCCCTGTGTTATGGGATACTTCCGCTGGCCACTTTCCTCCTCCCGTCGAAGCGCCACCCTCTCTGCCCTGCCCTAATTCACTAGGTCTGCCTGCCACAAAGACGATCTAAGTGGTCTGGGGGACTTTCACCTCATCGTCAGCACTCAGACAGCTGATAATAGGGCCAAATCCAAAAATTTAAGTTTAGCTTTTTGTGTTTTAGGACGTTTACGGGACCCCACTAGACAGTACATAGCCAGTGCGTCATAGTTAATTGAAAGTATCATCCGATGCCATAGAATGTGAGACAGTGAACGCCCCAAAGATAGAATCCAAAATATAGACAGGCCAGAATATCAACTCCAGAATATAGATAGGACAGAATATTGACTCACCAAAATATAGTTAGTCAGAATATAGAAATTGGGGTAGGAAATATCGGTTTCCATAATATCGAATTTATAATATCGATTTCCATAATATTGAATTTTTTTTAGTGTTATGTATGGTAGTATATGTGTTAAAATTATGTATTATTTTTGTAATGTATGTTTATTTTTTTTTTAAAGTAATGAATGTTATGTAATTTAATTTTTGTGTAATTCAATTCCATAGCAGGTTGTGGGTTTATAGGGGAATAGTGTGGAAAGTAATTTAATTATAGTAAATTAAATATACATTTTTATTTATATTTATTGATAATGAATTGGTTGATAATTGATTATTAATTGGTAATTATTCTTTATTAATTGGTAATTAATGTTTATCAATTGGTAATTAATTTTTATTATTTGAATAATTGATAATTATATTACTTGTAATATTTATTATTTTGAGGGGGTTGTGGGTTTATATGGGAATAGGGTGGGAAGTAATTTAATTGGAATAAAGTAAATATTTATTTTTACTTATATGTATTAATAATTAATTGCTTGATAATTAACTTGTAATTGGTATTACATTTTTAATATTTGGTAATTAATTTGTATTAATTGATTAATTGATAATTATGTTAATTGTATTCTTTATTATTTGGAGCGGGTTGTGGGTTTGTAGGGGGATAGGGTGGGAAGTAATTTAATTGTAATAAAGTAAATATTTATTTTTATTTATATGTATTGATAATTCATTTATTATTTTTACATTTTAAGCTTTTTTACATTATTTTAAGTATAATTTATTTAATTGTTTTTAATATTCAATTACTTTTATATTATTTTTAATACATTTAAAAAATTCAATATTTTAGTTAACTATATTCTAACAATCTATATTTTGGATTCAATATTTTAGTACTTACCTGTTTGTAGATAGGGATTCTATATTCTGTACTACGATATTCTGGAGTCGATATTTTGGGCATTCTATATTATGTCCCTCGATATTTAATCACTGAAACATTTGAGACACCACTTGGCCAGGTGCATTTAGTCCTAATTAATTATAAACACAGTTATTGCCTCGAAAATTTGACCATGGAGCATCCAATTAATAAATCCTCACAGGAAACCAAGGATTTTGACAAAACATCTTCCTTTATATCTCCCTCACTCTGAAGTAATTCCCTAGCTGATACATAGCTCTTCATGAGTAATTACTCAAGTGGGGACAACAGCTCAATTCTCCTTCCTTCTAGTAGATAAACTTTGTCTATATTTGGACAGAACCATAGTCCAGTGATTGAAGGATCTAAATAAGATTTGGACAGGTTCACCATGAACTCCAACAGTTGAAAATTCTCTATTACCAGATCCAGGTCACTCCATTCTTGGGCAGGAGAGAAAGACTCGGTTAAAAAATGATCTTACTATGAATAAAACCTGATTAACTAGTTGTGAAGAATGGCTACTGATAGTGTCAGAAAATCTGTGAAAACTTTGGAGCCGTCTTGAGTCCAAAATGCAGGACCCTAAATTGTCACTGGTGAAACCCGACCACAAATATGAGATCTTTCATATTTAAATCCTAATCATAATGTGTTAAAAACCATTGTGCAAATCTGTTATCAATAAAAAGTCCCCTCATATAATTAAATTAACTAGTTGCTGTAAAATCTTCATCTTGAAATAGGATGTCACAATAAAACATTTCATCTCTTTAAGGTCTATCGCACTCTTATAATCCCCAAAAGATTTCTTCACTTGGAAGATAACTGATTACCATTATCTAATGGGCTGGAACAAAAAGAATTGTCTTCTTTCTAGTAATGCAGTGACACTCTCCTCCAAAGATTTCCTATTCAGTGCCTCCCTGGGCTATATAGAGTGAATCTGGAGGAAACAAAAAAATATTTACATATCCTAATTTGTCCCAAATCAACATTAACCATTGCTCTGAAAATGGTACTAAAGGACTCGGAAGCTAGTTCTGAAGCACCCAATATTCCAGCATAACCAAGAATTAAGTATTTGACTGCCCATATTAGTGGAGACAAAAGGTAGAGTTCTTACCCTGAAACCTGGATCTATTAAAGGCAAAATCTGCTCCTCTTTAGTCCCTTCTTTCAAATGATTTCTTGCAAATGACTTGGATTTATATAGAAAGGGCTGAGTGTACATCTAGTTCTTAAAGGAGTTATGAACAACAGGTTCTAACTGCTCTCCAAAGAGTAACCTACTCGAAAAAGGCATTCTAAGAAAACAATTATTTTGCAAGGCATCTACTTTCCATCCTCTGAGATGTATATACCAAAGAGCTACTACATTGCATGAAATGGCAGAGGCTCTCAGGTTATCAAGGACAATGTCCAATGGGAATTCCACCTGGACCTCCATCTGAGTCTCAAGTTAAGAGAAACCTTCCCTGTTGGACTTGGCCCTCTCTGCTGAGTCACCCCCAAAACACTTTGCCTTCACCCCTCCTTTATTTACTAAATTTGATTTTGTTGGCATTAGGACTCTATGCACTATACCCCTGCTAACTAGGGTTAATGCGCTTGTGCTCTCTCCCCTAAACATAGTTAAATTGGTTTACATCAGATTGACATACTTAATTTACTTGTAAGTCTCTTGTAAAGAGGCATACCATGTACCCAGGACCTGTGCATTAAATGCTATCTGTGGGCCTGCAGCACTTATTGGGCCACCCACTGAAGTAGCCCATGTTCCAGGTCTGCCAGGGCAGCCTGAATGACGTTTTAAACTGCCAATTTGACTTAGCAATATAGTCCCCTTGCCAAGTCTTAAACTCCCCTACTATTGCATATGTCACCTCTAAGGTAGACCATAGGTTGTTCATAAGGCAGAGTGTATTATTGAAATTAAAATGTTTGATATGTACTTTTAAGTTTAATTGTGCTAACTTTTAATTGTAACAGGCAAAGATTTCATGTTGGTTATTTGATAAATTGTAATTTAAAATCATCTTTAATGGTAAAATCGGATTTTAAGTTACAATTTAGAAAAAAATACACCTTTAGGATGTTGCCCTTTTCCTGCCCTGACTCTTTGGTGTCTGCAGCATGTTCCTCGGTCACATGACTAGTTATAGTTGGCAGTTGGACTTTGTTTATTCCTCCCAGACAGCTCCACAATAGAGGGATTAGATGTGTTTGGGTCGGTCATCACTGGCAGGATGGGGTGGCAAAACTGGGCACATCCCCACTTGCAAATGAATAGGTTGTGCCATGCCTTCACACGAATGACTTGTCACCACTGCATTGTTCATGCAGCCAGTTCCGAACCAGGACAGGGGAGGTGGGAATGTTCAAGAATCTCAAAAGGGAATTCTCTAGAAACCTCTCCTACTTCAGAGAAGGCACAAGGTATCAAAATAGGGCTTTCAGACTCATTTTGGAGTTCACTTTCTGTATCTTCAGAAGGACCCTCAAAGGACTGCCTGCTGCTGTGACCTGATGTATATTCCACAAGACTGCTTTGCTACACCTGGAAGGACTGCTTTATTGTCTGAAGTCTGAACCCACAGAGACTTGCCCTGCTGAGTAAGCAGTTCCACTGCTTGAATTCAGGACTACCTGAGTTACTCCAAGGGCTAGCTATCCTTCCTCCTGATCCGAGCCTCAGGCACAGAAAAGGCTCCAACCATCCTGAACCCGTACATAGACCCAGCCTGAGTGAGTCCTTTTCCCCAAACGGTTTCCCTCAAGTCCTGGACCCTTGTTTGTGGTGTTAAAGGTGCCCGGATAGCCAAAATACAAAACTTGGGAGTTAGAATGTTTTTGGTTAAAAAAAAGCTATGAGAACCGAGAGGAGACCAGGACCAAGTTGCTTGTTTATCTGTCCAAGGTGCATCGCCGGTCAGCCTGACTTTGCTGCCGCTCCTGCTACGTTCTTCACTGTAGCAGCAACATCTGTTCAGCGGTCCTTTGCCAATGGGTTGTCTAGCTATGCCAAATTCTCATTGACTACAGCTTTCAGCTCCATCCCGCTGGAGATTTCCAACTTCTAAAAAAGAGAATAAGTCCAAATTTAGAATCTTCACAGCGCATTTGTCGAGCGGCTACCCTACCATGACACCTCCTCCTTGGACACCGCCTGCAGCCTTACCCTGCTGTACTTTACCTTCATAGACAACTTTTTGCCGGGCACAATCCACTTTTTGTATCTGATTGCGTTCCATCTCCATCTGCCTTATTTTTTGATTTTGCCCAGGTCTCATGAGACTAGATATTCGCGGTTGGTGCTTTGATTTTTTAAGCTCTAGTTTTTACCTAAACTCTAAAAATTCATATATAACTGCAGTTTTACCTATTAGATTTCTGACATTTTGGGTTCAAATAATTTATTAAAAATTCCCTCTATTTGTTTACATTGGTGTGGGATTTTTCGTGTGTTTTCACTTTATTACTGTTCATGTGCTGCATAAATACTTTAAACATTGCCTCTAAGTTAAGCTTGACTGCTTTTGTGCCAAGCTACCAGAGGGTTGAGCACGGACTAATTTTTTGACTTTTGGGGTTCACCCTGACAGGGATTGTGACTGGTGCTTGAACAGCGTGAATAACCCCTCGATCAACAGCCCAATTTCCTCCACTCCCAATCTTGGAGAGCTGTAGCTAAAGACTCAAAGTCTTTCACCAGGGGCTGTGAGGCATGCACAGAATAAATTACATACCTCATTGTGAGAACTAATGTTGCATATTCCCTCTTGAAAGCACCCTCTATTTTACTATCCATATTCTAATGCAATGTCCTCTTTCATTAGAGCAGTCTGTCCAGTTAAATTCGCCAACTCTGTAGTCAAGTATGAGGAAGCTCTAGTTCATGCTGAGCCAAAAAAAAGAGCGTCTAAACATAAACCAAGAAACTGTGCATCATTGTGGGGGGCTCCACTCCAGATTAAACAGCTATTCAATTGCTGAAATCATTGGTACTTTAAGTAGGGAAGGTCTATGGCATTACAAGAACTACTTCCCCCTAGTGCCTGGCTGTTCTTCCTCTGAAGGCAATGGAAGATTAGATGAAAGAGGCTACTCCTGGCTGACCCATCACCTTGTGAATGCATTTCCCTCAAGGAATCCCAAATCCTCACCATAATCTGGAGAAGGCCAACATGAAGTTACTAAAGAAGAAAAAGTGTTGTAATCATGTGTCCCTTATATGATTAATTACATCCATTCGATTTTAGAGCACAGAAACCATGCTTCATGAATGAAGAATCATGTAAAATGTTATTATCTATGCACCTGAACAAGTGCCTTACAATAATGGTAAGAAAAAGCAAACCCTGCCTCCACTGCAGCATGCCCAAACCTGATGGGCGTCAGGAAAACATGGTCCCCAAAAGCTGACTTAGAAGTAGGAAGGGTAGGAGGAATGGATTGTTTATTGTGAATGAGATCTTTCCTTTTGGAGGAAGTAACTAAAGAAGAATATTGGATATACAGTCCAGAGACCCGAGGAAACACCTTGAGCTCATTAAAGTCAGTAATGGAACAAGGAAGGAAATCAGGTGGTAAACACAGCTATTGCCGCCCCTATACAAAGCACTCCGTCCAGCCAAACAAATTTGAAGTATTTTAAAAACTCTGAAATGAATTAAAAAAAATAGGTGCAAGGAAGCCAAGCAGTAGGTGTCGAAAGATCCCTGAGAGCAACCCTATACAATGAAACTTTAAAACCTTAGAAAACAACTCTAGCTGTACGAAACTCGAGCACTGTGAAACAAACTCTGTAGATGGTTTGACTGGTTTCCTAATCATTTGGAATGTCAATAGTAGGTTTAACAGTTCCATCACGTGCATCCCTGATGTTTATAAATGCACCAACAAATGACATGCCTTTTACGAGTCGAACATAAAAGCATTATCAGCAGCTTCACCACGCGTTGTGCTTCACCATGCTCCTACCACCCATCGGCAGCAAATGAGAAACATTTGCTTGTTTCTTGCTGACTTTATGGGACCGAGCTGTCATTTCCACCGTCTCAGCGGCTGCAGCCTCGTTATTCATTTAAACAGATTAGCTGTGAGTTATTTATTTTGCTGGAGTTGGTGCCATCTCGTCTACAAATGTAGCAATGAGAACTGTGTGACTATGTCCTGTCTAAAGAAGGCGCATTTAATGGGGGGTCGCTGGAGCCTTTCCTCCTCCCTCAGTCTCAGAGATCTGCTGATTTTTCTCCTTAGTTTTTTTGCAACCACAATGTGTTTTTGACGAGGACCGTGTTTTGTGAAAAAGGTCTACTTGCCGATTTACGCAGTGAACTTCTCGATTAGGCGTCATTTTTCATGCCAAGCCCTTTCTACTGGCATTAGTAGGTAGGGATTAGCGTCAAAATTATGGGTGTGTGAATGGGAATGTCCATGTACCAACCATGGTACAGCTCCTTGACGTAAAGTAGCGCATAGTGCTACTTTGTGTTATTCAAGGGCTTCTTTCCAATGCAATTGAGGATTTGCACTGGAAAATAAGATCCAAAACAACACTTTGGGGCATATTTACAATGTCTGGCGAATCTCTGCAAATCAGCTGGGATGCGCCAGCACAGATGTGACACGCAAGTCTCCCCCTGCGGCACCACGGATGCATCGCATTTACAATGAGGCGCACCGTGGCGCAAGGATAGGCAGATGCGTATCACATCTTGTGGCATAAGGGCAGTGCATTGCTGAAGTCGCGTCGCAAGCATGACGCAACTCCAGCAATGCACAAGGGCCGCCCATACCTAACGCGGGGTGCCACTCCTTACGCCTGCTTCAAGCAGGCGTAAGGCTTTGTTGCAGTGGCCTCGAAAAAGTGACTCAGTGAAATCTTGTAGATTTCACGGCGTCGCTTTTACGAGGCGTTCCTGTGACGGAACGCCCACATACAACCTAACGCAGGTTTCAGGTGGCGCAGGGTTTTACTATGTGATGCATCTCCCTAGATGCTTCACGTTGTAAATAAGGCGCAATGTGGCACATGGTTTACGCCGCCGCTGCGTCACAGAAGTGACGCCACAGCGGCGTAATTTTGTCACAAGGGGCTTGCAAATCTGCCCCTTTGTACCAAGTAGAAAGCATTAGTAAAGCCGCCCTATAAACGTAACACAATGATTGGTGTGTCATACCAATAACATTGTAATGCTACTCAAATGCAGCGTTTCATCAACCTCAGAATAATGAAAGATTGAGGGGGAAAAACAATAAGGTTTTAAACGTACGCCTTTCAATTTGCATGTAGCACTTTGTGGCCAATGCTCTATATTAGATAGATTGTTAGATATGAAATCGAACTAACGAAAGGTTCTCTGTGACAAAAGCAATAGCCCACTGAACTATCTACCTAAAATGCTAACGTGTGATCCAGTGGCGTAACGAAACTTGAGGGGGCCCCCCTGCGAAGTACATGGAGGGGGCCCCGCATTTTCTGTGCCAGTCAAGAGCTCTCAGGCCAGCTACCCGCCATACTGCCCATGAAACACATAAAAACGTGCCTCCCTATGTCTTTGGTCGACCCTCTCTGAAAACCAGGACATGTGTTTTAAATTGTTGAAATCTAATGGGACAGCTGGTGAAAAACCTGGACTTTTTTGGCGAATTCAGGACACCTAGTCATCCTAGGCCCTCCAGAGGTTTGTGTTTTGTGCTCTTCTGTAGTAAGTCAGTACTAGCTGCGAGGCAGGGGCTCCTAGTGAGGCCCTGCAGCAGAGGCAGGAGCCAATGAAAAGTACCAAGAGGAAGGATGCAGCCATGGACTATCATTTAGAAGTCGCCAGGGATCGCACCTGCGACACCTTGCTACCAATGGCACTCCCCTTGTGACCCATGGCACTCCCCTTTCAACCCATGGCACTCCCCTTTCAACCCATGGCACTCCCCTTGCAACCCATGGCACTCCCCTTGCGACCCATGGCACTCCCCTTGCGACCCATGGCACTCCCCTTGCGACCCATGGCACTCCCCTAGCGACCCATGGCAGGTAGATGAAAATGAAGAAAAGAAGGGAAACAGGATGCCAATAAGAACTGTTTACTTTCAGAAACTTCTTGTGTCAGCCGCTTTGTGTTTTGCGAAATAAATATATTCATCCTGGCAATGTATGCTCTGACAAACTTAACTTAGTTGTCTTGATTGCAAAGATTAATACAATATATGATCCTTAAAATGTAAAGCCTTATTTCTCTATTCTGGCCAGACAGATAGCTTCCAAATGACAATGCTTTGTAAAAGGAATAGAATGCCCTGAAGAGGGTGCCCCTGGTGACTTGGCCTATCTGGTAAACTTACTATACATTAATACCAGCCTAAGGGCCTGAGGAAGAGGAGAGTGTATATCTGATAGATATTGAGAATAGAGCCAAACTTTTCAATTATAAATTAACTTTTTAAAAATAAATTATGCGACACCCCCGCCAAGTCAGCTATGGCAGGTTTGACAAACTCCAGACAGTCCTGACCTTCGAGCCAATAGCAGGTTGCGTTCTTGGAGATGTTATTCATTTCCCTCATGTATGAGGTTGGAAATCCCACCATTCAGTGTGCTTAGCTGAAGAGCTGGAAATGGCCGAGGGTATCACACTTGCTACACATCAATCTCACATAGATGCACATATTCACTCCCTGCGTCTCTCTAGAGTACGCACAAGCACAGCCTGGCTATTTGGAACTTCATGATTCTGATTGTGTGGAGTCAAGGGATACCTACTCGGGCTTGAGGCTAGGCCACTATGCTTCACAGGTAGGAAAAGACAATGAGGAGTCAGTGAGGTAAGGCAGAGGGCAAACACATGCAGCAAATAAAGAGCATTATGGAGAAGTTGAGTGAGACAGAGACAGAAGAACAAAGAATGGAATAGACAGGCAAAGAGAAAAAAATAGACTTATAGAGGGATATTGAGGAGAAAGAGAATCAGACGACTAAACAGAGAGCAAGAGAGAGTATGAGAAAGATAGAGGAATATATATGTAAAGACAGAGAGGGCAAAGCAGAGCACAAAAGTGAGCCTGGGCTAAAGAACAAGAAAGTGGAAAAGACAGAAAAAGAACAAAAGCATGAGAGAGGGGTACACGCATACAGTTTCTAAGCGCTGTTATTAAGGTTCCAACTCAATGCCAGTATTATTTATTCCGTTTTTTTTAACTCTTTTGTTACAGCGCTGGCATTTCTAGGTGAAATAAGTGCATAACCTTAAGATGAGCAACAAGAACAAGCACACTGATACACATAAGTGGGTGTGTTTTCATTCTGGGCAATGAGGACCTACGTGTTTTGTACATGACTGCAATCCCTTCCTTGTTTTATGGTCATTGAGACCCTCAGCTGTCTCCGGCTGTGCACCTGATAACACTTAAATTAAGCGCCCATGTGCAGCTTTCAAGCTGAACAATTTGAATCAAAATAACTGGACCCTCTGACAAGTCTGAATCAGAGCTTTCAGCACCAAGACAGAGCACATTGTATGTGGTAGCTATGCTGTTGCTGAAATCTACCAAGTATCTGCAGAAGCGGTCAATAAAACCTTATTGATAATATTGTCCAAACTTGGACCCCGTGGACTCCTCAAGTCTGAAACAGCCTCACGCATCCATGACGTCACCAGCAGGTGGTTAGCCAAAGCGGAAGTGAGCAAGGATCTTAGGAGCATGTGGTGACAGTGAGCTCATCCAATCATGTTGGACGAGTCCCTCGGGCGCGTGCTGATATAGACATTACAGGGGATTGACTCACGAGTGGCACGAGGTCTTGTTAGTGAAACTGCTCTTCAACACTTGCTTACATGCTTTCATTGCTGACCAGGGCAATAACTTCTAAAAGAGTTCCTGTTTTTACTATTTGTTTTGTAAATCGTTTATAGGTGTGGGTTTTTAACGTGGTGTGAAATAAGCTTTTAGTTCTATTAACAATCATATATTGAAAACTGAATTAAAAGAAAGCTAACTGGTCGAACATCTACTTTAACTGGTAGAAGACAGAACCCCGCCTGCTCGATGGTATGTCCCCTTCTTGTCCTTCCTCTATTTCTCTACACAGTCCTTCCGTCTCCACTCTTCAGTTTCCCCCCTCTGCCTGACCCCTTCCCTTCCATCAGGTCTCTTGCATCTTCTGTTCCTCGCCCTCCTAGCCTCTTGGTCCACTAGTGAGAGGGAGTCACTGGCCCTCGCACAGAGATGTGCCCTTTGGTCCATGAGCCCTGCAGGAGAGGCCTTACTGAGACACCCCTCGCTCACCCCTCTCTAGTAACCCTCGCTTCAGGATCAACTGCTTATTCCTGTGTTTACATCTAGCCCAAGAAAAGCCATTTAATGAAAAGTTCCAATTTGACCAGAATTGCCTTATCAGGCAGCATGACAATACAGCTCTTCCTGCCTCACTTCGGGTGTTTCTAAAAGCTGTAAATAATGAGTGATGGCATTATCCAATGTCATAATTCTCAATTTGCCGGCCTCGGAAGGATGTAGAGACAAGTGAGTCTCGCAAGGATTCAGGCTATGAACTGCAGGTCACTGAAGTACCATTGAGAAAGTTCTTTTAAAAGTAGATATAATAAAACTTTGTTATAAAAATGGATACTTTTTTATTATTTTTATACTTGTAAATCTTGAATATTCCTTTTTCTATGTGGAATACATATTCAATAATCGTATACCGTAATCGGCTGTATGATCTTTTAATTAAAAAAATTAAGCTAAAAAAACATGGACAATTCCTCGGAAATATGACAAACAAGCGTTTTCACTCTTGGTTTGTATGTGTCGTTTCCGAGCTTTCAACATTTAGGCCTTGAATACGAATGCGTCATTATTTTGCGATCCCTGCGCAATCACCTGTTTGAAAACATTGAAGATACAGGAAATTTGCCTTGTTATGTTTCAGCAAATAAGACTAGTGGAAATGCAGTGGGTGAAAACAACACAGTGAATAACCAAATGTGCAGATGTTGGTGCAGAAAGCTTCAAATTCCACAGTTATTTCCTATTATTCGGGGAGAACTTGTAATCGGTGCTCTGTTTGTCACAGCTGCTAAAATCAATCATCAGGACCCAGTGGCTGTACTCACAGGTTTCCGCTAGCACTGTCCCATGGCCATTGGGGTACTCACAGGCTGCAGACAGCACCCCTTCCCTCCCTGTCCCCTAGCGGAGGCTGCAACCGCAGGAGACGCACAGGACACCTTAACCAACCCTACCTTAGCTCGGAGCTAAAGTAGGGTTGTTGTGGGTACTCACAGACGGGCAGTGTGTGTCCTCCAGGGCCCATGTCCCTCTGTCCTCGAGTCAAGGGCTGAGAGCACAGGTGCTCTCCCACAGGGTAAGAGAGGGCAGAGAGTAATGCCTGGCATCGTGAAGAATAACTTGCCCTGTCTTGACGGAGAACGGAGTGAAACCTTCCGCATAATCAGTCCTCCACTGCAACATAATTCTGGTCCCCCCAAACACCACCCACCCCACGCAGAAAGATCACTGGGTTAACACGCCTATTTACAGAGATCCCTTAGAGCAAACCTCTCACAGGTCTCTGCAGATGAGCTGAGGAGGCCCCCTTCATGTACTGAAGACTGGGGACCCGCCTCAACACGGGGGCTGCGGGGTGTTTGTTACGCCCCTGCCTCTCTCACATGCATTTCAATTGTTTAATATTGATACTCATACCAGTGTAGGGTGTTGGAGCACTTTACATCACATATATGTACAGAGACAATGAACCATACGTGTGTAAATCAGTCTATAGGAAATGTTAAATAAAACAATGAGGATTAAAAAGTGTTGGACCTGCGTCATCTATACTAGAAAGCAGTATATTTGAAGATTGTTTGGTCTGGAGAAGCACAAGCTCAGGATTTATAATCGACCAAATTGCTTGGGGTTGGCTTTACTAATACGAATTTATTTCTATCCAAACAAACCATTTTAGCTACATTAGGATAATTAAAGACTGGGGAAAAACATAACACATTAACCCATGCAATCCAGTTTGCAGGCCGCTCTGTTATGACTGTTAATAGGTCACTGTGCTATATTAGGACTGCAACTTATGAACTGCAAATAACAAAAGGATCTCTGTGATAAAAGCAGTAACCCACTGAGCTAGCCACATAAAATACTGCTCTGTGATCTGCATAGTACTTGTTCTTTCCAGCAGGCACATTAACCCTCTTCACTACTTTATGATGAGTTAAAACTGCCACTAGAGTAAAAATGCGGATCTCTCTAATCACCAGTTATTTTGACATTTGCCTGAAAACTGCCCCACACCCATGAATCTTGCAGCAGGTGCTTTTAAACCCATGTTATTTATTAACACAGACCCCCATCCACAGCTCAGTGCCAGGTGCAGCTGCACCAGTCGCTCTGCCTTAAAGTTGGCCCTGGTGCCAGCGCATGCCACTCAGTAGCCACTGTATTTGGGCTCACCGCTTTATGACTGGCGCGAAGTCTTAGTAACCTAAGTGAGTAGCCCTGAGAGCAGCAAGTGTGGGTCCCTATGTCGCTGTGTTGTAGGGCTGGGACTATTCGTCAAGGATGAGGCTCACCCGGGCAGCGCTGGATTTGAGCGTCACCACTGAGTGACGTCCTACTGGTTTACACATCCCTAGGCCTTCGGGCTCAGCCTGCCCCCGCCTCGCGCCCATGATGCCCCTGTACTGTTCTTGACATTAAACCCCATGTAACGACCCACCCTCTTGTTAGCCCATCTTCATCACACCCCGGGAGCATCCGAACAACGGCGGGTAGGACTCATGATAGTAAGTCAGTAGGGAAAGGTTCTCGTATCTGCTTCTCGCCAAACACCTTCGTGAAGAACAAAATTACAGCCCTATTGAGAGAGTCTGCATTTCTGTGCGCCCCCAGACCTCGTATGCGTCATCCTGCCCGCACCCCCCTCTAAAGCAGCACCCCTCAAGGACAGACACTCAGAACACTCCGCAGTCGAACTTTGCAGATACCTCGCTGGGCTCAGGCACCTGCTGGACTAAACCTCTAAACCTTGCTAACGTGTCCGGTTTTCTAACACTTTCTGCAGACCTGACCTACTCCTGGATAACTGCAATAGTTGTCATATCTTGTTGAATAATTGGACTTCGAACTCGCAGGTTTCTTGGCAGCTTGCTGTCTGGCAGATGGTATTTGTTTAGAGTTTTATATAGCGTGAACTAGACCCGAAGATATCTGGGGCCTCATTTATGAAAAGTGACGCATCGCTGCGAGAAAACAGCGATGTGTCACTTTTCATTGCGACCTCCTTGCGACCCCAATGATGCGTCATATTTACAATATGACGCATCATTGCGCAAGGAATTACAGATACGTCAATATTTCTGACGTATCTGTAAGCGCAAAAGTGACGCATTGCTGGAGTGTGTCACAAAAGTGACGCAACTCCAGCAATGCGTCCTTTCACATGGGGAAAGCCCCATGTGAAAGGGCTTGCCTCAGTCTTACGCCTGCTGTGAGGCAGGCGCAAGATTTTGACGCAACAGCGTCCTAAAAGTGACGCAGTGAAATCTCATAGATTTCACTGCATCACTATTACGAGGCTTACTAGCTTGGGAATGCCCCCCCCCCCCTGCATACATTATACCTGACGCAGGTATAATTTAGCGCATGGGTTTACAAAGTGACACATCAGCTTAGATGCGTCACTTTGTAAATAGTGCGCAACAGGAGGCATGTTTTACGCCGCCAATGCGTCACAAAAAGTGACGCACCAGCGGCGTAAAAGTGACGCACGGCCTCATAAATAGATCAGAGCGCTTTACATGAGCACCAGTTTCGTTACAGATTAACATATTCATTTTTTTTAAGCACAGGGAGATTAGGTGATTTGCCCAGAATCACAGGATTTTGAGCGTTGTTGCCGAGACTCGAACTTAGGTCCCAAGCTTTGAGGTCGACTGCTCTAGACATAAGGTTGCATCTTCTTTACTTGAGTGCACAGCTATACACACAATGACCAAGGGAAACCAAGTCTTGCAAAACTTCCAAGTGAGCATTAGCGTGTCTCCTGGCAGAAAACACAAAGTCAACACTTCACACGAGGGGCACGTCACAACAAAGCATTTGCCTAAATGCCTACGCCAAACTCAGGAGAAGCACACAGGAACTCCCTGGTGAAGTAGCAGAGCAGAAAGACCTACCGCATTCTTTCTCTGTCTTTCGTTCTCAGGACTGCAGAACCCCAAACCTTATCTCCAAGACGTGTGTAGCTGCAATAATCCGCATGTGGCTGAGGGCTTGGCACAATTTAAGGGAATATCACATACAACAGCAACCTGGACGAGAGTCTACCACGTGATCTTGAAAGCGCTAAAATGATATTATCTTATCCCCAATTGCATTACAACAATAACGCTTCTGTATCATGTCAGAAATCAAGGTGGCTTTTCGCTTACCTGGGGGTCTGAGAACAGCAGCAGCCCTGTGTCCTCGAGGGCTGCAGCATTTCCGGGGACGTTCCTCGCCAGCACGGGCCCCCCTTCGATCCATGGCATACAGAGGGGGGTGGAGCAGACACAGAGATCAGAGATGTGTGCATTCAGCGTGTCACAGGTGTTACTTCTCTACATAGATAGACCCATTTCCGTCTTGCGCTTATTTTCTCTGAAATCAACAGACGAAACTTGGGCTGCACATTGGCACCAGGGCCCCCACCCCCTCCCTTTTCAGCCTGGCTCTGGCTCTGGCTGAAGAGAAACAATGTCAGTTGAAACATTGTTTCTCTTCAGGCAGAGGGAGGGGGCTCGGGGCTCGGGGCTCGGAGCAGGCTGCAGCCTGCACCTGGGTCAGAGGGAGAGAGGCTCTCTCACAGCTCTTACTCACAGCTCTTACTGAAGAGCTGAGGCCAGGGGGGCCAGGGGGGGCCCCTTCATTTACTGAAGAGAGTGTGGCCCCCCCCCGCACTGCGGGGCCTGCGGGGGCGTTTGTTACGCCCCTGGTGTGATCTGCATGTCACATGTTGTGCTTTGCAGCAGGAACATACCATCTATGTTACTATATTATGAGTCAAAACTGTGACTAGACAAAATGCAGATATCCATCAAGTGCATTAACTACCAGAGTTATTGTGCCCTTGTAGTTATCCCTTGAAAAATGCTGTGCACATGGACATGTCTGCAGGCTGCTCTTACCTCGATTCACCCGTCATGCAGAGGGTGCGACCTTGACCTTGGTGCCTGGTGCAGTTTCACCAGTTCACTGGTTGCACCGCTCCATAGCCGACCCTTGTATTATGTAACCAATTTATGCTTTGAGAAGGATGCAAAGTGTTACTTCATTCTCTTTTGAATGACAAGGAGTGAAGAGGGATGAGCATTTACAGCC
Organism: Lissotriton vulgaris; assembly: GCF_964263255.1. Lineage (NCBI taxonomy): Eukaryota > Metazoa > Chordata > Amphibia > Caudata > Salamandridae > Lissotriton > Lissotriton vulgaris. The sequence continues at coordinate 1,706,681,732 of NC_141694.1, forward strand.
CTCTTCTCTTTTGACTTTCTTGAGTGGGTTCTTCCAGCTCCTTACGAGTGCCCCTTTAGTGCTGATGGGAATCCTCACAGGGTTTACCACCCCTATTGCGATTATAAAAGACCACAGGTCTGCATCTTTTCATGTGGATGAATTGCCTTCTGAGATTGGATGAAATGGCTCAGTGACATTCTGGCCAAAATGGAGAACCGCATCAGTGCAGAATTACTTAGTCATTCATGTTATTCCCCATTCATTTATAATTTGCAGTAATCCCCTTTAGAATTATTCCTCTCCAAATCACAACTAGTCCACTTGAACGGGCACCATAAAAAGTATATATTTAGCTATTCATGTGAGGTCTAAATCTCTAATATGTTTAATAAAGTTAAAAATCAACACAAAGTGGGTTTTCACCTTTCAACCAATTACAATTACACGTATTTTGAGAGTCCATTTTTTCTCAATAGTGCTTATATAAATCTTCATGCCATTCATTTACATGAGCACACCTCTACGATTATTCCTACGCAATGTTGATGAAGTGGACAATCCACAGGAGTAAGACTGACTGGAATGCACATTGTCATATCAAAAAAAAAAAAAAAAATCTCCATTTGGAAAAAAACATTTTCTGATGGAGAGGACCCCACTCCCACATCCACGAAGCACTGGACATTTGGGCACTTCTTATACCCCCGTTACAAATTAATGCTTGTTTTTTTTAGCACCCAGTGTTGGTCCACTAATTGGGTATTGATAAAAATGGGAATATCTGTCAGCAGTCACAAACTGCTAACTTTGCATGTTTTCACTACGTTTTTCAATCTGATCTTTCTTCCCTAAGGCTAGTACTGCAGAAAACTGCCTTACTGTTAGATTCTCTGAATCGGAGAGTGTAAACGTCTGAAGATACTGATTCCTTGAATCTTGATTTGGCATTTACAATGGAAAAATCGTTTTTGTATTCTTCAGTTGGTGCCAAAAGCTGCACCTGATTCTGCTGACCCCCGGGGTAATATCAAAGTCTGGATTCATCGCACAACTGGGACAGTAGCCCCCACCAAAAGATCCCCTTTCCGACCACTGTATAGCAACAACAATAGCCTAGCTGGAGCTGGCCATCTGCTAAGGCAATGTTCACCTCACCCATGGATCGGGAAGTGATCTGCAACTCACCTCCGTCAACTGCACTCCATCAGGATCATCTTTAGGTATCTTTCCTGCCGGCATCCCCAGACGGTAGTTCTCTAAAGGCTGGAACTGGACTAAAAAGGACTCTGGTGGGAAGGTAACTGCCCAATGTTTTTTTATGGCCCCTAGACCTCTATCCTGTCTGATTTGGTCACCCCAGCCAGTCGGAATAGTTGCACTATGTGAAGGGATATGAGTCAATTGTAACTCCCCTCACAGAACTCACCTCCAAGAAACTGCCCAAGAAAATAAACTAGACTGTTAGCTGCCAAAAGGCTTTTGACACCCTGAACGAAGCAATGTGCTCAGCACCAATTCTAAAAGCACCAGACTACTCCAAGCAGTTCATACTGCAGACTGATGCCTATGAGCTAGGATAGGAGCGGTCCTATCCCATATCAATGAGGGAGGCCAAGACCAATTTTTTGCTTTTATAAGCAGGAGGCTACTCCCCAGAGAGCAGCGTTGGAGTGCCATTGAGAGGGAGGCCTTTGCTGTGGTTTGGTCCCTGAAGAAGTTGAGACCCTACTTGTTTGGAACTCACTTCCTGGTTCAAACTGACCACAGACCTCTCAGATGGCGGTATGCGACGTTTACAACGCAACCATTACAACGCCGTTCCATTACGACGCGGTCATAACAACGAAAGTTGTTACAACGAATTGCGCTGGGGGGCGCTCAAGGATAGTAAATCATTTAATTTACTATCCCAACACCTTCCCTTCTATCCACGGGGACTGGTGTTGGAATAGTAAATTAAACATTTTTAATTTGCGCCCCCCAACGCAAGTCGTTGTAACGACTTGCGTTGTTACGACCCCGTTGTAATGGAACGCGTTGTAAAAGTGTGCGTCGTAATGACATACATCCCTCAGATGGCTAATGCAAATGAAAGGAGAAAAAAAATCCAAAACTACTAAGATGGTCCATCTCCCTACAGAGAATGGACTTTGAAATGGAACACCGACCAGGGACTGCCCATGCCAATGCAGATGGACTTTCCAGGGTCTTCCACTTAGACAAGGAAGACTTCCTAGGGCAAGGTTAGTCTCATCACCTTGTTTGGAGGGGGGTTATGTGAGAAAGTGCCATCTTTCTTGCATTGGTATGCCCCCACTTTTTGATGAACTGCTGATGTACTTTGACTGAGTGTGCCATGGGCTCCTGCTAACCAGGTGCCCAGGGCCTGTGTTCTTCCCTAAAAACTGCGTTGAAACTAAAACCCAATTGGCATCTCTGGCCATCTATCATCCCCTAGTAAATGGTACCCAGGGCATGGTGACCAGAGAAGCCCCCTAAGGGCTGCAGCACTTATTGTGCCACCCTTAGGGGCCCTGTACCCTGACACCCACACACTGCCTTGGCAGGCTGAGTGTCTAAGTACAGAACTAAACAAAGAGTTGACATGGCACACATCCCTGTGTGTTATACCACAAGACCCACTGCCCTGGCATACCTCAGTCACCCCTTTAGCTGGGTGCCCTATGCCAGTGGTATGGGCACAGGTACATGAGCCCTGTGCCCTTACAGTACCCAGGGCCATTCCTGGGCACTGTAAGTGCAGTGATGCCATTAAGAGTATATGGTGCTGGGAGATTGTCATTACGCACTCCACAGCACCATAATGGCTCCTCTGAAGACTGACAAGTTTGGTATTCAACTTCTCAGCATATTAAACCCACACTGTCTTGGGGTGGGTACATCCCCTAGCCTGCTCCTATCCTGTGGGAGGGGGATAGGCTTGCACACCCCCCTTCCTGACGTAGGGTTTCCCGCCAGTCTTCCCGCCAGAGTGGGGTCAGAACTGGTGGGAGTCAGTTGCTGAGTACAGCAAGTGACCTGGGGAAGCTCACAAGGGCGGCAGGCCTTTGAAGCTTCCCCCAGCCCATCCTGAGGAGGAGACCTAGCACCTCGTCCAGGATGTGCATTGTTGCAGGCCCAGGAGAGCGGGGGGCTCTCACCCAGGGGTCTAGCAACATGTATGCTGTGTAGCAGCCCAGGCAGCCACTCAGACCAGACGTGGATTGTAGGTTAGGGTTCAGGGGGCATCTCTAAGCTGCCCTCTGTGGTACATTTTACATTAAATCCCACTGCTGTCACCAAACCTCCTGTATTACCCAGTCAAGCCAAGGAATGCCCTGATTTGGGTCTGGGTTGTCGGAGCTGCCCAGCCCATGATGCTCTGGATCTTGGGCTGTAAGGGTTGGACTTGGCCTCCACCTACAAGGTGGACCAAGTACACCACAGCGTCCTGCCCTAGCTGGCATTTGGATGCCTTGATAGTTAACCCTGCAGATTGTAAGGCTTCTAAAACCTTCGCAAGGTGGATCAGGTGATCCTTCCAGGTGGAGCTAAAGACAGCAATATCATCAAGATAAGCTGCACTATAGGACTCCGACCCAGTCAGGACTTGATTCACCAACCTCTGGAAGGTGGCAGGGGTATTCTTTAACCCAAAAGGAAATACTGTAAACTGATAGTGCCCATCAGGGGTGGAGAACGCTCTTTTCTCTTTTGCTCCTGGGGCCATGCCAATCTGCCAGTACCCTGCAGTTAAGTCAAAGGTACTGAGAAATTTCGCTGCCCCCAATTTATTTATCAACTCATCTGCTCTTGGAATGGGGTGAGCATCTGTCTTGGTGACAGAGTTGAGCCCTCTATAACAGGGGCAGCAGGTGACATTTCAAAGGGGTGAGGCGTAACGTAGGTCTTAGTTTTAAGTAGCAAGCACATTACCCGATTCCTTAGTAAACAATCATGAATGCCATAAAATTAGTAGTGCGCAGCACACATTTAAATCAATTTAACCAACTCATGACTTTGGCTAATAACAATTTAAACACTTAGAATTTCCTACACTAAAATAGTAGAGCAGCTAAACGTAGCCATGCAGTGTACTGTGTTAGAATGACCCAATAACCAGCAGTTATTATCAAACCTCCTTATCGTCTTTTTTGTAACCTGGTTTCAAATGGTACCACACATTATTTAATGCTCTTCCATGTACTGCTCTAGCTTGAGATGCTTTTTGGACATAAAATTCCACATGCTAAGCTCTTCACACCTTTTTTGGAGATAGATTCATACTATATAAAATATTACAACATAAAGTAAAAAATTAACCCTGTTAGAGTCACACCCACACAAACATGCGTCCGATGTGTTCATCCACCAATTTAGTTAATTGAGAATGACCTGCAGGTTACAATTACAGCAGCAGATACTTGTTCCCTTAAGTTAGCTCATTCGAACCAGAGGTTACAGCCATCAGGTGACAATATTTCCCTGGCAAGCTTTCAATTCACCGTTTCAAAAGATGTGAACAACTCGCAGAGACCTCAAAGCGTGAATACATTCGAAGGGCTTCCATGACGTTTACTTTTCAGAAAATCGTCCTTTCCCACTGATACCCTCCCAAGCACACCGTCTAGTCTGGTACACTGCGAATAGTGACAGGAAATCTGCCCCTCAAGGCAGTTACCCCAGTACAGACCGACAATTGTGGGTTTAATGAGCTCTTAGCATTTTCATAATGACTCAGGCGCCATCGCAGGCCTCGGACTGCAAAACGTCTAAAAAATCATGTGGGCAAATATACATGGGAAATTTTTAGAAGCAAAAAGGTGGCTGGGGTAGCAAAGTCAAACATTAACGGTGACTGCGTAAAGAGGGTCATCATACTCAGAAACTCACTGGAAGCACCCAGTTTCTTCCTTGCTGACTGGACTGCTTACACTGAGCTCAGCTGCAGCGCACACATTTGGAAGGCCTGGGCTTAGCCGATTCGCAGCATGCACAATAATCCCAAAGTCAGAGAGAAAAGGCAGATAAGCCCCCGACCACCCACCCCACGTGCAGGCAACTGAGATAGCTGCAGAACCGAAAGGAGGAGCCAGGACCAAGATGGTGGATGGACTGAACGAACTGCACCACTAACTGCATCATCAACATACAAATGTCAGAGAGAGCCGAGAGCGAGATCTTACTTTTAATTTTTTTGCAGGAGCAGGAATGGACCGGATCTCTACAGAGTCTCTACTCTTCTACACTGACAACTACAGTAGTGACTGTGAGTGTGACTACACGCATGACGAGTCGACAAGCAGCAGGCACAGGCAGCAGACTGTCTGGTGTCAGGAGTCAGACAGACTGGGGGGAGTGAGTTGCGAGACCCTGAGACAGCGTGCGTCCCACTCCCGAATGGCCAATCCCTGCATGGCTTCACATGAAGTCACACAGTGATTGGCCATACAGTGCGGATGTGGCAGTGTGCCACCAGTGTGGCACCACCCACACACGCGGCACCCAATAATGGCATGGACCATTGGGACCAACCAATCCTGGTGCTGCATGCAGCGCCAGGATTGGCTATGGGGGCACAGATACCAATCGCCCCTTTCAACCCTGGGGGTGCTGTATGATATAGCACCCCTTGGGTCCCTCGCTAAGGGGGAAGAGTAAGTGCGCATGTGCGAGCTGAATAAAGCCCAAAAATACACATGCGCAGTTTGCGCACTACTGCTGCAGCTGAGTGAACTGTCACTCAAGCTGCAGCAGCTCAGCCCAGCCCCACCCCCTGGTGCCGGGCAGACCGATAATGATATTCAGGCCACGAGGCGCGAGGCGCGAGGCGTGAGGCGTGAGATTAGAACAACAGAACAGCAAGCAATTAACAGTTACTGAGTGCTTTGCAGGCGCGGTGCGTGCACGCCACGAGGCTTAGTAGGGCTGCGCCCCTACGCCCCAATCGACGCACCGCGCCTGCTCTATAGTCCACATAGAACCTCATCTCTCTCTTTCCACCCTGTGGATGAGATTTGTGGACCAGAACCACTGGGCTAGCCCAGGGGGTTCAGAGGGTTCAATAACCTCTAACTCCAGCATCTTGCTGACTTCAGCTCTGATGCTTTCCTTGACTTGGTCTGATTGTCGATAGATTTTGTTTATTAACAGGGTTACTATCACCAGTGTCCACATCATGGGTACACCAGTTGGTCAGACCAGGGGTCAGGGAAAAGAGACTAGCACACTGTTGCAAAACTTGCTTGCAGTCAGTCTGCTGTTGGGCAGAGAGGGTGTCTGAGAAGACTACTCCATCCACTGACCCATCTTTTGGGCTGCAAGAGAGGAGATCAGGGAGAGGTTCACTCTCTGCTTCCTGTTCCTCATCAGTCACCATCAGCATGGTGATGTCAGCCCTGTCATGGTAGTGCTTAAGGCGTTCACATGGATAACCCTCTTGGGTGTCCTGCTTGTGCCAAGGTCCACTAGGTAAGTGACCTCACTCTTTTTCTCCAGGATAGGGTAAGGGTCACTCCATTTGTCCTGGAGGGCCCCTGGTGCCACTGGCTCCAAAGCCCACACCTGTTGCCCAGGTTGAAATTCAACCAGTGCAGCTTTTTGGTCATACCAGTGCTTCTGAAGCTCCTGGGTGGCCTCAAGATTCTTGGATGCCTTTTCATATACTCAGCCATTCTGGACCTTAGGCCAAGCACATAGTTCACAATGCCTTGTTTGGATTCTTGGAGAGGCCTCTCCCAACTCTCTTTCACAAGACAAAGTGGTCCCCTTACAGGATGACCAAACAGAAGTTCAAAGGGGGAAAACGCTACTCCCTTCTGTGGCACTTCCCTAGAGTTTTTTAGGGAGTCCCATGATCATACCTTTCAATGTCTTGTTGAATCTCTCAACAAGGCCATTGGCTTGTGGATGGTATGGGGTAGTAAACCTGTACTGCACACCACACTCCTTCCACATGTGCTTTAGGTAAGCAGACATGAAGTTGGAACCTCTGTCTGAAATTACCTCCTTAGGAAACCCTACCCTGGTGAAGACACCCAGGAGGACCATGGCTACTACAGGAGCTGTAGTAACCATAAGGGGAATTGCTTCAGGGTACCTAGTAGCATGATCCACTACTACTAGAATGAATTTGTTCCCTGAGGCTTTGGGAGGTTCCAGTGGACCCACAATTTCCACCCCTATCCGTTCAGAGGGGACCCCCACCACTGGCAGTGGTATCAGGGGGGCCTTTGGGTGGCCACCTGTCTTGCCACTGGCCTGACAGGTAACACAGGAGCTCACAAACGTCTTCACCTTTTAGTGCATCTGGGGCCAGTAGAAGTGACTTACTAGCCTTTCCCAAGTTTTGTTTTGCCCCAGATGTCCAGCAAGGGGGATGTCATGAGCCAAAGTTAGGAGGAACTCAATGTACTTCTGTGGCACTACCACACTCTGGTGGCTCCAGGAGTGGGGTTTCTTTCCTTAGCATACAGTAATATCTCTTCCCAATAAGCTCTGTGGGTACCACTGACATCTCCCTGTGCTTCTGAAACAGCTTGCTTCCTCAGGCTTTCAATAGTGGGGAAGTCTTGCTGTCCCTGGCACAGCTCTTCCCTAGTGGGTCCCCCTGGGCCCAAGAGTTCAACCTGGTAAGGCTCACGCTGCATGGGCTCAGTTCCCGCTAGGGTTTCCAAGTCTTCTCCCTGAGGAGGGGGGTCCTGAGAGGTTTGCTGTGTAGAAGCTGGTCCCGCAGTCTTCTGGCTCTTTCTCTTGGTTGGTTGGGGTGTACTTTCAGGCTCCAAACCTACTTCTTCACCCTTCTTTTTGCTCTTTGCTCTGGTTTGCACACACACCAGTCTAGGGATACCCAGCATGGGTTACTTGCTCAACTTCAGGCCAGGCTGAAGTTTCCAGGTCATTTCCAAGCAGACAGTCAGATGGTAACTGTGGAGAGACCACCACTAGTTTCAGGCCAGTAACCTCCCCCCAACCTAGTGTCACTATAGCAATAGGGCGATTAGTGGTAACACTGTCAGCATTGGTGACTGGGTAAGTTTTCCCAATCAAGTATTGCTCTGAGGAAACCAGTATATCTTTCACCATAGTGACACTGGCACCTGTATCCCTCAGGGCTTCTAGTCTTTCAAGTTGGGTGGTAACCCAGCTAAATTGGCAATTTCCCCCAAGGAGACTAGATTAGCTTGAGTGTATTCCTAGATTGGCTCTGGACACTCCTCTGATCCAATCTGTAGACTTGCTGTCCCTGGAGTATCTGTACTGGGTGCCTTAGGGGTTTTGTTGTAGAGGCAGTTTTTGTCTACAGTAAAATGTCCCAACTTCTTACAGTTTTTACAATTGGCCTTGTTAGGATCGAAGTTCTTCCCCCTATAGGACTGATCCACAAAGGGAGTAGCTTGGGACCCACCCCCCCTGTATAGGTTTTTGGGGCCCCTTGGAAGACTCAGACTTTTTATCTTGGGGGTTCTCACCACATTTCCCCTGGGGAGGTTTTGTAACCACCTTCTTTTGGTCACCCCCAGTGATTGACCTTGTCATCCTAGTCTTGACCAATGGTCTGCCTTCTTTCTCAATTCTTGGGGAGAAATTAGACCTTTTGCATACTCAGCCAGGAGCTCCTGGAGCCCTTGTTTGGTTGGATGAATGCCCATGACTATCTTTTTAATTTTGCATAAGGACCTCAATTCCTTGAAGGACAAGTGTAAGTAAGGTGTGAGGTCGAGCTCCTCAACCACCAGGTCCATGGTGTCATTTTCACTAATAGCTGGTTTCTGTTGAGAGATTCTAACCTGACAGTTCTAACCCTCTACCCTAGCTGTAGTGATTTTTATTTTTATAAAACCCTAATAGGACTTAAGCAAGGCCCTACCTGACTTTTAGTATTTTGGAAAAACCAATTTCATAATTCTAAAGGCAATTTATGAGTTCTGTCGTGTGATCAGATGGTAACCAAGTAGTCCAACAAATGCAAGTTTGTATCCCATCGCTGCCACTAATGTGAGAAAGTGGCTCTATTTATACTGGACCAAAGTAAGGTACAGTGTGTGTAGAGACCACAAACCCCAGAGGTATAACAGAGGTTAAAGTCAGGGCTGACCTTACTCTCAAAAGTGGTATCTTGGCCAAGCAGTAAGGCAGTAACAGAGGACAGTTTAAAGCACTTGTTGTACACACTCAGTCAGCAAAAGGTTTCACACACTCAAGGACTGAACTCCAGGCCAATTGTTTTTATATCCAAAGATATAGTTGTTTTATTTTTAGAACCAGGTATCAAAATATACTGTTCTCAATATGAGTGATCTCAGATAATTACTTTGCAGAAAGGTAACAACTTTGTAAACACAATAGGTACAGTGGTTGCAGTAGGCAACACAATTCTAAACACAATTTAACAATGAGCTCAATGGGTTTTTCTACATGTATGCAGTTGATTACTTGATAGATTACTTTTGTAATTCCAGGACTGGATCCTAGATTCAGTCCTGGGGTCTAAGCTGGAAACAGTTTAGAAAAAACATTTTGGTTATTGCAATGATTTTTAAGAAATATAAATGTATTTTAAAAGTTGACAGAAACTTTTCAGTGAAAAACTAGCAATGTTATCCTATGGAAAGAAAGGTAGGTCACAGGTAAAGTAGGTTCTCGTTACTTTTGTAATCCAGGACTAGACTCCTAGGTTCAGTACTGAGGTCTCTACCTAAGAAAAGTAAGTAATTACGTTTCAGTAGTTGGTACGATTTTTAAGGAATATTTGTAATTTTCAAAAGTAGACAACAAATTTCAGAGGAAAACTAGCAATGTTATCCTATGGAAGGAAATTCAGGTCACAGGTAAATTAGGTTCTCGTTACTTTTGTAATTCAGGACTGGACTCCTAGGTTCAGTACTGGGGTATCTACCTAAGACAAGTAAGTATTTACGTTTCAGTAGTTAGTACGATTTTTAAGGAATATTTGTAATTTTCAAAAGTAGACACTTAGAAGAAATTTCAGAGAAAAACAGTCAATGGTTTCCTATAAAAGAAAATTCAGATTATGGGTAAGTATATTTATAATCACATTTGCGGTTCAGTACTGGGCTGAAAGGTATAGTACTGGCTCTTCTCCTGATTCCAGGTGAGTAATTCGAAATTCGTTACTCGGCTGATTTTATAGGAATATTTTAGAGTTGCAAAACTTCACACTTAGAAGATTTTTCGAGTCAAACCAGTCAATGTTATCCTATTGCAGGAAAGTGAGTTATTGGTTTCCAGGTGAGTACTCGACTGGTGAATTTAAGGTTCTGGGCATAGACTCAGGGATCCCCAGGGTCGGAAAGGTACAGTAGTTACACCCTCAGTGGCACAAGGGCAGCCGGGTGCAGAGAGAGTAGGCCCAATGGAATACAATGAAGGGTAGGGGGCATTTGGTTGGTGGCTGCAAGCAAGCAGGCCATGCGACGGTGGGAGCTGAGCTCCTGGTCACTTACTCAGGGCAAGTGGGGAAGAAGAGTAGGGTAGTATTTTCACTTCCAGCTGCACTCAGGCGGCTGGGTGCAGGGTGCGTTTGATAGCCAATGGGAAAGTTAAAAAGTGAACAAAGGCCGTTGGCAGGAGCCCAGGGCACACTCAGTCAAAGTACATCAGCAGTTCAGCAAAAAGTGGGGGCATACCAATGCAAGAAAGATGGCACTTTCTGACACACTAACACTTTCAAACTTTTCAAATGTTTAAAACTTTTTGTTGACCAATGCTCATTTGCAGTTGCATTTAAAAGTGAGTAAAGCTTCTGAACTAAAAATGTATATCTCTTGAACCCTCTGGTGAATTTTGCTAATCAAGGTCTCTAAAAATTCATAAAAATATAATCTATTTTTATAAGTTTTTATCGGATTTCTTTCACGTTGTGTGACTTTCTTATTTACTTTTTTGGTGCTGTTACATGCTTTACACTAAGGGGCTGAATACAATGTAGGGTGGATCTGCGCGGTGGCTGTCACCTTGTGCATGACAAATCGCACAGTGCATTCCCAGCATTGTGGCGAGTGGTGCTGTGAGCACCGTCCGCCACAATGCTGGGAATTGAGGATGCCACACCCCTAAGTTCCTTTTCTAAGCCTTGCTGCTCAAAGCCGTAACTACCCAGGGTTGAGCTCAAGGTTTGCAAACAAGCCTAACTGGACCCTAGACAGTTTTTATGAGTACATTCCATGATAAGGCCCCACAGTCATATCATTTAATACACCTAAATCCTCACACTTCATAATTGGTTTCTTTCACCTGTGCTCAGGACGATCTGACTGTGATGTATCAGCCAGTATGAGATATCTGCTGAAGGCCATGCAGCTGTAAGCTTCCTTTGTGCGATGCCCGGGAAGACAAACAAAGACATCTTATCATGAAATGTTAGTTTTTGCTTGGTTTCTACCTATTGGGAACTGTAGGGAGTTGTTCTTTAATGTAGAAATTGTATTTTAACTGTGCATTGCTGAGCAAGCCAGCTTTAGATGTTCCTATCTACTTTTTTTAGAGCAGATGCCCCCTTCCTCTCTCTTGAGTCCCTGCGCTTATTTTGCACTGCTCATGGAGTTTAACTCTTAAGCAAATCTATCCTTTCTTGCCAGATGGGCCCTTCATTTGGTTCTGCTATTAGAAGCTTTACTTGCTGTCACCTGCGGTTGAAATTTCACCCACCTTATCCGAATCCTCATCTTAGTGTTAGGGAACTTCCCTTCAAGGGATCCGAATCTCATTCTATTAATCTTTAAATTACTTGTCTTTTGTACATGCCAATCAGAGTCATGCGTTAGATTACATTGAAATATGCTTTCATAAGGTGATTATTGGTTTATGACTAAACTGGATGGTTTTAGTTTTTAACTTTGGTAATCTATTAATGGATCTATACGGTTTGCATATCTACTATTCTCAATTGTATTTGTGGGGTAGAATATGTTATCCTGTCATTGAAATGTTGGTAAATTATTGAGGTTGAGTCTCAGTTTGAGACGAAGGTCCATCCACTCGAGTACAACTAGTACTTGAAATTGTACCAAAGATTTGCAGGGTTCAAATCCCATATCTGCTGCTACACTCTGAATGTTCTAGCTATCCCATTCTTCCACTCAACACCGGTCGGGAAAGACCCATCAGAGTACCACTTGCCTCTGTGGTGAAGGATATGTTGTAATCCGTCTAGCTGTAGGGTGCCCAGTACAGTTAGCGGGCTAGATGAGTAATAGTGAGTGGAAAGGTAAACTTGAAATATTTATACAGCTAACGCTGGATCAAATCTTTAGTACCAGAGCTATGGTTATGGCCAGAGAAGTGAGGTTTTAGGGTGCCAAAAAGACAGGAATATTATTGACAAATTCCAAAGAGCAACGATTGATGGAGTGCCAATAGAGTAGTTGTACTGATGAAGACAACATGTAGCAGCGAAGGAGTGTGAGTATTAATAGGGATGCTTGTTGCTATGGTGAAGTGGTCAGAGTATACATGGTTGCAGTCCATCAAAGATTGTGGAGCTTGAAGCAAAGCTGAAGTTGTGAATGGGTCTGTCGTGGCCTAGGATGTCGAGATATTACCTACTGGTCATCAAAGTGTAGAAGACACTGAGCAAGTTGTCTGCTGTTGTGTGGTGTTGGTCATTGAATGTCGTTGACAACATCTTGGTAAAGGGTTCTCTTTGTGTGTTAGTGGTAAACGGTTGGTATAGTTGATCTCAGGTGCACAGGGAATAACTATATCAATACGAGTGACATCCGCTGGTTGTGATTTCATAGAAGCGTATGAATGTAGAAAAAGTTGAATTACCTTGTGAGACAGTATCTCCTTTGGTGGAGTAGACAGGTTTATTGGTTGCTTGTTTTGTATTGTGGTTTTGCTTAAAGAAGGCGGGTTGAAGAGAATTGTAAAGGAGGGTGAGCTGCTGCAAAGTGCGAGATTAGCATCACATTGTGTCACACTGTGATTGAGTAGTTGCTGTAAAGTCGCACTGGGATTGGTTGACTAAGTCATATAAGTTGTGCTGTTATTGGTTGAGTTAGCTGAATATGTGAAGTTTGGGAAAAAAATAATTTCTTGGATTTTACGGAAGACATTTGTGAATACAGAATTGAATTAGAAGGACATTTTTTAAAGCTGTACAGACAAAGGTAAAGAAAAATGAGACTATAGAAGTTTGAGCAAAGGTAGAAGTACCACATGAGGGCACACCAGTACACACTATCATGATGGGCAAAGGATGACATCCATGTTTGTGGAATCAATCAATGAAGTAATTATTTAAAATGAAACATTAAAACACTGTAAAACTTGAAAAAGTGGTAATAATAATGATTTGTTGACTGTATAGTATTTGTTAGACCTGGCACCTTGGCGTGAGTTTCCCTTCCACTTTTTGCTGGTGTGCCTCCGATGTTTTGCTGGTTTTCCGATACTCTGGGCACTGCGCCACGGCCGACCCGTGCCGCAGTGCAAGTGCTCCCTACTGTAAATTGTACATGTGATTGGTATCCATGATTGGTTCATTGGATTTACTGTTAGTCCCTAGTAAAGCGCACTAGGAGTGCCAGGGCTTGTGAATGCCACTACTGCTAGTGGGCCTGCAGCGCTGGTTGCGCCACCCACAGAAGCAGCCGTAAGATGTGTGTGGGGACTGCCACCGCAGAACCCGCGTGCTGTCTCGTACTGTCATGCCGGCTGGGCAAGTGCAACCACTTGCCAGCCCCTGAACCTTCCCTTGACTGCATATTAGTCACCCCTATGGTAGGCCTGCAAGCAGGGTGCATTGTAGGTGTAAGGTAGGACAAGCCCTGATGTGTGTGGCATGTCCTAGTAGTGACTTACAACTAAATTCGTATTTCACTATTGAAGGCTACCTGCTCCCGTTAGGCCAGACTGAGCTGCTGGAATTATTACAACCGATAATCCCAGCAGGCTCAGGGAGCATGGTAGAGAGTCGTGTTTAGTATGCCTGAACTCAGGATGATAAAATATTTCTTTTAGTAAAGTTTATTTTAGTATCCTGTGTTTGCAAATGCTACTTTTAGAAAGTTAGCATTTGCTTGCCTAACCATTTCAGCCCGCCTCTGCTGGTATGTGTATCTGACTGTCTGGGACGTGTGAGTGACAGGGCTGGGGGATGACAGGTGGTGAATGCGCAGATTACACCTTGGTGGGAGGTAGGAGTGGCTCTTGACTCTGGATCTTGCTGTGCTCTGCCACCACAATGCTGGCTCCACCCTCCTGGGGAGCGACTGATGACTCAGCCGACACCTGGCCCAGGAAGGGCGAAGCCCCATCAACAAGGTACTCTGGCTGCCCCTGTCCGCACAATGCTGGCTCCACCTCCTGTGGGGCGTCTGATGCGCCTGCCCCTCACACTGAAAGCAGAAGCCGGAGTACACCCACCAGAGTACTCAAGGACTGAAAGTGGCTATGCAAAGGCCCCCCTGGCCTGCGAGAACAAAAGAAATGCAGTATAAAAGAAGGAGCCTTGCTCCTTGTAAATTAGATCCTGTTTGGGCTACAGAAGGAACTCTACCCGACGAGAAGGACCGGGAAGGACAAGGAAGAGTGCTGGCTCTTGCCTGTGTCTGGTGCCTTGCTGCAGAAGGAGAGGAAAAGGAAAGACTACAAGAAGACTTTTGCTTTGAGAAACTTTGTGCCAAACTCTGCTGAGAGATCTCCAAGGGCTTGCTGTTGAACTTGCCCCCTGACCAGCGCCCCAGGACCAGTGGGCGCTACATCCTGAAGAAAGCGACTGTGTGTGCTGCTTATCGCTGCAGTACTGGCAGAGGGGTCTGGGAGCGCTGGGCAAGCCTGCCACGCTCCCCGTAACCAAGGCATCAACATCCCCCCGAACACCGTGACCGGGGCCCAAAGCAACAGCGAGAGCAACGTGAGGTCCAGCCGCCGCTGGCCCGAGCACCGTGACCGCAACTGCACCGGGAGCCCGAGAGCAAAGTGAAGGAGGACCCGTCCGGTCCAAGCTCCCGAATTGACTGCGCTTCGAGCCGTCAATCCACCTGCGAAGACGGACAGCTGCCCTGTGATAACCCCATCTGGTCGGTAGCCTGCCCGACAGCTCAGCTGTGAGCGCACAGCTGCAACCGGTACTTTGGCTGGGTACGTCCTGCACTTGGGGACCGTACTGCCACTTGCCGCCACCACACCGCCGCCGCCTCCAGGGTCGGAGCGAACGACGAGGAAAGGACCCTGCCGCCACAGAGCACCGCCGCCCCGGATGACCCGTGACCTGCCCGGCTGAGAGCCGCAGCGAACAGCGATCCCGGAAAAGCAACGCGACGTGGGACAGCTCCCCTGGAAGCCGCCCGCTCTACAAGAATTTGAAAGGTACTGTGTGTATCCTCACGGTGCGAGCGACCTGCAACTCGAGCTCGCACCGCGCTATCTGCTCCCAACGCGAGCCGCCCCTGAAACCGAGGCTCGCACAGCTCCTGGCCCTCGAGGCCCACGCAGAAAGCGCATTGAGGCGCTACGAGACACTGAACCTTGTCGAACCTGGGCAGAAGGCCCAAAAGATTGCTTATTGCTAAAAGAGAACTGTGGCAACCTGAACTTAAGTAACCTGGAACCGCTATTGAAAGTTTACAACTGTATTTACAAGCCTGCTTGAAACTTATATAAAGATATATATTTTTACAAATACAGTTTGGTGTCATTGTGTGGTGGGTTGGTTGTGACGGTGTGATATTGCAAATGTGTAACCCTATGTGCCCCAAAGATTAGCCTAAGACTGCTTAAGCCACACTACCTAGAGGGTAAGCAGAGGTTGTCTGGAAGGTAACCCTCAGCCCTGACGAGGAAGAGAGAGTCCCTGCTTGTCGCTAGTGCTACACTGTGCCAACTAGATCCTCCCCCTTCCTACATTGGACGCAGCGGTGAGGATTTTCGAATTTACATTTGCAGTGTCTATACCTTAACTTCTGACCATTGCACAGTGATTTCAGTCCAGTTACTTGGCCACAGGTTTTGTGGTAATTTTGCTGAGAGAAGATCCCTAGCGAAGAGACCATGCCGGGCACGAAGAGCCTGGATGGAGCGGAGTCTACGACCTCTGAGATGTTGGAGGTGGAGTGGGACGCCGCGAAACTGGATAAATACACCAGAGTTGAACTGAAGTTTTTTTGCAAGAAACTCAAGGTTCCGCACGCCGGTTGCAAGAACAAGCCAGAGCTCTACAAGGCCCTGAAAGCCTGGATAGAGTCCAGAAAGGCCCCGGAGGATCAAGATGCCCTCGCGGAGCAGGATGCCACTGAGGAGCAGAATGCACTTGTGGATCTGGTGGATCTCGAAAGGCAAGACAGCGTGCACAGCTTTGGTAAAGGCCTGTCGCCAGAGGAACTGGCAGACAGGAAGGAAACGAGGGATCATGAAAGGAAGCTGGCAGAATTAAAAATCCAACTGGAGCTTGAAACCAAAAGAATGGCGCTGGAAGAGCGAAAGCACCAAATGGATTACGAATTGAAAATGAGGGAGATGAGTCTAAAGGAGAGAAACTTGGATCATCTTCCCTCTGGTGGCAGCACATCGCCAGTGCAGGTAGAGTCAAGAGTGCACATCCCAAAAGATGTAGTTAAAGAGTTCTTTAAGGGGGATGACATAGGACAATGGTTTAGGGCATACGAAGTAGCCATGTCCTCCCACCGGGTCCCTGACAAGGATTGGGGAGCGGGGTTGTGGGGAAGGTTCCTTAGCGAAGGGCGAGATACCTTGCTAGATTTGCCCGTTGAAAATCAGAGATCCTATTCCCACATGAAAGAAGCTTTAATGAACAGGTACGGGCTTACCCCTGAAATGTATAGACAGAAGTTTAGGGGATGTACTAAGCGGCCTGGGAATACGTATGTGGAGTATGTGACTTATTTTTGCAGAGCACTGGATGGTTGGGTGAAGGGTAGCAAAGTGAATGATTTTCAAGGTCTCTTTGATTTAATTGCATGGGAGCACTTGTCTGATCACTGTTTTCCTGAGTTACGCCAACACCTGATCGATAGCAAGCTGTCCAACCCGAGGAAGCTTGCTGAGGAGGCGGACCGCTGGCTCAGCACCAGGGTCCACAAGGGTCCAGTGGGAGACTCCGCCAAGAGTGGGCAGGGTCCCCAGCAGAAGAGTGGGGGGGACAAGGGAAAACAGAAAGGGTTCCAAAAAGGCCCCCAAAGTAATCCCCAAGGGGACCAGCAGAAAGGTTCTCAGCCTCCCCCACCCCCAAAGCAGAATGGGGCCCGACAGGTAAACCTGTTCCAAAGGGGCCCTTCAATTGTTTCAAATGTGGCGAGCCTGGGCACATATCCAGTGACCCCAAGTGTCGCCTGTTTGGAAAACCCGCACCCACTGGTGCTCCGCCCCGTCAAGTGACTAGTGTTCACTTAGGAGAAGAAGTGATGGTCCCGGGGGGTGGAGATCCCGTTCAGATGACCCTAGTCTCGCTAGGAGACAGTGAGATGGTCCCGACAAACTACCTGCCCTCTAACACTAAGAAATATGGGTAGGTGGTGATCATCAATGGTAAGGAAGCTGAGGCTCTTAGAGATACAGGAGCCAGTGTGACTGCAGTGAGGCAGCACCTGGTGTCTCAAGAGCAGGTTGTACCCCATGCCTACTGTAGGGTTATCAATGCTGATAATTCAGATAGTCAGTGTCCGATGGCTCAAGTTCCCTTCGAGTGGGGGGGGGGGTCTCTGGTACTCTGCAGGTCTGTGTGAGGAAAACCATGCCTGTTGACTGTTTGCTAGGGAATGACTTGGAGCACTCCCCTTGGGAAAAGGTGGAGAAGACGACTCACCTGCGGATGGTGGGTCTGCCTGACTGGGCGTGCGTGACCACCCGGTCAATGGCAGCCAGTAGGGGTGATCAAGAGGTCCTGGGGCCTGAGGGAGAGGCCCAGGAACCGGCCTTAGGGAGGAGGCGCAGGGGGCGCGGGAAACCGGCCCCTGAAGTTCCCACGGTCCAGGAGGAAGCAGACCTTGAGGGGGATGCCCTGGAGCCTACAGGGGAACAGATTGCCGAACTGGGGGACCTGCCTGAGCTGACCCATTGGCAGCAAGAAGGAGGACCCTCCAGGGAGGAATTCTGCAAGGAGCAGAAAGAATGCCCTTCTCTCGTGGGTATGCGGCAGCAGGCTGCAGACCAGGCCAATGATGTTCAGGCCAAAACACATTATGTGTACTGGGAGAACGACCTCCTGTATTCAGAGCCTAAGGCTGCTGAACCTGGGTCAGCCCGTGTGCTGGTGGTACCCCAGAAGTTCAGAGCCTTCCTACTGGGTCTGGCTCACGATGTGCCTTTAGCAGGACATTTGGGGATGGACAAGACCTATGACAGGCTTGTCACCCACTTTTACTGGCCCCAAATGCACAAGAGCTCAGACGCTCATTGTAGGACCTGTCCGACTTGCCAGGCAAGTGGGAAGAGCGGCGGAAGGAACAAGGCTCCTCTCCAACCCTTCCCTGTGGTCGGTACGCCATTCCAGCGAGTGGGTATTGATATTGTTGGGCCTCTGGACCCCAAGACAGCCATGGGCAACAGGTTCATCCTGGTCTTGGTGGACCATGCCACCCGGTACCCTGAAGCCATCCCTCTGAGGACAGTGACGGCCCCCGTGGTGGGACGTGCACTGATGGGAATTTTCTCACGAGTAGGATTCCCTCTAGAGGTGGTGAGCGATAGGGGGACCAACTTCATATCCAAGTATATGAAGTCCCTTTGGCAAGAGTGTGGTGTAACGTATAAGTTCACCACGCCTTACCATCCCCAAGGTAACGGGTTGGTTGAGAGATTCAACCGAACCCTGAAAGGCATGATCATGGGCCTAGAAGGTCCGATGAGGCGTAAGTGGGACGTCCTCTTACCATGCCTGCTCTTTGCGTATCGCGAGGTACCACAGAAGTCCCTAGGGTTCAGCCCCTTTGAACTGCTGTACGGTCACCCCGTGAGAGGACCACTAAGTTTGGTAAAGGAAGGCTGGGAGCAATCTCCCAGGAAACCTCCCCAGAATGTATATAGCTACATGCTGGCCTTCAGAAACCAAACCAGGCGCTTCAGACAACTTGCCGAGGCAAATCTGGAAGCAAGCCAGGAGGAGATGAAGCGGTGGTACGACCAGAATGCCACTCTGGTCGAGCTTCAGCCTGGACAAGAGGTGTATGTCCTGGCCCCAGTGGAACCCTGTGCCCTTCAGGATAAGTGGACAGGTCCATTTGAGGTTGTGGTAGCGAGAGCCCAGTGACATACTTGGTGGACATGAAGACGCCCAGGAACCCTTTGAGGGTCCTACATGTCAACCGCCTCAAGCCCCACTTACGAAGGTCCGAAGTGGGCATGTTGTTGGCAACTGATGATGGAATGGAGGAGGAGTCGGAGCCTCTTCCTGACCTCTTAGTGGCCTGTGAGAAAGATGGGTCAGTGGATGGAGTTAACCTCTCACCCACCCTGACCCCCGAACAACAGGAAGACTGCCGCCAGTTGCTGGGGCAGTTTCCAGATCTGTTCTCCCTGGTTCCGAGTGTTACAGATTGGTGCGTCCATGATGTGGACACTGGAGATAGCTTACCTGTGAAGCATAAGGCTTACAGAGTGACTGACAGGGTCCGGGCCTGCATCAAGGAGGAGGTCTCCAAGATGCTTGCCCTTGGGGTGGTTGAGTCTTCCAGCAGTCCTTGGTCCAGCCCCGTGGTCTTGGTCCCGAAGGCTGCTGCGCCGGGAGCCACACCCGAACTCCGGTTCTGTGTGGACTACAGAGGACTCAATTCAGTCACGAAGACCGACGCGCACCCCATCCCCAGAGCTGATGAGCTCATTGATCGGCTAGGGGCTGCCCGGTTCCTCAGCACGTTTGATTTAACGTCTGGGTACTGGCAGATCGCCTTGACCGATGGGGCAAAGGAGAGGTCAGCATTCTCTACACCAGATGGGCATTTCCAGTTCCGGGTTATGCCATTTGGAATGAAGAATGCCCCTGCCACCTTTCAGAGATTGGTCAACCAGGTGTTGGCTGGACTGGATGAGTTCAGTGCCGCCTACCTGGATGACATCGCGGTGTTCAGTGGCACCTGGCCAGAACACCTGCGACACCTCTGGGAAGTGTTGATGGCCCTGCGCAGAGCAGGCCTCACAATCAAGGCAAGCAAGTGCCAGATTGGGCAGGGTTCCGTGGTGTACTTGGGACACCAAGTGGGGAGTGGCAAGGTAGCACCCTTGCAACCCAAAATCGAGACCATCCTGGCTTGGGAACCCCCCAAGACCCAGACTGCAGTGAGAGCCTTCCTGGGGCTCACTGGGTATTACAGGAGGTTTGGCAAGGGCTATGGCACGATTGTGACCCCCTTGACAGAGCTGACTTCGAAGAAACAGCCCAGGAATGTGATTTGGACTGACACCTGTCAGAAGGCTTTTGACACCCTGAAGACTGCCATGTGCACGGCGCCCGTGCTCCTGGCTCCTGATTTCTCCAAGGAATTCATAGTGCAAACAGACGCTTCAGAGCATGGTGTAGGGGCTGTTCTTTCACAGATGACTGAGGAGGGCTTTGACCAACCCGTAGCCTTCATAAGTAGGAGGTTACTTCCACGGGAAAGTAGGTGGAGTGCAATAGAGCGTGAAGCATTCGCTGTGGTCTGGGCGCTGAAGAAGCTAAGACCCTACTTGTTTGGGTCTCACTTCCGAGTTCAGACGGACCACAGGCCCCTCAGATGGTTGATGCAAATGAGGGGTGAGAACCCGAAACTGTTGAGGTGGTCCATTTCTCTACAGAGTATGGACTTTACGGTGGAACACCGCCCTGGCACCGATCACGCCAACGCTGACGGTCTGTCCAGATTTTTCCGCCTTAGTGATGTGGAACTCCCTGGGGAAGGGTAGTTCCCCCCACATTTCAGCTGGAGGGGACACATGTTAGACCTGGCACCTTGGCGTGAGTTTCCCTTCCACTTTTTGCTGGTGTGCCTCCGATGTTTTGCTGGTTTTCCGATACTCAGGGCACTGCGCCACGGCCGACCCGTGCCGCAGTGCAAGTGCTCCCTACTGTAAATTGTACATGTGATTGGTATCCATGATTGGTTCATTGGATTTACTGTTAGTCCCTAGTAAAGCGCACTAGGAGTGCCAGGGCTTGTGAATGCCAATACTGCTAGTGGGCCTGCAGCGCTGGTTGCGCCACCCACAGAAGCAGCAGTAAGATGTGTCTGGGGACTGCCACCGCAGAACCCGCGTGCAGTCTTGTACTGTCATGCCGGCTGGGCAAGTGCAACCACTTGCCAGCCCCTGAACCTTCCCTTGACTGCATATTAGTCACCCCTATGGTAGGCCTGCGAGCAGGGTGCATTGTAGGTGTAAGGTAGGACAAGCCCTGATGTGTGTGGCATGTCCTAGTAGTGACTTACAACTAAATTCGTATTTCACTATTGAAGGCTACCTGCTCCTACTTTTAGAAAGTTAGCATTTGCTTGCCTAACCATTTCAGCCCGCCTCTGCTGGTATGTGTATCTGACTGTCTGGGACGTGTGAGTGACAGGGCTGGGGGATGACAGGTGGTGAATGCGCAGATTACACCTTGGTGGGAGGTAGGAGTGGCTCTTGACTCTGGATCTTGCTGTGCTCTGCCACCACAATGCTGGCTCCACCCTCCTGGGGAGCGACTGATGACTCAGCCGACACCTGGCCCAGGAAGGGCGAAGCCCCATCAACAAGGTACTCTGGCTGCCCCTGTCCGCACAATGCTGGCTCCACCTCCTGTGGGGCGTCTGATGCGCCTGCCCCTCACACTGAAAGCAGAAGCCGGAGTACACCCACCAGAGTACTCAAGGACTGAAAGTGGCTATGCAAAGGCCCCCCTGGCCTGCGAGAACAAAAGAAATGCAGTATAAAAGAAGGAGCCTTGCTCCTTGTAAATTAGATCCTGTTTGGGCTACAGAAGGAACTCTACCCGATGAGAAGGACCGGGAAGGACAAGGAAGAGTGCTGGCTCTTGCCTGTGTCTGGTGCCTTGCTGCAGAAGGAGAGGAAAAGGAAAGACTACAAGAAGACTTTTGCTTTGAGAAACTTTGTGCCAAACTCTGCTGAGAGATCTCCAAGGGCTTGCTGTTGAACTTGCCCCCTGACCAGCGCCCCAGGACCAGTGGGTGCTACATCCTGAAGAAAGCGACTGTGTGTGCTGCTTGTTGTTGCAGTACTGGCAGAGGGGTCTGGGAGCGCTGGGCAAGCCTGCCACGCTCCCCGTAACCAAGGCATCAACATCCCCCCGAACACCGTGACCGGGGCCCAAAGCAACAGCGAGAGCAACGTGAGGTCCAGCCGCCGCTGGCCCGAGCACCGTGACCGCCACTGCACCGGGAGCCCGAGAGCAAAGTGAAGGAGGACCCGTCCGGTCCAAGCTCCCGAATTGACTGCGCTTCGAGCCGTCAATCCACCTGCGAAGACGGACAGCTGCCCTGTGATAACCCCCTCTGGTCGGTAGCCTGCCCGACAGCTCAGCTGTGAGCGCACAGCTGCAACCGGTACTTTGGCTGGGTACGTCCTGCACTTGGGGACCGTACTGCCACTTGCCGCCACCACACCGCCGCCGCCTCCAGGGTCGGAGCGAACGACGAGGAAAGGACCCTGCCGCCACAGAGCACCGCCGCCCCGGATGACCCGTGACCTGCCCGGCTGAGAGCCGCAGCGAACAGCGATCCCGGAAAAGCAACGCGACGTGGGTCAGCTCCCCTGGAAGCCGCCCGCTCCACAAGAATTTGAAAGGTACTGTGTGTATCCTCACGGTGCGAGCGACCTGCAACTCGAGCTCGCACCGCGCTATCTGCTCCCAGCGCGAGCCGCCCCTGAAACCGAGGCTCGCACAGCTCCTGGCCCTCGAGGCCCACGCAGAAAGTGCATTGAGGCGCTACGAGACACTGAACCTTGTCGAACCTGGGCAGAAGGCCCAAAAGATTGCTTATTGCTAAAAGAGAACTGTGGCAACCTGAACTTAAGTAACCTGGAACCGCTATTGAAAGTTTACAACTGTATTTACAAGCCTGCTTGAAACTTATATAAAGATATATATTTTTACAAATACAGTTTGGTGTCATTGTGTGGTGGGTTGGTTGTGACGGTGTGATATTGCAAATGTTTAACCCTATGTGCCCCAAAGATTAGCCTAAGACTGCTTAAGCCACACTACCTAGAGGGTAAGCAGAGGTTGTCTGGAAGGTAACCCTCAGCCCTGACGAGGAAGAGAGAGTCCCTGCTTGTCGCTAGTGCTACACTGCGCCAACTAGAGCCTCCCCCTTCCTACAGTATTCATTACAATACATAAGTAAAATATTCAAAGTGCATTGGATAAATATAGTTGTCAGATACAGTAGCAATACAATGGGCAAACTGGTCAGCTCCAAGCCGGGGAAATATGATAGTAAAATGTACTATTCTATCTATAACTTGGTATCATTCTTCCAAATTTTCCGACATGAGATAAAAAGGTTAATTTATGGAGAATGCCATCAGGGACATAGGCTTATGCAAATCCTCTACTGAAATGTCCCCACATGGAGAATGGATTCAGGAAAGACAACCTGTTAATCTTCTTAAAGATTACCCTTTGAGAGCTGCCATCTCTGTATACATGCCAACCTTCAGAATTCACTTTTACATGACAATCTTGATTCATCAAGATCAATAAGGGACACACTACCAGTGGGGCCATTCTTTACATATAGGAAAAATTGCAGGTCCTCACAGGAATTTCAGGCTTAAGCAACCACTGCAACAGGAAAACTGACACAAAGGGGCAGCCCAAAAATGCTCATATGTAAAACTTTGAAATAAACCAATGGCTGCTCTTTTAGAGTGATAAAGTAAACCAAAGATATATTTTATAACCTTGTATCAACTTCTGATCTACTTTTGATTTACTCTATAGCTCTTTAGGAAATGCTTTAATTTAATGCAGGAGATAAAGACTTACCAAAACAGATTTTTCATTTAAACTTTCTAGCAACCTTCTGGATAGACTTGTCAGACATACCCTATAAATTCAAAGAAGAGCAGCAACCTCCTCTGGCTACATCCTCACCCAACATGGAATTCATATTTGTAGTTGCTGTAGTGTGAAGACCATGACCAAGAAAATCACTGAAAATAGTTTTCATAATGAAAGATTTGGCAACAATAGCCAGTAGTGTATTACGTTAATTTTCCCTGTGTGTTGCAAAGTATTGGTCACAATACAAAACATATCAGTACCCTAAGATTGAAAAAACTTGCAATAAAACAAAGTATGAGTGTAAAATCCGTTCCGCTCGCGGATTTTGCGGATTTTCGGCAAATTCGCAATCCACGAATTCTCGCGAATTTGCCAACAATTCTCAAATTCACGCGGAGTGGATTTTTTTGCTTGGTCACGCTTGAAAAATACAATATTGCGGCGCGCGGCGTTCACTTACCGTCATTCAGCGTTTGAAGAGTTTTTTTCTCCATGTTTGCGTGTGCTGCGCCATTTTGGACCTTGCTGCGTGATCCCGTGGGAGTTTGTCGACCGCGATTACGTTATCGCGGCTCGCCTCCTTGCACAACGAGAGTTTGCCATTGCGAGTACGTCATAAAGGCTCGTGATCACGTATCGCGGGAGTAAACAATTGCGAACTCGTAGATGCGGCGGGCAAAAACAATCTCGCACTCGCGAAATTGCAAAATTTGCAATTCTGCACAAGAAATCCACCAGCAGGCAGCATAAACCTTCTGAAAATGATGATTTTTATCAGAATAACTCCTCAGGTTGACATTTGCCTGCACTTATTTTTGCAAGGAGTACATTTTGGGGGGTGGGTGGGAGGAAGGAAGTGCCCCACAGTCTCCAACTTCCTGTTCCTGTCCAGCAGGCTCCTCCCAGTGTTTTTTTCATGTCCTGGTCACTTTGATTTGGATCTTGACCTGGAAGGATTACTTTTTGTTGATGCTGCTGGATATTTGGATTTATTTGAGGCCTTTTTGACTTTCTTTGGATCACTTTTGGATTAGAAATTTCACAAGTAAGTTGATGTTGTTTGTTTGGGGGCATGGATGGCATTGGATTGGGGTGATTTTTGTGTGTTTTTCGATTTTTTGGCTGTTGTTGGGGCCTTTTGCCCAGGGTACTCAGTGGTGCATGGACTGAGTCTTTCTGTGGGATCTCTTCAATGTAAACATCATGGAGGGCATGGATGGCATTGGATTGTGGTTATTTTTGTGTGTTTTTAGATTTTTTGGCTGTTGTTGGGGCCTGTCCATGTGGGTGGGGGCCATTTTGAGGCCTGGTCCAGGCAGGGCCTGGCCATGTGGGTGGGGGTCTAGGGGCCATTTTGAAGCCAGGCAGTGTGCTTTGTTGTGCCATAGGCCTGCACCCAGTCTGCCATGCTTTCATCCATTATGCCCAGGGGTACTCAGTGGTGCATGGACCGAGTCTTTCTGTGGGGTGTCCTGAATTTCAACATGATTGAGGGCATGGATGGCATTGGATTGTGGTGAATATTGTGTGTTTTTCGATATTTTGGCTGTTGTTGGGGCCTTTTGCCCAGGGGAACTCAGTGGTGCATGGATTGAGTCCTTCTGTGGGGTCTCTTGAATGTAAACATCATGGAGGGCATGGACATTATTGGATTGGGGTGATTTTTGTGTGTATTTCGATTTTTTGGCTGTTGTTGGGGCCTTTTGCCCAGTGGTACTCAGTGGTGCATGGACTGAGTCTTTCTGTGGGGTCTCTTTAATGTAAACATCATGGAGGGCATGGATGGCATTGGATTGTGGTCGTTTTTGTGTGTTTTTCGATTTTTGGGCTGTTGTTGGGGCCTGTCCATGTGGGTGGGGGCCATTTTGAGGCCTGATCCAGGCAGGGCCTGGCCATGTGGGGGGGGGGTCTAGGGGCCTTTTTGAAGCCAGGCAGTGTGCTTTGTTGTGCCATAGGTCTGCACCCAGTCTGCCATGCTTTCATCCATTATGCCCAGGGGTACTCAGTGGTGCATGGACCAAGTCTTTCTGTGG
Organism: Lissotriton vulgaris; assembly: GCF_964263255.1. Lineage (NCBI taxonomy): Eukaryota > Metazoa > Chordata > Amphibia > Caudata > Salamandridae > Lissotriton > Lissotriton vulgaris. Next base: position 1,706,707,706 of record NC_141694.1, read on the forward strand.
GGTGTCTTGAATTTCAACATGATTGAGGGCATGGATGGCATTGGATTGTGGTTATTTTTGTGTGTTTTACGATTTTTTGGCTGTTGTTGGGGCCTTTTGCCCAGGGGTACTCAGTGGTGCATGGACTGAGTCTTTCTGTGGGGTCTCTTCAATGTAAACATCGTGGAGGGCATGGATGGCATTGGATTGTGGTGATTTTTGTGTGTTTTTCGATTTTTTGGCTGTTGTTGGGGCCTTTTGCCCAGGGGTACTCAGTGGTGCATGGACTGAGTCTTTCTGTGGGGTCTCTTTAATGTAAACATCATGGAGGGCATGGATGGCATTGGATTGTGGTGGTTTTTGTGTGTTTTTCGATTTTTTGGCTGTTGTTGGGGCCTTTTGCCCAGGGGTACTCAGTGGTGCATGGACTGAGTCTTTCTGTGGGGTCTCTTTAATGTAAACATCATGGAGGGCATGGATGGCATTGGATTGTGGTGATTTTTGTGTGTTTTTCGATTTTTTTGGCTGTTGTTGGGGCCTGTCCATGTGGGTGGGGGCCATTTTGAGGCCTGGCCAGGCAGGGCCTGGCCATGTGGGTGGGGGTCTAGGGGCCATTTTGAAGCCAGGCAGTGTGCTTTGTTGTGCCATAGGCCTGCACCCAGTCTGCCATGCTTTCATCCATTATGCCCAGAGGTACTCAGTGGTGCATGGGCCTAGTCTTTCTGTGGGGTGTCTTTAATGTAAACATCATTGAGGGCATGGATGGCATTGGATTGTGGTGATTTGTATGTGTTTTTCGATTTTTTGGGGTGTTGATGGGGCATGGCCATGTGGGTGGGGGCCATTTTGAGGCCTGGTCCAGGCAGGGCCTGGCCATGTGGGTGGGGGTCTAGGGGCCATTTTGAAGCCAGGCAGTGTGCTTTGTTGTGCCATAGGCCTGCACCCAGTCTGCCATGCTTTCATCCATTATGCCCAGGGGTACTCATTGGTGCATGGACCGAGTCTTTCTGTGGGGTGTGCTGAATTTCAACATGATTGAGGGCATGGATGGCATTGGATTGTGGTGAATATTGTGTGTTTTTCGATATTTTGGCTGTTGTTGGGGCCTTTTGCCCAGGGGAACTCAGTGGGGCATGGACTGAGTCCTTCTGTGGGGTCTCTTGAATGTAAACATCATGGAGGGCATGGACGTCATTGGATTGGGGTGATTTTTGTGTGTATTCCGATTTTTTGGCTGTTGTTGGGGCCTTTTGCCCAGTGGTACTCAGTGGTGCATGGACTGAGTCTTTCTGTGGGGTCTCTTTAATGTAAACATCATGGAGGGCATGGATGGCATTGGATTGTGGTCATTTTTGTGTGTTTTTCGATTTTTGGGCTGTTGTTGGGGCCTGTCCCTGTGGGTGGGGACCATTTTGAGGCCTGGTCCAGGCAGGGCCTGGCCATGTGGGTGGGGGTCTAGGGGCCTTTTTGAAGCCAGGCAGTGTGCTTTGTTGTGCCATAGGCCTGCACCCAGTCTGCCATGCTTTCATCCATTATGCCCAGGGGTACTCAGTGGTGCATGGACCAAGTCTTTCTGTGGGGTGTCTTGAATTTCAACATGATTGAGGGCATGGATGGCATTGGATTGTGGTTATTTTTGTGTGTTTTTCGATTTTTTGGCTGTAGTTGGGGCCTTTTGCCCAGAGGTACTCAGTGGTGCATGGACTGAGTCTTTCTGTGGGGTCTCTTCAATGTAAACATCGTGGAGGGCATGGATGGCATTGGATTGTGGTGATTTTTGTGTGTTTTTCGATTTTTTGGCTGTTGTTGGGGCCTTTTGCCCAGGGGTACTCAGTGGTGCATGGACTGAGTCTTTCTGTGGGGTCTCTTTAATGTAAACATCATGGAGGGCATGGATGGCATTGGATTGTGGTGATTTTTGTGTGTTTTTCGATTTTTTTGGCTGTTGTTGGGGCCTGTCCATGTGGGTGGGGGCCATTTTGAGGCCTGGTCCAGGCAGGGCCTGGCCATGTGGGTGGGGGTCTAGGGGCCATTTTGAAGCTAGGCAGTGTGCTTTGTTGTGCCATAGGCCTGCACCCAGTCTGCCATGCTTTCATCCATTATGCCCAGGGGTACTCAGTGGTGCATGGGCCTAGTCTTTCTGTGGGGTGTCTTGAATGTAAACATGATTGAGGGCATGGATGGCATTGGATTGTGGTGATTTGTATGTGTTTTTCGATTTTTTGGGGTGTTGATGGGGCATGGCCATGTGGGTGGGGGCCATTTTGAGGACTGGTACAGGCAGGGCCTGTCCATGTGGTGGGGGTCAAGGGGCCATTTTGAAGCCAGGCAGTGTGCTTTGTGCCGTAGGCCTGCATCCAATGTGCCTTGCTTTCATCCATTATGCCCAGGGTTACTCAGTGGTGCATGGGCCTAGTCTTTCTGTGGGGTGTCTTGAATGTAAACATCATTGAGGTCATGGATGGCATTGGATTGTGGTGATTTGTATGTGTTTTTCGATTTTTTGGGGTGTTGATGGGGCATGGCCATGTGGGTGGGGGCCATTTTGAGGACTGGTACAGGCAGGGCCTGTCCATGTGGTGGGGGTCAAGGGGCCATTTTGAAGCCAGGCAGTGTGCTTTGTGCCGTAGGCCTGCATCCAATGTGCCTTGCTTTCATCCATTATGCCCAGGGTTACTCAGTGGTGCATGGGCCTAGTCTTTCTGTGGGGTGTCTTGAATAAACATCATTGAGGGCATGGATGGCATTGGATTGTGGTGATTTTTATGTCTTTTTTTATTTTTTGGGTTGGTGTTGGGGCCTGTCCATGTGGGTGGGGGCCATTTTGAAGCCAGACAGTGTGCTTTGTTGTGCCATAGGCCAGCACCCAGTCTGCCATGCTTTCATCCATTATGCCCAGGGGTACTCTGTCAGTGGTGCATTTTATTGGTCTTTCCATTTCGGGGGGTGGGTATAATAAAAATGCTTACTTGCAAACTATTAATTGAAGCGCTACATATGCAACATTTATTTAACTGATGTTCCTCTGGCTTCGTTTGCTTTTAGGTGGGGAAAGACGAATCATCAGCCTCATCGTTCTTCATCAGTGCCAGGAACAAGTCCTGCTGCGTTGTGTGCAGTACAACGTCACGTGTGGCCACAGACAACTCTGCAACTTGTGCAACTGCGGCCTGCTGTTCTGACATCTGAAGAAGATGGCCCCAAAAAAAGTTGCCCGTAGCTCCTCTAGCAAGAAAGTTGCCAGTAAGGAGCAGAAGAAGCAAGTGGCGCCACTTACCAAGGAGACTGGTGTGTCGACCTCCGCATTTTTTGAGGAAAAAAAGCACGCCTGCAGCAGCAGCGGGGTTTGCTGGGGACCAAGCTGGGAGCAGCACTCCATTGGGCTCAGTGCCACCACCACCACGCTAACTTAGGTCCAAGCCCTTAAGTGCTGCAGAGGCAGCCAGTATAGTTGTTCAATCACCATCGACCAGTGATGGTTGCTCATCGCAAGAAAGTAGCAGCATCCCTCAATCAACACAGGTTGTTGTAACTCATCTGACGAGTGTTCAACAACCACAGCGGCAACAACAACCACATGTGCAAGTACAAGCCCAAGTACATGTGGAAGGAGAGGTGGCGCAAGGAGAGGCGCAAGCAGAGGTGCATGGAGTGGCACAAGTGCCCACAATAGTTGTTCCTCCCGAAGTAGGGGCACATCAGGAAATCGACATTCAAGCCGAGGTATCATTTGAGGAAGCCACTCCTCCTAATGATTCATTGTCTTCCAGATCCCCAGCAAGGAAAAGGTCAAGGATGGTGTCTACATCTTCTTCAAACCCCCTTCCTTCTGATGATATGGATGAAAACTGGGAACCACCAGCGCCGTCAGAGAGTGAGGCACACCATGATCTGACAAAGGTAGCTAAGCATAAAAAGAAGGTCCCCGAAAGTCTCATAGTTATGGATTGTGATGATGACGCTGAACAAGAAGTGGCGTATACTCCTGCTGATGAAGACTCTCACGACGACGACGCAGTCATCATAGGCGTCACTCCAGCGGGCATGCAGCAAAAAGACATTTTTACCCTATCCCGAAATGCTGCTGAGCGTGATGTTGGCGACGTGTCAATGGGACCACCACCAATGCAGTTAACTAGTACACCACCACCTACAGCTTCCATATTTTCTCGCCAGAAGGGACCGCCATCCACCTCGACCTCCATTTCCTCAATTAGTGGTGCTGTAAGTGCACAACGTAGTAAATTTCGGCAACACACATCCTCCACTTCATCTAAAATTTGCATTCCCAGTATCGCCTCCTCCGCCCCCCACAGACATTTGAAGTCCGCAGTATGGGACGTCTTTAGTGTTAGCCCAACAAGGGAAACCATAGCCATTTGTACCATTTGTAAGGTTCGAGTTAGTCGTGGTAAGCTTGGTACCAACTATGGTACCGGAGGCCAGAGAGGTCATCTTGAGAGACAGCACACTGTCAAATGGCATGCGCACCTAAGGGAGATCAAGACAGCCCGAATTGCAAGTCAACAAATTGTATCCGTTGATGTTTCAACTGATGATGACGAGGAGGAAGAAGCGTCAAACATTTCTTCACTTACACCCAGTACCCCGTCAGCAGCACACCCCCTGCAAGATATATGAGCCACACTAAGAGTGTGGGAGAGAGTGAGACACCAATGCAAAAAAGTTCATCATCACCAAGCGTAACTGGGTCGAAGAAGTCATCATCATCCCGCAAAATGGCCCAGCCCACCATTAGAAGCATGTTGTTTTCAGATGCTCCATTTGAACGCAGCCACCAAACGGTGCTTCTGTATAACACTAAGCTGGCTAAAATGCTAGCCCTGGACCTTCTCCCTTTTTCTTTTGTGGAAGCGGTGGGTTTTCTTGAATTAGTGGCAACGCTCTGCCCTAAATGGAAGGTTCCTAGCTGGTTCTATTTTGCCAGAGTGGCGGTTCCAGCACTACATGAAGATGTGCTGGAGGTGATTGGGACAGCTTTGCAGAAGAGTGCTGTTCACACTATACATCTGACAACAGACATGTGGACCAGTTGCCAAGCCGTTGATTACATGTGCATCACTGCACACTGGGTCTCTTTTTCAGGGGTTAAAGCAAAGGTAAACGCAGGTGTTGACACGGACAAAGTTTATAAAGCTGCTCGGAAACATGCAACACTAGCCATGTTTGCCATGGGGAAAAATCATACAGGAGAAAAATGTTTGCATGAGTTTAACACAAAGGTCTTTCAATGGCTGTCCCCAAGAAAACGCATGATTGGTTATGTTTCCACGGATAATGGCTCCAATGTAGTTAAGGCCATGGATAAGGGTAACTATTTCAGAGTGCCGTGTTTGGCGCACTGTATAAACCTGGTTGTTAAAAAATTCATGAGTGAAGAAAGTCCAGAGTGCGAGTTTCTGACCACCTGCCGAAGAATGTGCACACATTTCAACCATTCTTTTAAGGCCCGGAAGCAGCTGAGGTGCCTGCAATATGAACGTAAAGTGCCAGTGAAAGCACTCCTCCAGGAGGTGGGAACACGTTGGGACTCAACCTTCTACATGCTTGAACATCTGTATGAGCAGCATGCGGTAGTCGATCAGTATTTCTTTACACTGGGTACACCTATGATTGACCTGAGGATACAGGTGGAGCAATGGCAGCTAGTTAAAAGCCTGACAGACATGCTTCGTCCTTTTGAGGTCTTCACACGTGCAGTCAGCAGGGAGGACTGTAATTTGGGAAAAGCTATCCCATTGTTGCGCATGCTAGAGCACCAACTGAAAGATGTGTCTTCTACGTTTCAAAAAGATCGAAAGCAAGAAGCATTTGAGTTGGCGGAGAAGTTATTACAGCACCTACTTTGCGATGAACATCTTCAAAAGATCCACACAGAACAGCATTACATTTCTGCCACTATTCTGGATCCACGGTACAAAAAGGCAGGAGCAGGCAGAGTATTCTTTCCTTTTGATGACGCAGATGATACAAAGTACAAACATTGGCTAGCTGTGTCAGCCAGTCGGTTTGAAAGAGAAAGGCAGGAAATTGAAAAAAAAGGCATCAGCAGGCCATCCATCAAAAAAATCCACTTCTGCATCTGTGGCTGTGGCAGAAGTGAGTGATTTTCCCTCTCAGCCGTTAACGACACCAGCAACCGTATCATCTGCACCAGACACAACAGTAACATTTTGTGAAGAAGAGGATTGGCTAACTCAGCTTGGGTTTGCTTCTCAAAAGGTCCCAGAAAAAAGTAAGCAAAGTGGAGGAACCCTGGAGAACCTTGAGTCGATGGTGCAGGACTATCTGAATGACTCAACAGAGGTCTATGTTCATGATGACCCATTGGCGTATTGGCATGGGAAAATAGATGTGTGGCCAGAGATCAACAACCTGGCTATAAATTACTTGTCTTGCCCACTCGCAAGCGTGTCTTCTGAACGTGTTTTCAGTGCTGCTGGTGGCATTGTAACTTCCAAAAGGACCCGCCTCTCGCCCAAAAATGTGGAGAGGTTAACAATGATCAAGATGAATCAGCACCTCATACCACCAGATTACAAAATACGAGAATGCACGCAGGAAGAAGACGAGGAGGACACCAACTTAGATGAGGGAAGTTCTTCTCTGTTAACTGACCTACTCCCGTCTGAATTCGCAGAGTTTGAGGACGATCTCTTCTTCCCTGACACCGAGCCCTGAAAATGAATCAATGAATCACTAACTTTCTTTTTCGTCCTTATTCACTTTTATTCCTGTGTGTCTGTCTTTTTTTGTTTTGCAAATTCTATATAAAAAAACTTTAATCACCTAATCACAAAAACAAGCCCATCAGCAGAACTGTCTTCACTTATTTGCTTATTGATTTGAAGGTGCTGCAGTCTGCATTCCTCAGGTTCACAAGTTCACAAGAACATGCTCCTCTACCCTCCTCCTCCAGACTCCTATTTCCCTCAAAGCAGATGGCTGGATTACGCCCAATGAAGAAAGACTCTGCACTTGTGGGGGTGTTCTACTTCTTTGCGGGTGAGTTGACGGGTCTGGGGCATTGCTGTGAAGGTCTAATACCGGATAAAAGTGGTTTGGAGAAAATAGGAGCAGAAAAAGTGTTTGCGCTTTTGATCACTTGCCTGTCTTTGGGGTGCTGTTTGGGGGGCTTTTAGGTTGTTGGGGGAGGGTTTTGGGGTCTGGGAGCACTGCTGGCACAGTCTAATGTTGATTGCATTTGTGTTTCAGGAAATCAATGGTGGAAAAGGGTAGTTAGGGCCTAGCTGCACAGCGTATTTAAACTGAATTGAAGGTAGGTCCATTTTTGCTTTTTGCCTGTTCGGGGGTGTTCTGCTTTTTTGCAGGTGGCTGCAGGGGTCTGGGGACATAGCTCGGAAGGTCTAATATCGGAATCAAGTGTTTTGGACCAAATCCATGGTGAAAAGGTTTTTGCGTTTTTGCTCACTTGTCTGTCTTTGGGGGGCTTCCAGGTTTTTGTGGGGGGGGGTTTGGGGTCTGGGAGCACTGCTGGCACAGTCTAATGTTGATTGCATTTGTTTTTCAGGAAATCCATGGTAGAAAAGGGGAGTTAGGGCAAGCTGCACAGCGTATTTGGACTGAATTTAAGGTAGGCCCATTTTTGCTTTTTGCCTGTTTGGGGGTGTTCTGCTTTTTTTGCGGGTGGCTGCAGGGGTCTGGGGGCATAGCTCGGAAGGTCTCATATCGGAATCAAGTGTTTTGGGCCAAATCCTTGGTGAAAAAGTGTTTGCGTTTTTGCTCACTTGTCTGTCTTTGGGGGGCTTCCAGGTTTTTATGGGTGGGTTTTGGGGTCTGGGAGCACTGCTGGCACAGTCTAATGTTGATTGCATTTGTTTTTCAGGAAATCCATGGTGGAAAAGGGGAGATAGGGCCTAGCTGCACAGCATATTTGGACTGAATTCCAGGTAGGCCCAAAGTTTTCTAAGTGTGGCTTTTCCCGGGTTTTGCCTTTTGGCTTGTTGGGGGTGTTAAACTTGTTTTCGCCTGGGTTGACAGTTCTGGGGCCCTTGCTGGGAAGGTCTAATACCCGAAAGAAAGTGTTTTGGAGACAATCCCTGGGGAAAAAGTTTTTTGCATTTTCTGAGATTTCGCTTCTCTACCGTTTTCGGGGGGCTGTTTGTGGGGGTTCCTGGTGTTTGTGGGGGGGTTTGCGAGTCTTGGAGCAATGCTGGGTATGGATACTTTTGCTTGCTTGCAAGTGGTTTGAATACAATCCATGGTGGGTAAGGGGGATTTGGGCCTACTTTACTTTTAAAGTACGTTTTGTCACCATTTTCTACTAGGCCTCGTTTTTGGAGATCTGATTGGGGGTCTTCTACATTTTTGAGACTGGGTTTAGTAAGGGTCTGGGAGCACTGCTGGGAAGGTCTAATTTTGTTCTAAAACACAGTTTACAGTACACCTAGCTTGAGGGGAAAGATCCGCTAAATTAATTCGCCCATACCTATTTATCCTTCAAAAGGAGACTCAGACGGAGTACGCACTTTCAAAAATATTGTACTGTCTATTAGGAAATTCAAAGTGTGACTTTTTGCACTACACAGCGTACATACCTTATATTTATTTGTCAGTGGTGTTCTAATATCACTTACTGTTTTTCCATCAATAATTACAGGCCGGGTTTCAGCCTGTGCAATGGGAAAAAAAGGATGAAGTCAGGCTTCACATTAGCGAGCCGCAATTCAGCATCCGCCAGGCAGGCAGTGGACAGGGTGTCTTCTGGTCACCAACATTGATGGACGGAGCGTCAGATGGAATGGAGGAGTCCCGCTAATAAGAGGAATGGTTGAATGCATGCAACTTACCAAATTCAACAGGACAACTACAGCAACATACAGATACAGTATCCGTTCTTTTCTAATTATCTTTTAAGTAATGCTATTGCTGTGAACTTCTATGAGTGTCACTCTGCATTTCTTTTATCTCTGCTTCTAAATTCATCCCTACAGCCATTGTATAGGTTTTACTTCTGCTATTTTTCAAACCTAATTTAATGTACGAAGTGTTTCTCTGAGTGCAGAGATAGGCAAGTGAAAACGCATAATTATTACTGCAGCCCTGTACTGTCGCATTCTTTCATTCACGGTTGTCGAAAGTACTACTTACTTTTCAGTAACCATGCATGCAGTAGTGCATGCACTTCCTTTATGTCACTTGATTTATGGATGGCTTTGTACCCAAAGATTTGTTTATCTTCAATTATTGTTTGTCCATGCTGTGCTTTTTTTTTCTTCTCTCAACAAAACTTTCCCAAAAACCCCCATTCCCATCCATTTTCCAAACCCTAACCCTCTTCCCCCGGGCTGTGTAGTTTTGATTGATGTGTGACTAAATGACAGCAATAATTCCACACACTTGCTGGGGAGGATAAGGTCATAGCAACAGGCTGGTGAAGGAATCCGAGGATATATTCTTACTCAGCTTGAGTCACTATTGGCAAATGAAAGCAGATTTTCATGTGCGCCATCAACTTGATTGGTCATCAAGAACATCCTCCTCCTAGACGTGGCTAATTATTACGCTGCTGTGTCCTTCACCTTCAGTACTATTTCTTGTAGCAGTAGCCAATGTGAAAGAAATTCAACGGAAGTGCTAGTTATACTTTCAATACTTTACTATTTGTTAGGCTACATTGTGGCACTGTTCTGGTGTACTGTCACCTGCTATATTCTCTATTGTACCGTTCTAATGCTACGGTAAGGACAAACAAGGTTTCATTTTCTTTTTTTCATATGCTGCAACTGCCACTGTGTAACACCACTAGTACCACCGCAATGATGACATTTCATCCGCCCAGGATTGTCAACCTTAATCGCCATTTCCTGTGCAGCCAGCCCTGTGCCTAGCCCTATTTCCAAACACAAATTACAGGTAAGATAAGCGTTTGGGGGGAGGTAGTATAATGGAGTATTAGGAGAGACAAGAGACTGACGGTAGTACTAGTAAAGTCCTAGGACTATTGAATTCACTTACTCGGTGAGAGGCACTTTTGAAAACATTTGGGCAATTAGTAATTACTTACACAACTTGAATCAAGATGCCACTTACGTTTCAGGAAAACAAACTTACTGTTAAACCCCCACCCACCAGCCTCAAAAGCAGTAAAAAACACGTATGCTAAGATAAAGTTTAAAGTATATTTATATCCCTAACATAAATAATCTCCCACAAGACCCAACCCACCCCCATCCCTAACCCCAACGAATGTCCGTGAAAAGTCCAAAAAACCCAACTTCCAATTCCCACCCCCAGAAGTCTTTAAAAAAGGGGCAAGGGACAGTCTCCTCCTACTGCTGGCTGCTGTTCACTTTTCTGGCCAGGTTGGCATGCTCCTTGCGGAGGGTCTCGAGCAGGGTTTTGGTGTTTAACAGCTCCTGCTCAAGGTAGGACACCCTAAGTGAAAGGCGGTGCAACCTTTTTTTGGTACTGTTGTGGGGGGCAGCTGATTTGTTTGCTGCTCGGCGGTGGCGGGTGGCTGCGGTACCCCGGCTCAGTACCGCTGGAGACCTGCTGCGCTGACTGGCTGACCCATGGAGTGTGGAGGAGGATGCAGCTGTCCCGGTAGATGTTGTGGTATACTGCGTGTGCCCCTCCTCCTGGGCCACCAGCCGCCGATATTCGGCGACAGTTGCCTCCAGCCTCCGTTGCCGGGCCCTTTTAGCCTGCTCCTTCCATGTTGGTTTGGAAGGAGCATCTATATGAAGAAAGAAAGACTTGGGGGCCTATTAGGATGACGGGCGGACTTTGTCCGCCCGTCATCCTAGCAGGGAATGGGACCGCCCGCCATAAGGGCGGGGGTCCCGGGGGTGGCATTAGGATGTGCCCGCCACTGTGGCGGGCACATCCTGCTTTTCTTGCATTGTGGCGGGCGGAGCGCTCAGCACCGCCCGCCACAATGCTAGAAATGCTTGTCAGCATTTGCATATACAAAGCAGCAGGCACCGCGCGGTGCCTGCCGCTTTGTATATGCAAATGAAGGGGGTACCATAGGTACCCCCCCATGTGCACCCCCCACCTGTACTTCACTCTGGGGGCCCACAGGGGGCCCCCAGAGTGAACACCGCATGCCTTTCCGTTGCGGCATTGCCGCCACGGAAAGGCATTGAGACCACACCATTGTAATATGGCGGGCGGTGTCTAACAGACACCGCCACCATGTTACTGGTTTTCCGCCCCGGCCGCAAGGCGACCGGGGCGGAAAACGTGCGGGTGGTGTTTGTCACCACTGCGGTCCCCTCCGCCATCGTAATATGGCGGGGGGGAATGCAGGGAAGGATGGCGGGCGGATTGCCTCCGCCAGGGTGGCGGTGGCCACCGCTACCCTGGCGGAGGCAATCCGCCCGCCATCCTAATGGGCCCCATAGTCTGTAACCAATGCTCTTTAAGATTAATACAAAATTATTCAGCAGAAGGTTGTGTCACAGTAGAACTAGCAACTTGCAAGCGCAGTACATAACTATTGTGGCCAGTATCTATCTAACCTCCCACTTCTTCATCCTTGCTCTAACATTAGTAAGAATTTAAGGAATCAATTCTACGAGCACTATGGACTCACTCCATTAGAGTCGACAATGACAGTACACCAGTCTTATTCTTCTTCTTCTCTCTTGTTTACCAAAATTGGTACGTTAACTTCTGCAAGCCGGCATAATGCCAGCGCAGTCAACTTGCACCCGAGAAAAACAGACGCCAGTCATGATGAGTGAGACAGACTTGCATTACTGTACCAGTCCAGTACATGCAGGTGGTGATGCTCTTACTTTTCTATTACGGGTGGCACTGAGAATACTCTGTTACAAGGGCTACTGCTTAATTAATTTAAATTTCACCCTACAGTGCCAATGAATACTAGAAAAGGAAAATGAAGAAGATAAATAATCTGATTATCTATCACTGCACATGGTATGTATTTGCATACATATGGGATGACTTTAGGTGCTTTGCTTTTTTTTGAGTGATCAGTGACACATCCACACATGAATGACCAAGTTCTACTAAACTTATTAACGGAGGTAGTAAGTGGCCATCGTAATAGCCGGATATATGCTGTGCTTGCAATACAAACAACTGCTACTATTCATGGTAGTATTCAGACAAAATTACAACTTCTTTTCCTTGCCTTTCCTACACTGGTACGGACGTGCGGGTGCGGTGTTACATGCTCTTCAAAGTAACACTTAGTTCATCCAGTGACCTTCTACTCTCTCTAGATACACATATGCTATCTAAGAGTCAGATAGTACCATGATCCAGACATCCATCCATTCAAACTATATGTCAATCATTCTTCTTCATGACTCTCATCTGGACAAACCTTACGTTTTCTCACGGGAAAACAACCTTTTCATTTTATTTGGGAAACCGCAAGCCATACATCCGTGCTTGACTTGCATTTGAATTTCAACCAAAACATATATTGCGCACACATACAGTTTCTGTTTCACCCACCCAGGCTGTTCTCCTTCCACTCATCCGTGCTTCATCCTTCACCCAGCCATGCATCATATTCCTTCCCAGCCACCTCGGGCACCAATCAAACACGTATCATTCTTCTTTGTCAGTCATCATTACTTTTAACTTGCTCGTCCTTCCACAATTACTTACACCCTTCTTTCGCTTTTCGTTCATCCCATCCATCAAGTTCATCTCAGATCTGATTTGGATTCTCGAAAAGAAAAATCACCACTGAGTTGAAGTAAATTTAGAGGAGGCTACTACCTGGTTGATAAAAACTTTGTTCTAAATTTTAAAGTCTGCTTAACAGTATAGTAACTTAACTGTAGAACATATATACTACACCCGTGCAGAGAGCACACTCTGCAGTCTGCAATCTCAATAAGTAAGGAAGATAAGAGCTTACCACTGCCCGCCACTACCGTGGCAACCCGCACTGCAGTTTCCTCCGGCACTTGCACCGCCTCCTCCCCAGAAGTGTCCTCCTCCACCTCCCCGCTGGGCCCGGCACCAGATGTTCCACCTACAAAGTATATTTAAGAATGTTAGATGTCATAGACATACACCATTCACTAGTATTTTGTCTAGGAATGAAGAAATGTGAATACAGAAACCAATCTAATAATTTGTGAATGTCCCCTTTTCCAGGGAAGGCTGTTGTCTTGCTGCACTTTTTGGCACAACTGATGAATGCTTGCTTTTTAACACGCACCATTTTTCTCATAACAGACAGAAGCTTCACTTCTAAGAACAAATCATCATCACTAGGATGAAGTGACCAACGATTCAGCACCAAAAAGAAAAATTAAAGTTCAAACCAGGTGAGGGCTCAGCTCACCCACAATAAATGTGTGAAATAAATCACTACGCACTTTTCCATTTTTAATCAACCGTTAATGTTTTATGACAAGCTTGATTTTAATAAATGTTTTTACTTTTAATAAAGCTTTAAAACTTAACTTAACTTAAATAGACTCTGTGGTTTTTGGTCAAGAGTGAATGAGCAAAAGGTTTTGCAATTTGCAAGCATGAGTCCGTGCCTCTGACACTCCTGGACTCTTCTGGACTCTGACTCCGCTCTCTTGTCCTGCGTTGGATAATCATCATTGGCGATCAATCATCGATGAATTCGGGAGCTAAATGTCTCTGCCACACTATCTAGTCAGTAAGGAGATTGGGGGTTCTTCAAAGTATGATATCACTGAGATATGTGGAAAGTCTACCTGCGCCTATTATACGTGTTAAACAATGCACTATTTAGTGTCCATAGTTCTGTTTGTGCAGATTTGTCCCTGCAACAGTAGTAGTATGGATTGTCCTCCTATCCAAACCAAAAGTAAAGTAGTATCTTATTCTTTCTTGGTGGTCATTCACATTTTATTGTTGGTAATTGTCAAAGCATAAACATTTAGAAGACTTGAAAAGACATTATGGACAATCCCAGAGACTGCACTCAGTGCATAGAGCTATTGCTGACTAGAATGGGAGTTTCGTTTAACACCTTTTGCCAAATGTGCAATCTTAGTTAGCTACACAGACAGACTAATAAGAATAATCTAGTAATACCACAGGGAGTCATAGTAGAGGCAGGATAAGAATTTAGATACAGTCTACAAGAAGATCAAAGACGATTTAGAAAAAATCGAATGAGGAACGCTAGGAAAAAATAGGTACTCTATATTAAAATTAAAACTTACCGGGGCCATCAAAGGAGCCCTCGCCTGACTGATCCTGGCCTTGTACAGCAGCAGCAGCCGATACCCCCTCCTCCTCTGTCCTCTTGCCCCTGGGGGGAGCTGATGTACAACATGAAAGAAAGAAAGACCCGAAAACATGGATGGTTGTTGTCAACCAAATGAAACATTTCAAAAGAACAATAACAAAATATTTTGGCGAAATACCAAATAGACAACTATTCCACGGGATATATTGACCTATCTCATGTGGTCTACTACGATATTAGTATTGCTTGATTTGCGGACCGTCAACTTGGAAAGTTATGTAACTCACTAAACAAACTACTAAAAAGGTTCGCCTAGGACTGGCAGGCAGCAGTCCGCAGCACGCGGAGTGACAGACAAACTCCATTGTGATTGCAGATCAGTGACAACACTAAAAGGTTTCCTACTACATTAACCAGTCATTAAAATACTCAAACTATCAATCCACCACCACTATTTCTTTTTATTGCCAGGTGTACAAAGGAAGGACTGGACTTGAGTCTGTAGGGGCAGATTTACAAGCCCCTTGCGGCTCTTTTGCTCCGTTGTTGGGTGACTTTTGTGACGCAGCTGCAGAACAAAAGAGGCGCCATGGTGCGGCGTATATTAACAACGTGACGCATATGGGAGATGCATCACGTTGTAAAGCCCTGCACCATCGGGGGGCATTCCGGCGCAAGGGAGGGTGTTCCTGCGCAGGAACGCATCCTAAAAGTGGCTGAGGGAAATCTACAAGATTTCAATCAGTCACTTTTAGGACAATGATGCGTGACTCAAACCCTGCGCCTGCTTGAAGCAGACGTACGGCTTGACGCAGCATTGGGGAGATAGGGCACCCCAGAGCATTGCTGGAGCTGCGCCATCGTTGCGACGCAACTCCAGCAATGCGCCGCCTTTACGGCACAGATGCGAAAAGCTTCGGTGACGTTTTGGGCCCATGGTGCGCCGCATTGTAAATACGGCGCACCATGGGTGGTGGTGGCGTGGCGCACAATTACTGGCGCATCCCTGCAACTTTGCAGGGATGCGCCGGTAATTGCAAATCTGCCCCTTAGTGTCTAGCATTACGCAGTTCTGTAAACTACACTCATACATAATTTCTCAGGCCAAAAAAATTAACACAAAATCGAAAACAAATAAGCATAGTAGCAACGCTACTGAGAAGGAGAGCAGTGCACCTGAAATGCACAGAAGATTGGGAAATACAATTTACCTTCAATGTAATCGGCAGCATTATTGCTCTTGGTAAAAAAGAAAAATTTGCAATATAATAACATACAGAGCAGGAAAAAACAGAGTAGTGATGAAATAGCTACTTCTACTCACCAAGCCTGGGGATCTCGATGCCGATCAGGTCGAGCAAGTCGCGTTCCCGGTACAGGAGATCCGTCCAATGGTGGGTGGCCTGGTTGTAGGTGCACCGGACCCGAGAGTGATAATACATGGCCCGGCACACCCTCTCCCACCGCTTCCGGCGCTCCCGGAGCCCGTAGCCGCTTGCGATCTTGCCGTCTGCCATGATGGTCCTGGGGAGGCAGCGCTGTACATAGAACACTAGTGCGGCCACCTCCTCCGCGCTAAAGATCTCCCGTGGCATCACTAGCTCGCCCCTCAAATGCCCGCACAGGAGCCGGGCACGGGGTGCGGGACCCTTGCCCTTCCCGGGCTGCTTCCTGGCTCTTACCATGGTCTGGGCAGAAAGGAAGGTAAATAATAAATAAGAAATAGAATAGGGAAGAAGAAAAGAAAAGAGTTTAAAAAGTAGTTTAAAATTAACCAAAAGTAGCAGAAAACACAAAAATATAGAGCTAGAATAATAGAGGGATAGATAATAAGTAAAATAGATTAAAAAAAACTTCAAACAAGCACAGGATGGCAGAGATTGAGAGAGGATACAGAAAGCATGCCCAGAACCATAGCAATGAATGAAAAACAAGATGGCCGCGCCCGTTCACGACCGCGTGGGTAAGTTCGCGCGAGATTTCCCCCGCGATCACAAGCGAACTTGTACTAGCGAGCCGCACACTTTGCGAGATTACACATAGCGCCCGGAAACAGAAATACGTCACGCAAACAAGATGGCCGCACCCATGTACGACCGCTAGGTTAACTTGGCGTCGTTGCGCTACCAGCGGTTTGCGAAAACGCAAAAAAACACGCAAACTAACACGCCGCAAAAAACAAATCGCATATTCGCACGAATTCGCGGCTTCCAAATTCGATCTCGCGCAAATTTGCGCCCCACGAATCCCACGAAATTGCAGAAAAACGATTTTTGCAAAACTGAAAGCACTCAGCAGGTGCAAAAGTTCAAGCTCATCATTAGTAACCATTCCCTGTAGTGCTTCCTGAGGGCCCCCTCCAGAGTTCAGTTGCCTACTTGCAACTATTCTATGACCCTGCTCTGACCCTCACAGCAGACTCAGAGAATAGCTACAAGTATGCTACAAAGGTCCTGGTAAAAAAAATTACACTTTAACAGAAAGCAATTACAGATAAGGAAGCAGGTGCCAGACTGGAAGTTCAAATTCAGTGACACATTAATCAACCCCTAATTCATTCATGTCAGTTGAGGCAGTGCAGGTGTGCTAGCTAACAAATTTTGCAAAACTGAAAGCACTTAGCAGGTGCAAAAGTTCAAGCTCATCATTAATCAGGAAGCACTTACAGCTATGGAAGCAGGTGCCAGCTCAAATTCAGTGACACATTAATCAGCCCCAAATTAATTCATGTCAGTTGAAGCAGGGCAGGTGTGCTTTTCCCCCATAATCTACAGTGATGAACCAGAGGGTGGCAGTGATGTACCAGAGGGTGGCATGGGTGAACCAGAGGGTGGCAGTGGTGAAACAGAGGGTGCTGTGATGAACCAGACGTAGAAACAACATAGTCGCGACTGTTGCGACCCGACAAGTAAGTTCGCATTTGTGAACTGGTACAAAACCCTCGCAAGCTGACAGAAACCCTTGCGAACACAAAAAAAAGAAAAGATCCGCAAATTCGCTAAAGTTCGCGGATTTTGCGGATTGCGAATTTGTGATTACATAAATTAGCAAATTGCGAATTTGCAAAATTCGCCCATGCTTAAATAAAACTAGTCACACACTTTGTGCATGCATAATAAATATTCTGCACCTGACTCTATATGGACCATCCTGGATCACATTCCGACAACCACTCATTGCGCTAAGCAAATTCTGCTTATGAAAAGAAACAAGGTGGATCTTCTCTGAAGCCATAGAAAAGGAGGGTCTGAACAAATCAAACGAGTGGAGTCACATTTCATTCCCTTGACCCTTTTATAAGTGATTTTGACTTCTTATCAGATAGAGATCTAGGTGTCTGTATGACATATGATAACCTTACTACCATTTGTCAATTGTTTTGTCACAACTACTTTGTGGTTCTTTTTCACTTAACCTATGATTAGTGCTGGTAAAACAAGCTGCTTTACACTCCTTCTGGACTAAGCCTGAAGGCTGTTCTCCACAGCTCCCACTTAAGGTTGTCTAAGATCACTAAAATCACCATAAGGGTTATCTCGATTAGTGCATGGTGCTACACTTACATAAGTGAGCACCATATACTAAGCCAGCCTCCTACATTGGTGTACAGCAGTTGGAATTCAAGCCTGCATCGTTTTACCAGCTAATCAAGGTGTGGATCAATTGAAAAGCCATCACAAGCATTAGACACATATAATGTTTAATAGACAAAGTAAGTTCTTCTGAACTTTTAAATTGGTTGTTAAGGGTCTAGCACAACCCTTTCTCCAATCTAAGGAAGATTCATTTTCACTAGGGTAGGTAGGTGCAACACTACATTACACCTAGTCACCATGTCTTTACCTGGGGATCGCTGTGGACCCCAGTCTGCTAAGTACAATGGTCTGAAGTTCCAGGAACCAAGGACCATGTGTACTCTTACAAGGATAAAGGCAGGTGACAACCCGGCTACAAGATGCCGCTTAGAGCTACTTCACCAGGATGACCAGAATCCTGGTGTGACAGAGGAGAAGGAAAATGTGGGTAGGGAGGCTCCAGAAGAGAGGCCAGGAGAGGTTCCCCCTACTGACTTTAATTCAGAGTATGGCCAGTAGGAGTCTGGGGACTTCACACTGACAAACTCTGATCCCCCAGAGAATAGTGCAGATGGCAAGAGGGTGTCCCTTTTATTTGTCATGTGAGGGTTCATAGTAGGCAGAGGAGGTCTAGGTCCTCTCTTCAAAGTCCAATGCTTCAGATCATTCCATAGGGACCTCCATCTCTAGCAAGGTGGATGACTCATTTGAAAGGGAGTACCATCTGATCAAACTTGAGAGAGTTAGACTGAGGCTCAGGCAAGATCAGTTGGCCCTTCACAAGGATACCCTGGAAGTAC
The DNA here is from genome assembly GCF_964263255.1 of Lissotriton vulgaris. Classification (NCBI taxonomy): domain Eukaryota; kingdom Metazoa; phylum Chordata; class Amphibia; order Caudata; family Salamandridae; genus Lissotriton; species Lissotriton vulgaris. The sequence goes on from NC_141694.1 coordinate 1,706,726,263, forward strand.
AGAAAGCTAGGAAGAAACTGGGACTATGGTGGCAGCAATAGTGTACCTAGAATCAGGGAAACATCGTTTGACACTAGGAACCTGATCAGGATAGTACCTCCTTACCAGGAGGGGGAGGATATCCATAAATGGGTCATTGCCTTATAGAGGGCCTGTAAAGTTTAGAAGGTCCCTGAAGGGAAATGGGCAGCTATCCTGTGGCTCTCCTTGGCTAACAAAGGTAGAGACAAGCTCTTCACTATTGGATAAGAGTGCACTCATAGATGGGTTTGTCCTAATCACTGAACAATAAAGGTTTAAGTTTGGAGACACCCAGAAGGCACAAACCAAGGACTGGGTAGATGTCATAGGCTGTGCTATTCAGGCTCTGTAAGGCTGGCTTCATAGAAGCAAGGCACAGGACGATAAGGGATTGTACAATGTGTTAATGAGGGAGCACATCCTTAATAACTGTCAGAATCAACTACAAGCACCTAGTGTACTCTGATCTGATCTCGCCCAAAGAATTGGACAATAAGGCAGACAAATGAGTCCGCATTAGGGTTAAGCAGAAAAATAATGGTGGTGGAGGTGACAATAAGAAGCAAGATTCTTCTAAACCCCAGGAGAAGGGCAAAGACAAAAAGTGTACTCAAGGTTCCTAATAAAACCTTGGTGTTATTTATGTAAGGTAAAGATGAATTGGACAAGAGATGCTGATTGTTCAAAAGGCCAAGGAACCTACTACTACTGTCCCTAACAAACTCCAGAGGGTTCAGAAGGCAGCAGTAAGATTGATTTTAAATATTCCTAAATATCAATCTGCCAGAGAAGGAATCCGGTCCTTACACTGGCTCCCCATTAAGGAACGTATTTCATTCAAAGCCTTATGTTCAGTATATAAGACTGTGCATTGCAAGAGTCCATCCCAACTCAAATCTCTATTCCATCGATATACTCCAGGGAGGACCTTAAGATCATCCACACAATTCAAACTTGTTGTGCCCAGACTATGTAAATCCAGATGGGGTGGTCGTGCCTTCTCGGTAGCTGCTGCTTCGCTCTGGAATTCTGTCCCCCCTGCCGTCGCCAACGCTAGCTCCCTTTCTGTTTTCAGAAAACTCCTGAAAACCTGGTAATTCTCCTCTTAATCTGCTTTTGCACCCCTCTTACCTACTGTGTCTGCTTAGTGCCTTGACACCATTGGGTTTAGTACGCTCTACAAATACAATCTTATCTTATCTTATCTTATCTTATCTTATCTGTTCCCTCTAGAAGCAGTTCAAGTGGTAGTACAGCAACCAAGGGATTAGCAGGGTTAACCTTGGGTTATGAGGTGGGTTCTGGCCCAGTCAGATCTCCAACCCAGGCTGTCTTTGGCTGTGATGGTGGCATAGCTCTTGCCAACCGTAACAGTAAGCTGGTGAAACGGAGGCAGACAGGCCCCAGATGCAGATGTTATTGCACTTGGAGCGGTTCTCCAAATCGTCTATCTTGTCCTGCAATGTCAGTTTCCCCCTCTCCAATTTTTCGATGAGTGTCAGCCTATCAACGTTGTCAATGGTGTGATCTGCCACCATCATCTCCACAGAAGTCAGGCAAGCATCTATCTGATGCAAAGATTGGTGAAGTTCGGAGATGGCTCTAGTGAAAACTTGGCACAGGTAGGTGAAGTCCTTATGTAATTCAACAAGCAAAATCTGGATGTCTTCCTTAGTCAAGGAAGCATGTGAGTCTGAACCCTCACCTGAGGCTGGGGTGGGAGGCTGAGTCACGCCCTGCCAAGCGCAGTAGTTCAGGGTTGTGAATCATATCACGAACTGAGGAGGAACAATGTGGCTTAGATTTATGTGCTCCCATATTAGGGCCAATGCTCCGGTTGGGCACTTCCTCCGATGTCTGTGGGCGCAAGAAGTTAAAGCCCCTGTCTGGTGCTCGGTAACACACCTGTGGAGCTAATAGATGTGGCCCTGAACGTGGCTAGAGAACAAGGCACAGGTAGCGCTGTACTAGGATGTTAAGTATCCCAGTCACAACCAAAGGCAGGAGCAGGATGTCTGCAAAGTCAATAGAAAGAGAGTATTCCCTAGTGGTGAATGAGTATGCAAGAGTGAATGTGGGCCAGAACTTCAACTCCCAAAGGAGAGTCAAATCGCTCTCTTCAAGGCCCTCCTAATGGGATAAGAATGCCGCAATTCACAATGCAAGGATTTCTGTTCCAGACACAGCTCCCACTTCTCTCAGGCCTTCAATCAATGGGGGTATTCAAGCTTATATAATTACCCACAGATAATGAAATCAACAGATGCAGGGCATCACCACACTGCCATTTCATTCTTTCCCCCACCATCATCACTGCCAATGTTGCCACTGGAAGACTTATTGGAGGGCCTCCTGTTTCACTACTAGTAGGGGGATGAAGTGCTCTTGGCTGTTGAGGGTCCTTTGGGGAGAAATATCCCTCCTGGTACCTCCAGCAAATCCCACACAGTGTCAAGTCAAGTCAAGTCAGTTAATTTATATAGCGCGCTACATACCCAGAGGGTCTCAAGGCGCATGAAGAAGGGGGGAATTACATGTCGAATATCCAGGTTTTAAGTTGCTTTCTGAATGCTGGGTGGTTCTGAGTGAGGCGAAGGTGAATGGGAAGTGAGTTCCAGGTTTTAGCCGCTAGGTAGGAGAAGGATCTTCCTCCCATGGTGGTTTTGTTGATGCGAGGAACAGCAGCAAGGGCTTGGTTGGAAGAGCGTAGCTGGCGGGAGGGGGTGTAGAAGGAAAGTCGTGTGTTGAGGCATTCGGGTCCAAGTTCGTAAAGTGCTTTGTGTGCGTGGGTTAGGAGGCGGAATGTTCTCCTCTTATTGACGGGGAGCCAGTGGAGGTTTTTCAGGTGATCAGAAATGTGGTCTTTACGCGGGATGTCTAGTATGAGTCTGGCTGATGCGTTCTGGATGCGTTGGAGTTTTTTCTGAAGTTTTGCGGTGGTACCGGCGTATAGGGTGTTGCCGTAGTCCAGGCGGCTTGTAACCAGTGCGTGGGTGACCGTTTTTCTAGTTTCGGTGGGGATCCAGCGAAATGTCTTTTTGAGCATGCGAAGAATGTTGAAGCAAGATGATGAAACAGCGTTGACTTGTCTGGTCATCGAGAGTGATGAGTCCAGGATGACGCCCAGGTTCCGTGCGTGGTCCGTCGGGATGGGTGCTTTTCCAAGGGCCTCTGGCCACCAAGAGTCGTCCCAGGCGGAGGGGGAGGAACATAAGATAAGGACTTCTGTTTTGTCTGAATTCAGTTTCAGACGGCTGTGCTTCATCCACTCGGCAACTTCTTTCATTCCTTCATGTAGGTTGGTTTTGGCGGTGTCAGGGTCTTTGGTGAGTGAGAGGATCAGTTGAGTGTCATCAGCGTAGGAGATGATGTTGAGGTTGTGTTGGCGTGCGATGGTCGCGAGGGGGCTCATGTATACGTTGAAGAGGGTGGGGCTGAGTGAAGATCCTTGTGGCACGCCGCAAATGACTTCAGTGGCCTCTGACTTGAATGGTGGGAGGCGGACTCTCTGAGTTCTTCCGGTAAGGAACGAGGTGATCCATTCCAGTGCTTTTCCTTGGATTCCAATGTTTCTGAGGCGTTGTAACAGGGTGCTATGACAGACTGTGTCGAAGGCTGCGGAGAGGTCGAGGAGGATGAGGGCGACTGTGTCTCCATTGTCCAGTAGAGTTCGAATGTCGTCTGTTGCTGCGATGAGTGCGGTCTCAGTGCTGTGTTTTGCTCGGAAGCCGGACTGTGAGGAATCGAGTGATTTGTTGGTTTCGAGGAAGGCAGCGAGCTGGTTGTTGACAGCTTTCTCGATGACTTTGGCCGGGAATGGAAGGAGCGAGATGGGGCGGTAGTTTTTGAGTTCGGTGGGGTCAGCTGTGGGTTTTTTCAGAAGGGCGCTGAGTTCGGCGTGTTTCCAGCTTTCCGGGAAGGTGGCGGAGTTGAGGGAGCAATTGATGACGTCTCGGAGGTGTGGTGCTCTGATGTAGTCTGCTTTGTTGAAGATGTGGTGAGGGCATGGGTCTGTTGGGGATCCTGAGTGGATGGAGTTCATCAGGCGGATGGTGTCCTCAGTGGAGATTGGGTTCCAATCATTAAGGATGTTCAGGGGGGGTGAAGGTACGGCAGAAGGTTGGGTGGGTTGATCTCCGGGTTGGTTGTCGAAGCTGTTGTGGATGTCTGCGATTTTGTCGTGGAAGAACAAAGCTAGGGAGTCGCAGAGGGTTTGAGAGGGAGTGATGTCGTTGGAGTTGGCAGTAGGGTTGGTAAACTCTTTGACGATGTTGAATAATTCCTTGCTGTTGTGGGCGTTGTTGTCTAGTCGGTCTTTGAATGCGGCTTTCTTGGCAGTCCGGATCAGTTGGTGGTGTATGCGGGTGGCGTTTTTGAAGGCGTCCCTGGTGCTGGTGTTTGGGTCTTTTTTCCAGGCCTTCTCAAGGGAGCGACAGAGTTTCTTGGATTTCTTAAGATCATCGTTGAACCAGGGGGCGTTTTTGCTGCCTAGTTTGATTTGACGTTTTTTCAGCGGTGCTAGGTTGTCGGCGCTGTTGGTTAGCCATTGAGTGAGGTTAATGGCTGCTTGGTTGGGGTTCGAAGAGTGGGCAGGGGGGTTTTGAAGAAGCGATGAGGAGATCTGGTCGATAGTGATTTTGTTCCAGTTTCTTCGCAGAGTAGGTTGAGGATGGTTGTGGGTTGTGGTCTTTTTGTAGACAAAGTGAACGCAGCTGTGGTCCGTCCAATGGAGAACTGTGGTGTGGCTGAAGGAGATATGTTTGCTGGAGGTGAAGATAGGGTCGAGTGTGTGACCTGAGTAGTGAGTGGGGGTATTAACAAGTTGTTTGAGTCCGAGGTTGGCGAGATTGTCCAGAAGGGTGGTGGCGTTGCTGTTGTTGCTCTTTTCCAGGTGGAAATTGAGGTCTCCCAATAGAATGTAGTCCTCGGAGGGGAGGGCGTGTGGGGTGATAAAGTCAGTGATGTCTTCACTGAATTGTGCACGGGGTCCTGGTGGCCCGTAGAGGAGGGTGCCTCTGAGAGTGGTCTTGGGGTCGGTGTGGATCTGGAAGTGAAGGTGTTCGGCGTTAGCGAGGTAGACGTCTGAGCTGGTTGAGATGCGGATGGAATTCTTATGGACGATAGCGATGCCTCCTCCTGTTTGGTAGGTGCGGTCTTTTCGGATGATCTTGTAGCCTTCCGGGATGGCAATGGTGATGTCTGGGGCTGAGGATGCGTTCATCCATGTTTCTGTTAGGAAGGCGACGTCCGGAGAGATGGTCTCTAGTAGATTCCAAAGGTCGATGGCGTGTCTGTGGATCGAGCGGGTGTTGAGCAGGATGCATTTTAGGTGGTTGGTGTCAGATCTCTGTTTGGTGGTAGTGGATGAGGAGATGGTCTTGGTGCCGTCATACTTGCAGGAGTTGCATGTGAAGGGTCCATGGGTGTGTCCAGGAGTGGCTTGGGCGCAGTTGGGGAGTCGACCGGGGTTTAGGGCTGAGAGGGTGGAGGCGTCGTATGTAATGTCACGGGGGCCAGGGGGTCTGGCACTGGGCGCGGTCCAGGCGCGGACGGGCGTAGACGGGCTTACCTTTGGCGCACCTTCGGCGCGAATGGGGCTGCGCGCATTAGCATCTGACATAAATGGATAGTGGAGGGGGAGGGGGGAGGGAGGAGCAGCTGGGAGGCGGGTGCGTGGTGTAGGGATCGGGCTCCGGGCACAACAACAACAACAGAAGTAATGGCGGCTAAAAGGGAAGTGCAGACCGGGTTGGGGAGATTGACTTATTTACTTATTTTGTGGTGGGTAGCGGGGCGTAGAAGCAATGGTATGCCCACAGTAACAAGCAGACAAACGAAGCGCAAATTCGATCTAAGCACAGGCACTGTAAATTAGTGAATCAATCAATGCAGGCACTGTCGAGCAAGTACAACGGGCGCGTGAGAATAATCAAGCAGCTATGTTCAAGCGCTAAAGAAGGTCAGCAGAGCAGCGCTAACGATACCCAGCCAGCGTGGTCAGGAGAGAGCAGGGCAGAAGGGAGCGACCGCTTCCGACAGAGTCAGGACGGTCACAGCGTCTCAATGTTCAGGGAGAAGCCTTGCCTCTAAGTGGGAGGGAGGAGCAGCTGGGAGGCGGGTGCGTGGTGTAGGGGGCGGGCTCCGGGCACAACAACAACAACAGAAGTAATGGCGGCTAAAAGGGAAGTGCAGACCGGGTTGGGGAGATTGACTTATTTAATTATTTTGTGGTGGGTAGCGGGGCGTAGAAGCAATGGTATGCCCACAGTAACAAGCAGACAAACGAAGCGCAAATTCGATCTAAGCACAGGCACTGTAAATTAGTGAATCAATCAATGCAGGCACTGTTGAGCAAGTACAACGGGCGCGTGAGAATAATCAAGCAGCTATGTTCAAGCGCTAAAGAAGGTCAGCAGAGCAGCGCTAACGATACACAGCCAGCGTGGTCAGGAGAGAGCAGGGCAGAAGGGAGCGACCGCCTCCGACAGAGTCAGGACGGTCACAGCGTCTCGATGTTCAGGGAGAAGCCTTGCCTCTAAGTGGGAGGGAGGAGCAGCTGGGAGGCGGGTGCGTGGTGTAGGGGGCGGGCTCCGGGCACAACAACAACAACAGAAGTAATGGCGGCTAAAAGAGAAGTGCAGACCGGGTTGGGGAGATTGACTTATTTAATTATTTTGTGGTGGGTAGCGGGGCGTAGAAGCAATGGTATGCCCACAGTAACAAGCAGACAAACGAAGCGCAAATTCGATCTAAGCACAGGCACTGTAAATTAGTGAATCAATCAATGCAGGCACTGTCGAGCAAGTACAACGGGCGCGTGAGAATAATCAAGCAGCTATGTTCAAGCGCTAAAGAGGGGGTTATTCAAAATCAAACTTGGGAGCCCTTGCTTGCTTTCTAAAGAAAATTTGCCATGGATTTGTGGATCCACCTACGAGTCTGTTGCAATAAAAAAAAAAGCTTTTTATCCACCACATCTGAAGGGGTCAGGGTACTCCTTCCCTGTCCCCTTTTCTTTATTATTTACTCTTTTTTTCTTGGGACTCGGCATCAAGCTGAGTCCCAAGATGGCTGACAACACTTCCTGATTGAATTGCTGGCAGCCAATCAAATTTAGTAGGATCCACAAGTCCACTGCAAGGACTCGCAACCACAGATATCTATGTTTTTTTAGTTACATATCTCAAAAAACTACGGAACGGATTTACACCAAAGCACAGCAAGCATGGTTTCTGTTCCGACATCTAGATTTCTGCCAAATGTGGTGTAATTCCCATCAGCAGTTCGGGCTGTAGCTGTGCAAAAAATGAAAAATCCCCATAGACATAACATGTATATGTATATATATATATATATATATATATATATATATATATATATATATATATATATATCAAACAAATTCCAGTGAGCTTTAGGGCTGCATATAACAGTTCCCCGTGTTGGTTATCAACTTGCAGAGGTATTCCTACTATGAATTCCTGGTGCCTGACGCGTTTCCACAGCTCACGTCATTTCTTCAGAAGCAGTAAAGCAAACAATAGGCGCTGCGGATGCTCCGTTCAATATTTAAATGATCAGGCATGTTTTTGATTGGTTCTTAGAGCTAGATGTAGGTAATAGCAAATTACCGAATGGTAAATACCGAATTTTACCGATTCGGTATTTACTAATCGGTATTTGCTATGTAGGAAAAAAAATCTGTAAAATTACTGAATCGGTAAGATTCGGTAATTACCGATTCGGTAATTACTGAATCAATATTTGCCATTGATTCCTATGGGCCTTGAAGCCCATAGGATTCAAAAGCAAATACCGATTCGGTAATTACCGAATCGGTAAAAATACCGCATTTCCAAGGGGGACAGGGTGTCAATTTGACTCCCTGTTGCACCCCTGTTTCTGGCTTGTGTGCCATGTGACACACATACATGCCCTTAGGGCATGTATGTGTGTCACATGGCACGGGCATGTATGTGTGCCACATGGCACAGGTGTACATGCACAGATGTGCATATACACAGAAATTCGTAATTTACCATCCAATAGTATTGGGTGGTAAATAACAAATTTCTAAGGGCCTGTGGCACTGTAAACTGTGCCACCTACATAGTGAATTACAGAATCGGTATATTTACTGATTCGGTATTTTACCGAATCGGTAAATTTACCGAATTGGTAAATATACAGATTCTGTAATTTTCTTGCCCCCTACATTACAATACCCAAAGACCGGTCGGTAACGGACGAAATCGGCCGTTACCGACCGGTATTTGGGCTCCTACATCTGGCCCCTAGTCCCTCGTGGGACTCGCAAAGTGTGTGCTGGTATTTTAAAGCCTGTTGGGACATGTAGTCCTAGGAGCAGCAATTATTTTCCCTAAGTGTGTTCCCAGCGCTGACTTGTTACACATTATTGCTATCTTCAAACCTTGGTGGGTAGTAGAAAGTGCCACGGCGAGACTTTCTTCATATTTGGCTAGCTTTGCTAAAATGGCTTGGACACAGTTCCCGCCTCATCCTCTCATCTTTTTTTGAGATGGTGCTTGCCCTCGCGGCAGGGCCGCCGTGTCCATAATTTTATCAAATAAATGCCCATGAGCTTTAGGGCAGCACACAACACTTCGCCGTGTTAGTTATCAGCTTGCCGAGGTCTTCCTACTATGAATTCTTGGTGCCTGACGCGTTTCCACGGCTCACGCCGTTTCTTCAGAGGTATTAAAGCAAACAATAGGCGCTGCGGATGCTCTGTTCAATATTTAAGTTATCAGGCGTGTTGTGATTGGTTCTTAGTCCCTCGTGGGACTCGCAAAGTGTGTGCTGGTATTTCAAAGCCTGTTGGGACATGTAGTCATAGGGGCAGTAATTATTTTCCCTAAATGGGTTCCCAGCGCTGACTTGTTACACATTATTGCTATCTTCAAACCTTGGTATGTAGTAGAAAGTGCCACGGCGAGATTTTTTTCATATTTGGCTCCCTATGCTGAAATGGCTTGGACACAGTTCCCGCCTCAGCCTCTCATCCTTTTTTAAGATGGTGCTTGCCCTCACGGCAGGGCCGCCGTGTCCATAATTTTATCAAACAAATGCCCCTGAGCTTTGTGCAGCACATAACAGTTCGCCGTGTTAGTTATCAGCTTGCCGAGGTCTTCCTACTATGAATTCTTGGTGCTTGACGCGTTTCCACAGATCACGCCTTTTCTTCAGAGGCATTAAAGCAAACAATAGGCTGTGAGGATGCTCTGTTCAATATTTAAATTCTCAGGCGGGTTTTGATTGGTTCTTAGTCCCTCGTGGGACTCGCAAAGTGCGTGCTGGTATTTCAAAGCCTGTTGGGACACGTAGTCCTAGGAGCATGACGCGTTTCCAGGGCTGACGCCGTTTCTTCAGAGGCATTAAAGCAAACAATAGGCACTGCGGCTGCTCCGTTCAATATTTAAATTATCAGGCATGTTTTGATTGGTCCTATTACATATATTTGAACATACCTATATATAAATAAACTAATATTTTAAATACTAATATCATTTAAAAAATTGTAAATAATATAACATTATCATAAATATATGTAAGCATATTTAAATATACCAAAAACATAAATTATTAAAAAAGAAAATTATTTCATTTAAAATAAAAAGTAGGCATTCATTTTTAAAAATGTAATTACAAATAATTTGCAAGCAAATACATTGACATTTTTAATTAGAATTATTACAATAAATCAAACATATAATTATTTAAATTATTACAATACCTCAAACAAACAATTATCTAAATTACATCAAATACATTATTAAATATTTAAAAAATGTATAATGTGCCACTACATTAAAAAAACAATTTAATATGACATAAAAATAAAAATAAGTACGCCCACCTCAAACAACACAATAATAAAAAAGTCTTTACCTCACACACAAATATTATTTACTACTTTAACTACAATAAATATAAAATTCATTCAAATTTTACATTTGAAAACAGTACAATTTACTATTCCGAGCACAATTAACACAAAAATAAATATTATAATTAACAAAAACAAAAACATGTATATTCCGATTCCAGTCAGTGCAATAGTGGGGAAAGTGTTGGATTGCGGAGGTGTAAAATGTACTATTCCCACTCCAGTTAGTGCAACAGTGTGGAAAGTGTTGGATTGAAGAGGGAAAAAAAGTACTATTTCCACTCCAGTCAGTACAACTGTAGGGAAAGTGTTAGATTGTGGAGGGGAACAATTTAATTATTCCCACTCCAGTCAGTGCAACAGTAGGGGGCATTTTGTATTGCACAGGGGTAAAATGTACTATTCCCACTCCAGTCAGTGCAACCATGCAGAAAGTAGTGTATTGAGGAGGGGTAAAATGTACTACTCACAGTCTATTCAACATTAAAATATCTTAAACAGAATGAAATCATTTAACAACAGTAAATAAATAAAAAAATGTGTTGAATACAAAATAGAAATATATTTTATATCAAAAAGGTAAACATGATTTTACTTCCAACCCCATTCGCCTACAAAACCCAAAACCCACATCTAAATTTATAAAGATTTACTTGCACAATTAATATACTTATTTATCAATTAAACAAATATTATTGATAACATTTTAAATTCATTCAAATGTATTAACCTACCACCCTTTAGCTGTATAAACTCCACAACCCCAACACAAAACGAAACAAAACAAAAAAATGAATAACACAATTAAATAAATTCAGTTACAATTAAATAATTATTGGTATTTCACAAGTAATTAACATATAAACTAAAATAGTTCACTCCCCACCCTTAACGCCTATAAACCCCACAACCCAAACCTAAAATACATTTAATTAAACAATTAACAAAATAAATTATCAATTAATTATTATCAATTAACAATTAATTATTAAAAATGTATTTACTTTCCACTCCTTACCTCTATAAAGCCCATACCTAAAAAATATTAATTACACAATTAACATAATTAATTATCAATTACTTAATTATTACTTAAAAATGAATTATTAATAAAAAAAATTGCTTCCAACTCATTACCCCTATAACTCCACAACCCACACCTAAAAGGAAATTACACAATCAACATAATTATTTATTAATCAATTAATTATTATTAATAAACAACTAATTATTAATATATTAAACATACATTACTTACCACCCTTTACCCCTATAGCCCCACACCTGCACCAAAAAACAAAATAAAATACACAATGAACATAATTAATTATCAATTCATTAATTAATATTAATTAACAACAAAATATTAATACATTGAAAATAAATTACATCCCACCCTTTTCCCCCGATAGCCCCTCAAACCACAGCTGAAAATTATATAATTAATGCACAATTAACATAATTAATTGTCCATTAAATAAATAATATGAATGTACAACTAATTATTAATTAATTTTCAATAAATTACTTCCCACCCTATGCCCCTATAAACCCACAACCCGCTATAGAAAATAAAGAACACAAAATGGTATTAAATTTCATTTCATAACTAATAAAAATCTAACTAATATATTAAGAAATATAAATAATAATTAAACCCAAAAATATATTTATATTACCTACTGGTGGTCGCCAGTGGGTAGTTATAGTTAGGACCTACTTTCATTGGAAAAGCGTTTTTTGTTTTCCCAAAAACGTTGGTGTTGTTTAACGAATATTCTCAGAATTTTCAAAACAAGTGGGGTGCTCCAGTCAGATCCTGCCTTGAAAGTTTCGGGTTGATTCGTCAAGCGGGGGCTGGGAAAATAAGGGGGGTCCCAAAACACGTTTTCCCCATGTTAATTTCCATAGGAAACTTTAGACAAAACTACAGCCCGAACTGATGAACGGAAGTACACCAAATTTGACAGAAAAGCTAGGTCTTGGTTCAGAAAGAGCCCTTTTTGTTAAATGGTATAAATCCATTTTGTAGTTCCTAAGAAATTCAAAAAAGAAAATAAATCGATATATGTGCACCGAGGAGGATTCGCAACCTCTCCCGAGCACAGGCTCAATTCTAAGTGGCTGTCAATGAAGTGTTGGCAGCCATCTTGTGACTCAGTAACCGAGTCACAAGAAATCAGAAAAAAAACATGAAAAAGATGAAAAGGGGGCAGGGTAGAAACCCACTGACCCCTAGGCCTGCTCAAGGGGTCCCATAAGAAGGGTAGAATGCACGTTGGAGTCACAAATCCTGCCGTGAAAATAAAAAAACAAAGTGCGGTCTCCTTGCGCTTTGTTTTTAAAAAGCCCCAGGGTGGGCCATGTCCCGGGTCTGAAATTAAAAAACAAAACTGTGTAGGGGGGCTCCTGCCCCTCACCACACAGGGAACACCACCTCACAGGGGCATTCAATATTTAAATAAGGGATCCGTTGCAGACACCCGGGCCCTGGGGACCACCACCTCCCCAAGGCTTTGAAATGGAGGGAGGGGGCCAAGAGGCACGTTTGCAGAGTGGTGAAAAAAGGGGGCATGGCCTCGGGCTACCTCTCTGCAATCCAGCTCAGTGGCACATATTGGAGCTACCTGGTGGGCTAATTGGCCCCAAGGGACCCTTAGTATTCAAGGGGAATTAATTCCCCACCTGACAAAGCACTAGGGCGCGTGTTTGCATAGTGGTCAATCAATCAATCAATCATTGCATTTACAAAGCGCGCTACTCACCCGCTAGGGTCTCAAGGCGCTGGGAGGGGGGGTGCTGCTACTGCTCGAAGAGCCAGGTCTTGAGTTGCTTCCTGAAGGAGAGATGGTCCCTGGTCAGCCTTTTGTTCCATGTCTTGGCCACCAGGTAGGAGAAGGATCTTCCTACCGTGGTGGTTCTGCAAATCCGAGGGATGGTGGCGAGGGCGAGGCTGGCGGATCGGAGCTGGCGGGTGGGTGTGTAGAACGTGAGGTGGTTATTGAGGTATTTGGGGCCCATGTCGTGGAGAGCCTTATGTGCATGGGTGAGGAGCCTGAACGTGATCCTCTTGCTGACGGGGAGCCAGTGCAGGTCTCTCAGGTGGGCAGAGATGTGGCTGTGACAGGGGATGTCCAGGATGAGTCGTGCAGAGGCGTTCTGTATGCGCTGCAATCTTTTCTGTATTTTGGCTGTGGTTCCAGTGTAGAGGGCGTTCCCGTAGTCCAGTCGGCTGGTGACGAAGGCCTGGGTGACCGTCTTTCTGGTTTCGGTGGGGATCCACCGGAAGATCTTTAGGAGCATGCGCAGGGTGTTGAAACAGGATGATGAGATGGTGTTCACTTGCATGGTCATCGTGAGGGAGGAGTCCAGGATGAAGCCCAGGTTGCGAGCGTGGTTCGTGGGCTTAGAAGCGTTGCCAAGTGCGGGGGCCACCAGGAGTCGTCCCTGGCGGAGGGCGATGATCCGAGGATGAGGACTTCCATCTGGTCTGAATTCAGTTTCAGATGGCTGAGCTTCATCCAATCAGCGACGTCTTTCATTCCTTTATGGAGGCTGACTCTGGCGGTGGCGGGGTCGTTGGTGAGGATCAGCTGGGTGTCGTCAGCGTAGGAGATGATGTTCAGGTTGTGTTGGCGTGCGATGGCTGCGAGGGGGCTCATGTAGACATTGAAGAGGGTGGAGCTGAGCGAGGAGCCTTGAGTAGAAAGGGGGCATGGCCTTTGTCTACCACTCAGCAATCCCACTGCATGGGGCTTACTGGAGGTAAGTGGTAGGCGAGCTGGCCCCTAAAGAGAAGGGGACTTCAATCCCTATCCAAGAGTGCACCAGGGAGCGCATTTGTAGAGTGGTGGGCAAAGCGGGTATGGGCTGGTATGTGTTCTTACCAATGCTGCTGTTTGGGACTTACTGGAGGTAATTGGAGGGGAAGTTGGCCCCCAAGGATGTCCTTGGGGGCCAACTACCCCTCTTGTTACCTCCAGTAAGTCCCACAGGGTGGGATTGCTAATACTCCTTTGGAGCAATGCCTTCCCTTTTCCCAACACTCTGCAAACGCGCCTCCTGGCAGACTGCAGGCTGGGGGATAAAGTCCAATTTAGTCCTGAGGGAGTTTGAGGGCCAAGAAGCCCTCCTGGTACCTCCTGTAAGTCCTACGCAGCAGAGTTCCTGAGCGCTGGTCGGAGGCCCAGCACGCTTTCTCCACCACTCTGCAAATGTGACTACGACTTAAAAAAACATCTTTCTGCACCTCTGACTTAGAGGTAATTTTAATCCCCCTGCCCTATTATGTACTAGGCCCTAACAGAAAATGTTACCCCAATGCATAGGGCCCCATTAGGATGGCGGGCGGCCCTGCGGGGGCAATCCGCCCGACATCCCTGTAGAAAAGACCCCCCGCCATATTACAATGGCTGAGGCGTCCGCCGCTTTTCCGCCCGGTCGACATGTCGACCGGGCGGAAAAGGGTTCAATATGGTGGCGGTGTCTGAAAGACACCGCCAGCCATATTAGAATGTGCATTTTTTAATGCCTTTCCGTGGTGACATTGCCGCCACGGAAAGGCATGCGCAGTCTGCTTGGGGGGCCCGTTGCGGGCCCCCATGGACTCCAGGGGGTGCACATGGAGGGTACCAATGGTACCCCCTGCCTTTCGAAGAACAACAAGGCAGGCACCGCGCGGTGCCTGTCACGTTGTGATTTGAAAAGCACAACATGCATTTTTAGCATTGCGGCGGGCGGTGCTGAAATGTTAAAAATACGGGATGCGCCCGTCAGTGTGGCGGGTGCATCATATTGAAGTGTGCGGGACCGCCGCTATCATTGCAGGTGGTCCCATTCCCCACTGGTATGGCGGCCGGACAAAGTCCACCGGCCATACTAATGTGCCCTATAGTGTTCCCTAGAGTATGCAGGTGTTTTCACTGTATTCTAAGTGTCTTTTAGCATAGCACTGGCTCTAGGCCTGGTTAGACAGAGTGAGTTACCACCAGTACCCATCAGCAAAAAGTTGGGGGCACAGGATGATTTTGCAACAATGCCTCTTTCTGCTCCTCTGTTGGTTCTTTCTGCACATGTCTTGCTTCTTCCTGCACTTTTCTTCATCTTCCTGGACTTCTGTTGCCTCTTTCGGCATTTCTTTCACTTCTTTCTGTGCATTTGTTTCTCTTTCTTCACATGTCCTACCACTATAGGTATAGTTAGAAATTAGTGTTTAAAAAACCTTCGAAATTCACTGAAAAAACCGTAGGTTTCAGGGTCGTTATAGTTAGTTGAGCATTTCACTTGTACAAAACCAGAAATATTCAGCCGTTATAGTTAGTTCAGCTAACTATAACTCGCGCCCCTGCAATGCACTGCTGATGATGTCATATATTCATGACATGGTCAGTGACATCACTGATAAAATCACTGATGACATCTCAAATTATATGCATAAATCTACACAAATATATTCATGACGCCTAATAAAGTTACATGTATGTATTCATGCATATCAAAACATACTTAGGGGCCATTTACGATGTTGTTCGGAAAGGCTCCAAATGGGAAGCGGTATGTCGGAATTCAATTCAGAAGCCTTGTTTCCGACCAAATCGTACAGATTTCCCAACGACCGATTACGATACCTGCAGACTTTCAGAGAGCCTGAGTCTTTCGGAGCAGAATTGTACAGCTCTATGGACACGCTTTCCGAGTGAGTGATTACGATGACCGATTCAGAACCCATTTTTCACTTTTAAAGGCCAAGCATCATTTTAGAAGCAAGTGGGAAAACTGTTCCTTCACAGCTACACCATATAGCCTAACTTTACTGATTTGTGCAAGACACTTCTAGACAAACACACTTGCAAAAGAAAAATTTAAATTTTTGCAACTTTAGAATACAATTATTGTCTCTGTTTAAAGTAGAGAATGTGAAACTTAGGGATCATCAGACGGCCTTTACTACCACCAAAATAACACATATACAGAAAAAATGGGGGAACACCTGCCTATAATTTTCGTAAAAGGACCACATTAACATGCAAATTGTGCCATTTTATCATGCACCCTCTACAAACCATCTCGTAAGAATCTAGGGGCATATTAACAACAACTAGCGATAATTATCGCTATGTTGGTTTAGCAGGCAATATTTTTATCGCCGAGCTGCGGCGATTTTTATCGCTTAGGAACCTTGCTATTATCAAGGTTTATCTCCTAAACGATAAAAATCTGCGGAAATGCATGAATATCGCTGAAAAGTCAGCAAGATTCATGCATACCGAGCTAATGCTCTTAGCCATGTTATCCACCTACCATTGGATAACATGGCTAAGAACTGCTCAGGGGTAGGTGTTAGCTTTTGGAGATATTCGCGCTTAGCGCGAATATCTCCAAAAGTTGGAAATAGGAGATAGCGATGTTAGCGACTGTTTCCAGTCGCTAACATCTTGGCACGCCCACTTTGCATGTCAATAGTGATAAATATCACTGACATGCAAAGCGGGGCCCAAGATGGTCGCTATCTCCTACTTGCTGTCGCTAACTGGTGTTAGCGACAGCTAGGTAATAGAGAGATAATTTTATCTCTGCTTTCTTGGCTTTTAAAGCCAAAAAAAGCAGAGATAAACCCCCTTGATAATATGCCCCCTAATGTTTCTATCTATCAGTCATTCAATGCTAGAAAGCTGAACTGGAGACATTTTTTCCAGTAATGCAAGATACATTATGTTGCTAACTTAAAATAGGTCACTTTTCAGCTCCTCACATTTGGACAGGTTAGTAATTGGAAACCCCAAATCATACTTAAAATGTCACACTGACTCTGGGCGCTTCCAAAAATGTTCTAATATGTGCAGACCAATTTTGTCCTGAATCAGTGCCAGAGATGCTGTCCTTTAAATTGATTGAATGTAAGCCTTACACTGGTGATTACTATATATACATGTTATGGTCAAAACTGTGTAATGATTATTAATATTAGTCAAATAATGGTCAATAAGAAAACTAGTACTGCACTAGGTGGCTCCACAATGTGCAAGAATTATCTTGTGAAAGAAATAAAATACGATTTGTAAAAATGATGCAACCGAATCGCGAATGGTAAGAGACTTACAAAGAAGCTACATTGAAACTGTTACCAAAGCAGGGACCTGTTTTTTTTATTTGAAATTCACAGGCACTGCCTCAGTAGATTTGAATAAAAACGTGTTTGACATAATGCAATAGATTCATATTAGCACTGGCAGTTGCTGTCGAATCGTAATGATGCATGAGTTGAACGAGAAACACAAAAATGCCGCTGCCAAGTGTGTCATGTTATATTTAAAAATGAAAAACATCCAAGCCAGCACAAGTGCCCAATACCCCAAAACACCTCATCGTGGCTAACTAAGCCCATGTTGTTTCCTGAAACAAGCCCCTGATGTAAAATTGATTTCATTGGCAGCCGGAGCCAAGAATACGGAGAGAGCATGTTTGTGCTCCTACGCCAGGACACGTTCACTTAGGGCCTCATTTATGCGATTTTGGTGTAGGGCAGCACAGCATGGCACCTTGCTGCTCTGCCCTACGCCAAATTTGAAAAGACAGGAGTGCACTGTATTTAGGCAATTCAGTGCATTACTTCCCTCTCTCCTTGTGCTGGGGCCGTTTTGACTAACCCTGGGCGAAGGACTTCGCTACGCCCACGGAGTGGTCGTAGTGTTGCCTACTTCGCCCTTTACAAAGTAGGCGTAGCAGGCAACACTACGCCCACGGAGTGGTCGTAGCGAAGTTGCCCGCCACCCGCCTCCCTCCCGCCCTCCCCTACATACCTAATTTTTGTAAATTCAGAAATAAAAGTAAATAAAAGGCACTTACCTTGTCCGCTGCGTCTCGGGGCTCCCTCTGCTCGTTCGCGCCGCCGTCGCCGCCATCTTGAATACAAATGTGCATGCCGGGCCGCCCGCGCATGCGCATGTCTCGTGAGAAATGCGCATGCGCGGGCGGCCGCGCATGCGCATTGGTATCCAAATTGACGGCGGCGCGAACTCGCAGAGGGAGCCCCGGGACGCAGCATACAATGTAAGTGCCTTTTATTTACTTTTATTTCTGAATTTCCAAAAATTAGGTATGTAGGGGAGGGGGCAGGCGGCGCGTAGTGGGGCTACGCGAAGTGCGTAGTTGGGCGTAGTTTCTCGCCCACTTTGCTTAGCTTCACGTAGCCCCACTACGCATACTACGCCCAGGGTTAGTTTTGACACCCTAGCACCATATGTAGGCACCTTTGTTGCATGCAGAATTGTTTTTGTGCATGATGTGGCACCTTCCTTCCCACACAAAAACAATCCTAAGAGGCGTTTTCCTGTGTGTGTTGCAGAAGAGGAAAAATCTAGGTGAAATAAACATATTTCGCCATGTTACGCCTCACCTCGGGAGGCATACAGATTTGGCACTTCCCCAAGTTTACAGGACTTTGTAAAAATCTGGCGCAGCATCAAATTCCATGGTGTAGCGTGAGAATACCCACCACAATGCCCATGGAACGTCTCCTGGGTACAGAGTATGGTGGTGCAGGGATTTGTGCTGCGTCACCTCACTCATGATTTATGAGGCCACTCAAAGCCATGCAGGTTGGCTTTGTGGGCTTCATAAATAGATTTGAGAGCCCTGTGTCACGCATGGACCACTTTACGTGGTGCAAAAGTAATGCAGGACTGTCATAAATATGCCCCTTAGTCTGCAGTGCACCTAACGAGGAAAAGGCACAGGGAGAGATTAAAAACAAGTAGTGTAAATTTACTACATTTTAATTTCCTGTTAACCATGCATCCTGCAGCACACATAAAAAGAGGAAAAAGCCTCTTGTGATTGTTTTTGTGGAGGAAGGTTTGCCTTCCTGTACAAAAATATTCATCCTTGCAACGCAGGCACTCTTGCACCATGGAGCAAAGGTGCTTGCATCGGCGCACATCAGCCCATTGTGCCCCGGCATAGGGCTAAAGGACACGAATGTGCTGTATCTTATAGATACAGTGCACTGCTGCTGTTTTTCTTGCTGTAGGGCAGTGCAGTAGCAAGGCCTGCTGTGATGCCTTACAGCAAAAAACCCATAAATGAGACCCTAAATATCTACCAACCATTACTTTTGTCTAAACAATGTACAGGATAGGTAACCTGTGAAAAAAAATCTTTGCCTCAGAGGGCCCTGTCATGATCCCCGTCCTCCAACTTTGCGCAAAAGCACAACAGGTTGTTCCTTTTTGATTGAAAACTGAAAATGGGGTTGTATGCTCGGCATTTATAACATGCTCATAGCTAGTACAAGTGTGGTATTTTGCTATGTATCTATTAATACACCAATCAGACCAAATCTGGCAGAAAGGGTCGGATGTTCTATGTAATATTAATAATCATATTTGTAAAGCGCAAACTTATCACCCATTAAGGGTTTCAAGGTGTCTGTAGGACTTCGGAGGGATTGAGTGAGCTATTGCCCAAAGTCACATGATGCTGAGCTGAGCTGCCGCCGGTGTCGGGGATGGAAGTGCGAGTCCCACCAGAGTCAGCTGATCTGGCTGCTGCGCCACACCTCTCGCTCATAAAGTGAGTACTGCTGAGCTAATGTAAGACATGGGGCTGTATCAAATAAAGTGAGCACTTTGAGCGCATGTTTAGACTCAGTCTTTGAACAGTTTTAGGTAGACTGTTGTCTTAGGTAGTTGAGCTGGAACAGTGCTTTTTTATCAGTGGTAAATGGTTTCTTGTCTCATGAACTTTAAAATCAATAATGTAACACAAAAACCCAGCAGCACAGAAAAAAACTGAAAATCTCACAAATGCAATAAACCACCATACAAAAACTATGAACAAACATTCTTGTCACACATTATCACCTCTAGAATCCTGCTTTAATTAAAATTCTGGCAAAAGATCTTTTCAGCAAGCACTGCCTTAACTTACCACAAAGGGCTTAAAAGAGTGCCAATTAAAATTGTTTACTGACCCAGTCCTGTCTATTTTAGCACTCATGTTGATATGACCCCTGATGAATTATGGAGATCATGCACAGATGAGCATTAGACAGTTTGGTTTCATTGCCTGTTTTTGTTTCTGAGCTGTTTATGCAGTTACTTGAAGAGTTTCAGCGCTAAACTACAAGTACTTTAGACAGTGCTATCTCTTGAAAAGCATTGGCATACCCATTGGTCTGTCACTGGCTGTTTGCCTTTTGGTTTTCTCATTGTAGAAAAGTAAAAATATTTATTCGGTCTCAAATAGAATACATTGCCATAGTAGTCCCTGCCACTAAATGGAACTAACTGATGTATGCATGCGCTACTAGTGAAAGGGCATGGTGAATTAGCCAGTGGTGAATTGGGCTACCCATTGTCTAATGCTGTGCCCTTCAGTGGGTGGAATTAAGAAGTAAATGGCACAAAAACAGACACATGAATTAAAAGGAGTCATTGAAAGCATCCATAATTGAGTATAATTTTACTGAAATTAAACGTTTTCAGTGCTAAACAAGCACTGGCAAAGTCAATCGGACTGGCCTTTCACAAAGCTACAGTATCTCAAGTGATTACTTTATATCCTTTTAGCTTCAGAAGAATCCCCCTCTATCTTAAATGACTTTAGGCATCCAGAGCATGGAGGACTGGCCAACCCTCCCTGTGGCCAACCCACCCAGAGGCAGTCAACCTGCGGGGCCGGAGCGGGGTTTGGCCAAAGGGCCTGGTCTGCGACTAGACCCTGTAGCCAACCCACCCAAAGGCAGCCAACCCTACTATCCATAGGCTGCCAACACCACACGCACACAGCCTTTGGCCTGCACTATCTAGGGTTGACCTTCTGTTCTGTAGACCTCATCCCTCAGATCAAAAACATACATATTAAGGGGACTGGTGTGAAGTCCCATTCCCAAGCCTTTATTGCCCTCGGAGAACCCATCCTCCAGAACCAAATTTAATTAAAGGTGGACGATGGCCATATGGCCCTCCTCCCTGAGCGTTATTAGGCCCAGGGACTCCATTCCTGCTCCAAAATGCTCAACTAAAGGAAGGGGATGTGTGAACCCCCTCCCTCAGCCTTCTTAGGAACTAGGGACCCCTTCTCCTGGGGCTACAAGTTGGTGCCCACCCAGGGCATCCACACATGTGCTGGGTAATATATATCCTGATATATAGATGTATGGTCAGTGACATCAGTGATGACATCTCAAATCGTGTCACTGATGACATCATCCACAGAACCACTAACATACCTACTCACACCCCTATACAACCTCCCATATACCTACTCACACACCCACACAGTCACTCACATACGCATTGACAGACCCATACAACTACTGACACACACACTCCCTCATACAACCATTCAACACAACCACTCACCCAAACAACCAGTCAAACAGCAATTTATGTACACATACATCTACTTACACACAGTCACTCACCCATAGAGCCATTCACACAGCTTCTGAGTCTGTTTTTCAGTCATGTAAACACACACTCACCCACCCATACAACCACTCACACAGTCACTCACTCATCCATACAGTTCCTCACATGGGGCCATATGTATCATCAACCTGATTTGCGATTTTGGAATAGCGATTTTATAGAAATCGCTATTTCAGATTCGCAAATTGGGATGTATGTACAAATTCGCAATTTTTTTGCGAATTCTTAGTATTCCTTAATTGTGATTAGCAAATTGCGAATCGCAATTAAGGAATACTTTCCCAATCATTTCTATGGGCCAGGAGGCCCATAGGAATGAATGGGAAGTTATTCTCAATTTGCAATTCGCAATTTGAGAATCGCAAATTGAGAATAATTTCAAGGGTGCAGGGGTGTCCAAATGACACCCTGTAGCACCCCTGAAATAAGCATGGGTGCACATGTGGTGCACATACATGCCCTAAGGGCATGTATGTGCGTCACATGGCACTTTGAAAAATGCAAAAATGTGCATTTTCAAGGATTTCGCAAATTATCACCAACTTGAAGTTGATGGTAATTTGCGATTCCTTGAGAACAATTTGCATTTTTTTTGCTTCATACATTGCATTTAAGGAATCGCAAAATGTGTGATTCCTTAAATGCAATTGCAAAATAAGGAATCACCATTCACACACCCATTCAGCCACTCAGACACCTACTCCCATACTGATACAGATAGTCAAACTGCCACTTTAATGACATATATTAGAATATATTAGAAACAGCATCACTTAATATCAGAAAAAATAGAAATTTAATGTATTCAGTAGTTTAGTATACATCTTTTTTTTTCTGTAATTTTTTATTGTAGAAAAATATATATTTACATGGAGCATAGAATATACATGGGTGAAGGAAGAGGAAGGAAAAGAAAAAACAAAGGAGGGGGGGGAGTTCGCTGCCACCTTCCAGTCTTATTGGGGTTAGTCCAATTGCCAGTCTTCCAAGTTCTGCTTTCCGATGTCGTTTGCCGCCCCTTTGTGTTGCTTGGTTGACATCCTTGGTCCCATGCCCCGGAGGATAGAGACAGGTCGAGGAGGAGAACAGAAAGGAGCGTTGCAGGTTACATTCTTGTTGTACGCACAGAGACCGGCGAGGTGAACCGCTTTGCTGATTGCCTAGCTTCGCCGCCTATGTGGGTTTATGCGATGATAGGTAGTTGTCTAGGGAACCCCACATATTCGACTGCCTGTGTGTTTTCGGTGAGTGTATCGCTGTAATGTTGTCAGCCCCGCGTAGGTAGGTGACCCAGTTAAGCCATGCTTTAGGCGTGGCTTTCGCTGTGTCTTTTCAGTTACTTAGGACTATTTTGACTGCCGCAGTCAGCAGTAGGTCATAAGCAGTGCTTTGTGGGGTGTAAGTTATAGTTAGCTCAGGTAACTATAACTGCTGAATTTCAATGGTTTTGTACAATTGAAATCTTTTGAAAAATTTAAAAATGTTGAACCCCTGTAACCTTTGGTTTTTAAGTGAATTTCTAAGGTTTTTTAAATGTATTCTTCAACTGTAACCTGTAACCTTGGAGAGTGAGTGTGTGAGAGTGCATGAGTGTCTCAGTGGGTGAGTGAGTAAGTGAATGAATGCATGAGTGTCTCAAAGGGTGTGTGACTGGGTGGTTGAGCATCTGAGTGGACCTGAGAGGGGCTGCATAAGTGTCTCACTGGGTGTGTGGGTGGGTGCATGAGTCTCTGAATGGGTCTGTGAGTGGGTGCATGAGTGTCTGGGTGAGTTCATGAGTGTCTGAGTATATCTGTGAATGGGAGTGGGAGTGTTTGAGTGGGTTTGTGAGTGCCTCTGTGTGTGTGAGTCAGTCCGTGAGTGAGCCTGTGAGTGAGTTTGTGAGTCTGTGAGTTGGTGTCTGAGTGGGTGCAAGAGTGTCTCAGCGAGTGTCTTAGTGGGTCTGTGAGTAAGTGTGAGAGTGTCTCAGTGGGTTTGCATGTACCTTCATGAGTGTGTAAGTCTGTGAGAAAGGGCATGAGTCATGAGTGGGATGCAGGAGAAATACTTTCATCTGTTTCCCTGCCGCATGTCTGTGGGCAGGGAAAGAGATCAAATCTCTGCTTCCAGCAGGTGGAAGCGGGTTGACAGCTCCTGCACTCTGGGAGTGGAGTGTTTGTTTTTGCTAGATAGTAGCTGACAGCTCCTGCCAAACAGCTATGTCCTGTCCGTGTTCACCATGAGACATAGAAGGAGCCACCACTGTGGTGTGTTGGTCCCCAGGGACTGCACAGCCCCCTCCTTTCTTTGATTGGAGTGGCCCCGGGATGTAGTGGCCCATGGGGCCATATGTGGCCCGAGAGGGGGACTGCATGGCCCCCTCCAACTTTTTAAAGTTTTTAGCCCCAGTGAGGTGGTGGTCCCTGGGACAGAGGGAGGTCCGCGTGGCTCTCCCATTATTTTCAATGTAGCCCCAGGGAGGTGATAATACCTGCATCCAGAGGCTCCACAAGGCCACCATCACTTTCTATTAACCCACAGGCAGGTGGGGGTCCCAGGGGACAGTGGGGGCCACGAGGTTCCCCTGTTATAATTTACATAAGCACAGGGAAGGTGATGCTCCCCAAGGCGAAAAATATGCCCTCAAAGAGGGACACATGTGCCCCCTCCAATATTTGTATCAAATTCTGCCTGTCCCCAGGACCTGGCCCATCGGGGGGCTTGATTATAAACAAGCATGGTAGACAGTGCTCTGGGTTTTATGAATTCACAGGGACATTTGCAAATATTTTGTGAAAATCGCACAGAATTAAAAAAATATATGTTTTTTGCCCTGCTGTCTTGACCTGAACAAGTGATTGTAAGAGAATTAGAGGTACATCATTGCTTTTTCGACTCATGTTGGTTTGTTCAAATGCAAAAAGTTGCATTTAGAAGTGTTGTCAGCTGCAGAAATATTCCAGGATGTTATACGTTGAATAATTCAACCTGTCAAAATGCTTTTGACTACAGTGATGACACTGGTACTTGGAGCAATGCAAAAGGAGCATGATAAGGCTCTTAAACAAGTGTGACAATTACTTGCTGATCAAGGTCTCACTCTGAATGCAGAAAAGCGTGAGATTTAGAAGACCAAACTCAAATTCTTTGTACACTTATTTTACGATGGGTGAATGACTCATGACCCTGATAAAGTGAAAGCACTGTCAGCTAATTGGCCCCCACAAGATGTCACTATGTTGCAATCTTCTTTTAGGCATGAGCAGTTATTGCTTAAGGCACATTCAAGATTTTGCTACTGTAAGTGCCCCATTGAGAGGGTTGACAAAATGAAGTGCCCCATTCCAATGGTTTGATGAATGTGATCAATGCTTCAAAAGAATAAAACATGCAAGTGAGAAAGCAACCATGATGGCCTACTTTTACCTTAAACTATGGACTGAGTTCACAGTGAATGCAAACCCGGTGGTGCTGGGGGCAATCATTGCCCAACATAATTGTCATCCAAATGCTCAGAGAAACATTGTGACCTATCCCAATTGGTGCCTCTTCTCAGTCAGAGGAGGACAGTCTGGATGTAGTGTGGGCCTGCAAACATTTTCATGTGTTTCTGTATGGAAAGTGTTTCACTATCATACAGGACCACCAAGCCCTACTCACCTTCTTTGAAAATCCAAAAACCAAGGTGACCCCTTGCATTGAGTGGTGGGGTTTGAGACTGCAAGAGTACGAGTATGCCATTGTATTTAAAGCCGGGTATAGACCAAAACCCTGTTGATTAGCTCCAGGTCCTGCAGAACACAGCGGCCCCGACTGGCTCTATACCTCCTCCCGCTTGCTCTCAGGTCCCAACCTGAAGACCCTTCACAGGCTCCCGATCAGGAAGCGGATCAACTTTAAAATCTGCTGTCTGGTACATAAAAACCTTAACAGTCAAGGTCCACTCTATCTAGCTAATAAACTGAAAAGACATCAGCCAGCTAGAACTCTTCGATCTGCCAGTAAAAAACTTCTAACTGTCCCAACGATTCGCACTGTTTAAGAACTGTGGCAGATCGTTTTCAAAACTTGCTCCCATAATATGGAACACCTTGCCTCTGGACCTTCGCATTTAAAACAATTATAAGAAATTCCGCAAGTCCCTCAAAATCTGGCTATTTTGAGCCTATTCCCCCCTGACAGTTTCCCTTTCTCTTCATTCTTTTGGTTTCCGAGTACAGGCTAGCGCTATGAGACCTCAGGGTGATATATGCGCTTAACAAAAACCAACACATAAGATTATTTTTCATGGGTACTGCTACATGGTCATATTTAGACAACAAGACAGCAGAGGAATACATCAACTTCATTGTGAATTTTAGTACACCAGCTGCCACACGAATTGAAGAGATTATTGAGGCTACTAATGCTAACAAGAACATGCTTATCATTAGAGACATCATTCTAACTCAATCCTGGGGAAGGATTGTTCAACCTCTTACTGATAATGTGAATTAAAAAAAATCTAAAATGAACAGGATTTTTTGTCTGTGAACAAGGAAGGTATTATATTGAAAGGCTCCAGAATTGTCATAACTGAGAGCTTAAGAAGGTCATTTAACTAGACCATGAAGGACATCTTGGCATTGTAGCTAAAAGAGCCCTAAGAGACCGAACAAGTTGGCTGGGATCTAAAAGAGTGTCATCTTTACCACTGCCTTTTCCCAAAAGTGATGCAACATCCCCTGGTCATGTCTGACTCTTCTACATAGGCTTGGGAAAGGATTGCAGTTGATTTCTTTGGGCCCCTGGGAAATAGACACCGTCTAATGATGGTCATTAATGAGCATTAACTTATCCCTTTGGTAGAGGAGTTATCATCAAAAACCCATGATAGTCATTGAGCTGATGGACAACATCTTTGCAGCATCGTATATCCCCGCCCTTCTCAAATCTGACAATGGCCCACCATTTAACAGCAAGGAATTCACAGAGTTCCTAATCAGAATGAATATCAAGCATCAAAAGAGTACACCTCTGGGGCCCTAAGCAAATAGTGTTGTGTGACGATTTATGGATACACTTAAAAGACTAATCCATCGAGCACCAATCGAGGGGATTGAATGAAAGCAAACCCTGTGCCAAGCCGTCCATGCTTATCGGTGAACTTCCCACTCCACAACAGGTGAAAGTCCAGCAACCTTGCTTTTTTGGGGAGCCATCAGTCAATCAATCAATCAATCAATCAATCAAGGTTCTTGTATAATCACCTGTGAGGGTCTCAAGGTGTTGTCGGAACCAAGTTGCCACAATGAATCAGTAGGCTGATCCTCAAGTGCTGACAAAGTTAGTGTCACCAACACTTCTAGGGCATGCAAAATGAAGACTTATGCTGATCAGCGTTGGAGATCCAAATGAAGCTGACTTAGTCCTAGTCAAGCAAAAGTGGACAACAGACACTCCGTTTGCTGTCAGTCCTCTGAGAGTTGTGACATTCAAAGGACTCATGGTGACGGCTCATCGTCCCAGACAGTGCAGCTCACGTCTAAGCACCTACCTCTGCGATTGTCAGCTTCTGCACCTACAAATGATAAATGGTGTGTGGTGAACTACGCTTTCCCAGCGGAGTTAGCAGAGGTTTCCAACTCTGCACTGAGTTTGCAAAAACACTCTGATTCTGTCGCATGGCAAAGTTTTCCCCGGCCACCCATCCCAAAGTATGATTAAGCACCATATTGTGATAATTTCCTGCAGTCTACCCACTTGAAAATACAGTAAATATTTCAGCAACATGGCACCCACCGCTGTGTCTTTTGTTTCCATGGTGATTGTCAGCAGTCTAGTTCCTAATGAGAACGCTGTGCATGAGGATCACATCCTCTTTCTATTTCCATGATGAGGAAGCAGTTGAAGCACACCAAGGTGGGCATTGCAAGAGCGGGCTGATAGTAGGGACAGGCATCGTCTGCAAGAGGCTGAGAAGATCTGGCAGATCGCTCCCCTGTTTGTAGCTTGATTGCAGGTAGGTCTAGTCGAACAAGTGACACATACACCGCAGAGTATGAACACAGGATCATGGGGTTGTAGGGATGGCACTGCTAGGGATACCTAGATATACACTGTGAGGGATTGGCTGCATACCATCTGGGTCTCACATAATTCCTTGGGTTTCTAACAAAGAGAGATTGTCACCCCTGCCCTCCCACTAGCCATGCCTTATTCTTTTAAATAAGAACATTTTCTTTTAAATAGTGTTTTCTACCACAGTTTTGATGTTTCTATAAAGCGCACTAGCATCCTCCCTAGTTTTAGTGATGTAGGTGCAGTTGTCAAAAGGTTGGTCTCTGGAGTCGGAGGCCACACATCCTAAAAAGTGCTCTTCAGAAGTAGTGATGCAAAACAATATGATGGGCACCCTCCTGCAGAATTTATTAGGGCGGAGCGGAACTCTGCAGAATTCCACCGAGTTTTTCTGCCATTACTCAGAGTTCTGTGTAGTGCAACTCCGCAAACTCCACCTAACCCCACAAATGAGCCTGTCCTACCTGACAGTCCAGATCAAATATCAGAAACTGTACCATCGGTGCATGAACAGAGTGAATCTCAACCACTTCATGCTACTCGATCGGGCCTATTAGTGCAAGTGCCTCAAAAACTCATCAAAGAAATTTAATGTAAGTGTTGTTTGTACTTTTTATTTAACAAAGGGGGAGATGTAGTGTTGTGTAGTGTGCCTGTGTGTGCTAGGAACCTTGTGGTAATGGGTGGACTTAACAGAGGAAGTATGTAACTTGCTCATAGATGTTAAGGTTTGGTTATTAACAGTTATGATGTAATCAGAGAGCAGAGTGTGAATGTTCGCAGAGAAACAAAGGCATACAATTTAGAGCTCTGTGTGTGGCGTATTCATTTGCATGCTCCCGGGTTGGAGAGGACGCTACATCAGCCATGATTACTGCGACCACAGACACAACTCCCTTAGGTGTAGAAAGCATGCATTATGTCCAACATTGACCCTATTCCATACACATTACAGCTAGCAAAGTGCACATTAACAATCTACCACAGATATATAGGAAACCCTCAGTATACAACAGTTCAGAAAAAGCCAAGTTCCTTGAAATAGTGAATATCAGTTCCAAAACAAATGTTCTACTATGGACAGCTTTTATGTATATAAAACACTTGAAACTCACTAAACCTACATTAAGAAATAAATTTCACATCTTTAATCAAGTTTAACTAAATAAAAGTATGTTTGTGCGTTAATCTTTTTGGGGGGCAGCAATACAAACAAGTGTTGGCTAACACCTTGAAATTTTAAGAAAATGAGATGCAGAAAGGATCTGCATGTACTGCACAGTGTTTCCTGGGAAAGAAAATTATTTCCACAATATTTATAAAGTCTTCTTATTTGCACATATTATGTGTTTTTATTCATATCAAATCTTGTTATATAGTGTTTATGACATGCTTGCAAACATGTTTGAGCATTAAACATAAAGATACTGTAGTAAACATTGGTCAATGTGGCATTATATACAATGAATCTAGGTATAGCTTTTCATGCCAAAACATTATGATATATCCTTAATAGACCTATTTACAGCTAGTTGTATATATACAGAAACTTGTATCTTCAATGAAGTGTCGATGTCTTTAACTTGTAAACCAATGCCCAATGCATTTCGGGAACTGGTTCCCTTCATCAGGGGAGATATCCTATAAAGATGAGTGTTAACAATATTCACATCTGTATATTAAAAGCATATAGATTGAATTAAGACACAGTAGGGGGTACCATGTTGTAAATACTTAGTAATCAGGAACCTTATATGCCCACTAGAGCGTGCATTCAATAAGCTTAACCAATTTATCAAAAGCGTTTTTCTATTGCTCCACACAACTAAGTGAATTATAAAAGACGAGACATACCAAATAGTGTATTAGATATGAGCATTGTGACTAAAGGAATTCTGCTAGGAATTCAAAGTGTGCATCACCGTGTGCATCAGTGCTTTCAATTTGATGTACCTGGGATGAAAACAATGAAGTTTAGTGTTGAAACCTATGGCAAAAAGAATGGATGTGAAATACACCAAACCTACTAAGCGATTTCTCACGTAACAAACTAAAATGAAGGCGTATAATAAATACAACTACATAAGTGCTCGAAAATAAATATATACTGATGGCGAGTGTTTAAAAAAAAAATCGAATCTCAAATCATTTTTACACACTCGTTGTTTGGTGGGTAAAATTCTAAATTGTGTAGGAGATAAGAGCTATCTATAACATCAAACTCATATAATAGAAAATATTGTGTACGTACCTCGCGTACGTGTTTACAACTATGTAGGAGAACATAGGGTAATAATATTCCCGTGCCATGTAATTTCTTTCTGTCAAGAAATGAATTATATTTCCAATGAGTTACGTCTTAGCCAAGGTTAACTTTTTAATAAAACAGGTCAAATGGTGAGACATATGCTATTGATAATCGTCTTACCAGATATCAAGACTGTCAGCGCGATGTATCGATGTCAGCACCTAACCATGCTTTAATGTGCAAACCCTTCAGCCGCTAGCCGCGTAAGGTTACCATACATGATTAAAATAGTGCGGAAGATGGACAAGAAACCGGACTCAATAAAGTCACGGTGATTATACTCAATGTATGCGCGATCCTACCAATAACCCTCACAGCGTTTGGAAGTAAAGATGTATTATTCAATGTGTAAACCTGCATCTTAGATATATACATATTGCGAGTAAGCAAGTTGGTGAATTTGTATATTGATCATGTGACACTGTGTTGAAATTCACGAAAAGAGAACGAAATCAAAATATTAATCCCCTCATATAATAATAATAATAACCGTAAACTTCCAAGATCAAATCAAATAGCGAAACAAACGTAACTATGTGTATATGAAGTGTTATGTGGGAATTGTAGTTCCTCGTAGCTCACATCTATCTAATTGTGGATAAATGCGTAAAAATAACCGAGCATGATGCAATTGTGGTTACAATTTTACAAAACAAATATACCTAAGAGATCTAAGTGATTAATGCTCATCACTAAGTTGTACTCTAATAGTCTCAATGTTCAATGTTAAAAATGTCAATAAAAGAAGAAATGGGAAGTAAATTAAACTTGGTGTGTACTGGTCTAGCACATTTCACATATACATGAAATATATGTGTATAACAATATACAAAATGCAATAATCTAAAGTAAATAGAATAACATAAATTCATAAATGCGTATCACATTAATGCATCTACATATTCTAATCCACTTGTGTTTCATCGTTGTGGAGTATGTATATATAACGATCTCCAAAATGCATGAATTAAAACAATGTTATCAGCTCATAGCTGCATGTTCTAATATAATACATAAAGTGATACTGCTCTAAAACAAATGCCTATTTCTAAACAATAATAATCCATTTGTGTATGTAAACCATATATATATATATATACATATATATACTGCAAGGCCAAGGTTAATGAATTCCAAATACAATCCTCATGTCAAGCAATTTATCTCCTATACATAATGAAAACTAGCATTACGTGAAAGAAATGAAATAATATATTACGTAATGTAACGCACATCATATCATTATATTTTAACATTCATGGAAAAATAGTAAACATATAAAAATGCCTATAACTTAGTTTCTCAAACCATGTTATGTTATACATGAATGTGTTAAATTAACACTAGTCTATCTCATAGTTAATGTAATACGTGTTACATTTTATGTGCATAAACAGAAAAAATATATGAATAAATAAAATTGTACTGATGCCAGATGTTGAAGTTGTGGTGTATTCCTATTAGTGTGCCAATGCTGCATTGTCTATACCTAATATTCAACTCAAGCTAATGAGTTAGAAAAGTCTATTGCTATCTAAAAGTGCTTCTCAGTATCACTAAAGGTAGATGTTGTTATAAGAAACAACTCAGATCTAACCTATCATTCAATCCTTCTGGTGTAAGTGTTCTGAGGTAGTGTATCCAGTATGATTCCCTCTGTAATAATCTCATAGCATTGTTTTGTCCTTCTAATTTGGGTACAATTTCTACTATTTGTACCCGTAATTGAGATATCTGATGTTTCGCTTCTATCCAGTGGTGAGCAACAGGAGCTGCTTTATTTTGTGTTCTTATTGTGCTTTTATGCTCTGTCAATCTTGTTTTGAGCTTACGTTATATTATTGCAGTGTATGCAATTATGACATCTGGCCGTGCTTCTGTAACTTTCTTGTTGAGACAATTTAGGTGGACGTCTAATAATGCCCATCAGGTTTTTTCCGCGTGTATATGCGAAAATCGGTTTCTCATTGTAAATCCCATTGAAGTCTTTCTCACACGTGAGAAGGTCCCTTCTTTTCTTGATGATATTTTTAATTTGGTTGGAAGATGTGGAAAATTTAGAGACAAAAGTAAACGCTGTGTTAGTTTTTTTGAGAGTCGGAGTTAACAGTGTACTTCGATCTTTTACCATCAACCTCTCCAGACTTTGT
Organism: Lissotriton vulgaris; assembly: GCF_964263255.1. Taxonomy (NCBI): domain Eukaryota; kingdom Metazoa; phylum Chordata; class Amphibia; order Caudata; family Salamandridae; genus Lissotriton; species Lissotriton vulgaris. The sequence continues at coordinate 1,706,758,120 of NC_141694.1, forward strand.
TGCAAGACTATTGAAGGATACGCTCTTTCTTCAAATTTAGTAGTGTGCATTTGTATTTGTCTCTCCATCACATCTTTTTCAGAACATATTCTTTTGATTTGTAGAAAATGCGAATAGGGAAGGTTAGTAATTAAACTCCTAGGATGAAAACTCGAATACATCAACGTGCTGTTCCGGTCTGTGGGTTTTGTATATATATCTGTTGTCAATTTATGGAGAGTTTCATTCTTGGCAATTAACACCTCCAGGAAATTAACTTCTGATGCACTAATCGTTGATGTAAATTGTATTCTTGGGTTTCTAGTGTCGAATTCATTAATCAAATTTTCCAATATTCCTTGATCTTTTGACCTTGATCTTTTGACCAAAACAGAAAGATGTCATCAGGATATTATTACCCTATGTTCTCCTACATAGTTGTAAACACCTAGCTCATTGCACCATCAGGATTCAAGCAAGCCGGGCCGATGACGGCTGAAATGCCAGAAACCGGTCCCCGGTAGCTTGTCTCCTTTCTGTTGAAGAATTGGCTTGGTAGTTTGGTCTGCCCTGTTCCCATCATGCACTGGGACAGGAACAGACTAATTTGCATGTAGCCAGGTTCTGAGCTGGGATGGTGCAGTGAGCTAAAAAACGGTGATGGATCAAGCCCTGATCTCTTGACTGGGTAGGAGTATTCTGCATCATTCAGAAACTCTGTCCATCACCTTTTCCAAAATTGATTTTATCCACACTAAGTGTGGGAGGGTATACTCAGACGTGAGTCCCTAGCTCATTGCACCAGCAGGATTCAAGCAAGCCGGGCCGACGACGGCTGAAATGCCAGAAACCGGTCCCCGGAAGCTTGTCTCCTTCCCAGTATAAGAATTGGCTTGGTAGTTTGGTTTGCCCTGTTCCCATCATGCACTGGGACAGGAACAGACTAATTTGCATATAGCCAGGTTCTGAGCTGGGATGGTGCAGTGAGCTAAAAAACGGTGATGGATCAAGCCCTGATCTCTTGACTGGGTAGGAGTATTCTGCATCATTCAGAAACTCTGTCCATCACCTTTTCCAAAATTGATTTTATCCACACTAAGTGTGGGAGGGTATACTCAGACGTGAGTCCCTAGCTCATTGCACCATCAGGATTCAAGCAAGCCGGGCCGACGACGGCTGAAATGCCAGAAACCGGTCCCCGGAAGCTTGTCTCCTTCCCAGTATAAGAATTGGCTTGGTAGTTTGGTTTGCCCTGTTCCCATCATGCACTGGGACAGGAACAGACTAATTTGCATATAGCCAGGATCTGAGCTGGGATGGTGCAGTGAGCTAAAAAACGGTGATGGATCAAGCCCTGATCTCTTGACTGGGTAGGAGTATTCTGCATCATTCAGAAACTCTGTCCGTCACCTTTTCCAAAATTGATTTTATCCACACTAAGTGTGGGAGGGTATACTTAGACGTGAGTCCCTAGCTCATTGCACCATCAGGATTCAAGCAAGCCGGGCCGACGACGGCTGAAATGCCAGAAACCGGTCCCCGGAAGCTTGTCTCCATCCCAGTATAAGAATTGGCTTGGTAGTTTGGTTTGCCCTGTTCCCATCATGCACTGGGACAGGAACAGACTAATTTGCATATAGCCAGGTTCTGAGCTGGGATGGTGCAGTGAGCTAAAAAACGGTGATGGATCAAGCCCTGATCTCTTGACTGGGTAGGAGTATTCTGCATCATTCAGAAACTCTGTCCATCACCTTTTCCAAAATTGATTTATCCACACTAAGTGTGGGAGGGTATACTCAGATGTGAGTCCCTAGCTCATTGCACCATCAGGATTCAAGCAAGCCGGGCCAACGACGGCTGAAATGCCAGAAACCGGTCCCCGGAAGCTTGTCTCCTTCCCAGTATAAGAATTGGCTTGGTAGTTTGGTTTGCCCTGTTCCCATCGCGCACTGGGACAGGAACAGACTAATTTGCATATAGCCAGGTTCTGAGCTGGGATGGTGCAGTGAGCTAAAAAACGGTGATGGATCAAGCCCTGATCTCTTGACTGGGTAGGAGTATTCTGCATCATTCAGAAACTCTGTCCATCACCTTTTCCACAATTGATTTTATCCACACTAAGTGTGGGAGGGTATGCTCAGACGTGAGTCCCTAGCTCATTGCACCATCAGGATTCAAGCAAGCCGGGCCGACGACGGCTGAAATGCCAGAAACCGGTCCCCGGAAGCTTGTCTCCTTCCCAGTATAAGAATTGGCTTGGTAGTTTGGTTTGCCCTGTTCCCATCATGCACTGGGACAGGAACAGACTAATTTGCATATAGCCAGGTTCTGAGCTGGGATGGTGCAGTGAGCTAAAAAACGGTGATGGATCAAGCCCTGATCTCTTGACTGGGTAGGAGTATTCTGCATCATTCGGAAACTCTGTCCATCACCTTTTCCAAAATTGATTTTATCCACACTGAGTGTGGGAGGGTATACTCAGACGTGAGTCCCTAGCTCATTGCACCATCAGGATTCAAGCAAACCGGGCCGACGACAGCTGAAATGCCAGAAACCGGTCCCCGGAAGCTTGTCTCCTTCCCAGTATAAGAATTGGCTTGGTAGTTTGGTTTGCCCTGTTCCCATCATGCACTGGGACAGGAACAGACTAATTTGCATATAGCCAGGTTCTGAGCTGGGATGGTGCAGTGAGCTAAAAAACGGTGATGGATCAAGCCCTGATCTCTTGACTGGGTAGGAGTATTCTGCATCATTCAGAAACTCTGTCCATCACCTTTTCCAAAATTGATTTTATCCACACTAAGTGTGGGAGGGTATACTCAGACGTGAGTCCCTAGCTCATTGCACCATCAGGATTCAAGCAAGCCGGGCCGACGACGGCTGAAATGCCAGAAACCGGTCCCCGGAAGCTTGTCTCCTTCCCAGTATAAGAATTGGCTTGGTAGTTTGGTTTGCCCTGTTCCCATCATGCACTGGGACAGGAACAGACTAATTTGCATATAGCCAGGTTCTGAGCTGGGATGGTGCAGTGAGCTAAAAAACGGTGATGGATCAAGCCCTGATCTCTTGACTGGGTAGGAGTATTCTGCATCATTCAGAAACTCTGTCCATCACCTTTTCCAAAATTGCGCTAGTTGTAATGGACACTCTTTACTACAACCAGAAAGTGGATGAACATGTGAAAGACACCAACACATACATGACTCTGGATACAGATCCCACAATGGCATTGATTCATATGTTACATGATCTCCTAAAAGAAGCAGAAGATTTAGGTGTCATCACACCTCAAATTCAATCATTTCTCATGTCACACAACCCGAGAAGACCAAAAATTTATATGACTCCTAAGATCCACAAACACCATACAGATCCCCCTTTCCGCCAGATTGTTTCAGGCTGCAAATCAATCTTTGAGCCTTTGGGAGTATTTCTGGATCATCATTTTCAGCAATTTGTGCAATCATGGTGCACATATATCAAGGACACCACAGATTTCCTAAAGAAACTTGAGATGATGCAGGAGTTTTTTCATAAGGATTGGATTATTTGCACGATTGATGTTACGGCATTGTATACATCTATTTCCCATACAGAAGGAATGGAAGCCACAGAATGGGCACTACTACAAATGGATTTACCACAAGATCTATGCATTTTTCTCATAAAATTACTGCAATTTTCTTTGAGTAACAGTTATTTTAAGTGGCAAGATACCTACTATGCGCAACTAGCTGGATCCGGTATGGGTTTTTCTGGAGTGCCCACATATGCCAACATGTTCATGGCTAAATTTGAGCAAGATCACATATTATCCAACAATAACTGGACAGAGGGCCTCATACAGTATTGCCGATACATAGAAGACATCTTTCTGGTTTGGTCAAAAGATCAAGGAATATTGGAAAATTTGATTAATGAACTCAACACTAGAAACCCAAGAATACAATTTACATCAACGATTAGTGCATCAGAAGTTAATTTCCTAGATGTGTTAATTGCCAAGAATGAAACTCTCCACAAATTGACAACAGATAAATATACAAAACCCGCAGACCGGAACAGCACGTTGATGTATTCGAGTTTTCATCCTAGGAGTTTAATGACTAACCTTCCGTATTCGCATTTTCTACGAATCAAAAGAATATGTTCTGAAAAAGATGTGATGGAGAGACAAATACAAATGCACACTACCAAATCTGAAGAAAGAGGGAATCCTTCAATAGTCTTGCAACAAAGTCTGGAGAGGTTTATAGTAAAAGATCGAAGTACACTATTAACTCCGACTCCCAAAAAAACTAACACAGCGTTTACTTTTGTCTCTAAATTTTCCACATCTTCCAACCAGATTGAAAATATCATCAACAAAAGATGGGACCTTCTCACGTGTGAGAAAGACTTCAATGGGGTTTACAATGAGAAACCGATTTTCGCATATACACACAGAAAAAACCTGATAGACATCATTAGAAGTCCGCCTAAATTGTCTCAACAATAAAGTTACAAAGGCACGACCAGGTGTCATAATTGCATACACTGCAATAATATCATATTAGGTAACATACTCACTCATCCGGTCACAGGACAGAACATCTTACTTAGACATTCAGCCAACTGTGACTCTAAGCACTTAATATATTGTCTTAAATGCCCATGAGGCAGAGCATACATTGGCAAAACTGAACATAAACTCAAAACAAGATTGAGAGAGCATAAAAGCACAATAAGAACACAAAATAAATCAGCTCCTGTTGCTCACCACTGGATAGAAGTGAAACATCAGATATCTCAATCACGGGTACAAATAGTAGAAATTGTACCCAAATTAGAAGGACAAGACAATGCTATGAGATTATTACAGAGGGAATCATACTGGATACACTACCTCAGAACACTTACACCGGAGGGATTGAATGATAGGTTAGATCTGAGTTGTTTCTTATAACAACATCTACCTTTAGTGTTACTGAGAAGCACTTTTAGATAGCAATAGACTTTTCTACCTCGTTAGCTTGAGTTGAATATTAGGTATAGACAATGCAGCTTTGGCACACTAATAGGAATACACCACAACTTCAACATCTGACATCAGTACAATTTTATTTATTCATATATTTTTTCTGTTTAAGCACAAAAAATTTAACACGTATTACATTAACTATGAGATAGACTAGTGTTAATTTAACACATTCATTTATAACATAACATGGTTTGAGAAACTAAGTTATAGGCATATGTTTACTATTTGTCCATGAATGTTAAAATATAATAATATTATGTGCGTTACATTACGTAATATAATATTTCATTACTTTCACGTAATGCTAGTTTACGTTATGTATAGGAGATACATTTCTTGACATGAGGATTGTATTTGAAATTCATTTACCTTGGCCTTGCAGTATATATATATATATATATATATATATATATATATATATATATATATATATATATATATATATATGGTTTACATACACAAATGGATTATTATTGTTTCGAAATAGGCATTTGTTTTAGAGCAGTATCACTTTATGTATTATATAAGAACATGCATCTATGAGCTGATAACATTGTTTTAATTCATGCATTTTGGAGATCGTTATATATACATACTCCACACCGATGAAACACAAGTGGATTAGAATATGTATATGCATTTATGTGATAGGTATTTATGAATTTATGTTATTCTACTTACTTTAGAATATTGCATTTTGTTAATTGTTACACACATATATTTCATGTATATGTGAAATTTGCTAGACCAGTACACACCAAGTTTAATTTAATTCCCATTTCTTCTTTTATTGAAATTTTTAACATTGAACATTGAGACTATTAGAGTACAACTTACTTATGAGCATTAATCACTTAGGTCTCCTACGTATATTTGTTCTGTAAAATTGTAACCACAATTGCATCACGTTCAGTTATTTTTACGCATTTATCCATGATTAGATAGATGTGAGCTACGAGGAACTACAATTTCCACACAACACTTCATATACACGTAGTTACGTTTGTTTCGCTATTTGATTTGTGCTTGGAAGTTTACGGTTATTATTATTATATGAGGGGATTAATATTTTGATTTCGGTCTCTTTTCGTGAATTTCAACACAGTGTCACATGATCGATATACAAATTCACCAACTTGCCTACTCGCAATATGTACATATCTAAGATGCAGGTTTACACATTGAATAATACATCTTTACTTCCAAACACTGTGAGGGTTATTGGTACGATCACGCATACATTGAGTATAATCACCGTGACTTTATTCAGTCCGGTTTCTTTGTCTATCTTCCGCACTCATTTAATCATGTATGGTAACCTTACGCGGCTAGCGGCTGAAGGGTTCGCACATTGAAGCATGGTTAGGTTCTGACATCGATACATCGCGCTGACAATCTTGATATCTGGTAAGACGATTATCAATAGCATATGTCTAAACATTTGACCTCTTTAATTAAATAATTCATTTGTTGAGAGAAAGAAATTACGTGGCACGAGGATATTATTACCATATGTTCTCCAACATAGTTGTAAACACGTACGCGAGGTACGTACACAATATTTTCTATTATATGAGTTTGATGTTATAGATAGCTCTTATCTCCTACACAATTTAGAATTTTACCCACCAACCAACGAGTGTGTAAAAATGATTTGAGATTCAATTTTTTTTTTTTTAAACACTCGCCATCAGTATATATTTATTTTCGGGCACTTATGTAGTTGTATTTATTATACGCCTTCATTTTAGTTTGTTTACGTGAGAAATTGCTTAGTAGGTTTGATGTATTTCATATCCATTCTTTTTGCCATAGGTTTCATTGAACGCAAGCTATTTTACAGCTTGAAGTTTTCTATACGGTTTATTGACGAACACTAAACTTCATTGTGTTCATCCCAGGTATATCAAATTGAAAGCACTGGTGCACAGGGTGATGAGCATGTTGAATTCCTAGCAGAATTCCTTTAGTCACAATGCTCATATCTAATACACTATTTGGTATGTCTCGTCTTTTATAATTCCCTTATTTGTGTGGAGCAATAGAAACACGCTTTTGATAAATTGGTGAAGCCTATTGAATGCACGCTCTAGTGGGCATATAAGGTTCCTGATTACTAAGTATTTACAACATGGTACCCCCTACTGTGTCTTTTAATTCAATCTATATGCTTTTAAAATAGAGATCTGAATATTGTTAACACTCATCTTTATAGGATATCGCCCCTGATGAAGGGAACCAGTTCCCGAAATGCATTGGGCATTGGCTCACAAGTTAAAGCCATCAACACTTCATTGAAGATACAAGTTTCTGTGCATATATATATAACAAGCTGTAAATATGTCTATTAAGGATATATCATAACGTTTTGGCATGAAAAGCTATACCTAGATTCATTGTATATAATGCCCCATTGACCACTGTTTACTACAGTATCTTTATGTTTAATGCTCAAACATGTATGTAAGCATGTCATAAACACGATATAACTAGATTTGATATGAATAAAAACACATAATATGTGCAAATAAGAAGACTTTATAAATATTGTGGAAATAATTTTCTTTTCCAGGGAACAGTGCGCAGTACATGCAGATCATTTCTGCATTTAATTTTCTTTGAATTGTCATGCTGACACAATTCTTTCTAATAACTCAAGGCTGCTTCAAAAGTTAGTATCTATTACGTAGAAACTTACTTCTGTTGAAACCTTTTTGCAGTACTAAAAAGCTTGTGTTCAGCATAATGAACTCAAGTCATCAACTGTCATCTGTACACAGAGTTACTCTTGAATACAAAGATTTATAACAAGTTCAATACCTCTACATACCTATGGTGCATTACAAACAGATGTGTTTTGTAACACCCATTAGCTGGACCATGCTCTACAAAATTAGGTAGACAAGTAATATGGTATGTAAACTTTAAAATAAACTAGCACACTCACACCGCCACTGCCAGTTCTGCCATGCCAGGAGGCACCTAAAACCCGCCCAGGGCTCCTGAAGCACGGGCCATGCGTGGGCCAAGAGAGGGCCCATCTGCACCAGTCAGTGGACGACAGAGGCCGGGCTGGGCCCACCCTCTTTCCAGAGACACAGGAGCACCAGCTGAGAGGCCCGAGGTGAGCGCGAGTGTGAGTATGAGTTTCTGCCTATAATATTTGGATTGGTAACAGCTTGGCAAAACATTTGTGATGGAGAAATGCATTGGTCTACCACCTGCACGTCCTACCATTACGGTCAGCATTGTGTCAAGTGAGATAGAGCTAACAGAGCGCAGACTATCCTTGGGTAATGGGGCTTGACAGATCGGCCCTGCATTTGGAGTGGTCTTAGCTGATTCAGGGCTTATGATTGTATCTTGTGACCCCCCAAATCAGCCAGTTGGCCCCAATAACACACCGCTTATGAGCGGAAAATTACACGTCCGTGTCACAAACAATCATGGGTACCTCAACAAGTGCAGTAGCTTCAACTAGAAAATGCGAAAGGAAGGTTGGAAAGGCGGTGTATACTAATAGGAAACAGCCACCCTGCACCAGCTCATCTCACAGCTGTTTGTCCTTCTGGATACAACCATCTTCTAGTACCAGTATTTCGGCATCAACATCGAGTGAGAAGTCTAGCTATTCTATTTGTGCCCAAACAGCAGTAAAACTCGAAGTATTAGACCTTGGAGACATCATCACTAACACTGTATGCTCATGGATTAGTGATATGATAGACATAAAATTCTCATCTTTATGGAAGCGCTTAGACCATCTGGATACTGTCATGAATAAAAGTAGCCAATGGGGAGGGACAGTTCAAACTAACGTTATCCCCGGGGAGGGGGGTTCAACCCCTCATGCAACGTTTCACCTAACATTGACCCACCCCATATTGTTATACGTCCGTCCACTGTTCCCTCAGACGCATCTTCTTGCAAAACGTGCACTCAACTAAGGGAGTGTCCTCTTCCTAAGGTTAATACAGCACCAAACTCTCTCTTTTCTAACAACAACATATCAACAACGGCTAGGATTGATCCAATTTTGCCCCTATTTTTATGTATGAACGCACTAATAGACCGTCTGTTAACCGACCTAATTTGGGCATACCCACTAATACCACATCTGATACCCTGAGTAGGAATCAACTTGGGCCTAATATAGATGTGCTGGGACTGCCACCAGCAGCCTGTTCCTATGTCTTAGTGTTGGCAGGGGTACCAATCCTTAGGAATAAACAGAGGGAAACCTGGAATCAACTGTGCAGTAAATGTGTGAACTGATTATCTAAGAACAAGATGTTCAATGTGCTATTCACTAAAGAGATACTCATGGTATGAAGAGTGGAGTGGGTAGGTGATTCACCTAAGAACATAGAAGGGGATTGCATTGTTATCAATTTTTGTAGCCCATATATGGGAAGATCTTTGTTGAAAAGTCAGGAGATTACAACCATTAATCCATCAAAAATCTGTTCTCTACCATCGGGCTATTTTTATAAGCCAATCCTTATACGCAGGATTTTTATAATAATGATTTCCACAGCACACCGAATAGCAACTTTCATAAACTATTTGATTTTGTCACAACCCTAAAGTACTGCAATGGCTCTGACAAAATAGGGGCGATTTTAATGGAAAGCTCCCCAACGAAGACACTGTTGTTATGCCTAGCAACAGCCGGCAAATTTGCCGCCGGGCTGAGGAGCTAATGGAACATTTGCGAAATCATGGTATGCGTAATGTTATAGACATTGCTGCTGTAACTGATAGCATCAACCTACCTGTCCCAACTTTTAGAGGAAGGGGCAGTGCCACCACTATCGATTATGGTTTTTATCTCTCCCACTCTTGAGGAATTTTTATTGTAAGCTGAAGTTTTTCCTAATTTCCACGGTGATCATAACCCGATTAATGTAGTGCTGAGACTGTCATGTAGGCCAACATAAAAAATTGAATGCGGGGCTATGAATTTAGTACCCTCTACAGATACAATAAGATTGGTATGGCAAAGTATTAACAGCACTGATTTGTTTCATAAGGTGGTAAGAGATGATTTGATGCTTATTGAATCATTTACTAAATTGTGCGAGGCTATCAAACCTGTGCTATCAAAGCCTATTACTGTTACACAGCATAGACCCTGATGGTTTAATAGTGAATGTTCTAAGATTAACAATCAGCTACGCAAGGCCTTCTCAACCAGCCCGACGTGTTATTCTCAAATGAAGTCACTTAGACAGAAGTATAAGATAGCTATCTCCCACGGGAAGGGCAAGTTATTAAATGAACAATGGGACTCTCTTGCCAGTGCTGCAAGCTTAAAGAATGGGAAAACTTTTTGGGCCGCTGTTAAAGACATGAGGTCAATGGAACAACTACTTACACCGATTAGTTGTAACATAACTAGTGAGGTCTGGGAAGCTAACTTCCACAATATACTCATCCCCAGTCTATGATGAGGACCTGGTCGAGCACCGAGCCCCTACCGGGATATTAATAACCCTATCTGAAGTTAGAAAGCTATACCACAGAGCCTGTACAATAAAGCGCCAGGTCCTGATGGGCTACCCCATTGACCTTATAAAATATAAACCTGATTTCTGGGCCCCACTCCTCTTAAATGTTTTCAATAATTCAACTAACGACCTGTTACCAAGTACTTGATCAACTCGTATCATTGTGCTGATTTTTAAAAAAGGTGATCACTCCCAACCTACCTGCAACCGACCCATTTCCTTAATTGATAATACACTGAAAAATGTATAGGGGGTTTTACATAATAAAATGAAAGAATGGACTGAGGAGAATCAAACAATGCCTAAATCTCAACCTAAGAACCTAATAATTGGGAAATATACCATTGCACAGCAATCACTAAAATATTTTGATTTTATGAACCTGACCTCGGCCTTTGACTTTGTTAACCGGTCACGGTTATGGTTCATTTTTACTAGAATATGGTTCAGATGAGGTCTTAGTATATTTTTTAGCATATTTACACAAGGATTTGAATGCATGGGTCAGGATTGACATCGAGGGAGAGGGGTCAGGCAGAGATGTGTTCTGGCCCCTCTACTTTTTATTAGATAAATTAATAATTTACATAAATCAGTGACAACACTTACCAAAGATGACCCCAGAATTAATGGTCTGCTGATGAGGTTTTAATGGGCGTACACCTAACGCACAACGCATTCTAGTGCAGGGTTTTGTTGACCTCACGGTCATTTTAGATTTCTGCTCTAATTATAACAAATGTTTTATAATGGCTTGTGGGCCGAGGAAGTGCCTTTTTAATTTCAATTCTTTGGGATACCAATGTTTACAATGCACTAACACTTTTCCCTATTTAGGGCTGTTTTTTGCTGCTAATGGTTCTTTGTCCGATCATATGGTGTATTGTAGGAATACGTTTTCTAAAGCTATTAATTCAGTTTTCAGTCTCCCCCAACCAAGGAGGGCGGGGGCCCCATTTACATTTTTTTTTAATATCAGAGTATACCCACAGCAACCTATGCCACAGAGGTATGGGGTTTCTCAAAGAATGATAGTATCCAGTGTGAGGAAAATAGGTTTTGCCAGAAACTACTGGGTGCCCCCACCTCCACGTCCCAATATGTTTGAGATAATGAATTAAAATGACACTACATTGAAGATTATATAAAGGCTCGCCCTGTTTTATTTTGGCTAGCCATTTGGAAAAACCCAGCAGCGTCTCTTACAGGAGAGATTAGAGGAGATTGCCTTAAATGCGAAAAGGGAATGGATGTCCCTTTGCTTGTCGAGGTGAAATCGAGTCTAAGCAGGGTCAATTATGAAAAGATTTGTTCAAGTCCAAATGAGATAGACACCATAACCAAAAAAGACCTCTGGACAGCACTATACCCATATTATAGCAAGGAAAGGGTATACACCTGTTACAACGCATTTGTTACAACGCACTACTGTTACAACGCGACTTTTACAACGCATACCATTACAACGCATTGCGCTGGGGGGCGCTCTAGGATAGGGAATAAGTATAATTTACTATCCAACACCTTCCCTAGGGTCCACGGGGACTGGAGTTAGAATAGTAAATTATACTTACCACTATCCAGCACCTCAAAGCGCTATGCGTTGTAATGGTATGCGTTGTAATGGTCGCGTTGTAACGGTAGGTAGTTGTAATGGTATGCGTTGTAACATGGTACATCCAAGGAAAGACTTGAAAAGGATATCAGTAAACCAACTGTGGCCACTTTTATGCCTATTGAGAACACTTATTATCAGTTGGCTAGCTGTCTCACAAAACGTATAGGCCGTTGGGAAAGAGGACCCCTTTTCCGTCTAAAGGCTGGTACAGTGACATTTTTACTTTGTTTTCCCCTTGGTTTTCAAGCCAATTTAGATCGCATACCATGCCCGCGTGACGGTCAGAGTGGGTAAACTACATTACATTTTTTTTTCTTCTGTAAGTTTTATATAGAGTATGCCAAATACCTTTTAATATCGACTTTAAAAAAAAATTGCCTGTCAACTTTGAAACTGCATATAGGAATATCCTTTGTTCAAAAGATGATGAACTGATTTTTCGAGCTGTTTTTTTTTAAACAGCTGTGCGTGCCTGCAATATGATGTGCACGTTATGACAAATGATTTACTGACCCGTTTTTAATTATTATTATTATTAGAAATATTATGAACTTGTGTATTTTATGTGTTACTATGAGAATATTTTTTTTTATGGATATATCTTTTATCCGAATAATGTATGGAATTGATTGATAATGCTATAGTAACCTTTGTTTTTTTTCTGTGAATTTCTATGGTTTTTTAAATGAAAAAATCAGATCCTTTTATCACACCTAACCATAACATTACTTTAAGTTTTGTTTTGTTCAGTGAATATCTAAAAAAATGTCATCAATTAATACTTAATTACATATGCATATGCAACCCTCCACTGTGCATTGCCATTGACCATGCACAGCAGGGGATTTGGGCATCCCCAATGCACCCAACCCCATGATGTGCACAGTCTTCGGCTGTGTGCATTAGGGGCTTGGCCATAGGGCCTAGCCCGGGGCATCCCATTTCCCCAGGGCCTTTTTTTTGTTTGAGTAAAAGAGGAAGCTCATGGCCACCCCCTTTCCTGAGCCAAAATCAGTCCTGGGGAAGACATCCCCTGTGGCCACTTATTTAAATAAAAGGGAGAAGGCGTACATGGCCCCCCTCCAGAGGCCAATTTCAGAACCAGGGACCCCATTTCCTGGGGCCCGGCACAGTTTTTGTGGGGAGGGTTGGCTCCCCGGGGCCTCTGGAGGCAGTGGGAGGGGGCTGCATGCCCCCAAATAAAAAGTAATGTCAGCCACAGGAAACCTGGCAGCTCAGATGTTGCTGTGACATAGGGAATATTCAAGAACTCGCAGCAACAAATTTTAAAAAGCGAGTTCTGTTTACTGCGCTTGTTTGAAGGTTTGGCCATGGGTGGGCTAGATCGCAGGGGCTTAATTATGTGTTGAAAATAAAGGAGGTGGGCACATAGGGCCCCACCTCCTAGGGATCTTTATAGGCCCGGGGACCAACACCACCCCCTGGGGCTTTTAAATAATAGTTGAGGGGGCCACACTGGCCCCATCCTGGATCTTCAATATTCCCTGGGGACCAGCACCTTCCTGGGGCTAAATAAATGATGCTGGGGGCCACCTGGATATATCTGCCCTGGGGACCACCACCTCCCTTGGACCAAATACATATTTAAAACTGAGAGGGGGCTGCACCGCCCCCTCTAGGGCCATATGCGGCCCAAATACCACCACAAACTCCCCAGGGCCAGTCTTTTCTTTCTAAAGAAGGGGGGTCTTCAGTGATGGCAACAGTAATGGTATTTGAGATGTCATGGGTGATGTTATCAGTTACTTCACTGACTATGTCATGAGTGATGCAATATGTGTGGTCATAAGCAATGCATTGCAAGTGCATTATTTGTTGTTAGCTCAGCTAACCTTAACTGCTGTATCTCTCTAGTTTAGTTAAAGTGAAATGTGAGTCTAACTATAATGTCACTGTAACCTTAGTTTTTTTCAGTGAATTTCTAAGTTTTTTTTAATTCTATTCCCTAACTAGAACGCCTCTGTAACCTTTGTTTTTGTCAGTGAATGTCAGTGTTTTTTTAATTTTTATTTCCTAACTGTAACCTATTGAGAATTCATTTCTGTGAAATTAGCATGGTGCCATAATCAATCCTGCCCTGAGTATTTATCTAAGAAGAGACCTCTGTTTTGAGCAACATCTCTAACCAACTCAAGTAATTTCTACTGGCTAATTAGCAAGGGCTACCGAGTGAAGTAAATCTATAGTACATCTCCTACACTACAGCTGTGTAAAAGACGTCAAGAAAATGTGGCCAGTGGCCTGGAGTATCTGTAACTTTCCTAATGTGACTGTTGCTTGAGCGTCTTCAACAGATAACTTTACAAGGTGGAACTGCAGAGAAAACACACTTACTAAGATTTTCTACTTTACTAAAGTAAGTGCTTCTTTGTTTGATGGAGATGCGATCGTATTCCTAGGCATCTAGACCCATCAACAAAATTGGCAGGAAGTGTCCTTGGGGGGCCTTTTGGGAAGCTGTAAATCATCTTGGGAAAAGGCTGTGAAGACATTGCATACTGCTAATGTATATGGGATGGGGCCAAATGGGTTTCTAGTCAAGTTTACATACTTCTAGCTTCTAAAAGTTTAGAACACGATCTGTGGTCTCAGCAGTAGATGACAAGAAAGAATCTCCTAGTCACAGACACTACATAAGATATTGCGCTTGAGAAAAGGAAGGATGCAAACACCTTCACGGCTTACAGATAACTTGTCATGGTGGAAATGCAGATGAAATCCCCTTGCTTTGCCTTGTGCATTTGCACAAAATTAGTATGATTAGTACTTGAAAGAAGTGGACCTTTAACTTGGGCACCTGCTTTGTTTATATCTGTAAGTGCTTCCTGTTGACGTTTCATTTCTGTGAAATAAAAATCATGACAGACTGAATCCTGCCCTCCGTATTTATCCAAGAAGGGTCCGCTCTTTTGTGCAACACGCTATGCGAATGGAATACTTTCTACTGTCTAATTGGTAAGTGCTACCTTGTTGGGTAAATGCATAGTGTACCTCCTACACTACAGCTTTGTAAAGGATACCAAGGAAATGTTTCCAAACACCTTGTGTGTCTGTAACTGTGCCAATGTGATTGCTCCTCAAGCATCTTTTTCAGATAACTTTACAAGGTGGAACTGCAGAGAAAACACACTTGGATGATTTGTACTTTCATAGTGTTGTAATTCCTCAAGGTGTTACTTGATGTCTCTCTCAAGTGAGATATAAAATCCTTGAATTTCTCTTATGAAACTGCAATTACTCCAAGCTTTACTAGATGTCCCCCTCCAGTCCAGGTACATAATCCTAATTTTCCTCATGAAGCTACAGTTACATATGTCATCACTAGAGTCCCTCTTCAGTCAAATGTAAAAGCATTGAAACTGATTTCATTTAGCTGTAGTACACATAGGCCCCCATTAGGATGGCGGGCAGACTTTGCCCGCCCGCCATCCCTGTGCAAAACAGGACTGCCCGCCATAGAAGCAGCGGTCCCGCCTTGGCAATTAGGAAGCGCCCGCCACACTGGCGGGCGCATCCTGTATTTTTACCATTGCTGAAAGCGCCGCCCGCCGCAATGCTAAAAATGCACGTTGTGCATTTCAAAGCACAACATGACAGGCACCGCGCGGTGCCTGCCATGTTGCACTTCGAAATCCGGGGGGTACCATAGGTACCCCCCACGTGCAACCCTCCCCCCCGGAGTCCTGGGGGCCCGCGATGGGCCCCCACAGGGATTCTCCGCATGCCTTTCTGTGGCGGCACCATATTATACCTTTTCCGCCCTGGTCGCCTTGTTACCAGGGCTGAAAAGCGGCGGACGGTCTTACCGTCCACCGCGGTCCCCCTCGCCATCCTAATATGGCGGGGGTCTCCAGAGCAAGGATTGCAGGCGGATCGCCCCCGCCAGTCCGGCTGCGGTTCAGGAGTCTTTGAGTCCTTGAAGTCACATGCATTGCAGGTTGAACGTTGTGAGGTTGAAGTCATGAGTGCCAGCATCAAGGCTGCTGTGTGAAGTGGAGTAGTGTGGCATGCAGGGCCCTCAGGTCACGGTGATGGCAGCATCTCTGTGACGGTTGTCCAGCAGCATTGGTGAGATCAGGGCAATGGTGCAAAGAGGGGTGTTGCTGGTAGATCACGGTGCAAGCAGCCTCATCATCGTTGCTGTAATGTGGTGGTGTGGTAGACCCAAGGCGTTAGTGCGAGGTGGTGCAATGCAGTGTGCGGTTCCCACAGATCACGCTGCAAGCAGTGGCGTTGGTTGATGATATGGAATCGATGGAGCTGGCATCGATGGGCCAAGACTGAGATGTGGGACCGGGCAGTGCATCAAGTAACTTACTAATGATGCACCCAAACCATGGTGAAGGCAGCAGCATCGGTGACAGCTTGCAGTGGCAGTGTCGGTGAATCCAGGGTGGTGGTGTGAAGCGAGGTGGTGCGGAGTGCGGTTCCCACAAATCGCGGAGCAAGCAGCAGCTCAGTGGCGACATCCAATGGCAGTGTCAATGAGACGTGGGTTGTGTTGCGATGTGTGGCAGTGCAGTCTGCAGTGCCTTTATGTCATCGAGCCTGCCGTGGCATCGTTGATGACGTCGGGTTGCTTTTTCCCTTTGTGGCAGCTGAAACACACAGTTCCAGATGCAGGTACTCAGAGGTAGGCGAAGTTGTTGCTGTTCCTGAGACCTCTTGAACAGGGGGTAGGCTCTATCTCAAGCCCTTGGAGACACTCAGAAAAAGAAGTTGTAGAAAGTTCAGTCCAGTCCTTTTACTTCCCAAGACAGAAGCAGCCTCTGCAGGCCAACACAGCAAAGCACACATCAAAGTGGTAGTCTCTCATCACAGCCTCTCCAGCTCTTCTTCTTGGCAGGTTCCTTAATCCCAAAATGTTCCAAAGCCCTGGGGTCAGGGCCCCAATATTTATACCACATTTCCATTTGAAGTTGGCACAAGCAAAGTTTCTCTGGCATACATAAACCAGTTCTGCCTGGTGCACTCCAGGAGGGGGAGACAGCTTTGTGAGAAGCAGCCACAATCCAATCAGGGGCAAGTGGCTACTCCTCCCACTACTCTAAAGGCAGCCATGTCTATTCAGCCTGGCTAAGAGTCACCCAGGAAAGGCAGGCACACATCAACCTTCCCCTTGTGTCTGTCTAGTGTGAATGCACATTCCCAGCTCCTGTCACTCTCAACCCAGACGGTGAATACAAAAACGGGCAGAGGCACACAGGATGGTTGAGCAGGAAAATGGCCACTTTCTAATAGTGGCATTTTCAAGCACACAATATAAAATCATCTTTACTATAAGATGTATTTTTAAATTCTGAGTTCAGGATGCCTAAGCTCCATTTCTCTTTCTTGTCCCAATGGAAAGTTACAGTTCTAAAATGTTTCAGTGCAGCTCCCATGATAACCTATGGGAAACACAGCCTTTCAATACTGAACAATTGAATACACTGCAGTTCACTATCAGGACATGTAAAACACACCAGTACAAGTCTAGCACTGCTCTTCGTTGTCTTAGGGGCTGTTTGTGTTGAGAAACAGCCATTACAACAAGATTTTTACCACAATGTGCCTTTACTTCGCATGTTTTACCACACATGTTTTTGCCATGTTTATGCTTTTACAACGCATACCTTTATCATGCATTTAAGGTAAATTCAGGGGTGTGGGGGTCTCCCCCAAAAATACATGGTTTATATATAGTAACAATGCGTGGTATAGGCATACGTTGGAAAAAGCATATGCACGCTAAAGAAATGCAGGGTAAAAAAAAGCTATGTAACGGCATGTAGAGAGTATTTCCCTGCGTTGTTCAGTCATACAACTGTTTGTGTTTACACACAATTTTGGAAGCTTCATGAGGTAATGAGAGGCAGACGTGAGGGCCAATGAGAGGTGAAGGACATAACTGCCAACTCAAGAGTAGAGTGCATCACAGCCCAATGAGAGGGGGATGAGACAAGAGACAAGACTCAAAGTGCATCACAACCTTGGTGTGCTAAATTCACCTTCAAATGGGAGGAGGACTTGACCCTCTATCTAATGCAAGGAAGAGGAGATGGGCCATGTGCTAGTAACAGGGAGTAGGGGAAGACAAGCCCAGGTGTAGATGACTAATACAAAGCAGAAACATTACTTTCTGAAGCTTCAGTTCACCACATAGTTACTAGAGTTCTCTCTCAAGTCAAATTTAAATGCATTAAATGTTAATCATAAACTAGAGAAAGTGTGGCTTCATCTTAATAATTTGCATATGCAATCCTTTTCTGTAGGAAAAAGAAATATACCAGCTGCTTATAGTGAGTAATCAACATTGCAAATTAAAACAAATGTTTTGGGAGTTATGAAAATTGTTGTTGAAACCTTACCATACATGGGGACTAGTAGTCACTGGGAAATATTAGTTTCTAAAATGTTCTATTCTTTGGGCACTATTTTTTAAATGAAGGTGTACATGTGCAAGTGTAAAATGCAGTCACTCAAAGTGAAAGTATCCAATGGATGGAGTGGGCTGTTCCGTTGATCCATACTTTATCTGTGAATTTTTCCTCGTCAATTGAGACCTAGCTATTTTGTCTGATGCCCGATGGAGCTACATGGCTTAGCTATAGGGGAGACAGGTCTGGGATTCCCTCCTTGGACGTCACCTACCCAGTCGGTCTTTAGCCAGACTTCCTTTCATCTCTCCTGTCATCTCTTCCCGCATCCTCCCCCTATTTATGTCTCTCCTTCTCTCCTCTCTCAATGTATTGAGAATGAACTATTTTATCTGATGCTCGATGGAGCTACCTGATTTAGCTATAGGGGAGATTGGCCGTGGACTCCCTCCTTGGTCGTCACCTACCCAGTCAGTCTTTAGACAGACTTCCTTTCGTCTCTCCTTGTTGTCTCTTCCCTTATCCTGGCCCTCGCTAGCTAAAGGGGAGATGGACCTTGGACTCCCTCCTTGACCATCACCCACCTAGCCAGACTTTGGGCAAACGTTCCTGCATCTCTCCTGACCTTATCTCCCCCCCTCTATCTTCCCTCACCCCTCTCCGCTTCTACTCTTTCCAACTTCTGTCCTTTACCCTCACCTGCCCTTGCCCTTTGTCCCCAGCCTGTTTGTTTATTTTGTGAACTTCTTCCCTCGTCACTTGAGACCGAACTATTTTGTCTGATGCCCGATAGAGCTACCTGGTTTAGCTATAGGGGAGATGGGCCGTAGATTCCCTCCTTGGTCGTCACCTACCCAGTCGGTCTTTAGACAGACTTCCTTTCGTCTCTCCTTGTTGTCTCTTTCCTTATCCTCCCTTTCTCACCTCCCCTTCCCCCTCCACTACTTTTCTCTCTTCTTTCTCTCCTCTCCTAATGTATTGCCTATTTTTTATGTAATGTGTGATTGTTGATCATTTTCTGTTACATTGTTGAATCTCATGTAAAGCGCTCTGATACCTTCAGGTCTAGCCAGCGCTATATAAACTCTTTAAATAAATAAATAAATAAGGGAGCATAAATTGAGTGACATCTCGTCACTAATAGTGAAAGAGTGTGTACTAGCACCACATTCAAGCTACACCCCATGGAAAACTGATATGCCAGACAGCATCTCTTTTCAGTATCAATTCACTTCTTTGCACAGGTACAAATGAACAGTGTAAATACATAAAAGATAAAAACATTTTTTAAATGAGGAAAACAATGACCTCCTCTCTCGTTCACAGACTAAATGAACAATAATAATGCAGTTTTATCCACCTTGGTTTTTTCAGAAAAAAGTTCAAATTGTTATTTTTTCTAAGCAACTTTCATTCATTGTTTTATTTATATATTTGTAGATTCCTGTTTCTTAGGCTAGAGCTACTTAAGAGCCCTCGACAAGGACATTAGTTTGTGGCATTTCGGGTGCTATTGGAGTCCGGCAGGCTGTAAAGGTGATCCCCTGAGGAAATTCATTAGTCCCTGTATCTAGGTCAAACCTCAGTCAAATGAATATCTGACCAGTTCTGGTTTGAGAAAACTCCTGAGCTGCAGTTAAACTATTTAACTCTGCACTCCTGGTCACTGACCACCAATCTTTCACAGTTTCAAAAGGGTCTGGAGCTGTCAATCCGATGCGCAGGGCAGTGCTACATCAAGGCCTTAGAAACTACATACCCTACTGCACCACCATTAAAAACCTCAAGTGGGTTCCAGTTTATAACAAATCTCCTCTAAAATGGCTTTTTTGCAGAGATCTTCAAACTGGGAGGAGGCCCACACGGGAGGGGTGGGGGGGGGGGGGGGGGCTTAAGGGATCTCAGGGGGTACCAGTCTCTGGCCAAGAGAAGCATCATGCTTTGTTTTAAGTGTAAAAACATGAGCAACAGTGAGAGACTTTGTAATGGGCAATCACTGATACCTTTTATCATTCCTATCCTGACTGGAAGTGCTTGTAAAAA
The DNA here is from genome assembly GCF_964263255.1 of Lissotriton vulgaris. Classification (NCBI taxonomy): domain Eukaryota; kingdom Metazoa; phylum Chordata; class Amphibia; order Caudata; family Salamandridae; genus Lissotriton; species Lissotriton vulgaris. The sequence goes on from NC_141694.1 coordinate 1,706,778,670, forward strand.
GGGGTAACAGAGCTTAACAGCAATGTTTAAATATGTTTAGACAATTTAGCAAAATAATTGTGAAAACATTGAGGAGGTGGCCAAGGATTTTTTTTTCTTTTTTTACGGTGGGGTGATAGATTTTCAAAAAACATATGCATGTACACGGCGGACCTACTACTACATTGGACACGCACTGTGGAAGCAAGACTTCCGTCCTATTGGAGAACGCCACGTGTTCGGCTGGCACTGGTAAATCATGCATTGCAGGAAAACAATTCAGCTGGGAGGAAAGAAACCACATCCACATGTGATGCGAAGTTCAATGAGGTCAAAGTAAAAATAATGCATTAGATTAAACGCCTGCATGTTTGACGATGCTAAAGCACGTAGAAATAGACCGTGCTTTGTATTTAAATGGCCATCTGTTTGAGTTTAGCCTTATTTTTCACTTGCCATCCACCGCTAAGCTTACAAACAGGACATTGTGGCAACGGTTTATAAATAGTGAGTAACTTTAATTGCTGCCTGATAATTCCGTCTGGATTGATGTATTTAAGTATGTGCTGCTTGGCCCTGCAGCAAGTTTCTGATTAATTTTGGTTTGGCCTGTCTTCATTTAGGCTAATTGTCTGTCTTGGCTTACTGGTGCTGTGCTCTTTTGGGGTGACCTCACAGTTAAGGTGAAGCGGTCTTGCGTGCAAAACCTGTGCTCTGGGATGATGGGATAAACAGGTGCACAGTGCAGGAACACAGCACACGAGGAGCCTCCCGGCTCACGAAGACAGGCCCTGGGAATCCACAGGGGAGCTGGACTTGGAACTTTGAATTCAAGTTTCAACAGAAGAAGGATGGAGCAAGGTGTGTGGGGTGCCAGGGATATCTGAAAAGAGGCCTGACTTTCTTTGGTACCATTAAGAAGTGGCACTCAAATGCGCGGTATGCTACTAGTCAACATCCTAAAGGACATTTTATGCATAGAAATATATCAGGTATGATAACTGAGGGGCCAAATAGCTTTCATTTCATGTGGTTTATGCTTATTTTGCTTACAGTGCACAGAGGCATTTGTTGGGTTAAGATACATAGTGGCTGAGAGATTACATAGTTAAGGTTGCATAATCACTAAGGCAGTAGTAAACAAGAGGAGGACGCATAGTTACATAGGATGCAAGGGATGCAGCTGTCAGAGGATGAGAGCCATAGCTAAGATTTCCTGTGGGATTTCATTGTCAGGCTTAATACACATCATGCAGAGTGTACAGTGAAGCACTGGGGTATTACACTTTAGATGTAGGTAGAGGGAGAGGTGTGGTGCAGCGGTCAGAGCGGCTGACTGCCGAGCACAATTCGATCCCTGGCGCTGACGGTAGCTCATCTCAGTACGCTGCCTGTGACTCTGGGCAGTAGATCACTTATTCTCCGTAACCACCCCCAGTGCCTTGGGGTGATTTGTTCCTGCTTTACAAATACCGGATATAGGTTTAAAGAAAAATCATGCTCGAACAGTGGGCTAGGATGGAAAGGGGATGGGAGAGAGAAAGCATGCTCCAGGGTGATGCACCAGCTGGGTCCTGAGTCTTGATCTGAGCTGCATCATTGACCGGGATGGGGAGATTGGCCTGAGCAGACTGCACTGGAGGTGGAGTCCTGTGCATCTAGTCTACAGAAAAGATGGAAGTTAAGGTCGTATTTTATGTAGCACTTAACGCTGTGGTTAGACTCGTTCTACTTGTCCCAATATTTGCAACACAAGGACTTTGTGAAACAGGTGAGTGTCGTTTTATGCACAGTACGTCGAGCGGATACATTGGAGACCCATTAGGAAAGATGGGATAGAAGATGAAGCAAGCAGAGAGCATCTCACTTTCTTACTACCGCTGTAACGTTAATTCCTGCAATTGTTCGTTTTGTGTTTCCTTTTGCATATTTATTTATTTATTATAGTGTTTTGTATAGCGTGAACAAGACCCGTGGGTATCAGAACGCTTTACAATAAGTGGTCGGTTCAAGATTAAACATATATAGTAACAATTTAAGAGCAAACAGATATGAGGTAGATAATTATATGGCTTTAGGAGGAGAGTATATATATATACATAACATGAGCGTATACATTATGAGATAGGTTAAAGGTTAGCATATATAGAAGACGGTTTAAAAGCAAACAAATATGAGGTAGGTAATTATAAGGCATACAGGCGGTGAGTATATAAATATAAGTATTCATATTAGCATGAAGTAGCAGTAAGGATACAACTAGGTCCCAAGGAGTGACTCCTGTCCAGAGTCATCGTTCAGCATTTATCTTAGTTCAAGTCGGCGTCTTTCCCTTCTAGCGACGTAGATGCCTTGTATCAGGGCAACAATAGATCCTATCTGTGATCAGCAGCCTTCACTATGTGAGGTATTTACTCATCAAGATGCTTTTCACTTCCCTCTTAAATGTTGCTGTATATTGAATCTTTCTAATGTTTGGAGGGAGTGAATTCCAGATTCTGGGGGCTGCTCCCGAGAACGCTCGGTCGTAAGTTTATTTTTTCCGGAAAATGGCTGGCCGCAACTGCAGCTCTTTGGCACTCCTGGCTGGTCTGTTTCCTCCTGATAGTTCAATTTTCCCAGCTAGGTATCTTGGTGTGTTGTAGTGGAGCGCTTTATGGGCGATACACGCTATTTTTAGTTGAATTCTGGCTTCATAGGGTAGCCAGTTTAATGCTTTCAGGTGAGGAGAGATATGGTCGAATTTCCTCCATCCAGTGATAAGTCTTGCCGCTGCGTTGAGACATGCTTTTAGTGGTGCTGTGGACGTTTTTGGTAGACCGGCTAGGGTGGTGCACCCATATTCAATCCTTGAGATAACTAAGGATTGGACTGCCAGTTTAAGATCCGCCTCTGAGATGAATGGTTGCAGTTTTCTTATGTAGTTCAAGTGGAAACGGGCACTTTTAGCCATTGATTTAATGTGGGCTTGCATGTCAAGGTTCTCATCTAATGTGATTCCTAGCAATTTCGCTGAGTTGACTAGGGTTGGGGTGCAGTTTAGCGCTGTCACCAGCTTGGTCCATTCCTTCATTTCCGTATGGCTCCTTGTTGGTGCAATTAATAGGAACTCAGTTTTGTGAGCATTCAGCTTCAGATGATTGGTTGTTAACCATTGCAATGTCATTTTTAACGTCTCATTCATTAGTTCAATGTCTTCCAGGGACGCGATCTTTATGTATATTTGCGTGTCATCTGCGTACATGTGATAAGATATCTTTGAGTTACGGAGAATTTGTGGAAAGAAGTTGCAAGTGCAGCTTGGCCCAAACTAAGGGCTTGGTTGGGATGTCGGTCGAATCGTCAATGACAGGCCATCGGTGGCGGTCTGACTGACATACAGCAGGGTGGTCCGACTGCCAGAATATGATGCAGCAGGAGGCCTTCATCGATTGACCGACCAACGCTTCTGACGGGCTCAAGGAGCCCGCCGGGGCCATCAGTCGGATCCTATTCCCTCCAATATGGGTGGTGCCTGAGGAAGCACCGCCATAGGGATATCGCTGGACCATTCTGACTGCCTTTTCATGGCGGGTCGATGCAATGAAAAGGCAGCCAGAATGGGACTTTGAGAGCCCCTAGAGGGTCCCCGTGCCCTGTGGGACTCCGCTATGAGGCCCGGGGGAGGCACATGTAGTGCCACCCCACACATACATGCTGCAGTACAAGCCACCCTGAAAAAAAACGCTTTAATACCGCTCGCACGACAGTCATATCGTAATAGGAGTATGAAACTGTCGGCTCATTGTCAGACGGTTCTTGCTTTGAAATGATGGTGGTTGGACGCTCATCCTACCACCATCGTAATTAGGCCCAATGAGTCTAATTGCAAATGCAGTAGTGCAGTTCGTTTTAGCAACCTCACTACAACTTTTAAGGTCTGTCACAGACTTCATGGTAACCAATACTTGACCATATGCTTGGAGAGGGCCCTGGGTATGCCCCTTACTCATAATGGTTTCACCCTCCTTTTAGCTTGGTTTGGTTGTGTGTAGCCTTCCATCTAGGGCACAGCTTTCCAAACTTTTCATGTTGGTAACACACTTTCTAGACATGCATCATTTCGCGACGCGGTTAAACAGTGTAGCGAGCGAGCTCGATGCACCTCAGGAGGTTCGGGGGGGGTTCTCAAAGTACAGATGTTACAGGTGAGGTACAGTCTAGTAAGGACTAAATCAGGTTACCATTTTGCAAATGCTTGTTTCTGAAGCTAACATTTTAGGTGAAAAGCACCAGCCTTCAAGATCAGCACCAACTTCTAGATGTGCCTCTTACTTATTTTTGTTTCCAAATATATTATTTTCATTTTATAAACGAGAACCAAAAGTCTAGTACAGAAAAGTTTAACAAGTACTGCAGAGGTGAATGGCCAGCAAAAATAGCAGAGGCTGCTGAAATGAGACCAACCAGCATACCGACGGGTAAGGCCTCAGACAAGCACGTGTGATGTCACAGCCAGACAGAGAAGGAGAAAACAAAAGGTGGAGGAGCAAGAGGTCTGTGGACTTGGCAAACCGGACTCGGGCTGCAGATAAAGCTCTGGGAATTGTCTCCTGCTCTTTAATGACAGCCTTGTAGGTATTTAAATGTCCCTCATTAGCATTTCTAAAGACAGAAAACACGCAGCAGCATCACCATCAGCCGCACTTCAGAGACTCCCAAGAAGTATTTACTGAATGCAGTGGAATCCTTCGTAGTGTGCGCTGATTGTAGAGGGAACCATATGTCAATCTGAAACCTTGGCAGCTATGCATCATCCAGCGACACACCCACACATGGCAGGCGACACAGTACTGTGTCCTGACACACAGAAAGCTACGATCTAGGGAAATGGTTTTGTTTGCATGTTTCAGTGGCATTTTAGCTTTAGCCTTCAATGGGAATGTATGTCATTCTCCTTCAGGTTTTCCTTGTCTGTCGGTATGTGAGTTTTTCTCCCCTATCTTTTGCTCCCTTTTCAGGCCTCTCCATACATCCTTTGTATCTGACCACCATACTCAATGTCTTGATATCATTTTCTCAAACCTTCCCCTGTTCCTTCTCTCCATCTCTTCAACTATGATGCTGACACCAAGTACTGTTGATGGTTGATGTCTCTCTCTCCTTCCCCCCTATTGCGTCGATGCTGTCCCTAACCCTCGGTGCCCGCTGCTGCTGGTAGTGGCTTTGCTGATGTGTTTAGAATTGCAACACTCTTTTGGCAAAGCCAATTGTTGGAGGTTGTCCCCTTGGAATGCTATTTTGAATATTTCCAAGAGGGTCATCAATCAATCAATCTTTATTGTTAAGTTAATTACAGTTGCAATATATAAAATCACAACTTAAAAGCATCATTAAGTAAAGTCCAGTGTTTTGCATATCTCTATGCAATCGTCCTTCATTTATTCAAAAGGTTGTATCACTCCTAAGCACCAATACCAGATTACATGATAGTGTTGCTAGTGTAAACACTCAGGGAAAAGTGCTTGATATCTTGGCTTAGTGCCAATTTCAACACATGGAAAATACTGAGCCAAAAGAGGAAGATGACAGAGCATAAACCATAATACCTTTGGTGGTGGAAATGCTCTGGAAAAAGTGCTCAGTGCTTTGACTTGGTTTCATTTCATCATACAGGGAAAACTGGGCCAAAAGAGGAAGATGACAGGTCTATAATGTTAATACTAAGGACAGCAGGAAGTGCATACTGCTTACCCATAGATGTTGAAAGGTCTGAAAGAAGAAAATGCATACTGCTTAATCCTGGATTGATTGGTGCCCTGGAAGGTAGGTAATTGGCAACAAGGGCATCTCAGTCCAAGCACAATGTCTACTAGATTAGTGTCTTGATCAATTTGCAAACAGTGCCACATTGTGGTAAGGAGGAGCTCCTTTATAATTCTGACTTTGTGAGTTTTGAGTCTGCTATGCATATCAACTTAAGGAATTAAGGAATTTCCAGCAGAACATCACTTGAAAACAGACTATGGTCGATTGCCGACAAGTGCGTAGTTTGTTCCTTATAAAGTACTGTCTCACAGACCTTTTCATTTTATCATTAGAGCTGGACATGTGCAGACAAGGTGGCAAATGTCTTTCTTTTGTGTAACTACAGAGTCGGCATATAGTCTCAATGGAAACGCTCCTCCAGACGAGGGAATTAAGGCGGGTGCAGAGTTTGCCTAGTCAAAGATTCAGCATTTTCCACTTGGACTTAAACCCAAACAGATCCCCTAAGTATGATTGGAGTTTTAGGAGGCTATATCAGCACATTATCGTCCAAGCTTGAGATCTCTTGGATGGCACAGCTTTGTCGTTGAGAGATGAGATCTTTTTCTCGATTGAATTTTTGGCTTATAAAAAGCTGGCTGTGAAAGGGTTAAGGCCAGGAGTTCCTCTGCCTTAAAAGTGGTTAGATCCAGGTTTAAGTAATCATGAGCCTCAGCATCATCATGTGTCAGGTATATTTAACATGATAGCCTTCTGGTAAGTCTAACAATAAATATGCAAAATAACATTGTTATCCCATCTCTAGATGGCTGAACTTCACACCTAAACACACATGATGGCCATGACAGAAGAATGAAAGATAGCATTCAAAGATTGCTTCATGTCAGTATTGCTTTGCCACTCCTTGTGCTGAAATTCTACAAGCGCAAGTGTTTGCAAAACCAGTTCTGCAGAAAAGAAACAGAGGTCAAGTAACGCCAATTGCTTTTCCCAATGCTTGTTAGTTGTGTGATACAGAATCAATCATTTTTGTCA